>NC_056484.1:15554237-16154237 GCF_008729295.1 Plectropomus leopardus
AAATAATAATAATACTGGCCCAATTTTCATGAAACTTGGTGGAAGGGTGTAGCATAGGCCAAGTTAAAAAACCTGTACATTTTTGGAGCAGATCCGAACCACGGGGCAGATCATTTTTGTCTTACAGTGCTAGATGGGGCATTTGGCCTTGGCAGAGATCTACACTCCCCAAGTGTCCCTGTAGTTTTTCATAGTTTCTATGTCTGTAGTTCTCAGAAGTATTTTTGGGACCCATTCATACTTGGTATTAACATGTTATCTGTATTTGGATTCGTTATGTGGATAATGATATCTGTTCACTGGCCTTTTTCACCAGCTATTAGTCAGTGCTCTCATTTGTTTCCTCATTTAATGTTCCAGGAAGAGACTGAAAAGATGACTAAGAGCTCTCAATAAAGACCTGAGGCTGGAATAATTTTTCACCATCAAACATACTGTAAATTTTAAACAATATTACAGCACGTAGTAATATTTCCTTATAAGTAATATCTGATCTATCTTAGTATGTAAATACGTTGACCTGGCTGGTGGTCACAAGGGAAGCGATGCTGCTGTATGGTTTCAGCTTTTTTTTTTTCCTTTTCTGAGAAAGAGGCCGTCTGTAACTTTTTGACGGGCTTGATTGAGATATCAGAAAGATGAAGAGTTAGATGGCCTTTCAAATGTCGGGTGGATTTTTTTTCTTGATTGCGCTTACCCGTAGCCGTGATTTGATCACGGTGACAGCCAGATCACCTCTAGATATTGTCTGGCCGATTGCTTCCTCCACCATTTTTCACTTATCAGGAGAGGACATCCAGCCACAGATTGCACATCAACACCAGATGTAAATGGGGTCTTGATCTTAACACTGATATTTGAATTAAGGCTGTAGTTCACAGATAGACAGTCAGTTGATCAGAGGATTATTATCTGGGTTTTGTTTTGGTTGTTTTGATCATTAAACATCAGAAAGTGAAATTGTTTCGTCCAAACAACAGCCCGCCAACGATATCAACATTTAAATTGAGATGAAGTTGAGAGAAATTCATCATATAAGGAGGCTGGAATCACTGATTATCAGAATAGTTGTAGTTTCTGCAGACGACTAAGCTCTGATTTTAATTCCACTCCACATCGCATGCACACATTACTCTTTTCTGTTCATTGGAAAATAGAAGAACCTGTTTCCTGGTCAGAAAAGAGTCTGATCTTGACCTTAACTTGTGCCACTTGAGTTTTTCAATAATATATGGCGTTGTCTTTGTAGGATAAAGTACATCACTTACTGACTACTCTTGCTCCTCCTCTGCCCTCTTGTCTATTGAGCAGCTGCAGATTTATCTTTACTTTCATGGCCATCTCACTTCAGTGTTTGTCTTTACTCGTCAATTCAATACAGAAGACCTTAGAGGCGACTGAAAAGAAAATCCCGGTGATTCATTTTCTTAATTGTTTTTTCTCCTGATGTCATGAATCTTTCTAAGTTCCTTTTTTTTATGTGTGAAACAGGTGTTAAAAAAAGTTTCCTTTTACTGCCAAAACTTTTTTTCCCACCTGTTTTAACAGAATAAACAAGGGAACTTTGAAACTGATTCAGAGATATATCTTATTTTTCACCTGTTCTAAAAAAAAAAACACCCGCACTTTTTTCTCATTTGCTTCTCGGGGTCTCCGTAGGTTAATCATTTCTATTCTGAAACTTAGTTGCTGTCTGTTGTACTTTTCTACATTCTTCAGTATCTTGCAATTTTAATTCGTGTGTAATTATTTTAAGTGTTGCAGTCATTTTTGAGCAAAAATGTCAGAAGTTTGTTGCGAGTGAGAATTGATTGTTTGATAGTAAATGAAGAGTGTGTGAGTTTTGAACTGTTGGTCGGACAACAAAAGCCATTTCAAGACGCCTCAGTCCTACTCCCCTAAACATTTGTTCTTTCTTTTTTTCTTTTCACCAGGGTCTGATGATCCTCCTGCAGAACCTCCCCACAATGCACTGGGGCAACGAGGAAGTGAGTGTACTGCTGGCTGAAGCCTACAGGTTGAAGTTTGCCTTTGCTGACGCGCCCAACCACTACAAGAGATGATAAGTGTGGCTCTCTGCGGCCGCTCCCTTCTCCTCCTCCTCCCCCTCTTCCTCCTACTTTTCCTGACCTGCAGTCATGTAC
Source organism: Plectropomus leopardus (assembly GCF_008729295.1). Lineage (NCBI taxonomy): Eukaryota > Metazoa > Chordata > Actinopteri > Perciformes > Serranidae > Plectropomus > Plectropomus leopardus. The sequence goes on from NC_056484.1 coordinate 15,556,382, forward strand.
TGAACTTCGAGGCCTCTATTCCCTCAGGGAAGGACCTCCCTTTTTCTTAACCTCCCTTTCCCACATTGCCCAATGGGCCTTTCAGCTACTAAGAGATTTGATTCAACCAAGGACTGAGAGGACATGCGGTGTAGCATTTTAACATGTTGATGTGGAGCCTTTTTTTAAATTATTTTGTTTCTGATCAGCTCTGAAATGTGCACTCCTTCAGCCCAGTGCAGAACCCTCCTCATCACTGAAGACTTTTTTTGGAGTTCGGTCATCCTCAGGCCCGATGCAGGACCGTGAGCTCAGCACCAGCGGGAGTTAAGTCCAGCTCAGAAAAAAGTTATTTTCTGCTACGAAAAAATCAGATGCCATGGCAATATGTTTTCTCTTCTTTTTCTGTTTCCCGAGGCCAAAATGTGACCTTTTTTCGGTTGCAAAGACAAAGAAGGCAAAAGGGCACTGCGCTAGATGGTTTACATATCTGAGTCCGCTCTCCTGGTCACAACACAACCTGAGGGAACATGACCTCTCCTGTTTTCGTTTCTTTTTTTTTTTTTTTTTCTCTTGCTGCTTGCCAGGAGGGACACAGTTTCCTTCAAGACAAACCAACACACTTTACAGAGAGAGATTGTCAATCTGAGGGTGGGAAACATGTCTCCCTCCATCTACAAACCACACACACCAACTCAATTCACCCCCTTTATCTCATCCTCCCACCCACACTGCAACATCACAGTGTTTCAGTGTAAGACAGAAAGTGGTGAGAGGCCGCGGAGTCACACCACAGATCGACATCGCAGAAGCTGATAAGCCATTTGGAGGAAGGAAGCTACTTATTCCCACTCAGCCTGCTTATGAAGTCTTATCTATCAAGTACCCCTCCTCTCTGAACCCAGGACTACCTCAGAACACACAACGAGAAATCCACATACATACATTTGCACGTATGTCGCTAAATTGGGAAACATGCACACAGTAAGGGGGGGTCAAAATAAATTATTTTAATCATCGTCCCAGGAGATAAATTTGGTATTCACAGAGGGGATAAAGTGCTTCTACACAGGGATGTTTTGAAGTAAAGATCCAAATGACAATTTTGCCTTAATTAAGATTCATACTGTCTTTGTTTGCTCTCCCTTCCTCGTCTTCTTTTTTCTTGGGCCTGATTTTCACAAAAATGTGACATGCAACAATCCAGTATGTTGTCTGTCAGTTTGGTGTCGTTTGAAAGATTTTTTGATATTTTGCTGAGGCTTTAGGAGTCACTTGTTTGATAGTTTGGTGATTCTTACAGCAAATGCCAATTAAGAGTGTGAAGTTGACATTCAACAGTTACTGATTAACTCTAAACAACACTCCACGAACAGTAGTTCCACCTCAAAAATACAACTTTAGCTCAACATTATTGAGTGATTCTTATGAATAATATAATCCAAAAGGCTGTCCTTGTCCTTACCTGTAAATATATTGATGCACCAGGTACACAAGTTTTCTTGCAGCCTGTATATTTAAGGAATCCTTGCACCTTTGAAAAACAATTTCATATATTTTTGATCAATATAGAGTGCCCCAGAGATGACCTTTTTTCTGTAGGCCAATGCAGAAGTTAGCGTCGCCCTGGTTCCCTTGTCAAAGAGCAGATGGGAATTTTCAATTGGATTTAGATTATTGCCAAAAATAAGCTCTGTAGCAAACAAACATTTATGATGTTTTGTTCAGCAAGATAATCTCCAAAAACCAACACCATTTTCACCATTATTGAAGCCTAATTGCAGTCGCCGGAAGTAAAAAAGCTATAGTCTTTAAACAAACAACACTACAGTTGTGTGACTCAGCGTCACCACTTGACGTGTTCAGCGTGGCTTTGCGTGATGGCGTTCTCATGTAGCCACTAATAGCACCTGCCTTTTTAAAGACAGGTAAAAGCTTCAAAGTCTCTTCAACTAGTCTTATTTCAGGCTTCCAACAAAAATTCATTCAAAAACACATTGACTTTGAGACAAGGGAACTAGAAGTGCAAAAATTGACTCATGCCTTGGGTGCTCTATCGGTTCTGGTGGTTAAATCATGTGGCATCAGCACCAATCAGGCACCAAAGAATGCTGTGCTGACTTTCTTCCAATTTATCCCAGTGGCCACGTGCGGAATTGCAGAGAATAAATCTCCTGCATGCCAAAACACATTAAAAATCCTCTGTGTCATCATAATGTAATGGGTGGAAACACTACCGTGCATATTCATGGTTCGTTAACCTGGAGGCTTTTTTATCTCCAGGCAAGAAATTCTCATTGGACTGAGTAGGCGCTATTTTGGGGTTCGGTATCCAGATCTAATAATACATCCATAACACCAATCCTGTTTCAGTATCCTCTGTGTTGTCAGAAAAAATTAGGGTGATCAGGTTAATCAGGGTGTAGATCAATGTGCCATTGGTTTTTCCCCCTCCAACTGGTGTAGCAAAGTTAGTGTTGATCTGACCCTCAGTTGTAAATAAAAACATGATGGCGTGGAGCAGAATAATGGCTTTAAATGTTATGGTCACATTTGATTTTGGTCAAACAGGAAATGCATTGTTAACATGGTGAAGAAGCTGGTCTGAGCTCCTCTTTAAAGTGACTGAAACGCCACTAGCTGAAAAGATAACAATTAATCAACTGACCCTTTAATGTAAAGTACTTTTGCATATAGCGAGCTGCACATAATTGAACAAAAACAGCAGGAACATTTAAATAGAACCTTATTATTCTTGTGCACATAACTGTCTTACAATACATTGTCTGTCTCCTGTCTTTGTTGCTCTGCTTATATAGATCACATGGGACGTCTTACCCAAAGTTAGTAGCACCATATTGGTGTAAAGTTTGGAGGAGGGGGTGGGTGTGTGAGGGTGGGGTAATCAGACATTCATGACATAACACAAAGCTGTTAACGTCTGGAGCCTCCTGTCGCGACTCCGCCAGGATCCATTATTGTCACCCCAGCCTGCAAAGACGGTGTGCGTAGGTGTGTGAAGGGGAGATGGAAGGAGAGAGGGACGGGGTTGTGTTTCTTTTGGAAGTTTCAGCGCTTTTTCTGTGAGAGCTGTCAGTCTTTGATCACACTTGGGATTTCTTTTTTACACAATCTGCACCAGTTTCACAAGCTCCCTCATCTGCCATGCTCTCTGACAAGGAAAAACTGCACTTAATTTGAAGGTCTATAGCCTTTTTTCCTCTCTCTCGTTCTCTCTCCCTCTGTCTGTCTTTTTGTATGAGATTTATTCTTTCAATCAGCATTTTAAAAAAAATGTCTTTTTCATTTTTGGGGTTTTTATTTTTTTATGCTGTTTACATGAAAGCCTATTAAGTTGTGCCTGACTCTGGAGACATGAGACAAAATCTCAGTTATGTTTTTGACCTCAAACAAACTTGAAAGATTTTCGATTGCTGCAAGAAATAGTAAGATATTTTGCATTTGCTGTGAAAAGACAAAAAAATAAGAAAATATTTTTTTTGTCCTCATCTAGATGTTGGGTGTGTTAGCCACAAAAAATGACGTGTTTAATAAAACTCAAACTTCAAACAGTGTGTAGGATTTAGGGGGATATATTGTTAGAAATGGTATATAATATGTATGTTTTTTTTAGCCGTTTATATTTACATAGGGAGCAAGTCCTTGTCAACAGAATCTGCCACATTGAACCACCATTTTACTATTGCCAAGAACGGACAAATCAAACATTGGCTCTAGACAGGGCCGTTCGTGCTTTTGGATTTGCCGCCAGCGTTAGCAAGTCTTCCATGACAAGGAGCTTCTTAAAAACACTGATTTTATAGGTAAAAGTGCTTTATTCAGTGTTTTTACTGGTTTAAGTAACCTGTTTCCTTTTGTCCCTCTATGGATAATTTGGCTCCTGGTGGAACCTTCCTGAACAATGAATACTAAAGGAATTCTAACCGGTAGCGGACGAGTGTTTTTGTTTCCAAAGAACGAGCAGTTTTGTACCTACATAGAGAGTGGATCCTCATCTACGGAGGTCATCCTGTTTGTCCGCCATATTTCTACTGTGTCCCAGAACCGAAAAACCAAACACTTGCTCTGGATAGGGCCATTCATTTTTTTTTGCATTTTCTGGTCTGCCACTGTAGTTAGCTCCTGGTAAAAACTGGGCACATGGGCTAAAGTTTCATCTTGTTGTTCTCTGCAATCTCACCACTAGATGGCACTAAATCCCCCTAAATCTTACACACTGTACCTTTAATAGTTTGTTAAACACCTCCCCTTAACGGCGATTATAACCAGGAGCAGCAGGCCTGTCAAATGTTGAACCAGAGTCCAAAACCAAAAACACACAAATGGTAAAGTGTAAGAAACTCCTGACCTAGAGTTACTTTCACACCATTAGCTAACTACATTAGTTTATGCAGCAACAGGTTTTAAAGCAATTGGGATGCCTGAAGCAGGCTGACAACTACTGTACTCTCTGTGAATGTGTGTGTGTGTGTGTGTGTGAAAGAGAGAGAGAGACATGGGCAAACAGAGTAGGCCTGACCCTCCCCTTCTCTTTTTCAAATCATTAAAAGAGTTTCTTTATTTTTGCTGTAATGTCATAAGCAGTAATTCCCCCTTAACAAGAAGTAGCTGCCTACTTTGTGAAAAGAGATGGTTTAATAAACAAACACGCAGTCACATGCTACCAGTCTCAAATTAGCCTGCCTGTAACCCACTGTCTCTCCACACACACACACACACACACAAACACGTACACACAAAAACACATACACACAGACACACACACACACACGTCTCCATGGTGATGAAGGCCTATGTGGTATCTGGCTGGAGCCCGATTTTTCTATTAGCCCACACACACGCACGCACGCACGCACACACACACACACACACACACACACACACAGATAGGCAAGCTTCAGACATTCTTTGGAGCGTCTTCAGCAGGGTATCCTTAAGTAACATTTTCAGCTGCTTTCATTTCTTTTCTTTTCCTTTTCGCTCTACTTCTCCAGACATGAAAATATGTTGATGAAAACCAAACCGAAAAAAAGACAAAAATCCTCCCGTCCCCCATGTCTTTTGCCTCTTGAGTACTCAGAAAAATCTAATAATACTAGAGCGTGTGGGTGACAGAAGTCTTGCATTTAAAAATGTGTACAGAGAAGATTTTGAGACAAAAATCTGTAAATAGAAAGTGTAAATAAATCCTATATATGACAAAATTGCTTTGAATAAGGTGTCATGTTGTGTTTGCGCTTGCGTTTGCTTAGAGGGTGTGCACAATTACGAGCACTGTTGTGTGCTTGGGTGAGGAAAAAGATGGAGGGTATGAGCTCAATATTTCATATATAATTGCAGTCAGCCTCAAAGTTTGATGAGCAGTATTTCAGTGAGCCTAGAATGAAGTTCTCTAATAGGATAAAAATGCTTTTCTGTGCATGCTTCAGCCGTCGCAGCCAGCAGGCCTCAGCTACAATCTGTGCTAATGTGCCACATGTAGCTAATTGTATCCGTTGTATTCACACGCCGTTCCCATATAACAGGTAAACACTGTTACTGATCTGATCCCTCTGGAGGAAATGGCAGCACCAGTTTGGTTAATGAGACTTTCTTTCTCAGTGTGTGTGTGTGTGTTTCAGGAGACGGGGAGGAAAGGAGAAGACACCAAAAACGAGAGCCAGGCTGCATTCACTTGCAAATGAGACTACATACCTGCGTGTGTGCGCACACGCAGCGGCAGCCCGCCATCGAAGCTCCCTCGCTCTCGTTAGGCTGACTGATGTTCACACAGGCAGCCAATTATGGAGTGCCGGTCACTGAGGACTCCAGTCACTTCATGGGAAATTAAAAATACATTAAAACCAACAATGGTCGCAGGAAGGCGCCTGCTTGTGCACGTGCACGCACATTATGTGTGAGGAAAGATGGAAGAGGTGCCAACTAAGAACCAGCTGGAGCGCACCATGAAGTGAAAAAGATATAGTGCAAATATTAACAGAATCAACTTTTCCTTTATTGTTGTCCTCACAGCCATTTTCCTCTCTCCATATTTGTACAGTATGTCACTGTTATAGTATCAGCCTTTGCTGTTTATCTCCCAATGCCCTTCTAACTCCGCCAATTTTACAGGCCTATAAACCACCACTTGCCTGCGAGAGAGTCCTTTTCATCAGCGGCTGACGCTGCCAAATGTTACGACATCCTGGGATCACTAAGGCAGAAATGTTGAGACAGACTTCACGGCGTTTTCATGGAATTTTAAGCCTGTGTCTGAAATCAATTTCCTGATTCCATTTTTGAAGAGAGGAGCCGCACAGCACCGGTATTGTTGTCACAATGAAGGATAACGTGCAGATTGAGGGTGTCTCTGGAGAGGATTTTAGATGCACTGTGGAGGCCCTGGCAACTGTGATGTAAATCAGTTTCAATTTCAAGTTTGTGCCGAGGCAACGGAGGGAACTAAAAATATGTCGGGCGGTGAATGGAAAATTATTTCTGGCTGCTTAAGAGTGGCATATTTAATATTTTAAAGTTAGTACAAAAAGTATATGCATAACCTGGAAAAGTACCCTTATAGTAGTTTCATCACCTTATGTCATTTTCTTCTCCACCTTTCCTCAAAGAATGGAAATTGCCGTAAGTCTGTGTCTGCTATATCCACTGAAGTACATCTACCTTTCAGTGTTTCTGTTAGGGAATGCAGCTTCTAACTGCTTTACCTGAGCTCGTATTTATTATTTCTAAGAGCAGGAAATCCGTACTGAGTGGCCAACAGTTCTCCTCAGAGTAACACATGTGGTACTTATATAATAAAGGCAACCATAACTCAGAAAATGTCAACCTGTTGCAGCAGTTCCCTGACTCGAGTCAATCTTCACAAACCCCCAGGCTGAAATGCCTAACTTTGTGACAGAGGGTATCATGTTCACAGTGTGACTTAAAAAACAACAAAAACTTTAATGGCTTCATAAATGAGTGAAGTCGCAGCAACAACGCTGCCAGTGTGAACACCACAAGCATGCATGCTGCAGCAGTGTGGCGAGGTTGCTCACGCATAGTGTGTCCTAGAGGTTAGGGTTCACGCCACCCTTTTATCCAAATATGGTCATGTCTGGTGACAAAAAAACCTGAGTTGGTGACATTAAAAATGCCAGAGTAGAGGCCATTCAACTGGAGTCTACAAACCAGTGGTTAACATTGCAATAGCTACATCTATTATTTTCATATAGTCTGTGGAAATGCATAAGAGAGAACATACTTATATGTTACTGGGTCTGTCCCAACCAACAATTTCGGCAGCAACAATCAAGCTTTAATTTCTCCTATAGCGCCATAATGCATTGATTAATTCACTTTACACTGCTCAGCTTGGAGTTATTAGGAAAAAGCTCCACTGACACTGATGATGCTTATTTTCTTATTCATTTATTCGTTCACCACTCATTTAAAGCTTTGCTAAAGAGATATGTCTATATTGACGTTTAGTTTTTCTGACGGGCGTTTTGCAGCATCTGCATTTGCAGGGAAATATAGATTTTATAAAATGATGTGATTGGATAAGACTGACTTGGCCAGGAGCCGCAGCTGAATGAAATTATTTACAATTTTAGTTAATTGCTGTATTCATGTATTGTTTAATCCAGGGATTACTTACAGCCTGTTGCAAAATGACTTTTAAGCAAATATTATGGGATTGTAGCCTAAGCTATTTACTCATTGCTGGGAGTTCTGTTTTTTCATAATAAACCTAGTTCAAATAGGGTGATCCTGATACATACACATCACTGTTTGTTGGCTGTGATTGTCTTTACAATAGCAGTTTCTATTTTGTTGTAATCTTTTGACAATCTCATCCAGCTGAGAAGATAAATCAGAACACCTGCACACTGACCGTGATAATCTTTCCGCTAAAACGCACAGCAGGCACGGCTAATCTTAGCTGTGAGATTATCATGGTCACCATGCAGGTGTTTTGGTTTACTCAACATGCTGTTAAATGCTGGCTCTGATGTTTGATGACAAGTCACTGGGCAGGTAAAATGTGGAATTTAAGCCAGGCACCAACATGTGCAAAAAAACTACTTTAAAAAAGTTCTGAGTAGTTGATGAATTCTGAAGAGACACTTGGCTGCTGTTGATGTCACCACAACTGGTCATTAAAGGGTAAAAATGGGAGCTCTAATGACTGGATTTACGATATTTAAATACTTTAAGAGACGTGTTTTATTTTAGTCAGTTGGTAAAATAGTGAAAGTAGCTTAGTAACACTGGGATTTATCAGCCACTGACACAACTGGAAAAGTTCCCTTGCCTGCTCCTAAGATGTGGAACAGTGTGCTCTTCGGAGATTAAATTGGAGGGCTATTTAAAGAATGCACTTCATGTGAACCCCTGCAACAAAGAACTGATCTGTCCTTTAATTTCTTCCGTCATATTTTCAAATCTCACAGTCTGACTCAAGAACTGTGTGCTCACAATTTTGAAGCCGAGCAGTTGCGAACTTTGACATGGCATCGATTTTACCTTTAGTGGGTGAGAGTTTCTCTCTGTCGGTAACTAGGAGGTGCATATTTATACATGACTTCACACAATTAGAGCGCGAGTCAAAACTCAGGAGACTTGTGAGGAATATATTTGCTGCATAAGAAAGATGAACTCCCCAAATTAACTTTGACTTCTTACTCATCACATCAAGCTGAACTTCAGCGGGACTGAGCTCCCATCAGATTCACTGTGTGTCTACTCATCAGCACTGACAGCGTCATGGTGACCAAGATCGACAAGACTTTATACGTGTGTCACTCTGAATCCATCTCAAAAGTGAGGCTGGGTTCAGACTGATATTAGCACTGCATGAAAAAACTCAGACCCCTCATTCATTTCAATGAGACCGCTGTATTTGTTTACTGGGGTTCTGTCTGTGTTGCTTGACTTTGTAATAGTTAACTCGAGGAGGTTATTCAACACGCTGTCGTCCCAAGTCGACACATATCGCCACTTTGTCAGTGGACTTTCACGTCTACATATTACGCTCTAGGTATCCTCCAGCATCTGCTGTTGACGTTCAGGGATGCCGTAACCAATGCTAGGATGTCACCCAAAGCGCATAGTTAGGATTAGGCAACAAAATCACGTGGTTATGTTTCGGAAAAAGCATCATGGTTTGGCTCTACATTCATGCAGGACATGAACACCACGCACCTGGGTGAAAGGGTTAGGTCCAGGTTTTGTTTAACCCATTCACTGCTACTCCCACCCACACTATATTGACCCTTCAGCTCCTTATATTACGTTGTTGCCAGCATCATCTCAACCTGACGGCATCCAGTAATGTAGGATACAGATGCGACAGGTTCCAGCTGTGTTAACATCTGACGACACCTGTCCACGTATCACAGGGCCACGCCGGGTGCCGTCCGCCTGACCAGCAGCATTGCTGCATTTCCAGGCACCATGGTCCTGTGTTACCCGGGTACCAGAAGAATTGCTACTTGTGTTGCTCATCACGGGTGCCATCCAAAAGATTACTCAGTCTGTTGCCTTTGCACTGAAATACAGATGTTCATCCTCAGTCTTGACAAATAATTTCATCCTACGTAAAAACCATGAGAAGCACAAACATGGATTATTTTTCTGCTTCAGGGATGATATGTCCCTACTATATTTTCAGATGCTGCATGTTTTTTCCCTGAATATTCAGCAAGTACTGATGATGAGTCACGCCTTGGCACCTCTGGAAGCTGCAGAGAAAAAGGGTTGAACTCAAAGTGCAACTTCTTGAATTGTGCAGCATCATGCCTCTAAATCTGTGTGCCTCTTATGTGCCTTTCACAGGCTGCAAATGTATTTCACAGTGTAGACTGACAGTGAAGGAGAAAGAGGTTTAACACATCAGCTGATTAAACTGAACATCAACACTGGTATCATTTACTGCTGTATCACCTTTGCCTTAAAAAAGAGTCTCAGTAATTTAGAGTAATAGTACAGTAATTTCCTTGAATAAAAACACTTTTCGACATACTGATTCAACTGGGGACGCCGTCATGCATCAGCACATGCAGGTAAGTGGCCATTGCTTGCAGAGGCAGTAATTGTGTTGAATTTGGGCAGTGCCAGATATGCTTTATGTGTATTTAATATTTACTAGAGACTGTTTTCTATAATACAGTTTCAAGCAAAAATAGTTCACGATTATATTTCTGTCACTGGCGTGACAATAAGCACCTGTACATCATTAACCAGAACACGAGGGGATGTTTTAAGAGAGCTAATGTTTTCATTTCATCTTGTCTGAAATTTAAGAATGCTTATATGTACAGTAGTGGATCTTACACATCGTACATATTTTCATATTTATTATTTTCATGAAATCCCATGAGAATTCATGATGATAAATATGAGGCAAAATGAGGGTGAGTGTGAGCAACCATCTCGTGTCACAACGTTTCATTTCACCTCTGTGACTGGGAGCCTTTATTACTTTTATTTTAATTGTCACCTTGGTATTTATGTAATATTCTTCATCAGGTTGTCCTTATTTAGCCTTTATAACGGGCATAAAACAAGTAGGCCTAAGATAATAAAGATAACACTAATAATTCAACAATAATAAGAATTATAGTCATGGTCATAACATTAAATAAGTGCGATTGTTTTTTTGTTTTTGTTTTTTAAGAAAACACAAAACAATTATGAAAAAAAAAAACCCTTTGCTGCGTAAAAAAACAATCCAGTGAGGATACGCTTTTTGTAGTCCATCATGTGAGCGTTGTAGTTTCATCACAGCAGAGCTACGTCAATAACACCCGCCGTCGCATCATCACAGAGCGAGGTGAAGTGCAGCCGGGTTCAACTTTTTGTCCTTTTCCGTCTCTAACTTCTTGCTGACGTTAGGTTAGCCGCTGTGTTTCAACAATGTTGGACTGTCAAAAACATGCAAGCGGATTTAAATTCACCGTCGCAGTTGTGTCGGAAGATGCGGTGAGTAAGAGAAAGACTAAATAAATGTAAATTGGTTAAGTTACGAGAACAGCAAAAGTCCGCTAGCCGCTATGCTAATTTATGCTATGCAAAATGCCATAGGCTTATGCTAATAATTAGCATGTTCTATATGTGGGGGAAACGTGACAAACAAAAGGTAGTTTTAGGGAAATAGTTAGAATGGACATAGTTGAAATATTTAGCTTAACATTTCACTAGCTGTACCTACAGGCTATATGGTTAATATAGTACGCGAAAAGTAAATGAAGTGTTAAAATGGCTAGCGTAAAGTCATTGATAAGCGGTTGAAAGGGACAGCAAAAAATGAATAGATAAACAGTTGTATAACTGCTAAACGTGGGAGAAAATGGTTGAAGTAGTCAGCTAGAAGTAATGGATAAATGGTTAAAATTGTGAGCTAACAGTAGTCTAATAAGTAAGTGGTTGGAATATTCTGCTAATAGTAATAATAGGTTGAAGTGGTTAGCTAAAAGTAATGGATCAATGGTCAAAATAGTTAGCTAAAAGTGATTAAAAAATGGTTGAAATAGCTAAAAATAAAAAATAAATTGATAAAATAGGTAGCTAAAAGTAATAAATAAACAGGTAAAATAGCTAAAAGTAATGTTAAGATAAAAATGGTGAGCTTGGAGTAATAAATTTTTTCAACGTTTAGCTAAACCTAATGGAAAATTGGTCTAAAAAGTCAGGTGAAAGTAATAAATGGCTGAAATATTTGGCTAAAGGTAATAAAATAGTGGTCAAAATAGTTAAAGGTTGGCCCAGTTGAAGCTGTTGAAATGGGGAGCTGACAGTAATGGATTCATGATTGATACTGTCATGAAGGCTTAGTAGTCCAGTGGTTGGTTAGTGTTGCCTGGCTGTCTGTCACTATTTTCAGCCCCTGTTCACTTCACCCCAGGACGCGCACCCCCCTCTTACTCCACAGATCTGCCATTCTCAAACCACCCATTAGATGCCCTTAAAATATCTTGCCAGTCTCGGTCACCTGACACCCACACACCTGTTTCCACTGCAGTCCCCTGATTTTCCCTGCCCAGTCTTAGCTGTTTCTTCAGTTAGCCTTGCTGGTCCTTTTCACTCGGTTTGTTATGTGCTTTTTGCTGTGCTTGCTTGTGTCTAGATTACCTTGACTGCCTCTTCTTGGATCATTTGCCTGCTGCTGTCAGTGTTTGGGTCCTGTCTCTTGTTTGCTGTATTCACCAGCTGTGACAAAAAAGTCCAACTTCTGCAAAATTAAATGCAAACCAAACAAACCTGCACCAAGAAAATACGGTTGTAAAGATATCAACTTTTGTATAATTTACTTGCTTAAAACCATTCTTGTGCTGCTTTCAGACGCCTTTTACAAGTATTTCAACTTAAAATAGTAATATAAGTTTTACTATAAATAAAAACAAAAAGAAAAACTAGATTAATGAAAATAAACAGGACAGAGGCGTTGACATCCCTGGTTTATGGTTTTGAAAGAAACCAGGCCAATTTGCACAGGTTTCAAAGGGTTAAATAAACAAATTTGAAACATGAGGTGTTGAGTTCATGCGAGGACTAGAGTTGGGAAGTACAGACACAAAAGGTTTGGAAACCAGTATTTTGGAGACTGTAATTACCTTTTTTTTTTTGGTGAGAAATGAACACACAAGTTTGCAATCTTCCCAAAATGGATTCAGCTTTTTTGCAATGAAGCCCTTCAACTGGATAAGCTACCTAGATTTACAGCACCTACAGTAAAAGTTGCTCTCATCCCTTCAATGCTGCGGTGGCTGTTTTCCGAGGTGATTGGGTACGAGTGGCTCCGAGCAGGAAAATGTAGCATTTGAGGCCCACATCAATTTAAAAACTGCAATACGAATGTCTTAACCCTCATGCGTTGTGGTGTGTGTGCTGTACGTGTGTGTGTTTGTGTGTGAATGTGTGTACCCCCTCTATCAGAGTTAGGCCACCAAGCTGCTGTGTTAGCTAAAATAGCAGCCGACCCCGCTGGCCTAAGCCTAAGTGACTCTGTAGCGATAAAGACAGAGTGGTTAGCAATGACACACTGAGGATATGTAATTAACTGCTCTGTGTGTGTGTGTGTGTGTGTGTGTGTGTGTGTGTGTGTGTGTGTGCACGGTACTGTTACTCCTGCTTTTCATCTTAACTAATCCAACACTGCCAACTAGATTCATTTACACACACTAATGGGAAACTTAGTTTTAGGTTCAACTGATAAATGATTTTCTTTGACCCTTTGAAACCTTCAGCAAACTGACTTGATTTCTCCAAAAAAAAAAAAAAAGATAAGAAAGCAGTGAGCAATCACAAATAAAATGACCCAAAACTTAAGAAGAAATTAGAAAAAAAACAAGAAAATTACCTAAAAATTGGTTCAAAAAATGAAGAAAGGAAAAAAAAAATAGAATCGACAACAAAAAATGACCCGAAAATGTACTTAAAAATTCTGTAACATAATTTTAAATATGATAGCCATAAATGTAATTTTACCCCCTCCCCCCAACATTTTCCCTAGGTTTAAAAAAAAAAAAAAAAAAAATCCAAATATATTAACTTCTTACAATTTGTGGAACATGTTTTACTAAGTTGCTCATTGCCTTCCATTTTTCTGAAAGAAATTGCGTGTATCAACGGTTTAATTTCTTGTGAAAGATTTCTTAAAGCAGCACAAGAAAAATTGGGTTAACCTCATCAGTGTGTTACTGTGCTCAAGATAACATTAGTATGATACATTAGTATGCATCCATGTGCTGCATGTGCATCTGTGCACTCAGATGTGAGAGTTTCACTGTATGTGTGAGTTTGAGAGAGAAAAAAGATCTTCCTCGTTTTGATCCCGTCTTGACATGTCTGCTGCCAAATGACACTTTACACAGTGCCATGCTGTATCGCCTATAGCACCACAAAACCTCACGCTGTGACAATGTGCCACCTGGCAAGTTGCCTGTGTGTGTGTGTGTGTGTGTGTGTGTGTGTGTGTGTGTGTGTGTGTGTGTGTGTGTGTGTGTGTGGAAAGGAAAGCGGCAAAGAGAGGGTTTATACATAAGGCATGCTGTACTACAATATATATTTGTTAAATATGTGTTTCCATTCTGTATTTTTTGCTTTTATAGGCTGAATGTTCATTCAGCATTTATTGAGGTTCTCTTAAAGATAAAGTAGGTGCATTTTAAAAAGAAAAAAGCAAATATTTGTCACAATAACTGTCTCCTTATCCAGACAGTGGTACATGAGACAGATAATCTGGAAAAGGTCACGTTCCTCTGCCTCCTTGTTCTAATGGTATTTTCTAGAATCCATCTCAGCTGAACAAAAACAAACCAATCAGAGCCCAAAAGTCTAACGCAGCTGTCAATAACTGCTCATGTACTGCAAACTAGGCAGCACTAATCAAATATGAATCAGGATTCTGTTACTGCATTGCCTATTTCTTACCTTTAAATGTTTTTAGAAACATATTTTAGTGGACTGTTTAGCTGTAAAATGAGAATTTTACAGGTAAACTGTGCTTTATTTTGGCTTAACTGCTGTCAACGTGGCAGCCAGGTTACAAAGTTTACACTAAAATATATCTCTGAAAACATTTTAGGCAATAAATAGGCAATTCAAAGACAGAATTTGATGATCAATGCTACCTCATTTGACATTAGTTCAGGAGCCACAATTGCCATGATTAACGACTGAGTTACAGACTCCTTGGCTTTTATGGGTTGTTTTTACGTTTAGCTCGGTTGGATTCTCCCAAATGCCACCAGAAGCACTAAGAGGAGGTAGAGAAGCATGTTCTTTCTTTCTTTTACTACTGTCAGGATATAGTGATAGCTTCAGCAAATATGACAGTTTTTTAAGTTACCAATTATAGCTTTAAGTACTTCTATTGAGAAGTAATGCAATTTAAGATTGGGGCTTGATTGTTTTTTTGTAATAATCAGTTTTGTAGAACAGCTGCAAAATAACTCATCTTGTCTTGAGTTTTAGATGGTGCCATTGCATTGTGGTTGCACTATGGATGGCGTTGCCGCGGCTGAAATATGCACTGGAAGCATGTCAGAAGTGGACTCATCTATCTCGGTAAATGAACTTGCACTTGTATAGTGTCTTTCTAGTAGTTTGACCACTCGCAGGGCTGTCACACCACTTTTCACATTCATCCATTTACACACTCTTTCATACACTGGTGGCAGAGGTTACCATGCCACCTGCCACTCAGTTTCAAATGTTTGAAAAATGATTCAATGTCATTAACTTGCTCAAAGATACTTTGACATGCAGACTGCAGGAGCAAAGGATCGTCGACCTTCTGAGCAGTGCACGGCAGCCTCTATCACCTGAGCCACAGCAGTCTTAAATCGTTACACTTCAAATATCGTCAGCCTTTTGGCCTTGTTTTGTTTGTAAGCATATTGAATGCATGTTACAGCTAACTTATGTGGAAAAAATACATGAACTTGTGACTCTATCTCACTCATTCTGATGATTGTATACATCACACAGTCCTATATAACTAAATAGTGTATAGTAGAGGAAGGAAAACTGTCATATACATATAAGCATTCAGGCTGTTCTCATGCAGTGTTCATACATTTTTTCAAACACAGGACTCACCTGGGATTGACCTCAAGAGACAGGTGTTCAGAATGTGAACTTTGAGTCATTTTAAGGTAAGTTTTATCATGTTTCTTGTTTCTATCATGTCTCTATCATGTTTCCTATTATAATGTGGTGTTAACTGGGGTGGCAAATCAGATTTCAGGCTACTCCCTAGACACACCCCTGAATACAGTAACTTTACATGCCTAAACCTAACCTTTGTAACTTTAGGATAACTACACCACCCTTGCAAAAATAGCATATTAACAGACCATAACAGGCATGTTTCTGCGTTAAAGCAAGGTTTACCTCCTGCATGTTGGTTATCTTTAACAGCAACACATGAGTTTTCCACAATGAATTTTAAAAACTAGAGCCAGAACTTCGGCCTGGAGTGTCTGAAACTTGGACAGTTCCTGCTCCAATCTGAGTTGGCACATCATTACTCAACATGTTTGTCCTGAATGCACCCACACCAACCCAACTTCTCCATGCTAACACACTCACACACACTTGCAGTGCTATACTTGCATGGACTTTTATTGGCAAGAACGTTAACAAAATTTTAACCTTTAACCCTGAAATGTAACCAAAAAGAAGTAACAGAGAAAATGTCCTCGCTGTCAGAGTCATAAACAAGCTGATTCTCACAGTGATTGAGCACACACTCCCTCTTCATCCTTGAATAAAAGCTGCTCACTTTCATGAAACTCATAAGCAGTGAAACAGATGCAGCGACAAAATTGTACAAAATAGAAAAAAACCCTGGACTGATTACAAAGAGACTCCAGAGACAAACATGTTTTGTTTGGATTACTTTTAGATATACATGCTCCTGATGCTGAAAAGTAAACATGAAACAGACAAAATATACAATCCAGTGGTAAAATCTGCCTCCTGATGATACTGCTGAAAGTAATCTTCAGTGAAATATTCCCTATGTAGCCGTACCACATGGGGCGAGTCTTAGATGGTTTGATATCATCATCCGCCCTCAATTGTTCATAGAACTGTCAGCTTCCCCGCCAAAGCTGAAACACAGCCGACGTGTCAGGCCAAAGCAGCCGGCAGGTGAGGAGGTCTGCGCTGGCCTTATTTGATCTGAGCTGCGTTAGATGGTTGGCTGCTTTCGTTTTCCCACGGGGATACATCATAGAGGTTCGACTGGCCCGTGCAGACCGGGGTTGTTTGCACGGAAACAAACATGCAAGCACGAATACAAATCCAACAGCTGTCGAAAACAAAAACACACAAACTGCTGTTTGACTGTCGGTATTTGTGTTTTACTCAGGATGTTTTAACAGACAGTTTGCTTTTCCAGCAGGCTGGTGAAGCCATTAGAGGGCAGTGAGCAGCTTGTAGTTGTAGAGTGAACACCCCCTCACATTTTTTCCCCTCTCCCACTGGACCGCTGTGAAGAAAAGGTGGACTAAAGAGGACTAATCCACAGCAGCCTTCAAAGGGCTGAGCTAAACTGTTCTTTGGGTACTTTGGGAGGAAGTGTTGAATCCATAGACCACCTTGACTGCGAAGTGCCAGACAGTTCTAACAAAAAACAGTACATTTAATGGCACTCTAACAACAGGAAGAAATGACTCAGTAAAAGACACTTAGATGTTTCTTCAGCAAGGCCAGACAGAGTTCAAAATGATAAGAAAGTTAACACTTAAAATTCCGTTTAAATGATGTGGAAAACATTGTTGGAACAACTTTATTTTTGTGAGCAATTTTCTTAAAATGTGTGTTCATAAATATGGTAATAAATAACATTTTAGAAATCATTTTTAGATAATGTGGAAAACTTAGATGGAACACATCTCATGAGGCTGGAGGGGTGTGTTCGCGTCCATTGGATTGACAGCAGTTGGCAGGGTACCAGTGTCAGTGTTAAATTGGGAACGAGAGACAAAGAAGAAGATCTTGTGCTTTAGCTACATGTCATGGGCAGACAGCCTATTAGTGTTATTGAAGAGTGAGGAGATTGTTTAAAGTTCCTCTCCAGGCGTTGATTAAAACCCTAAAAGCACATCTCAGTTAATCAAAATTACATATTTTGAAGTTTATTTTCCCTTCATGTCTTGAAAATGGCTGGAAAGTAACTCGACACCTATGCTTCATTTAATATGCACAGATCTGTGAATATGCAAAATAGCCCCCCCCCCCCCCCCCAAGCCCACCTGCAGCTTGAGCATACCTGCTCACCTTTTGATTCTGCTCACCAAACCCCTGCTTACAGATAAAATGAGCCTTTATCTTGACAAGGTTATTAAACAGTGAATAATGTGCTGTTTGACGGGATTGGTTGCTGAGGTTTGTTAAGTATGAAACACTGGCTGTCTGAATCCTATTGTTGAGACTGTCATTGGTACAGTTCCAAGGTACACATGCTCACCCTGGATTGACTGTTTTTTTTTTGATGTGGTTTCTTACATATATAAAAAAAAACAAACTGTATGGACATGTTAACAAGGTTAAAAACTTGATTTTCTCAGGAGGGACTCTTCAGTGTCCCTTAATGTGCTGCAGCTGAGCAGCTAATGAGCTTACATATCCTGTAGTGATGCAAGGGTCCTCTCACAGCCCGCAGATCAGCCGTTCAGGTGAGCTTGTTAGAAAATAGTGCGGGTTTCAGGCCGGGAAGGTCATAAAATGACAAAGTGGCATTCTGAGCAAGTTGTTAGAATATACAGAAACATTGCGCGATAATCCAGTTTACACGCTTTCTCTACCTCTTCTCCTTGTCTCTCTCACACAAGCAACTGTCTCATCAGCGCTGCTGCACTCAGCCTTTTATTTGGCTTTTGATTAGGAAAATCTGTTAAGATCTGATATATTTTATATCCCTGTCAAATGTCTGGTAAAAATATTTCCCTCTGCAAATATGCGGGCCTAACACCATGCTCTTACAGCAAGCAAGAGTCTCTCTGTCCACACTGACTCTGTTAAATATGCACCTCTGTAACATCATGATGACAAACCACTGTGCTTGTCAGCTGGGCGTGCATGTAAACAAACCACATAGGTTATCAGCTGTGCACTCGAGATCATATGCTAAAGACGTAATCACTTAAAAGATGGTTGAATACTCGTTGTCTTTCTGTCATTTGTGCTTTTTAAAACAGAAAACACATTTTGAATTGCAATATTTACTGGAAATGACATACAGTATATTCAACAGCAAGTAGGTCATTACCAGAAACTTTCAGCTTTGTTTGCGGGTTTGCTGTTTGGGTTCAGGTTTGGGTCACTGATTAATGTACATGTGTATGGGTTGGGTCGGGCAGGTTGGCTTTCTCAGCGGGTCAGGTTTTAAAAACTCCTGACCTGCATATCACTACTTGCCTGCATACTGATGTCAGCAGTGCATTTTTCTAAGTCCTTTTTTCCCCCCAAGAACCTTAGTTGGGCAGGATGTGTGTTCAAGTTTGTAAGTTGGTTAAGAAGGAGACTTTTGCAGGAAAGCAAGTGTGGTTGTTTAACGTCTTTGGCTCTTGTTGTGTAGCAGCATTTGATTCTTTAAAAATATTTTTCTACAACTTGTGCTTTGTATAACTTGTGCTTTGTATAACTTGTGCCGTTTAGTAAAACTACATTTTATAACCACACAGTTTTTGTCAGTTATCTGTTGGACCCAGACTGGTGCAGGTTAGGAACTGACTTCAACAGACTTCAAATAGTACTGTTGAATCCCAGTATCTTCTCTCCATCAAGTATTTATGCTTTTTTTCTCACCGTTGTTCCGTCACTCCCCTCTTTTGCTATTTCTTCGTCTCTTTCAGGTGGTTTTGTGAATCACACAGCCTTGGGAGGGCTTGTTACTCAGCTTACTTGTTAGCAGAGGTGATTAATATCCATTTGAATTTCAGAGGAGATCTAAACTGTTGCATTTCATGGAGGTGGTGGTTTTAGAGATTGGCAGGGATTTCAAGATTGTTCAAACTGACGCAGCAGGAGAGAAGAAGTGTCGAGCTTCAAAATGAGAAGTGTTGAGAGTGAAAGAAACAAGAGTTTTGTAATGAACTTATTGGAGCGTGTTCATAGTGTGGTAGTGATGGAAGAAGTGTGCAGATCCTTTATTTAAGTAAAAGCACTGATACCACACTGTGAAAATACTCTTACAAGTAAAAGTCCTGCAGTGAAAATGTTACTTTAATTAATAAAGTGTAATATAAAAATGTGCTCAAAGTATTAAAAGTAACTAATGCAGAAAAATGACCAAAAAAACTCAAAATTACTCCAAAAATCGATGGAACGTTTTTAGAAAATAATTTTCAATTAATTTTCTTACAATTAGCTCATTGATTATTCAACTAACTGTTTCAACTGTACCTGTATAAACTGTTTAGTAATTTAATTTTGAGCAAAACATTATATTTTAGTAACTCCTGACATGTTTTTTATGCAAAAAAAAATAAATAAATAAAAATTGTGGAGTAATTCAAGTGATGAGATAAATGTAGAGGAGTAAAAAGTATGTTTTTTCCCTCTGAGATGTAGTAGAGTAAGTAGAAATGGCATGAAAAGAAAGTACTTAAGTACAAGTACCTCACATTTGTACTGAAGTACAGTACTTGAGTAAATGTACTTTGTGACATTCCACCACTGTGTTGTGGACAACAACAAGACTTAAATCACATTTAGTGGCCGCATGTGGCAAAAAAAATAATAGAATAGAAGTGTCCAGCTAAATGGTCAGTGTGGCTCAGCAGATATTAGCCCAGTGGCCCAGGTTCATAGAGTGTTTGTCCTTGTGCAGGAGTCAGCTATTTAAAGTCCTTACCTCCTCTTCTGTCCAGTGGACGACCCACTCAACACCGTTTAGAGCCCAAGGTTACTGACCGTTTTCCTTCAGCCAGCTCTTTCAAAAAATAAAAAAATAAAAATAGAAGACCTTGAAGTACTTCAGAGGCTGACAAAAAAAGAAGTACATTCATTAAAAAAAGGGCAATCTTTTATGTTTCTGAGTTTGCTCTCCCCTGAAGAGTCTTGAAACTGCGTGTTTTGCTAAAATGGAACTCTCATGTTTCTGCAAACTGTAGGCCTAATTCAGAGTCAACTCTTTGTTTAATGGCAATGAGTTCCAGGTCCAGTTTTTCTTGTCTAATACAAATACTGCATAAAAGAAGTGGATGTGATCTCTGGGTCTGAATAGTGAAGCCAATGCAAAAATGCCTTAAATTTGCATTCTTGCATTCTGCATTCATAATGGCAAGCAGGGGGTGACTCCATTGGTTGCAAAAAGAAAGTCAGATTGTGTACAAATCTAGAAAATGACCTACCTCGGATGTTAAATTTCCTGTATCTCTTTCCATTGTTGGACCCATAGAGCAAGTAGACTTAAGACCTCTTCAACAGACTTCAACAGCAGGGTCGTGATGCTCAAAAAGATTTTTCCAATGATTTAGAGATATGTGTTTCCAAATATATGTCTCTGTTTGAGCCCCATGTGACAGACCTGGTAGTTGTATTTACAGAGTTTGCCCATTAAGTCAAATTTGCCCAAAAGCCCGGTGCACTTAATGGGGACTTGGTTGAATCCAGAATGCTTCCTCACATGACTTCTTACATGTTTTTTTTATCCATATTGCATACAAAGAAACAAGAATAACCTAGTTTGCTGATTGACCAATAGAGAAGTGCTTTTCAGTACTTCCCATTTTGCTGACACTGTGCAAATGCAGCTCAGACTCAGACAGAAATGCGGCAACAATTCAGTCGTCTGTAAGCAGGTTCAGTAAAACTGTCAGTGAAGTGCATCTGTAATTACCTTTAGCACAAAATTGAAGCCATATTTTCTGTTGCCCAAGATAAGTTTGATTTGTTGAATTTGTTCCACATCAGTTATTTCTTGACAGTTCTGTCACGCTTACGCACTTAAACTGCCAAAATTATGTTTCTTATTGTGATCTTCATTTTAAAAAGGAATTTTGTTGAATATTTGAAGATGCGATATAACTTTTACTTTTAAAGCCCTCCCTGTCAATTGTGGATTAAACCCAGAAGCAAGAGGAAATCTGTCCTCCAGTGTGTTGACAGGTGTGTCGCCATAAATATAAAGTAGACTGGAAGGGAGCGCATTGGCCTCAGAATACAGCCACACTAATTTGGATTGAGAAGGAGGCTGCAATGTCAAAATAAATCCTTTGTGATACCTTGTTGGTACAGTACGTCTCTTCCACTTTATTACAGTGGAACAAGCTTTACTCAGAGAATTCTGGCATCAGGGGATAAAACCTCAAGATTTGTTGGGAGTGTGAGGCAGCTGTGTGACTGCTGTGTGGTGCAATCATTGTGGAACTGTTGATCTAATTGAAGTGATGCATCTACCTTGACACTTTTGAGCTAATTGAAGTGATGCATCTATCTTGACATTTGATTTGGCAACAGATTGCATACATTTCCAGAGTTAATCTCCTTATCTGACAGCTGCACTGGGGCCTCGAATTAGTTTGTTTGAAAGTCTTATTGTGAGTCTGTTTTAATCCTTCCTTGTCTGTCAGTTTGCTCAAATGATATTTGAACAAACTTCCAATAGATCACTTTTTAGCCATGCAAGCTGCGTGGCTCTTGGGATGGCAATGTTGGTGTGTTGGTTGGACGATCCACAACGATGGTCCAGACTGAAATGTCTCAATAACTTCTGAATGGATTGCCGTAAAGTTTTTCCAGTACTTTGGTTTTTGACCAAATACCAGACAACATTCCCATCAGTCTCTGCTTCAAGGCCCTGACACACCGAAAGCATGATGAATGAATGACACAAAAAATGTAAAATACCGCTAGTGACTCAAATTTACAACCGCTAGTGTTACCGTGAGCACATTGACCCAGAGCAGTGTCTGGCACTCTGTCTGATTCTGTTTCCTTTTAGTGCAATGCTGTGAGTAAATTTGAGTGCCCTCTGGTCGACAGTTATGCAGTTTCTAGGACTTTTATTGTGAAAAGTAAGATCAGAATGAGTGGATCTGATATTCGCTGCTAGGTATACGATTATCATTGTAGCTGCGAGATTATTTTGCCCTCTGTATGATGTACTGTGACTACTACTTTTTTTATAGGACAGTGATAGCGTGAAAGAGGGAGAGAGAGGGGATAACATGCAGGAAGGGCTGGGGTTGGAATCAAACCTGCTGCTGCTGCGGAAGCCCTTTCGAACATGGGGTGCCTGCACAACCAAGTGAGCAACCGCCTTTTTTAAGGACACTGAAGGACAGTGTAAGGTCATCACGCTGCAGGAGTCCAGAGTTCACTTCCTGTGTGGATGTGTGTGTGTTTACCAGGTGCCTCTTTTGCCTAAACCTAATCATCCGTGACTTTTTTGCCTAATCCCAACCATTGTGGCAGCATTTGTGTAAATTTAAGGATCATGCTGCTTCATCTCACCACATGTGCGTTTATTGACATCACTTTAACGGGCTGCGTCATCCCAACATGACGTCATTTCACCATGTGCATTTGTTGACATCACTGTAATGGTATAGCAGAGCGTAAACAGCTGATGCAGAAGGCGACCTTAGACATCATGAGTAGGTGATTGACAGGGCGTCACCATGTGACGAGTTGTGATGACAACATGTTGGTCTGTAACGCCCAGTGATTGCATAGCATCAGTCTGTAGCTTCACATCACTGGCTTTTGAAAATGACTTGTAGCCTGTTGCTGTGTTGATCATAAGTATCCATCTGCAGTAGCACAGTGGCCCTGAAACACCCTCATTCTCAAACATTCATTCTGTTTTTCCACTTTCAACTCCCACTACACAATTAACCAGCAGCTGCTTAAGCTAGCAGCCAACTGTGCATGCATTATTTTGAAGCAAAAAGCTTAGTTAGCTGTGACAAAGGGGCACTAATTCAAATGTGTACTTTTCAATAATGATGTTTTCAAATGAAACGAAATGTGGGTTTCATAGACTAAACTGATTGGTTTCTCAAGCGTAAAAGCTCTGTGTTTGAACGCCGTCATTCCTGGGTAATTCCAGTGGACTAATGTGTTTTTCGTCTTTATCCCGAGGCTTTCTCTGCCGGGCACACCATTTCTAAATGAAAACAAAATGGAGTTGGTGAGGTTATGTCTTGCTCCAACCGGGCTGTCAGTGCAGACGCAGGGCAGCAGCTGCTAGTTACGTAAGATTAACCTGTAAAAGAACATCTGATAATAGAGACGAGAGGAATCAAAGCACATTTGGGGCCAGGCGCACATGCAGAAACACATGGCGACTGCACATCTCCATACTTGTAGTACACTGTGTACACACAAACAAACACATTACACAACCTACACTTCTCTTCATATTCACCTTACTTTTACGTTACATTCTACCTGTGTAACAAGTGGGCACAAAAATGTCCGTGAGAACATGTGGAAAGGTTGCTGTGGAGGCGACTCTTTCATAGTTTTATATCTGTATGTCCCTGAAGAGTGCATGCATGGGCAGTGGTTCTTTGTAATTCATTTTACATTCAACAGTGATGCTGCCTTCCTACCCTCCACTTCTTTCCTCAGCATGCGGACTTCCTTCTTCCTTCCATTTCGGTTCAGTGATTGACGTGCTGTCACTTGGACTTTTCTCAGCCATGAAAATAACATCGGAATTCCTAAATTAGGTGGTCTTCCCCTAACTAACTAAAACATTTGGTCAGCAACACAGAGGGCATATTTGGGGCGATGTAATTATTTGGGGTATCATTGGATTGTGGGACTTCATGTTTCACAGAGGTGAACTTTCCCACCCTCAAATACTCAGTGGCCTTTTTCTTCTCTCGGACTATTTAAGGGGTCAGTTCACCCAAATTACTGCTAAAATGCCTTATTTTCCTCATAACCTCTGGTGGCATCTATTCATCCACATTGTTTAGTTCTTTTTTCCCCAGGTTTTGTAGGTTAGCTGGATTTCATTGGTTATTCTCACCACATTTAAAAAAAAAAAAAAACAAAAAAAAAAAACAAAAGCAATTTCAGCATCTCTTTTTAATATTTATGCCAATTACAATTGAGCTGGATATAAATATACGCCACTGAATTAAAGCACTAAATGGCAAGTCAGTCAGAGCCAAACCCCTGTAATGCTTTAAATATTAACGGTTCACATAAAGATCCTATATTGATGTGGCTGCTCCACTTTTACTGCAAGTATTACGTTCATTATTATGGCAACAAGTGTGTTGTACAATGGCCATTGTGCAATGTTGGTGGTAGTCTGTACAGAGGTATTTTGTGTGTGTGTGGGTGTGTGTGTGTGTGTGTGTGTGTGTGTGTAGATGGGCAATAGTCTGTGTGCGTATGAAGTTGTTTTGTATTTTCTTAACAGCCAATATGGTTGCCCATGTTTCCAAGACAGAAAGAGCCAAATTATACCTTGTATCTACAGGCCTAAATACAAGTTGAAAGCTAACTGTTTTTTTTTTGTTTTTTTTTTTAAACTGCTAAAAATACCAAAAGCAACACTCTTTATACTAAAATATCAGCAGATGAAGTGTTTATTTAAATGGCATATTCTTAACATTACGGTTTCTTAAAATTATTTAACTGTTTTTATACCAACAGCATGAATTTGAATATTTATCTCATTTTTAAGTGAACATGTCACAACAGAAGGGTTGTGCGACCATCCATTGTGTTGCCCTGTGGAAGGAGACGTGTTGAATTCTGTTGATATCCCTAGAGGTCCCGACACAACCACTAACGTGACTAACAAGCATGATAGTGAGAGTGTGGTGGTGATAACTGTGGACATGACCGTTTGACCTGATAGCCTAAATTTAAACATAAGCTGAGGAGACATGATAGATACATATGAAAGACGATGTGTCTCAGTTGTCCCATGTGTTAGTTCACTGAAACACATGTTAATACCAGGTCCAAACAGGCTTTACTCTAAATAACTGATTTTCCGTAACTGCTACAAATGAATCAAAGTCATGCTCAATAGTGGTTTTTATTACCCCACTTACCTTGAGTAGCTATTACTACAAATATTCAAGGTCATTTATTGCATTCTAAGCCTCCGATAGCTACAGTGACGCTGAGATTTAATGGATTTAGTGTGTAAAATGTGTGTGAAGTACAGCATTGCAGTCACCTTTCCCAAACACCTAGACAAATTAATTAAGAGCATCTGCTATTGATACTAAGCACATGATTATCTACACTACATCTAAAATAATGAATTCAAACTCTTCAAACAGTATTTCCTGTCCGAAACCACCGGCTATGTGGTCCCTACTTTAATTGCTTCACTTCTCTTCTTTAGAAATGTCAGCAAGTATAGTGCACTAATGAAACCTTATGCTGTTGAATGAGTTTCTTTTTTCTTTATCTGAGCATTAGAGGTGTCTTGACAGTCAGCAGTCTGGCTGTCTGGCTTTGATGAGAGCTGCTGGGTAATCCTCAGAGGGGTTTTCCTTCATGTCAGACTGCTGCAGGAGGGGAAAGGTAAAAACAGGGCTGGGACGGACAAATGCAAAAGACGGACAAGGCATGAGAGTAGACTTCAGATTTGCCTATTGAGGAGTCATCTCACAGGCCACATCAGGAGAGGTTTGCTTGCAGGCGTTTTTAGTTCCAGGACAGAAAAAATACACTTTTACAACTTCTGCAGCTTAGCCAAAATAAAGTGGACAGAAATGTCAATTTATTTATGTAGGAGGCTTGAATCCACCTCTTAAGTGAATCAGAGCCTCGTGATCTGGCAGCTCAATGGGAAGAACTAAGGGCTAGTGCAGATTATGAGACTTTTTCACGATTTGTCTGCCTCAGACATGTCTTTTATTTAGAGACAGTCAGGACAGGTCCTCTAATTTGAGCAGTTCAAAGATGTGATGCGAAACCATGCGATGCGATTTCCCCATAGGGGACTGAGACTTAGATGCTGCATCCATAAATGCCTTTACAGTCACAATTAAACAAACCACACATAAACAAAACAGCACTAGCTGTACCAAATCACACCAGTAATTGTACTTAACCTGTTTTTGTGCATACATATTGTTTATACATCCGGCCCCTGGTCTGACATCAGTTGTGTAGCACCCTCATGTCAACAATGGGAGAATAATCTGGCTCAGAATGATGCCACAGGCAGTTTTAGCCCCCAAGTCGGCTGTTTGAGCACCTTTTCACCATATTCTTCCACTGACTCTCTTACATCAAATACATGAAATCCGCTTTCTGCCCTTTGCACCCACCTGAAGACACATGGTGATTGAGCTTTTGAGTTCATAGCACCTAAATTTTAAAATTCTCTGCCTGCCCATTTTGATCTGCTGACTCTAGTTTCTTTTAAAAGCTAGCTAAGGCACATCTGTCTTAAAAGGCTTTTGGAACTTGTACACACCATCTCTGTATTTTCTTTATATTATGGGCATTCTTGTCTTCATTATGTACTGTGAAAACGGTTTTGCACTTTTAACTTCATGGCTCGTCTCGTCCCTTTTACTTCTATGTTGTATATTGCCCTTGTAAAGCACTTTGTGACCTATGTCTGTGAAAAGCACTATATAAACACATTTTACTTATTATTTTTCAACCTGAGCAGAGGTTCATTTGCTGCCATATTTCTAATTTTCCTCCAGCTTTGTGTACATGACAGCCTGGTCTTTGGTTATGTGTTTTAGTTATAGTATATATTAAGTACACAGCTCTTCAGTGCGCTGAATTCATGACAAGTGGAGCTGAGGCGAGTCGTCATCTTGGTTAAATCATCAATGAAGCCCATTTGATAGCTTTGCTCCACCAACCGCAGTTACACTAGGTGACTACTGTTTGCCTTTTGTTTATACAACAAGCTTGTACTGTGAGACACTGAGCTGCTGCCTCTGTCTCCAGTGTAAGCAGGAAGGCTATTTGCTGCCATCTGAGTTGATTGAACTTTTACAACTTGTCGACCCAGCTATATGACATGATGCACGGCAGCCACACAAACTGCAACCTTCTCTATTTTACTATGTACGCTGTCAGTTCAAATCCCAGAAATCAACGTTGCCACGGTAACCTTATGCTGTCTGAAACCACCTCCCTGCTCACTTGATTGGATTAACACCAACACAAGCATATCAGCACTTAGCACTCAAGACAAAATGTAAACAACTTTTGTTCTGCGTTGTCAGAGTTGCCATCTCAGTGCCACGGAGGCATCATTAATGTTATTAGTAACACCTGTGGTGTCAAGCAATGTTTGCTTTGAAAAAGGCCTATTGTGAGTGACAAATAAAAAAAACAGCAGAGAATAATGCAGTCATTCTGATTTAACTTGAAAGTCTTTTTTCTTTATAAATAATCTTTGTTGGTACAGTGCAGCCTTAATCTGAAAGCCAGAGGTAGAATTAAGGAAAGGGAGCCACGTTGCTCTTTTCTGAGAAAACTCCTTGATTTTAAAGCGGCAGATTACTACAGGAACACCCTACACTAAGATTTTTTGGCCAAAAATATGTAGGAAGGGACAAACAATGAAAGCTTATTGTAGCAACTTCAAACAAAGAGTTTCATGACATTAAGAAACATTGAACTTGAAACTCAACTTTTTTTAATTCCAGAATCACAGAAATGTGGGACTAACATATGATCTGCTCAGCACCACGGACAGCGCCATGGATTTTCCAGCACACAGCCCAGTTCAGCTACACATGTTTCAGAGCCGTGATAGAGGCCATGCATTTTAACTTGCACAAACCTCAGTCGATAAAGGATCAATGAGTCAGGCAGAGTAGACTAACATATTCAACTCAGCGAGCCCTCAGCCCCTGCTCTCTTTCTGCTTTTAGGAGATGGAGAGCGGAGGTGGCAGGTTAACAAGGACAATGCATTTGCTCACCGTCCCTCAAATCACCTACTGATCACGTACATTAATTAATCAGAGCACTTACATAAGAACCTCTAAACGATTCTCTGTTAAAGTTAGTATGGTGCAGTATACTTAGAAACAGTTGTGTGCTACTCTCTGAAGTAGGGAGAGCACTGGGGGCTCTCACAACAAGCACTGGGGAAGCATGTGTACAAACAACAGATTGCAGGGAAATATTAAAATACAATACAATATAATCCATGTGCTCAATAACAGCACAATCTGGCCATTTCTTATTCTAAGCATGAAAAGCAACTAATCAAATCATGTAAACAGGCCAAATTTCTCTATTTCCTCTCCACACACTGTTTAACAGTAGAGTTTTAAGTTAAAACAATATGTTCTCCTGTTAGAAAATGAAACAATTACAGCATGTGATTTATTGTTTTAACGGTGAACGTTTGTTTTTATAGCATATGTTAATATGTAGTAACAATGGGAAAATATATTGTTAAAAGAAACATGAAAACCATGTTAGAACAAATTGTTTGCAGTATACAGTGAAACTTTTTTTTCCTCTCCGTCACTGTAACAACACATTTAAGTAGAATGCTAGGTCAAAAAAAGTTTTTAAAAGGGCTTGGTTTTAGCATCAAAATGCTAAAACATACACACCTGTACCAAAATTAGAATTTTAATTTTTCTAAATTTTTTTTTAATTTTACGCTTAACTGCAATGCAACAAAAATGTCATAAAAACCTAAAAAAAAAAACAAAAAACATCAAGGGCAAAATCGAGCCACTGTTTAAGAAAATATTGCAAATGAGAAGAAACTCCATACAGTCTTTTTCAAAGTAAACTGAGAATGTAATTAAAAAAACATTTTTAGGTCTACTTCCTTGGGTGTAGGCAACAAAATCATGTGGTTAGGTGTAGAGGAAAAAAAAGTGGTTTGGCTTAAAGTAAGTTTGTTTGTTACTAACATTATGTAATGTTACGTGACTTAAATAACTGATGTGCTATTTTAAAAAAATAGCAGGCTATGTGGTTTTAAAAGTAACTACTGACTTTTGGTTTCATATGAACTGCAGTCTGGCAGGTGACTGTCAGAGTTCATCTGACCCTCACACCCACTCTACGGACACTTTCTCATTATTTATACTACGGGAGTTGCTAGAAGCGTCAAAAAATGCTGCCACCAGATGCGTCTCATACCGCTGCTAAAGGGTTCCTTGCTGCATCATATCTGATAAATTGGGACTGAAACCTGGTTTTTAATTTTCAAACAATTCCTTAACTTCAACTCCTTTTTAATTAGAAGGGAGGTATTGCTTATGAAACAGTTTAGGGCAAACAAGTCTTGATTCTGATGCATTTTATTTTATTTTAGCTATATTCAGTGTAGTCCCTCCAAAATCCGTTCCCTGCCACATTGTAACAGAGCAAAATAAACATTTTCTACTACATTTCTTTGTCTCGCCACAAATTCCCAGTCTCTAAATGTCTTCTCCAATCCTTTTTGTTTGCCATTTCCCCCTACAGCGTGACAGGATTTTGGAAAATCCACACTGGTTTTTGACACAGAAATATTTCTTATGAAACAGAACAGAAAATTCTGAAGTAAAAAAAAAAAAAAAAGATTCTTCATGATTCATATTAATGATGAAGTTTGTAATGTAAGAAACAAACAGACTTTACAGTATATAATATAAATCAGTACAAATGAGGCCACATGGATGAACACAGACGTGCTTTGTTAGTAGCAGGAGTCGATTTGCTCCAGGTAGAGTACATCCAACAACAGAGTTAAACATACACTGTGAAGTCATGTGGAAGCCGTCTCCTCTGTTCTTGGTAGGGGGTCCCATGGATGTTGCATGCGGAATCGCATCGGTGGATTAACATTTCACTGAGCTGTGTAAATTGTGGCTGACTGGAGGGAGGAGAAGGTGGGAGCAGGGAGGAGATTGTGGGAGGAAGCTGGGCAGATTTCAACCCCACCGGCAGACTCCCGCCGAGATGCTGCCTGTTTCATTTCAGCCTCTAAACACTCAAGCCGGAGAGGGTGAAAAAATGCACAGAAAAGAGACAGATAAAGTGAGATGGAGAGAGAAATAGGAAAGAAGGCTGAGAAGGAAGGAATGTAGGCCTCGGAGAGAAGATAAAGTCGACTGAGGACGGGGTGTTAGAGAGAGGTGGTTCGAGAGCGAGAGAGAGCAAAGGGTAACAAACAAGATTTCACAGCACTTCCTCTCCGCAAGTGTGCAGCACTCAACCCACCAGATTAACACTATTCATTTGTACCGTAGATTTTCACACTTCAGAGGCCGATTTGTTCAGGCGCCCTGCTGGGTGGCACATGAGTTGGGGCAATCCATTTCCACATATTTAAAACTGTACCATCCACTGCCTCGCAAGTCACTCACTTACTCAAAGATGAACATTTTATTTCTTCCATAAAGAGATAACATAGCAATTTTTTTTATCCTTGGTGGTATTTTCCTCATGATTATACGTGTGAGAGGGGGTTGTGGAGGGTGTTCTTGGGTGCCTGTAGGTTCATTTCTCAGTCCAGTGATCCAGTAATGTTGTGTTGAATGCATGTTTATATGGCATGGCCACAAAAAAAACAACAACAACAACAAAAAACTTGAACTGGGCAGCGCTGACTTCACAGAGCATATCATATGACACAGTGAGGATTTTTTTTTTTTCTTTTTTTGTGGAAGGATATCAAGCAGATACAGGCGAAAACCAACTTTACGTTGGACCAATCGTGACAGAATGTTTGCAGTATAGGAGTGTTACGCTTTTGCCTGAAAAACGCAATTGGTTTTCACACACTATGTCTGAGGGTTCAACATTTTTTTTTTTTTTAAACAAGGGAAAGGAAATAGTACGGTAACGGCCGAAACTATGATTTTTATGTTCCATGGTTTTAAATATTTTGAGATTTATTGGTCTCCAGGTTGGTGACCAGTACTTTATAATGATAAAATGCCAGTTACATGATGTGAACATTTTTATAGTTTTACTGAATTACTCTCCAGTATTTATCATAAAGCATGTTTTGCAGTGATCAATACGTTTTATGTGTAGTACCCCCCCCCCCCCCCTTCTCCCCCTGCAACATAATCAAATAACCACACAACTGTCGACAGAATCTGGTTACTAAATCCTGACTGGTGTGACATCATTTTTTCCCCAACTGAGTCCCATCCATTTTAAATCAGTTAAAAAAAAAACAAAACACCAAGAACACCTGCAACTCAGAAATTCTCCCAGAAAAAAATACCTGAAACTGTTGCAACTGTGGCAGAAAAATGTGTGTTTGTCGAGGTGATAGAGAAAAAAAAAATTCAGAGCCTTTAAAGGTAACTGAAGCTCTAAGAAATAATTATAGTACCTACAAAGTTTTTCTACTGCAGAACTCCTGGTTAAGAAGTATGACATTTACTTTAGTTTGAGTTATTTAAATCAAAGCAGCCTTTTAGTCATTTGACCTTTCTGTAAACTCCAGCACTAATTGTGTGAGTATTTCTCTGGCCGGGCTTCAGAGCGACTGCAGCCGCTCTTCCCCCTCACTGAGAAGGGCTTAGGAGCGGAACATAACAGCAGCTTGACCCTCAGTCTGCGCCGCACCGCTCTGCCTCTCTTGTAGCCTCCTTTTTTCATGCAAGGTTTCCGGCTCCCCGTCGAGTCCCCGTCTCAGCGCTGAAATTGAAATGAGGTATTAAACTCTATTCTGGCCTCGAACCTGGCTTTCTAGAATAAACCCACCTTTCACGCTCCCACTCTCTTTTCTTTCTGCTGTGCTCTTGGCTAGCGGGGCTCACGCTGTGCCGGTGGCTTGTGTGTATGAATATGAACGTGTGTGTGTGTGTGTGTGTGTGTGTGTGTGTGTGTGTGTGTGTGTGTGTGTGTGTGTGTGTGTGTGTGTGTGTGTGAGAGAGATGCTTGGTTTAATATGTTCCTTTTACTATATAAGGCAAAGAAAAATGTATGGACAAAGCACTGGGGGAAAACAAGATACTAGAAGAAATGACAGCAGCTCAGTGATGTTGCTATGGCAATAGAGCCAAGCCAGCATTTCATTTTTGAGTCCATTATAATAGAGTTTGGTACTAATATAGTGTTTGACAGAAGTGTTATGTACAAGCATTAGCCTGGTGTTTGCTGAGGCCTTGTTGCTGTCAGAGGGCTGGACACAGGCTCTGTCAATAAGCACTGATGTTCTGCCAGTGTTTCTGAGTTTAGCAAGACTGTGTGGAGTGTACAAGAACACACACTTTTTTATTTTTGTTTGTTTATGGTGATATGTCAATATTGTTCAATTTGTGATTCAAATTAAGTGTTTTTCCCACTAATTTATTAAAATTAATGTATAAAACAGTGTGCAGTCATTTTGATAAATCCAAATGCACTGCTAATGATGAAATACAAATATAGACAGCACAATTACAAAGAATCATCATATACATGGAGAAAATCAATTTTCTCATTAATGTCTGAAAATTAAGTAGAGTCTGGAATTAATTATTTATTACATTTTGGAAGACGATTTTAGAAATTATAAATACAGAGAGACAATTATTTGTGTCATGGCATCTGAGGATGGCGATGCCGCCGGGTTTCAGGCTGTGGTTTTTTAAAGCACTCCAAACAATACGTTGGTTTCTTCAGCTTGATTAATTAATTTATTTTAATTTATTTTCAAACAAAGGAGCTTCCAAATGTGAATCAAACTGGTTCCAAAATTCCAATAAAATTTTATACTGAATGAAAAGAATGACTTAAGTGACATAAAACAAGCATTAAGTGTACTAAGAAGTGTGGTCAAAGGTAATCAATCAGTCAGGTCACCAATTACCAGCCTGTTGTCATTCCGAACTGCTGCCATATGTCAGTGATTATGGCGTAAGATGCTGACGCCAATCGCCACCTGATGCACCACCAGGCAGCGTCGGTTTGTAACACAGCCTGATGGAACCTTTTGCAATGTTGTGATATGCTATTGGTAGACTGGATAGCACCTGGTGTGGCAGTATGATATGCAGACAGACAGTGTCTGTTAATGCAACTGGACTAAACCTGTTGCGGCTGTATGATACACAGCTGGATGCCACCCAAGGGCTTGATGTTCACTTCCCATCTATTTGTAGGGCCAAACCATGAGGTTTAGAGTGGCTGAAATCAGCTCGGGCAGCTGAATCACAGATGCCTGGCAGAGATCTGCACTCATCTGAGTGCGCTTTTTTAGTAATTTTCCACGTTTCCAGACTATGGTCTTAACTTGTAGGCTGCAGTATTTGTGTTAATGACATTCTGAATGGTTCTTGTAATCCATGGTATGTGAAAATATTTAACTGTAGATTTGAGTAAGGTTGCTTTGGTTGTTTTACAAATTAAATCCACCATAAACTCGTTGAATTTATGTCACTGGTGACACTGATGGTGGTGTCCGGGAGTGTGTTCCAGATTGCTTCTTGTTGTGCAGACTGTTTTGCAGCGTCTGAATAGACAGAAATGGAAATGTCCTCAATCCTCAGAGGTGTATAAAACACTTCAATGCTAGAAAAAAACAAAGAAAAGGAAAAGAAAAAGACAAGAGACAAAGCCTGCATGAATTTAATGCTGTATTTCAGTAATTGCTACATTTGTGTTGGTATATCCTTGAGGATTTGCAGTATATATGCATTTACACTTCTTTTGCAAATGCACAGCAGCGTCAGAGATCTCATACAATGGCTTAACATTGTCTTTGGAGAGCTCTTTTGCAGCTCGGTTTCCCTTTTCTTTTTGTAACTTTTAGATCGCCAGATGCTCTCCATGCTGTAAAGAGTCAACAGTAACAAAGAGCCTCAGAAAGAAAGAGAAGATTTTTATTTTTTATTTTTCTCGCTATGTAGGAATTCAGGTGTACCAGTTACTTCTCCTCTCTCACTCGTCATCCTTTTCTTCTTTTTCTTCTCCAGGCCATTTTCACAGATTCACCATTCTTGTCTCTGTCTGTCCCTGTGCCTTACCTCTCTCCTCCTTGTCTTCCATCTCGCTCCACTTTGTCCTCTTTTCTGCCCAGCATCTGCACCGAAGCAACTTTGTCCACGGAGAGCTTGAAAAGGCATCTTGAAAAGGCTCGGCTTGGCAGTCTAGGATGGAAAACAAATTAGGAGTTCACAACTTCAAACGGAGCCTCACCAAGGCAACCCCGACTCTTCTGCCAAGGGTTTGCCTCGCTCGCTCTGAGACAGCCCGTGAGAAGAGTTTTAATAAGCGCAAGCTCCATCTGAAGTCCTTTGGTGTAATAAAGGACGATAGTATGTCTACTTTTTATAATCTCCCTTTCATTTGAATATGGATTTGTTGCCTTCTCAGACACTTTGCACTTAGTTCCTCAAAAACTACAGTTTTAATTCTGAGCTAAGTCTAAGATGGTGTGCCACCACTGACAGCAGATTAAAGTTTTATCATGTTATTACACCTTCGTCCAACTTGAACAGCACCACAAATGAGCAAAAAAAAAGTTT
Source organism: Plectropomus leopardus (assembly GCF_008729295.1). Taxonomy (NCBI): domain Eukaryota; kingdom Metazoa; phylum Chordata; class Actinopteri; order Perciformes; family Serranidae; genus Plectropomus; species Plectropomus leopardus. The sequence continues at coordinate 15,591,258 of NC_056484.1, forward strand.
GCTGACTGGTCTGGCGTGAGATTTTGGAGCAGATGGAGAGAAAAAAAAAGATGCTCCAAGTTTCTTACACGAGCCTCCGCTGTATTCTGAAGCCAAGAGCTTTATGACTGCCGAAGAAATCTGCCTGAGAAATGTCAGCAATTACTCCTGTCAACCGTCTTTCTATTCCCGTGTTTACCTAGGAGAATATACCTCGCTGTTATTGATCTACAGTGTGTAAAAGGTCATAGGATTGAAGATGACAGCAGTCGCAGTAACCATGGAGACTCCCTCTCTCTGTGTCTATGCCCAAGCTCGGTATCAGTCGGAGGGTAAAACTTTGATGCTTTGTTGCTTTATAGGTGAGCGATCTACAATTTCCTTCCTGTTGGTGTTATGCGCCTTTGCCCCGTCTGTAGACCAAACATGTGGACGCGGGGCAAATTCTCTAACTCTCTGAGACACATACAGCTTAAAGTCTAAACACCCAATCCTATGTGCATCCTTCAAGGATTGATTTAAGCCATTTGCCTTGCACTGATGTTTGTTCACTGCTAGCAGGGAGATTATTTTGCAATCTCTCTGGTGTTTCTTCAGCTTGGATCAGTTGGGTTCGATAAATCTGCTTTCTACTGGACAGATTTACTGTAGTGAAGATGCAGTTACATTAAATTCAAAACCTAAAATATGGTAAATATTTGGCATTCAAAGCAACCATTAGCTAAGGTCAGGGACCTTAAAACCAAGATTGTATACATATTCATTTACATACATACATACATTCACAATATAGAGGTGTATTTGCTGGGTCGCAAGGGCCAAAGGGCCACATTTAGAAGCCTATAAAATCACACTCTTCCCCTCCCCCCACTTTTTAAACCATGACTTTAATTTGACTTTTCTGGGCCAATTTAAAACTCACTACTCTAATCTGTTTTTCATAAAATGCAGTGGGCATCACCTATACGTCCCTGTTCTACTACGTTGTCCGTCTGGTACCCCGACCTTTGTTTTTATCTGCTGTTTTAATCAATATCTGAACCCACTGGCTGTCATCTGATGAGGATAAAGCCTCTGGGGTGAGGCAGGCCACCAGGAAGTGCACTTGGCTTTGAAGGCAATTTTTTTAGTGGCCAAACAGATAAATTACAACTCCAGAGTCCATTACGTGATGCCATTGGGCCCAAAAAGACTTTTTTCTCATTGACTTACAGCAGGTAAGAGACTTCTGAAAATCAGTGGATACATTTTTTGTAATAGCGAAAACAATAAATGTAGTGAGTCCTTTCGCCATCAGGATTTAATCTTTTGGGTTTGATTACATTGGAAATTCTAAAACAATTACACAATTAAATCATTTTATTCTGATTTAAAATAGTGGAGCACTAAAACCAGAAGTAGCCGGCTCAGCAGGCAGGAGGAACTAGAGGACCTGAGAAATCCAGTGATACCAACCATGTCATTAGTTTCTCAGGATGGCGGCTGAATAACGCTCCAAAGTTAGACCTCAAGATATCTGAATGAAAATGGCTTCTGTTGGTACCCATGAGTCTTCCCGTTACAGATATGACCACCTTAAGCTAGTCTCACGCTGTCATTTGATTCCTAAAGAAGACAATCTGGTAAGAATTGCTTTAACTTGTCAATATGGACTTCATAACTTTTTTGAAATACAAAATATTGGAATTTCATGTTAATTGCAATTAATTGCAATTAACTTGAAATTCTGTGCAAATTGCAATTTAAGAAATAAATCATTTGACAGCACTACTTTCAACACCACAGCTCTTGCCACATCACTAGATGCAAAGTAAACTTTTCACTACAGCTGCCTGCTGTGGATAACAGTCCACATTTCGTCTCACCTTTCCTTCTCCTTGTTGGACAGCCAATTTATTTGCTTGAGGCAAGGGTCAGTGGCCGTGCTGAGGACACTGGCCTCATTTGTGTCTGACACTTGTCACCTCCTTACAATTTCCTCCAACAGTTTACTAGTGAAAAGAAATGGAACGCTGAGTTGTATGTCAATTACCATGGCAACCTTTGAGCAATCAGGTCAGCCCTAATAGATGTGAAAGGCAAAGCCAACACTTAATTTCTGAGTGTAGATTCCTCTAAATCATAAACTCCACTTTTTATGTCATTATAAGTTACTAAAGTGCCCCAAAAATAAGTTACTAATTTGCCAGTATAATAATAATGTCAAAGGCATCAGCTTTGAGATGTGATAGAAACCCAGTGGCACAGGTGATTTATTTTCTGCATTTGTTTCATTATTTTATAAGTATACTATCATGTCTGCCACAATCTTACTTTTTGTCGCACTACATAAAAGTCACACTTTGTTCTTATGGGTATAACTCAGATTATTAACCCTTTGGAACCTGGATTGACATCAGTTTTCCTTTGCTGCATTCAGAAGCCTTTCACGGGCTTTTTAACCCACTAAAGACTGAGCAAATTGGTTTGATGTCTTTCGAAAAGGAAAATGGAAAAGGAAATGGCTAACTTGGCAAGAAATGTCCTAAACATTGCAAGAAATTAGTAAAAGGGGACAATAACATTACCTAAAAATTAGTTTTAAAGTTAAATTATTAGAAAATTATCCAACAATTTGGGGAAATTTTCATAAAACTATATTTCACATTAGAATTTTATATTTAATATTATGTCACAAAAAAGTGTAATAAATAATTTTTTTCAGTACATTTTTAGGACATTTTCCGGTTTTTGTTTGTTACTTTTTTCTGCTTATTTTCTGCTAATTTTCCTGTAACATTTTCACTATTTTTTATTTTTTTGGGGGGGCCACTTCTTTCACATTGCCTTTTATCCATGTTTAAAAAGAAATTAGGTTGTGCTGACATGGCAATATATGGCCACAGAAAAATACAGACTGTTTTTAGTTATTATACTGGTCAGAAATGTAAAAATATATAGCATGATGATACAAACAAGACATTTTCCTCTGGTATTTTTGACACATTTTTTGATGGCCTTAAAATATAACGTTGCTTCTTCAGGACTGCCTCGTAGATTTCCCCTCACTACCTACTGGAAGATCCATTTCAAGCCTTTTTCGTTTCTTGGGAACCATTGCATTCCCAATAATAGAGAATATGATAAGTATTGCATGGAATTTCGTCAACTTCTTCATTCCAAGTGGGCATATGTTTGCTGACTGAGTAATGTATGTAACCAGAGGCAGCCAATGGGAGTGAGTGCCCCAGAAAGAGGCCTCTGTACTCTGGCCCACTCAGCACGAGCTCGACAGCTGGTAGTTTCACCACTGGGAGGTTCGCAAGGCTTTTTCCCTACTGTACGAGTACTGTAGCTAGCACATGTAAATGCATGATACTCCTGGCGCTGGTCCTAGTTCTCTCAATTTCTGCTGGCCAACAGGCCAACTCCATGTTGTTCCTCATCCGTCAGTGCTCGCTTGTGAAAGTGATACCAGCCCCAGATTCTTAGGCCGAGCCTTGTCCACTTGGTGTTTTGCCTCTTGGTATTTGCATTATTTTGGCGCTGTGTGCGCGATTTTCAAAGCTTCCACTTGGTTGTGTGCTGCTGCCACCCTTTTTATTTTTATTTTTTTAAAAGGAAAGGCCTGACTTCTCCTGTGAGTTGTATTTGGCTGTGGGCTATACACCCGTAAAATTCCAAACACAGCAAAATAAGAAATTACAGGCAGAGGCAGAGATTACCTCTGTATGGGTGTAAACATTGGTTTTAGGGAAAATCCTGCCTACTGTACCTTTAAGGTAAAATATATGTTACTTCTTGTCTAACTCTGGACAAGAACGTGAATAAGTGTAATTCCCAGATTGTTGAACCATTCCTTTGATTTGGTGTTCATTACTTTAATTCAAGTCCTGCCCCTCAACACAGACTACCCAATCATACCGTAGTATTTTCTAACTTCTACAAGAGTCTGACAACTACACGGCCGTGCTCCATACACTCTTGCAATTTTTTTTTCTGATTTTCTTCACTTTTTCGGCAGGTAATGTGGATTTCTAGCTAAACGTGTAATGAGACTCGTTACCCAGAGAAGTCACAAGGTTATGAACATTTCTTCCAAAATCAAACCCTGAAATGTGTAGTTGGCTGGCTAGCTTACTGAAAGTATAGCTCACTGAATGTAAGCGCATGCTTTTTCTTTTTAATGATTATAACAGTGAATAAACATTTACAAGTTAAAGTGTGGGCTCCATGCTAGCTCCAACAGCTTGTTGGACCATTGCAAAGTGACGTTCCATACAGCAATTTATGCTTTACCTGTTAGAGTAATCCCGCACTGTGAAGGAAACAACCAGTACCATTTTGCAAAGTTGGAACAAGAATGCTAATGTAATGTAATTTGAGTGCCTTTCCCATATTTTGTTAACACTGAAAGAATAATCATCCAAAATAAGACTTTAAAACCAATTAGCTATAAGTCTGTGTGTCACATCAACATTTAAGACAAAGCACAATGCTTAAACTAGCCATAATCCCCATGAGTGGAAATGTAAGCCTAATTTCACAGATCTATATATTATACTTCATTTGGGCACTGTGTGGTGTGCTCAGTCGCAATAAATAGGAGGAAGGGAAAGTGTTTTATAATATCTCATAATGTGTATAAAGTAATGGGAATCATTTTTAATCATTAATGTTCATCGATGAATATTTTACGAAATCATCCTCTAAAACAAGTGGTGGAGCTGCAGTGCTCAGTTCCAAATAGAACAGGTATTTTATACACACAATTAGAGTCAAGACAATTTCATTTAACTCTAAATTTTCATTATTTCTAAAACTCTCTTTTTACACATCAACCATTCAAAGAGTGACCGGAGATAGCACGGGCACCATTAAGCGTCATAAATCCAGCCATTAGTAAAGCAACATGTCTGTTTTGGAGCAATTTGCAGCTTCTCGTTGCACCCTTTCATGCATAATGTAATGGTTTTAGTCTGGGTGATCAGAGCAGAGAAGAAGTGAGAGGGGAGATCTCGGCTAACAGCTCGTTATGCCACGCGTTCCACCAGCTCATCAGTGAGCAGCCAGTCAGCCATTAAGTGTAATATGTTATTAAATATTTATTTGGTCCAAGGCCACTGCTGTGCTACATAGATCTACATGTTCGTCATTAGAGGACATCAGATGCATTATGAATGCAGGATGTGAAGCGCAGAGGTCATGTTGGAGTTGAGGTTAGAAAGGGCAGAAAAACCCCAAACACCTGCTGGTTCGCTCACAGACTCTGATAATTGCAGTGACGATGGCTGATGCCTGCTGCAGTTCCTAATATTGCAGTTTTGTTGACCCAAGACATAAACTGATCCAAGTTTCTCCTCTCCTTCCTCTTGTTATTGCATAGATGTTGTAGTTTATAAGTCATGCCAGTAGAGCTGCAATGACTGATTGATTACTTTGTCAGTTTTTAACCAGATTATTAAAACAATGTGGGTAGTATGTGTAGATGAACTGTGGTAGACTTAACTCCATATAACCAGTGCCTACACATCCCCCTTGGCAAAACACTGTAGGGAAATAATATATGTTTTTTGGCTCTTGGGGCTGCTACTAGAACCACACAGGCTGTACTTCCACATTTTTCGTATTGCCAACCAACCATGCTGCCGCCACCATGGACACCCGCCCCTCTTTCTGTCTCTCAAACTCTGACAGAAATCTAATCAAATGGCAAAACTTGGCAGTGCTAATCAAATATAAATCAAAATAATGTTACCGCACTGCCTGTTTATCTCCTAAAATGTTTTCAGAAACGTATTTTAATGCCTCGTTTCGCCATAATGACAAGAGTTTGAACAGGAGGCAGACGCCATGCTGCTTCCTGCAGTATAAACAGAGGCTGAAAAAACAGAGATAAAACTGTGAAACTAAGCAGTGCTGATCAAATATAAACCAAGATATGTAGTTGCATATTTCTTGCTTTAAATATTTTCAGAAACGTGTTTTAGCTTACCATTTTTCTGTAATATCAGATACGGCTGGCCATCAAAGTTTTGAATGAAGAAGCTCACTCTACGTCTCCCAACAGTGGAAGCATTTATTGGTAGTTGTAGGTTTTCTACATTTTGAGCAAAAGCCAATGCCACACTTCCTTTTCTCTATTTTCTCTGGTCATGTAGCGCCAATTTCAAAAGTATTTTTTGTTTTTCTAATGCATAGATGGCCTTGTTTTATGTGAGAACAACTAATCGAATAAGCAAGAAAATAATCATCACATTAATTGACAATGAAAATAATTGTAAGTTTGAGGCCTATATGTTAGCGGGGGACTACCATTTTAGTCCAGATTAAAATACCTGAACAATTTGTGAATTTTTGTACAGTCATGTTCCCAGAGGATGCATCCTACTGATCAGAGCCACTGTGAAGCTGTGTTAAAGGTGCTGACATTGATCTAGTGATTATGGCCTTAAATATTTGGGTATGGTTCTTGATGACAAACTGAAGTTTGATTCCCATGTGTATGAAACCTACAGAAAGGTCGAGTAGAGCCTTTTCTTTTCAAGAAAAATGACCTCTTTTAGCATTTCTTCTGAGATGATGACTGTCACCTGCTTTAAAATGTGTTGGTTTTCCCTCTGGTGTTTACGTGAGCCATCTTAATTGGCACCAGCCACTTTTTTTCTTTGCCATTTGGTAGAATATTAAACTGGAGACTTGGGTTTTTGGTCTAGTCAAACATACAGTTAATCCCCCAGCAGCTTTTCAGAATGTTTGCATGCTGTTTTCACAAAAGACACAATCATAATTTGCCCCTTTTCAGAGCAGTTCTCAGTACTACAAATGCATTTTGTGGCCAGTTTCAACTTCTTGCAGAAGCTGACTCAAAGAGTTGCCCTGTTTTGGGTCAATATAATTGATAACTGCATACAAATACTCCATTGTTTGGTGTTATCAGAATAAAATGTATCTAATTTAATTGCTCATAAAATTTTTAGATTATTTTGCAGCTCTTAACAAATTTGCAGTTTTCACACTGTTAAATATTGCTTCCTAGAAGAACTGATATGTTCTTTAAAAAAAAAAAACACAGACCTCCTGGCAGCCTGAACTGCTTCCTGTGTGGGTGGAGCCCCTGAATCTGTACAGGAAGCAAAATCACAGGTGGCAAAGCTTCCCTGAACAAAGAAGCAGGCAGACCTCAGGTGGATGCCCTTTCTTTTATCAGTTAGGTATTCATCAATAACCTGTAAGTTTACTTTGTTTGATTTTTTGAGAAGGAAATGCCATGTGATTCTTGCTGTAAAATGTTTTAGTTGTGGTTATCTTACTGTCTCATTGTTTTATGGTTCAAATACCAGATTGTCAAAGTGTTGAAGTGTATAGACTGCATATTTTTAGGAGTGCGTATGCTCCTATCTTGCCTTGTGATTCGATATGATTCACGATACTGGGCTCACGATACGAATTTCTCAGGTTTTTTTTAAATACAGAGATTACAAAAAAATTATGACTGAAAAATAGTCTGATATTTTAAACAAAAAAGCAGAATATCTCATCTTAACATTCTATCTTCTTTTCTATAGAAAACTAAATAATCCCGTTTTTTTCTGAGGTAGGGTATAAATGCAAAACAAACTATGCAATGAATGCATCTCCAGACATTCACAATGTCCCCTGCTGTTAAAAAAAACCCTTTCACTTGGACAGAGGTGGCTGGTGTGGAAAAGTTTGCTTTTGCTAAAAAGGGGAAAGCAGAGAGGGCAAGTTTTAAGAACTAAGTTGTTTTTTCCCTACTTGTGGGTGATAAGTTGGGCACTCTCTTTGGCTCTTGTGCTTGTCTGGGCAAATGGGGTTGCAAATGCGCCTGTCAGTGTGGTTTGGCCGTGCAGTCGTCGTTAAGGAGTAACGTGCGTAGGCAGGGCTGACCAGAGCTCCTGACGACGGTTCTCATGCTGCAACCTTTATTACTTTCTGATTGAGTAAGCTCAAATCTGCCACACTTCCCAGATGACATACATAGACATTCTGAGATGTCTTACATACATTACAGCCTTTAGATACATTTGATTTCGACATTTTTTTTACCTTTGCTAGACTACAGTGATTTATGAATGCACTTGCCCAGTGCCTAAAGTAGTGTGATGTTGTGTAACATTGTGCTGTACATTTTATTTCTGGCTGTGGAAACTGGTCTGTGTGCAGACTGGTTGTTTCTTAAATATATAAAAGTCTGCTTGGGCTGGTTCCTTCTTATCTGAACTTATCTGTTTACATATGTAAAAGCCAACACCAATATGGCCTGCGCTCTCACAATATTTTCTTGATGTTGGTCCCCAAGGTTCCACAGAACTTGGCAAAAAAAGACTTTAAATACAGTACCCCCTCTGCTTGGAATAACTGACTTGAACGTATCTGAGCTGATTACTATGGGGGGATTTAAGACAATTTTAAAGGATTGAGAAAATAACACTCTCAGTCAACGTGATTGCTCCTTGAATTGTTACTGAAATCATTTTAGAAAATTGTACAATTTGACTGTTTTTTGTGTTACATTTTAACTAGATGCTGGGCTTGCTATTTGTGGTGTGACAGCTGTACTGGTGTGCTGGATGCTTATAGTTGTAACAATGTTTATGCTGCCTTCTTGGCCAGGTCACTCTTGAGATTTTATATCTCAAGTAGACTTTGACTGGCTAAATTAAGTATATATATATATACACACACAGACACTTGAGCATTGCTCTTAGCATAATGTCTTGCACCTAATGGAAAACAGCAGTGCATTATGGGTAATATATACTCACTTCTTCTGAGGTTAGACCTCATCAATTTAACACCATTTTTCCAAACAAATGAAACAACACTAATGATGGCTGCAGGGATTCAATGAGGGCATGCTGAACAACTAATGAAACGCAGTCCTGTTCCTCCCTGTTTCCACGCTTGAAAGAGCTCATGGGATTCACAATGAACTTTCCTGCCTTCAAGTATTTTGTGGAATCATTATCGCCTCAGTCTTTTCCTGCCTAAATACAGGTTCACACAGAATTTCTGGTACCAGAAAGTGGTTGGCAGCTCACTGCTGTTATATCAGAGCACTGTATTGATAAAGTTTGCTGCATAGCACCTACACTCAAGATTTAACCATTGTATCACTACATTTTAGTTCAGGTTTGAAAGAATTTTTTGGATGTTTAGTACTAGAGAACAATATAAAGTAAATTTTGGCAGGCTATCGTCAAGTGATAAAGGTGGCCTCTTAATGTGTTGCATGTTTGTGGTTGAGTGACAGTGATGGGGGCTGTGCTCAGATAGTTGTTGGCAATAAGAGCAGAGGAGAAATTAGCAGAGTTATCATGTAATAAATGTACAGCGTAGGTTTCAATTTGCCCATGAACAATGACAAAATAAGCCACAGTAGCACATAGGGAGAGGAAGAGACAGCTTTTAAAGAGTCAGCTGGAAGAATTCTAAAAAGCTTAGACAATTTTCAATTATTTTCTGAGAAGATAAGAGAGAGGGCATACAAGACGACGGGGGAGCCAATGAAACAAATCAATGTAAAGTGTAGAGAGATGCAGCTCACACAAGTGATGGCAACAGGATGTATACAATCAATGTAGAGTTTTTTTTAGTACACTCACATCTTTATGTGAAATCAAAACTAATCAGATCAAATGGTTACAATTTAACAAAATATAAACCTTGTTTTGGAACTTTGTTCAGATTTTCATGTGTCAAAAGACCCTTTGATACATATAATCGGATAACACTGTGCAGGGCTCCCCACACTTTCATTTGTAGGGACTCGACACAATAACAACATCTGCCGCAAGCTGGATCATTCATTAGGAGCACTTTTGGAATAACTAGATTATTCTGTTTTGTTGTACATTTGCAGAGCGTATTCTAGGCACAGATTGAGCAGCAGAAGCAGAAAAGTGAAACTTAACCGTTCAATATGCTGGGTCTAAAAGTTTAGCCTCAGCAGTAACTGCTTCCTCTCATCCATCAATCTGTTCTGATCAATCTGATCGATTGATCAATATTCCACCCTGGGAATACCAAAATCTGCTGTTGAGGAAAAAAAGAACTCACAAAGAGTTCCACCTGTGCTGCTTTCACGAACCCACAGATAACTTCTAAATTTAGAGAGGAGACACAGAGTGATAAAACTGAGTGAAGTCAGTTTTGCTTATAGATGAATAGATAGAGATATAGATATTACTGAATACTACGTTTTAGTGTGTTACTCTTCCAAATGATCTTGAAGTTTGAGTGCATTTGGCTTCATGTTTCAGTTTTAAACCTGTTGACTGCAGTATTTATATTTACAGACTTGATAGTGAAAGACGGACTAACTACTCACAACATTAGACTTGCAGTACTTCAGTTGTATTAGGTGTCACTTTATGCAGTAATTATATTTATTTACTGCTGCTAACCTCCAGCACCAAAAGCAATGTTCTTTCAGGAGTACTGGTTGGCCCGTGCTCCTGAAATAACAAAGCTGGAGTGTGTGTGCATTTGTATAGTTGTGCATGGGTGCATTTGCGTGTTTGCTTTTTATGAACTCAATGAGGCACAGGAGGAGCGCTACAAAGTGGGCTATACAAACACATACCACAGTTAGGTGCCGCTGGGCTGAGCTGCGCCGGGTGACTTGACAGGGTTTAGACTATGGACCTCACTGCAGGGTGCAATAGACACACGTACACACGTACGCACACACACACACGGGCGCAGCAGGTTCCAGCCACAGCTCATTACTGCTGGCTGAAATGGATCGCAGCACACACACTAGGATTAAATGGGTAAATAGCACAAATAGATCAGTGTGTGCTGGTCTCTGTAAATGTTCTGTGTTTGTTGTGTGTAAATGCGGACAACATACAGTACACACATGTGCCTGTTGATGACAGCTCAGAGGTCAGAGGCAGCATGAGATCATGAGATTACACAGTGACACATACACACACTCACCGGTCTGTTTACGCTGAACCTCAGTCACCCTGTATGTCAAAGCCGGAGGTTGGATATCTATATCCACAGTGGCACAGAGCATCCCTCACACACCACTGAGCGATAGCCACATTATACAGTGCAGAAAATCCTGTTCCAGCTTTATCAATATCCGGCCCCGCAGCCAAAAAACCCGCCACAGCCAACAGAAAAATATGACTGCGTGCGGGAGACAGAAAATATTCATCATCGCTCTGGAGGAAAGGTTGGCTCTGGGGAAACTGCAGGTTGTTTGTTCAAGCCAGACAATGTTGTGTTTGTTTATTGTTGAGGTCTCTAGCCAGCTGGCTTCCCCTTCATTGCCACGGGATAGGAATAATGGACAGCCTGGCAGTTGGGGGAAAATCAACTACTTTTTTCTGGTGTTTTTTTCCTCCCTAATATCGGTTCGTTGGAGCACAATTTCTCTTTTACAGCAGCGCCCTGCTAAATGCTGTTACATGCATTCACAGCTGCGAGCTGTCCTGTGCGACAGCAGTGTTGTGCAGTTGGCCAGAGTGCTGCTCCTGCGGTGCTGCTGTGGGAGTTTGTTGCCTTCCTCACCTTGATAGAAGGTGCTGAGAGACTGGAGGGAGGATGCTGTTCATGTCTTTTCCTGTCAAGATTTCACTGCATTTTCGCTAGTGAGTCCCCTGGTTGTTCTCAGCTCCTCAACATCAAGCGTACTAAAGGGCGCGTTTAGTATTGGCTGGGGAGAGTTACCTCGTGATCAGGGAGATCATTCGCTGACAGGAAAGTTATCTTGGCCACATCCAGGGGCTCGAGAAAATTAATTGGAGAGGCATTTTCACCGGTGGAACGTGACTATTTGCTATTATTGCTCATGTGCACAAGAATAGGCTACATGCATTTGTGGACGGTGACAAAGTACATTAAATACAATTTTTGAGTTTCTGTACTTGAGAATTTTTTTTTTTTGGAAACGTATTACTTTGGCTTCACTACATTTGAAAGACAAATATTATACCTTTGACTCCACTACATTTTTATGAAGGCACTCATTACTTGTTACATTTGCTTTGACATCAGCGGATGATTTTCTTTTCTTTTCTAAAATGCAGAAGTCCGTAAACAAGTGATCATGCAGTACTGCATTTGATGTGTTTGTCTCAGTGGTGTTCCTTTACCTCTACCTTAATTTAAGAACTGCACAGGTTCTTCCCGAACTCCGAGACATCGTTTTCAAAAGTAACGTCACACAGAAAGCAAAGGTAAAAGTAGAAAATTGTTCACTTCTCAGTTCACCTTGCATTCAAACGCACATAGGAGGGAGGAAGATGCCACTGCAGTAATGGCGACTTTTTAACTTCCGGTTCTTTTCCAGATTCGAGTATACTTATGCTTCCTAATTAAGCATTAACATTGTTACATCTTGTTTTGTTTGTACCAAAAAAGTGATCAGTGCAACATTATATTTAAAGTTGTTAATTGCAAAATTAAGTGTAGACAAGATTTATATTCAAAGGGAGAGCTGGAGAAAGGCTTTTTAACATTAGATTTTTCTTTTTTGCTGGGAGTTAGATGAGAAGATCAATAAAACTTTCATGTCAGATCTATCCTTTAAATATGCATTTAAGCCAGGAGACAGTTAGCGTAGCACAAAGGCTGAAAGCCGGGGGAAAGTCTAGCTCTGCTCTATCCAATGTTTAAAGAAAAAAGTGGCTACCAATCACCTCTACAGCTGTTTCCCTCTGCTTCGGTTGCCTTCTGGCTCTACCTTGATGTTTTCATCACACATATATGAAAGTGGTATTGATTTTCTCATCTAACTGTTAGTCAAAAATGCAAAAAATGTTGAACTATATCTTTTTAACCACAGCATGACATTAAAAAGCCTTTACACACCAAGGCCACATTTTTCATCTGAAATTGTCATACGTTAAAAAGTAAATATCACCTCAGGTTGTTTCAATAACCAGAAACGTCTGTGCATCATTTAAGTTTTCGGAGCAGGTTTGATTTTCCATGTGGGGTTGTCAGTTATGCCATACATAGATTCTAATTCTGTGGGAAATGCTGATTATTTTTTTTTATTTTTTATATAAATCATATCAGGACAAGCATGCTGTAAAATAATCATTGGAGAGAAGTGCACATATAAAAAATAAAATACAGATCAATAAAATACAGAGATGTCAGGATATGTGAACTACACTACACAGTGGTAAATAAAAATATTTCTGCTAACAAATGCAGATGAGGATTGACTATTCAGCTGACTGAACTGCGAAACTTTCACCTCCAGAGCAGCCAGGAGGAAATGAGTCGAGTTTATGTGAACATCAGAGCGCGGGCTGGCATGTAGAGCCAGACTGTGGCCTCTTCATGCTTCCTGTGTTCCTGAACTGACAGCTTCTGCTGCCCCGCCAGTGAACTCTTGCATCTGCCTGATTTCTCTACTTAGATGCTGTGACTGTACTATAATATAACATGATCCTGCAGTTTTTAATTGTATATTTAGATACTGAAGGAGGATGTTCTGTCTCTCTCCCTTCTCAGTCTCATTATTTCTTGCTCTCTCTGTCTCATGCTGTTGTATATTGGAGGAAGCAGATGATGTTTGAAGCGTAATTGCTAATTGCACAATGATGTTCCCTTCAACTCTTATCTTGTTTCACGCCAAATCATGCTGGAGTTCTTGTCACTCAGCAAATAGTGTTGTGTCTTGTTATGCTGATGTAGATTAGTTGAATGAAGATTGCGCTTATTGCCACACCCTTCAGTTGTTCAAACGCTGATTGTGGCAGAAATGAAGGTATGCTTCAGATGAAAGCACTGAGAGGCAAATTACAAAAAAAAATCCTGGTGATTCATCTCTAAGTTTTATGTTTATGCATCCTGATCTTACAACTTGTCGAATACTGATTCTTGGTCAGTGGTCCTCAGTGTTCGATATCAACACACCCCTTAGCAGCAGTATGAGACGCGACACCTTTCAATGCCCTGATTAACTGCCATGATATAAAGAGAAAAAAAGTACGCACAGGGTGGGCGGGAGGGGAGTTAGATGGGTCAGACAAACTCAGGACTTTCACCCGAGAGACCGCTGCTTGTGTCATTTGTGAAACTAGAGTCAGCTGAGTTCTTTTAGTAGTGTAGTGTAGCACTATTTAAAGCATACTGCGGTAGTGACAATGTCACATGACAATATGAGACATTAGTAACATACTTATTTTAAGCTGAACCGTGATGTTTTTTTTCCCATCAGCCTCTGTTGCCTAAACCTTAGGATGTAAACTTAAAAAATAAGTTTTTCACTCATATTCTAAGATTAGAGTGAAAACAGACTGTATGTATTTAAAGAGTCGAAAGTATCTAATCTTTTTTGTCAATACAGAGGTTTATTTTAAAAAGGCACACTGCATGTAATGAGTGTAAATTGACACGCCATTCCCAATTTCCCAAATCTGATACTGCAGCGTCTCCTAGAGCATCATAGTTTGATTTGTGGGGCCAATGTGCATCAGCATTTGATGAGTTCATGAAAATGTGTTGGTGTTATGACTGTAGAATTAATTGTATTTTTTATCCATCTAGAAAACAGGTAGAAAAAAAGAATAGAATAGAAAAAGTTTTGCCAGGATAATTTTTCTTTGTTACTATTTTTCATCTGTGAAGGGTGCATGAAGGCTATTTGTGTGCTACTTATGCAATATTACTGTCATTTCTTTCTTTTGGCTAAAATCTTTTTTTAATCGACATGACTTGACTTGACAGAAAGACATTACAATAATATTACACAAGCTGACATGAGATACTTTTAATACAGATTTAGGACAGAAAGATCTGGTCTAAACTAATTCAACTGACATGAGAATACATTTCCTGCAGTTTTTTTGCCCCTGAACATTGAACAAAAGCAGCATCCTGTGTATATGAATTTCAGTCAGTTCAATTCACGTATTCAGTCAAGGGTAGCTTACATTTATTTAAATGAAAATATTGCAGATGACACGTTTTTTTTTTTTTTTTTTTTTTTTTTTTTTTGGACCCTCATATGCCATTTTTGGTTTAGGGCATCTTTTAATTCAAGGTTCTTCACTATTCCATCACTACATTTTTACCTTGGGTCTTGGCTTTTAAGTCTTTTGAAATCTCATGACACCATACTATAATAGTGAACAATACTTTTTGCTTTCATGGAGTATTTCTGGGGCATATCCTCCTTGTATGAAGCAGCATTGGCCTATTTAGTGTCAATGCGGTGCGTGTACAGACCCGCAGGGTCCTCTGCTCTGGCTGGTCGATAGAGCTTAGAAACCATGATGGAGGACATTGAAAGGAGAGAATGGATGATAATGAAAATACCTTCACTGGATATTCTTTACTGTTCTTTTGTAGGTCCTCAGGGTACTGGTTACAAACATGTTAGACAACATTTATCCGTATAATGTCACATATAACATTTATTCCGTGTAATGCAATGTCCCCAGTAGGTTTTACATTTTTAAGGAACTAGACACGTTTCTACTCCCCATAAAAGGAGGTTCTTTTGACGATTACAAGTTCTAATCTCTGTTAAATTATTTATTTTTTCAGTTTTATATCAAGCTGTGTAAATACATCTGTGATTACCATTTCTGAATTACCCCAGAATCACATGCCTTTGATTTTGCGCTCAAACCTTCCAACCTCCCATGGTGTTCTGCATGCCTGACACAGCTGGAATCATAAAAAATGCATTCAGTGTATGTTCATCCCAAGCGGCTACTGCCATGGCTGAGTGGTGAAGGCAGTGCAGGAGTGCCTTAAATCGCAGTTTACAATAAAATCAGTTCTTTCAGAGCTAGCATTTAGTGTCCATTAGATAAAGAGTCAGTTAGTCTCAGCATTTCTTTTAAATTTATTTATTTATTATTATTATTATTATTAACATCTTTATTTAATTATCTTCTGATATGTATTCTGCATGTTGGCTTTAAAAAAAACAACCCTCAAATCAGGAAACATCAACCTAATGCGCTTTAAGTTTTATCCTAGTGATGATTTCAATGGATAGCTTGTCTATGCCCTTTTAATCATTCTTCTGCCCAACCAGCTGAAGCAGGCTAGTTTCAGAGATGATGCGCTCTTGATTCAGAGCTTTGAAGAGTCAATAGTGATCCAGTGATATCCAGTGAGTTGAGGACTGAGAGCCAAATCAGTTCACCGAATTCAAAAGTCAGTTAGTACCACCAAGGGGAGCACTGCAGATGAAACGGTACTCAAAGCAGGGGTGCAGGCCTATAGAGAGGAGTAAAGAGATATTATAATATAGCAAATCAAATCTGATGTAAGAAATGTAAGGGAATGTGATGGTTAAAGACAGTTTGCTGTGGAATGTAAGATTTCAGACTTTCAATTTACTTTCACTAACTCGCTACGTTAAAAATTTCTTAAAGTTTCGATGAGGAATGTCAACAGTTAACAGTGAATTGTGAAAAACCTATTATAGAATGGGTTCAGATTTTTATTTTTTGAATTTATTTTTGGCACGTATTGTTAAATAGGCATACAGTGGTGTGGACTGTGATCTAAAAGGGTTAAAACTTTAAAAAAAAAAAAAAGAATCTTTACTGTATATTACCTTTTTTTTTGTCTGTATTTAGAAACAGCAGAGGTTTGAGCAAAACGGTAACATCAGCATACCAAAATGCCTAACAATGACGATGCTATCATACTGACGTTAAACAGGTTTAATGTGTACCAAATTAGTTCATGTCTTAGTATGTTAAAATTTCTTAGCACTGAGCACAAAGTTGCGCTGACACTGATAGGAATGTCATTTGTTTTGTACGTAGTTTGTGATTAACCAAAGTGTTGGACAAATGAAAGTCAGGGATCCCCAAATGTATTATAAATGAGGGAGCATGTATGTTAAATGTTAAATGCTACATTTCATGGCAGTCCATCAGAGGCATTTCACTCAAAGCTACAAAAGTTTCTGTCCAAGTGTGACCCTAGTCCTAACCCCTGCAGCAGTTTTGGCCCAAAGCCCAGTTAAAATCCCCTGTAATTTTTCAAAATTAAAACATTAATCACAAGCTAAGGGCTGACATGTTTCCCCGCACTACTTGTCCTTCTTCTCCTTCTGTTATTTCAAGAGTCTGTCATCAGCTCTGCATCTCGTGCATCACAAGTTTGGCAGAGCCGGCTGTGCCCCTCGGTGGGTCTCTGTCTTCGACTGTGCATGGCGGTCCACGGCGGCATGGTTCACAGATGATAACCGCTCTCTGCTACATGTTGCACACATGAACCCCACTGTTGAGGAAGCAGAGGCAAACACTGACAACAAAGTCGCCTTGAAGCCCCTCTCCCTCTCTTTCTTTTATCTCTCTTTCTCTCTTCTTCAATATAATGCAACTCTTGCCGTTACGCAAGAGAACTACCAGCTTCATGTGTCTCCTGTGCAGTGCTCTGAAGTTTGTGTACAATATGTGAGCAAATGACCCCCTAATCTGAATGTTTCATCAGTTTAAACAGAATTCTAAATCTCCACATATTAATTAGTTATAATGGGTTGATGGCAACAAAGATGAGACATTATTCATGACATTACTCATACGATAAGGTCTGCATAGACAAACACACTAAAAAGCCCAAACAAACATGAAATTGGTGTGAACCGGGGGAATTTTGAGAAACAACTGCCCTGTAACCCATTAGGTTTGGCCAAGGCCCAATCTGCTTTGAACAGTGATTACTGTTTTCTGACGCTGAACTTAGCTTCGCCCCTGTTCCCTCGTCAAAAAGCAACTTTAGCCAGTTAATCTTTACAAATGAACTCACGTTTTTGGACATTTGAAGCCCAATTGCAATTGCCAGGAGTGAAAAGCTAATATTAGGCCATCAATGAATTACACTACGGTCACAAAATTTAAAGGCGACACCACTTTAAGACTGTTACGGCGTGTTCGGAATGGTTTGGCCTGATGACATTGTGTAATTTCTTTTTGGCCACTTGATAGCAATCGTCCTTTTTTAGACACATTAAAGCTTCAATGTTCAAGAGTGGGGTATTTACAGACTTTTTTTCCTTTGACGTCAACCATAGACCTTATTTCAGGCTTCTAACCAAAAACCCATTCAAAAAAAAACATTTGCCTTTTAGACGAGGGAACTGGAAGTGCTCAAAGGTTAACACATTTCGGGGTTTTAGGATTCATTCCTTGGTTTCTCTAATTGAGTATAGATCAAAAAGGTGAACTGACCGATAGATAGTAAATGGTTTTATATTGAATACATAGCCCTCTATACAGCTAGATTTTTTCTCCAGTGGCTGAATTTTTTAAAGAAAATTGGAGATTTTTTTTTTTTTTTTTAATTACTAACAATTGAGCAATGTGAAGTTGCTTTGTTACTTATCGTTTAGGCAAAACAAAAGCAAGACTGACATTATCATTACTTTTAAGGAGCCATATATATAACTCACTCTGATGACCCATGTTAATACGCATCCTACCACCCTTCAACACAGACAAAAAAATCACAGTTTTTCCCCTGTCTTCACACACACACATAAGGTACACACACACATTTTCATATATACTCCAAAGGGGCCTTAACTGCAGATTAGAGAAAGCACAGGCACAGACAGAGAGCTGCTTCATTACTGGTGGCATTTAGCAGAAGGACCCCTGCACCTTATCCAAGACAAATGCCAGTGTGCGGCACACAGTACCACCTATTATATACTGACATCTGTGGAAAGGTTAATGCAGTCCTTAAGTGGAGGAGATGCCCGGCTGCTCTGGATTGCTTTGGTTTTCTCCACTGTCATTGGTCCATGTGGTGTGAAGGGTGGAAACAGGGGCATGTGCAGTTGTGTTTATGCCTGTTTGTGTATGCGTCTTAATATTGTGTGACAGCATCTGCTATGCCTGTGTTTGTTTTTTTTTTTTTTTTTTCTCTTCCACATATAAAAATGATAAAGCATGAAAAGAGAAGTTCTTATTGTGTAGGTGAGGTTTGAAGAGAGAAGTACACCTCAAAGGAAGAAAGAAAATAGATGACATGCAGCAGTGCAGCTTAATTGGATAACAGATAATAGGGTGTCAACGAGTGAGAAGTTAAGGAAATAAAATAAAAATAAACTGCAAAAGAAGGGTGCACACTAAAGTGAGGATTTGTGTGAGTGCAATAAGAGAAAGGGGGTAAGGTGGGGAGAAAAAGATAAAATGTTTTTTTTAAAACCACAGAATTTACTGGATTAACCCTGCATGCTCTCATTCATCATTCACTTAATCAGAGATTAGGACCTGGGAGTGTGCAATTAAACTGCCCTTTATCAATGAACTTTAATCATGTATTGATGTGTGTGCCACATTCTTAAGCATTTTTCCAAGTCGGTCCAATTGAACCGTGTGTTTAAAAAAAAAAAAAACTTTTTTTTTTTTTTTAATTTTCAACATTTTTATTCAGGCTTTTAGAAGGTAACATTAATCAGTGCGACGAAGGTCAAAAGGATGATATTGGCTTGGTTTGTTTTGGGTGCTTTGGTTCAGTTACACCATGGCCTTTTTTGATTCTGTATGGCGCTTTAGAATCTAGCAGTGCTGACATCAAACCATTTTTCAAGCCTGCAAAGACTGCTAGCAAGCAAACGCACCTAAACAATGCAGGTTTCAGAATTTTTAAGAAAATTGGCTTCAAAAATGTTTTAGGACAATAATAAGATGTGAAGAATCAACCCTATCCCCTAGATATTTCATTTTTATGCAGCTTACTTGTAGTGGAAAAGAGGAACTGTTGTTAATTCATGTACCCGGTTAATCACAAAATATTGATACTGAACATGCAAGTAAAATGTCCATTGACTGCAAAGACAATCTATTCTGCTGCATAGTTCTTTTAATTTGGACATTCAAGCTGCTAATACTGTGTCACTACTCATCCCACCACCACTGATTCACACAGTAAAGTAGCCCGATGTCATTCGAATCTCCAGTGAAATCCAAGTTGTAAGATCACCTACAAGTGAGTTATTCCCTGTAGTTTCATTGCAGCCATTTCCCAAGCTAATGAAGTTATCAGGGACCAATTTCTCACAGCATTAAATGTCAAATGCAAATTCTTTTCAAACCAGCTTGTACAGTGTAATAACTTCCGTGTAAGCAGCACTGTGAGTACCGAACAGTTGAATTGTGCTGCACAGGCTGCTTAGAGAAATCAAGATGTATTTTTTTTTTTGGCAATGCATTAAAATGTTTGGGCTGTTAAAAAGACAATTTCAACGCTAGCAGGAGGAAATTCCTGGAAATGCCGCTGATACAAATCTAAATATACACTTGAATTCAGAGTGAACTCTTCCTCACGCTCCTCTTCAGCCACCCTCCTCGCTCCTTTTGCTCCCGTGGCTCGGTGTCACTAGGAATCAACTGTAACAGCACAACACGACATCCCCAGGGATATTTAGAAAAAAGAAAAAAAAAAACCTGTAGAAACAGAGCCATGCCTATTGTTTTGAACAAAAAAAAAATGGTGTGCAGGGAGGACAGGGAATCAAAGAAAACATGTCTGCAGGTAAAAGATTAAATTAGGGATTTTCAGTCGACTGCCTGAGGGTAGGGTAGCCTCTGGAGATAGTTTAAAAAAATGTCACGACTTTTGTTTTGAAATTTCATTCATAGCTGAGGCACTTGCAGGGCTTTGAAGGGCTGTGTTGGAGGAGAGTAATTAATAGAAGTGGCTGAGAGTTATTACCGAAACAGGAGAAAAAAATCGGAGAACAGTGAGTATTTAAGGATCTCAGAGCTGATCTTAACATCTTTGCTCACAAACGTGGCTTGAAGGAGTATAATGATGTGTGTGGATATAATGATCTAAATGATGGCAAGAGGCATTGTACTACAGGTGCAGCTAATCAAGCTAACGAGGTGATTCTAACTAGTGATTTGCTGTGCAGTTAGTTAGATGGAATATAGGGGACATATTGGACTTAAAAGGACGGAAACTAAGAAGCTTGTCCTACCCACCTGTCACGCTAAGTAGCCACGCATTTTAATTATTGTACATTTAAACGGATGAGTTGTATAAAAAATAATCTCATACAGTTTTTTTCCTTCTTTTAATTGCACCAGCTAAGCTAAGAATGCGTATTTTTTGCTGTTAAACTTGGGCATTTTAACATGTGGCTCGCTTTTGGATTCAGCCTCAAGTGGACAGTTGAGGAACTGCAGTTTTTTGGCACTTAAGTGATGGCTTCATTTATCTTCATGATCCTCAATGTTCATGTTTAGATTCATAAATATACAGTAAGCTTTTTTAATAGGACCATCAAATCATCATTACTTTAGTAAAATGCTATAAAAAACTACAGCCAAAAAGGGACTTAAATATTGTGGAGCTAAATAAAGCCAATATCGTCTGTCTTACTTTGTGACAGTTTGCTAAAAATGGATAAGTGTAATTAATTAATGATTTCTAAAAATGGAACCGTCTTCGTCACTTTCGAAATGATGACTTGTGCTGTAAAAGATCTGTTCAAAATTGCAAGACCTTGCAATATTTGCATGGAAACTGTTTATCTGACATAAAAAATGTCCTCTGTTGCAGCATCTTGGAATTTCCTGGAGGGGCTGATTAATGTTGGATGGAGTCATGTCTAACTTGTTTGTGTCAACGGGTCGGAAGAAGTTAAAGTTGCATGATTCTGCTGTGATGTTTGAACCGGGAGTCTGATTCAGCGTCTTACTCATGCTTCCTCGGGCAAACCCCCCCGATACAGAAATAACCATCCGCTTCTTCATGCCTTCTGTTGACTCTCAAGTTGACAGTCACACAAACAGACACGTGCACAAACATGGGTGTTGTAACACAAAAAACATGTACACGGGTGGACAGACACAAACGCAGACACGCACACGGGCCTTGTAACACATCCACAAAAGGGAGCTCCACACACACGCACACACACACACACACACACACCCTCCCTCATTTTTCCGTAAATGATTTATCTGCTCTGATTTGGGAGAAATGATTCTCTGTAATGAAACAGACAGAGTAGATGATTTTTTTATTCATCTCGGGACAAAGCGGGCCATGGCCCTTCTCTTCATGGTAGACAGCTCGTATAAACACTGCCAATGAGTTTGGAGTTTTCCCATTACCCCCTCACACCCTCTCATCATCTCCACTCTGGATTCGGCACGCTCGGACAGACAGTCCATCTAATGAAGGCCTACGAATTCATCGCTCGACGCCTCGGAGAACCTCGCTGAGAATCTTTCTGTCACCATCCTCTACTTAATCAATTTATAGGTCGTGAGCTACGGGCTTAGCTAGATGATTATTGTTATGGCGAGGCGGGCGTGCTCGTCGCTCGCTTGTCTAACCTCGCTAACACCTCCAGAGCAGGCGGCCAGATTGAACGATAAAGTCGTCTCTGCAAACCCATCCTGATTTAGAGCCCCTCGTAAAATTGATACTTATTTTTCTCTTCTCCGTTGCTCACTGAAGTGCGATATCATAAACTGCTCCTCCTCTCTTTTTTTTCCTCTCCGTCTTCTCGTTTGGAGATTTAAGACTCTGGGTCACAGGGGTCACTGAGCAGGGTTCTCTCAATGTCACTGATCATCAAGCGACTGTCTCTGAAGTCTGGAATTCTATTCGTCTCAGATGCGGAAAAAAATGACTGGCAATCCCAGTCTGAGTCACCACCAAAGCTGGAAAAACACAGTGGCGAAGGATACGTGAGGCGGCTTCTTTGAGTGCTTTCAACAATTTTCATTTTCATGAGACTTCAGCGGATATTCAGGGCCTTGTGACCCCACATTGAAATCCCTCCCGTCTTTGTCTTTGAGCTCACATGGCGGCGCACGAACACATAGAAGATAGGCTTTGCTTCACCATTATTATCTCCCTGGAAGTAAGCTGGTTATATGAGCTGCAATGCTAGAGCAGGTCAACAGCTGTCATAGCTCTCTGAGGTGATTGACAGACAGAAAGATGAACACAAAGGACTGTAGAAAATGACTGCATTGTTACTGAGCAAAAAAAGCTTCTGCACATGTGGAAAACAAGTGTATATCTCTTTAAAAAGCATGTTGTACTACTGTAAATGTAAATGAGGGTATGGGTAAGTCAGATCCCTGGTAGCAAACTTATATATACCCAGAAACCTAAAAAAAAAAAAACTTAAAACATTTTCTACTACGCCCATGTCTATATTGCTGATCCACCCTGGCGGAAATTATTGGGAAGCTGACGTTACTATCTTGGGCATGCATTAGGCACCCATTGGTACCAATGATGTGTATGAACATTTTCAAAGTGGTCCCTTAAACTCACTTAAAGATAGAATGACTGAGTTCTACAGGCCCATGAGTCTCCACTTAACATGAGAGAACTCAATCCCAGTCAATATTTTGTTCCTTACAGTCAATGCACTTGTTCAAATTAAGGCTGTATTTGTCATTTTAAAGAAAACCAGTGTATTTGATGAATAACAAATCACCTAACAAAAACTCATAACAAAAGGATTGTTTTGGAGCTCAAAATGGTAATTGCATTGGTGTTAGCCTGTGCACATTGGATACTAAGTAACATAAAACTAAACTATAAAATAGAAAACAATAAAAAAAAAAGTATATCAGCATGTAATTCCTTAACTTACAGTATTGACTTACTTTTCAACTAGCCCGTATACTACAGCAGCATAATTGAATTCCTAAAAATCAGTTACGGTTGGTTTTGGTAGCTTCCCCAAGATTTTCAGTGTCCCCATCTTGCCACCCCTATGAAAAATGTTTGGGGGCTCAACTGTGCATTATGAACATAAATATGATGCGTTATAATTTCATTTTAGCGCTGTATTTATAGTTACAAGCACTCATAAACATTCATAATGCTTTATAACCATAATCAAAACACATTATAAAGTGTTTTTTATAAATACTTATAATGTCAAGAATCGTAATACTTCATATTGTTGGTCATTCACTTTTTTTGCAAGGATCATAGTTTATAATTGTCCTAAATGAAATATATTATAATCATTTTACAAGGCATTATGATCACATTATGACCAGTAACACACATTAATTGTATGTTTTATGTTGCTCCTTCATAGATTCACCAGTGTTTTTTCTCTTTTCTTAAAGGTCTACTTCTTTGTCCATTCTGGGCTATCGTAGAACAACATGTTGGACTTCCGGGATGAGGACCCGCTCATTGTGGACATTTAAAAGGCCCAATCTAAGGTAAGGAAAACGCAATGTTTCAGGTGATTATTCACTAATGAAAATTTACTTACTAATATTATATGCCATTTATGCCAATAGATGCTCCTAAATCCTACATGCTGGATCTATAAAGCAAACAGTGATCACTTACACTGACGTACCACCTTGTAATGTATTATATTTGCCTATACCACAGGAATTTTATTACTTGCTTGATGCTCCCACCGACCAGTAAACATAATTTATAATCACAGTATGATGCATAACAGTGATATAATTAGTATGAAGCACTACGAATACTCATAAGTGCTTATAAATATATATTTTTAGTGATTACAGGAATTAGACATGAGCATCACAGAAAGTGTCAGAACTTTTTTCTGACCAACCCTGTTTTACATGAACATAAGCATATGTATTGGCAGATTCTTCCAAATTATTCCCTGCACTAGTGTCCACACTCCCACTGGGCCATGTGTTTCAGTGTTACATTGAGGACATGTGCATGTTTAATGCAGTGAAGGGGGCATAGCCTGGGCACGTATACTTGAGATAAGGAGGGCTGGGTAGAGGCCTGAGACATCTGAGTCTATTTTTCATCCATAGTGACCACCTCTAATTACACTACATTATTCTGCACTCAAATACTGAAAACATTTGAGTAGCCATAACTCTGCTTTTTATATACAGTGAGTTATTTATCTAATTATGGTAATGCAGAAAACCTACTTGTTTCAGCTTGTGTGTTTTGAAGTTAATGTTGTGTTAAATTGTTTTGGCTAATGTGAGGATTACATTTTAGTCATGGTTTTGCTTGATTTATTGTAAACGTGTCACTTCGTATCCATATCTGACAACATTTTTTTTTTAACATTAATTTAATTCAAGTTAGTGCCAATTTCACATAAGATCAGGATGAACTCTGCCGCTCCGCTGCCTGGTGCCTATTTGCATGTGACTAAATAATGCCAGTAAAATTCAGGCAACATACTTTCTTTCAGTTTTCTTTTCTCCATGTGTCTTGCCTGTGGTTATATGTGGGCGCTGCATATGGACAGTCAGGACCGGGATGTTGGAAAGGTTTAGTCTCGAAGAGGAGCCCCTGGTTAAAATGACCACACACTCACCCACAAAGTCAACCTAAATTCAGCAAAGTCTTAGTTTAGCAGGAGATTTTTCTTTGTAGCTGAAATCGGTTGAAGTTTTGCGCTGTGCCTACGTGGGAATCTGATGGGCGGTTTAGATGATGAAATGACTTGCTACCTCTCAAATCTTTATAACAAATATTGGAATTAAAGGGATTTTTTTTGGAATCAAACTTTTTTAGTTGCCAAAAGTTGAATGAGAGGATCAACACCACCGGCATATTTCCTGTAAAATAAAAGGCTGCAGCTAAGTGATAGTTAACTTAACTCAGGAGAAAGACTAGAAACTTAGGACTCCTTGTCACTGTAATTACTCCCAGTCAAGAACACATCCTATAAATATACAAATTGTCATTTTCACAATTTTTTAAATCTGTAAACAAACAAATATGTTATTCTGTGATCCTTGGCAGATAGGCAGATTTTGTTATCTTTTGGACCTAACTAGGCTAGCTGTTTCCCTGTTGCCCTTTATGCTAATCTAAGAAACCAGTTGCTTGCTGTTGTTTATGGTTAATCATCTAATAATCTTCTCATCTAACTCTCTGCAAGAAATGAAATAGGTGCATTTCCTTAGCTTTCACCCTATCCTTGCAAGTTTTATAGGTAGGCCTATAAAATAAAGTTTGATTCTGGTAGCCCTGTCACCAGAAGAAAATGTTAACGTTGTTGTTCTGCAAACTACATATTTGTTATATTTGTGTGTTTCATTTGTATCATATAAATGTTTTTAAAGTGAGAAGTTTGAAGTATTTGTCATGTGGAGATGGATGGGATGTTGGATGGTGTGTAACCGAGGTGAGATGTCTGTTAGTCTGCAGACCACTGAGACGAACAAACAAAGTTGTTTTTAGCAACGACTTTTTGTGTCTTCTGGTGGCTTATTAGCTGCCAAACATGGTTGTTTTTAGCTGTGTGTCCTGTGGAGATGGTACCACAAAATATGGTTGTTTTTTTTACTGAGATATTGCTTTGGTTCCTGCAGAGATAATGCCACGAAAAAGCAGGTGTTTTTCTGTGAGATGTGGCTGTGTTGCCAGTGGCTTTTTCGACACCAAACATGCGTATTTTAAGCCAAAAAATAACCAAGTGATTTTGTGCCTGAACATAAGTGCAGTGTTGTTGGAAAGTAAAAGTTTCATTGTATCTGCCACATAATAACATACAATTGTAACATAGCCGTGGTTTTTATTTATTTTAGGTGTTGGGTTGTTCTGCATTGCTTAACTGCTTTAACTTTATGGAGATTTTTGTGTGAGTTCATGTGGGAACCAGAGGAAGCCTTGTGAGTGCCACAGTTTTTATTCAATAAGGTGTATTCATGATGATGTCTCAGTGTGATGTCTCACATTGCACGTCAATCATCTGTTGTACAGGTTACTTGAAATGACGCCTGTCCCAAGGTCTATTGAGACGTTCAAGCCCCAAGCAAGTGAAAGCACAGACTTTGCTGCCTTTCTGAGGTTTTAAGACTTATGTCAATAAAAATGTTTTGTTCACTGAAAGAAGCTCTGTTTGTAAGGCACATGATGTTTACTGTAGTTATGACAATTGCCAATGCAAAAATGTCCTGCTGAGAGAGGAAAAAGAAATCAGTTTTGATTCTCAGTGTTGGTACTTTAATTATGTATGGAGGGGGAATAAGGAAAAAAAAAACTGCTTATGTAATTACAACATACTCAAAAACTGCAAATGATTTGCAGTTCAACACAACCCTTTCATGCATTTTTATTCCATTTTTTTCTTTCCCCTTTCCATTTGTCTTTCCTCTTCATGATTCCCCTCATCCCTGCATGTACATTTCAATATTTAATTGGCAAGTTTTTACATAATTCAGGCGGTGCACAGGCAAGGTGTGTGCATTCTTGTATTTCTATCTTTGGGAGGACCAATTAGAGTTGTACATTTGGAGTGAGGACAATTGTAACAAGATTGTGTCAATGAGGGCCCTCACAGGTGTAAAAGTACAAATTCATGTGGATGAGGAGGGTGACGCCAGCTGTCAAGTGCTTGGGGCTAAAAGAAAAACACACACCAGCTATGCATTGGCTCTCAGTTAAATTCAGTCCACTCTGTTTGTATTTACATTTTGTGCTCCTTCTTTCTTTCTGGTCCTCTTGTGCTTTGCTCCAGTTGTCTTCCTCTTCTGTCTGGATCTCATCTGTTTGTTTGGGGCTGGGTATTTCAAAGCGCTTGTTGTATCGAGAAGAAAGGCAGATTTTTGCCCACTAAGCAGCGAGAGCCCTGCTTCTGTATGAAATCTTGTGGGCTTACTGAGCAGCTTTGTGTTTTGACAGGTAGGAGGAGCTGTGTTTTGCTGAGGCGCTCGGCCCGGGCAGGTTGGTAGATAGGAGAGACATGGGAACAGTTTGTTTTGTTTTGACTTTAGTTTCATGTGGGGATCTTTTACCACCTTTTCAGCCTTCTTTTGAAAGCTAATATAAAAAATAAAAAACGTCTCTATTTGATTGCAGACTTTTTGCACATTAAAGTGCAGTAGATGGGAATGAAGGCACCTTTAAAAAATGTCTAGTGTTTCAAAGTTTTTATATCGTCTTTGGGCCTTGTCTTGCCAAAGAGGGAAAAAATCTGCTTGTTAGCACTGTGAAGCTCATTAATATATATTTTATTTTATTATTAATTCTGAAGCCTCAACATCCAACTGATTGAAAACCCATTTGTACAACATCTCAATTACCCCAAAACAAACAGATTGCTACAAAGGGCTATTTCTCCTAACATTTACAACACACTCTTCCAAAGAGTAGCACAAGGCTAACTGCAGAATGACTTCATCACATGTTCCCACCAAGACATTATCCCTCTCTGCTGCCTCTAACTGGCTCACCCTGATATTCTTACCCTTACCTTAACCAATCTCACCCCTCATGCTTAAACCTAACCAAACCAACCAATGAAGTCAACCAGTGCTAGCCAATCCAAGGCAGAGTAGAGCTGATCATGACTTTATTATAGGAGGAGGGTCTGATGATGACTATGAGCATAATAATAAGCTGTATAATTCTGTCTGAGAGAGTGCTGTCAGACAAACAGCCTTTTCAAACAATGAGCCCTTTTTGTAATGTTAACAGGCTGTCGTATAAATGAATGTCTGGTCCATTTGGTGACATTTTTCAGACTATCGGTGCCTTGAAATTATGGGTGGTCTAAACAATAGGCAGTCCTTTTTTACACTTCCCACTAAGGATAAAAAACAAGTCACTGCTAGGGATATGTGTGCTTTTGGTATAACTGGACACGCTGTTTCCAGCATTTTTTTAGTCTTTACACTAAGCTAAGATAACCATCTCTTGGCAGTAGCTCAGTATTTCAATGTGTTCTCATTGTCATACACAACGGTTTTTATGGCATTTAATGATTTAATGTCCCATGAATGGCATTGTTACACACTTAACTTACAGTCAGACAGTGAGTGTTTTAGTCTAAATGAGCCACATAATTTAGAGGTGTTGACTTTTTTTCCCTTCAAATTCACAAAATAAACACAGAAATCAAAAAAAGCAGTTTCCTTTCTTTTCACTCATTTGTCAAGAAGCTCTATGTTACCCACACAAAGTGATATTGAAAAGGTATGCAATATAATACTGACCCCAGCTAGCTGTGGGGGTGACGTGTTTGCAGACAAAGAAGAAATCAATACAGAGGTTATAAACTGCAGGAAAGAATGAAGTATAACATATGGCACTGCGGCAAAGTTAAGATCCACAAGTAAAATATGCTATTTTCTTCAGAACATGTTACATTAAAAGCTCCTTCAGCTCAAGTGATACAAGATGCTTACAGTCAGCATGGATGAAAAACATGTTTAGTGCAACACAGAGGGTTGATTGAGATCCCTGCACGCCAAACATAAACGAACGCTGTGGAAAAATGATTTGCTCTTGACATGTTGAGAGTGCCAAGCAATTACAAACAACATTAAAAATGTAATGAACCATATTTGCTTCTGGGCCGAGAAAAAGAGGAGAGGGAGAGAAAGAGAGCGAGTGGTGTGAAGGATGGAGGGAGATGTGCAGAACGAAATACTGAAGATAAGAGGAGCTGATAGAAGTGTACGGATGCTGGAAGTGCAAAAACCGAAATCAAAGAGGCGTGGAGAGGAATAAGAACTTGAGGGAAGACTGAGAACGACACAAAGATGGAGAGATGTTGAGGGAGCTGGTGCTGCTCTGTGAGGTGGATGTTTGTAGTCTACATGCAATGCGAGGTCTCCTGTGACAGAGCAATAATAAAAGGCCTGCAGACACTGTGGAAAATTGGATTTTTATGGCAGCTCATCAAATATAATTAAAAGTTTGGGATATACAGAGTGGCACCGGTAAGAGTTTAGACAGAAGAGTTGGCTTTGTGAATGCCTTTGTCTAGAGTAAAAGAGAGAAGTGTGAAATCCCTTAAGGCGGGACCACACATTGTGAATGTAACCGCGTGGGTCAGTTGACAAAATCGTTCTTATTGAGATTGTTTTGAACACTGAGCTCGAAGGTTCGTTACTGACCTTGGAAAAAGCTGCTTTCTTGGGACAAAGAAATCTTTTAGCCTTCAGCACTTTGTTTGGTAATGATCCCCCTCCATATGTGACCATCTGCTATCACAAGATTGAAATCCCACACTTTGATCAGTTAATGACAACTGTACGATCTCCATGACAACCCAGCTACATCTGCTGATGAAGGCTACAAGGTGTGGTTGAGGCCTTCTTGAAAATTGTTACTTTGTACTGAGAATTCTTGTCAAACAATTTAATTTAGTTTGACCTTTATGACTAGAACTTGAAATGAGTGCATGCAGGAGGAATCGTTTTAAAACCCAATATGCCTAAAATGGCAAGAAAACTGCAATATGCACTGTGTTGTTTTAGTGCAGGCCCCATTTGAGACCTCAGCACTCATTTCTCTGTAATTTGATCCTATCCTATTTGATCCTAAGTGAAAATTTGCAAGCAGTGGATTTTATCTTTAAATGCTTTTTTTTTTTCCAGCTGCGTCTGCCAGTACTGTCTCCATGGGTTGAAACCAACAATTGAATTTAATATTTGTTTGGCTAATCTCCACTTTTTTTTTACCAGACATATGTTACATCTGTCACGTTAGCTGTAGCAGAGCTGGATGCAGATTGGAGATATTGGATTTAAATGTTCGCAAACATTTCATAAATCTCAGCAGACAGTAGGTCATCAAATACCTACTTTTCTTACACCCCTTTGTGTCTCATAGCGACGCAGGGGCACCCTTTAGCGTCCCTATGTGACACACAGCTGAAATACATTGTATCACATGGTTAAAGTTGTAAAACTGTCAAGGTTAGGTTTAATAAGCAACTATACTACGTTCTTAGGTTTAGAAAAAAAGATCATGTTTTGGTTTTAAATATTTGTTATGTAACAGTACCGTAACATGCCGTCAGTGCATTACAACCACGTGTGTATTATGTCATGTTAATTTAAAACAACTTTGATACAAAGCTTGCATAATGTTACGCTTTAACATTGATTTTTGGTTTCACATGTGACACAAATTATCTAGGTGTCCAGGTGAAAAGAAACTACATCTGTTTCTCTCAGAATCAAGTATTGCCACAGATGAGTTTTGAATCGGAATAAGTTGAAAGTCTGTTCTCTGTGTATCGTATAATAAGATCTAAAAAGCAGTGAATGTCAGTAGAAGCAATCATTATACATGGTTTGTCATGCTTAAGGAAATTTCGTAAAAACTGACAACTGAAGTCGTTAAACAACTTATATTACAAATAATAATTCCTTACACGTGGGATGAATCATCTCTCTTTTTTACATAACATTATCTTCATTCTTTATCGACTCAGAAAAACAGGGCTCCTCATTATCTAGCTGCTATATATTTAACAAGCCATAATTAACAGATGAAAGTCAATTCGCAGCTTCTGCATTTAATTATATATCAAACAAATTTACAGTAGATCGCAGCTGTGAAGCTTTAAAATGGTAAAATCTCATTAGCTTTGGCATCAGCAGCTAATGTCCTGACATTTTGAACTTGGATGGTTCACATTCACAATGCGGTTCAGAAAAGTAAAATAACTCCTACTTAAAAATTCATTATATTCAAACATGCTGCAGCAGCCCTGGTAGTGATTCATGAGCCCAGCAACACACTGAAAACAAGTTTTAAATAATACTGGCCTGCACTCAAGTAAAACAAGAAGAATAGGAGATGCAGTCACAAACGGAGAAGGAAAGTGGAATGGTCTGGTGTTATGAAACGAGGAAACGCTTGGGTGAGAAATAGCAAGCGAAGAAAAGATGTAAGAAAGAAATAGACTTCAGAGAAAGAGAAACATCACAGGGAGAGAGCGCAAGACACAACAGAGGACGAGAGCATGTGACAAGGATCTAGAAGGAGCGAGATGATATTTTTCCCCATCCGATGACACTCAGATCTAATTCAGTCATTTGTCAGCCACACAGGCAGCGTGGCTGGCTAATGGACTGGGAAAGCATGAGAGACACAAGCTCAGGGATTCCCTCCATTGTTATCTGCAGCAGACATTATCAGACCTACTTACCAAGAGCTAGCTGACAACGGAGCTGACACCATAAATGGCAGTACAGCCAGAACTGACGGGGAACATAGCCAGTAACTTGAGGGTTAGAGGGAATGAAAGATTACTGTAATCTCATAACAGTATGTTTGATCAGATAACCGAAAATTGCATTGCCTTTGAACGTGGCACTTAACCTAACCACTGCTTCAGTCGAACTGCTTGGCGGTCACTAAGAGAAGTCTGTGGTTGCACTGGGCAGCTTCCATATCTGAGTGTGTGAAACTTGGGGATGTATCAGAAAACTAATAAAACTGATATTTGGCTACATTGATTAAAAACAAAAAAACGCATATCTGATCCAAATTCTGTGTAATATAAGACGAAAACAAGAAAACTGTGGGAAAAAAATCAATGTGGCTGTCAAAGAAAAATCTTTCCAATGATTTTTTTAGTATTCAAGGGAGGCAAAGACTACATAAAATAGATCTTAACCATGTTCTTTGGTGCTCTGAATAGCTCCATAACATTTTTTTTTTGGAATAGATTTATGTTTATACATGGGAGAACTCAGTTGAGGTCCTTTAGGTATTTTTGGCAAGTAGCAGGCACACACAAGTCAACACAACTATGGCAACAAGCATATGAACAACACTTTTATTGTGACTCAGCGATAACATACCTGGTCATGCTGTTGCTGTGTTGCTTATAGTGTGAAAGCAGCACGAGGTCTCTATTGCTGAAGTGTGTGCACTCTGTCCAAAAACAAGATGGTTTATAATGTGTGTTTTTGAGTGGAGGTAGTGCATAAGGGTCTGTAATCCAGTTTTGGGTGACCTAGTCATAGGGATCCATGTTGTTTATCGTGGTTATTTTGTCCAAAAACTGTTTGAAACATTTAACACTGCGTGATGTCAGCTTTATACTCAGTATTGTATTGTTTCATATGTATTTGTGACGTGTAGTTAATGAATAGCTCGAGCGAGAGAGATGCTCACATGCGCGTGTAGCGTACTTGATAGAGGGTTTTACTTAAATGTGAAGGTTAAAAAGAGCAACATAAAGCCTTTAATGCTACAGAACATACGAAGGAGGTTCAAGATACTTTTAAAATATGGATGAGGAGTCTTTGTCCTCGGCTCTGATGTTTAATTAACATGAAAACTGTTTGATCATAATTTGCAGTATAGAAGAAATAGAATGTCAGTGGACCTCATGACAGCCTGAGCCATTCTGACTTTGTTGCAAAGACCTCTACATTCTTCTCCATTAGCCTACATAATCAGTACGGGTATATACACTTCACTACCATATCGCTGCTGTGCCTATAATCAAAGCAAAGAACATCTTCTCTACTATAATTGCTATAATACTCCCATGTCTTGTGGGATAATACCACGTAGGAAGACAGCATAATGTTGCATTGAAGTTTAAAATTCAGACTCGTGTGATGAATGTAGTATTTTGTTTCACAGATAAAGCGCAGGCACGCCTGCTCAGTAGATATGCTAAAAGGCTACTATCACAGTCAGAGGCAGTGTGGATTTATGGCGCAGAAACGGCTGAGTGCTGAACTGTCTTTTTGTGCAGGCATGATGTAGTTAAATTGGAATACCTCAAGCCGCTTAAATCTCTGCTGAATTAATTTCCGAGGAATGTCTCTTCCCCCTGTGGCACAGCAGCGAGCATGAAAGGGAGTGCAGAGTGCTATCACTGTAGGCTGCTGTTCTGAGTGCCATCGACACAGTGAAGAGCAATGGGAGCTCTGTCTCACACACAGCCAAACAGCCGACAGAGAATAGCGGTGGCACTTGTGGGTTTATCATACCTTTTGACTCAGCTGCTTCTCTCTCTCTCTCCATGGAGACATGGGAGGCGCTGATGAACAAAAAAGGCTCGGCGTGTCATATATAATGCATATAGTGAAGACGCAACACAGGTGCACAGAGGGGATGAGTCTCATGTCATGCGGACAACAAACGTGCACTGAATGTAGGTAATGTTTGCTGTGTTACTGACCTCATCGTGAATTATTTAATCAAGTCTCTGTTGTGGGAGCAGACAGCATCGTTTTCCATACCGCTTCAGGGTGTTGGTGGCTGGAGACGATCCCAGCACACATTTTGGACCCAGCAACACATAAAAGCTTTATCTCTATTCAGGAGTTGGATACTCCTGATGACCATGCTCATACCAATAAGTCCAACACTTTCAGGTTTACACTCAGTGTACCTGTAAATGTAAAATGTTAAGTGCATGAATTGGTACAGGTTAAGAAAATATATCTTTTCTCATATCATCAAACTATTTAATTCTCATGGTGAGACGCCTGATGATCTAAAATATAATAATGACTCGGGGGTGTTTTTAACTACTGATGGCTGGATGTCTCCATTTAATTTTACAATGTCTCTCAATGTCTGTTATATTTTATATGAGCATGCATGGTGCAAGGATTAATGACGAGAAGTGGGAAGTTGCTCAATGGCGTGTAAAGCCGAAAAGGCTCAGTATCAGAGTCCCATAGAGCAAGCACTCTAGAGACTTCTACCAGTTTAGCTGCTAACTTCCAGTTCAGCGCTATGCTAACTTAAATGGGGATAAAAACTAGTTAATTGTGTGACTCTTAAAGACTTTCAAAATGTTATCAGCCCAAACGGATCAAACCCATATCATGCAATAAGTACTCTCACTGGGGTTGTATTGCTCAATCAGTTAGTTTACAGACATCTCTTTCAAAATGTTCTGTAAGTCTATGGGAAAACATTTTTCTGGGCCCCATGGTATCACATGGGGTCAAAGGGTTAAGGTGATCCCAGTCAAGGCCCAGAGGAAGGGTGATTGTAAAGGTCTAAGCCACGCATGTGATTAATCACAATTTATTTCTCTGACTTATATCACTGACAATAGAAGAAGTATTTATTTACATGATTTCAAATAAAGTAAAGTTATCATTAAAAAACATGTTGTTGACTTCTTATCTGATACCACAACCCCTGCAGTTATTGTGAAAATGGTACAGTACATAGTACACAGATTTCAGTTCAGAAGGAATGTTTGCCCTTTCCGGATTAACCAATCATTGTGGAGGCATGCGGGAAAAGACAAGTTTTGTTTGTGAATTTAACATACGGTGAGGAGGTGATAAGAAAACGGTCATTTTACAGCTGAAGTATTCCTTTAAGTCCTTGTGGACATGGAGCATCGGTTTATTGACAGTAAGCAGAATACAAACTGACAGGAAAGCAGGCAGTGTGAGCCAGACAAACTCAAAATACGACACTAATTGTGATGCTACAAATTTTGGGTATTTACTTATTATTGAGCTCAGGTAACTTTTAAGGACAGAAGTTGTTCTTCATTGTGTAAAATGATGAATTGCAGGAAAAGACTGTCTGCAGGAATAATGTGATATTGACCGGCACAAACTTTAAAGAAATGCTGAATAATTTCAACTACAAGACCAAAAAGAAGATTTGTCTTCTATTGTTCCCTCCTGGTGGATATACGGTGTAGATTTGTTCAATTTACTGTGTACAACTGCTCACTTTCCAGCAATGTCATTCCCAAGTTTACACTAATTCAATTTCGCACCAACTCTTTCCAAGTCTAACTATTCAACTTATGTGTACACCTTCGCTCAAGTTTAGCCTTGTTCAGTTGAGGATTGTACGTTTCATGCTGCAGTGTGTCGTGGGCAGTTTCATTTCGTGACAAAGGGACAATTCAAGGTTCACGTTCACAGTCTCCACTGTGCTGACGAGAATGAATGGCAGCATACAGAGAGACACAAGTCAGCAGTTGGAGTCGTCCATGAGCAAGATCAATCCTTACTTGTTCCAGGAATGTTCTTCTCCTTGCATTATAAGGGACAATAAAACAGAGAAAAAAACCTCCAAAACATTATCTTAATATGATTTATAGTTACGAGTCAATGTCTTTTTTGGTCAAAATAAACATGTATGAATAAAACCATGCATGCTCAGTTGTCCCGTATTTGCACCCTTACAAAACAGCAGGAGGCAAAACACCTGTCCCCATTTTACAATATGTCCACTGGGGGCGTTGTGCTGCACATCTGGACTGCTTGACCACTGCCAAGAAGCTTCAAAGAACCTGGCAGCCTTTGATGCTCGATCACATGGTCTGCAGCAGCCAAGAAACATCCAGTTTTTGGCTCGTGGTGCCACACCAGACACGCCAGAGAATGCATCCATAGCTGGGAGCATGGCAGAGAGAGGTGGTCCCAGAAGCGGGTTGTAGATGTCTTTGTGCTTGTTAGCGGACATTATTTACTGTATTCATATTACTGATTATGGATTTTAGCATAAGAAAAGCTTAAAATGACATCCTCCTGCTCTTAGTACTTTTTACTTAAAAGGATAGTTTGCTCAATTTAAGTATTTGTATCATTCCTTTGAAACACAATCGGAGAACTGGGGAAGTTAAATTTGTAATACTGATAATTATTTTAATAGCTTTATTTATAGAGCACTTTTCTTAGGTTACAAAGTGCTTTTCAGATAAACAGCACTTTATGCTGCTATGTAAAATGTTAAATAGGCCTCAAAACCCGGCGCTGTTCCTGGGGGCTTGATGAGTATTATGTGTACCTGTATTCATCACCCAAATAGGCAGAGTTTAAACAAGAAATGGGTGCGGCCTAACAGGTTTGTTATTTAAACTTAAATTGATATGGGTTGATCAGAAGTTGCTATATTTAATTTTTTTTTCAGAAACTATTAATAGGCCACTCGTGGATATGAGCTTCAGATTATAGAGAGTAAGAGAAAGAACACAGATCCCCATGTGAGGATTTTTCCTCATTATAGATATTGATATGTTTTTCTCTGATAATATTTGTACTTGTAAAAAGTACATTATTTGTATTAGATACTTGTTTCAGATACCCTATTAATGAACTTTTCATTAAGCAAATATGTGTATTTCACAAAATGTTGAACTATTCCTGTCATTTACATTTCAAAAGTCATTTAGTTGCAGCATAGATGTGTACCGAGGCTCATTTCTTGCCAGATTTTGATCACTGTGCTGCCTCTGTTGTGTTTATTAGCATAGCCAGAATTTTCTTCTCGCCACAGGTTGAGTGAATAAATGTTTTTCATCATTACCTGCAGGTCAGAGTCTGTGAAAACAACAAGTTAAAAAAGAGCGATCTATCATTACCTCATGATGCATGTGACCTCAACTCTGAAGAGGGAGTTCTAGATGGCAGCTGCTGTATTCGTCAATCATCTCTCTGCTGCTTTTTATGCTTTACAGCGGCGCCAGTATATGATAGGCTACTCTCATATTGTGACGGTCAAGTGAATCTCTGAGAAGAGCATAATAATCTATTTTCCAGCTCTCTTATTCTGTTGCGCGCGTGTCGTAATGCGCTGTCGTGGATCGTAGTGGCAGGTATTCTATGAACCCCAGAGGAGCCCTGCCGCCAAGTGTTTCAGATGAATCACCTGGTAGGTGGCAGGGGGTTATTACAGAGAGAAAAACACCGAGATATAAAAAATCTCAAGGAGATAAAGAAGATTGATGCCTCTCCGGCGGGCACACGTGTGAAAACATGCCAATGACTCTATCACCTTTAGGTCCTCTCTCTTTCTTGCTCTCTCTGCTCTCTATTTCCTCTCCGCTTCTTCCAATCTTGCAGTCAGCCCACTGCTTCTGCACTTCTTCTCTCCTCTCTTCACCCCTGGCATCTACGCTAATAAATCCCATTTAAGCTCTCGTTGCGACCCCTCAATCATCGCCCGCGACCAGCTTAAAATAACACTGTGGGAACAGAGAGAATGGGGCTAGTGTGCAGGAGCCCACATGCCGATGTTATTAATTGTTTCAGAGATGAATATCCCATTACAGTCCGACTGAGGAATGGAGATGGAGCGGGGGTTATACCGTGATTAATGCTAAGTTCATGCAATGCATGATTAATTCTGAAGTGCGTGTGGGTGTTTAATCAAGGCCACATGTGATATGATCAATTATAGGGTGAAGAAAAAGAGCCGGATGATTAGACTACCTTTCAGAGTGTGGAACATATGTCACCCGAGGTTTAGTGGGCTCAGTCGTAATGTAGGATTACACTGGTGGTGAAAATGGGGGAATGTAACCATGGAGGCTGGATTACACAGTTGCTTTGAAAAGATGGGAGGGTTAGGCTATATCGAGCTCATTCAAGTGTGAGCTGAAAAGTGGTCTGTACTTTCCAACAGGGAGAGCGGTTTGAATGCACCGCATGTGAGCATCCCTGGGGTATTGTATCGAGTCGCGTTCAGTGGGGAGTGTGCTGCTTTTTATTTCAATACACTTTCACATTAAACATTTAATGTTACTTAAGGCATGGAACTGACTGATGAGGAAGGGCCACTGCGAAATGGTAGACCTAATTAGAGTCGGTGTTAATTATACACGTGTTGTGTTGTGTTGTGTTGTGTTGTGTTGTGTTGTGATTCTGTAGCCCAGTGGCTGGTGATTGAAGTTGCATGTCTACACTTGTTCTGCTGGGCTAACAAATTTTAGAGAAATACCTAATTTCAATTTTCTAACCAATGAACAAATGAACTACAAGCTGTGCATCCCATAAGGCTTCAGGCTTCAAAACAGGTGTCCACAAACCAATGGGTCATATCAGGATTGCTCCGTATATTATCTTTTATGGAGTCTATGAATACAACCCTGGTGTTAAAAACAAAACACAGTATGAATATTATTTTGGCTTTTTAGGTAATCTCTGAAATATACATTTTACAATTTCTGTTCTGGTTTAACTATAAAAAATGATTTCTCCAAGTGTCCTGACATGACCACATGCGTTCTTTTTGCTTAGAGTTTGGAGAGGTGAAACATAACCTATACCAAAAAAAGGGCAAAGCAAATGACAGAAAATGTGTATATTTTAAAGGAGCTTCAGAGCATTTTTTCATTGTTTTATTTCTTTGAAGTTCTTGACATTCAAAAGTAGTGTTTCAGGTATTGATAACAGCTAGGCTGCATAATTGTTCACAAATGATAATAATGACAAACGGATGGTTAGTCATGTCTGATTATGTTTTGATATTGGCTAGATGACCCCTAATGGCACAGCTGAAGGTAACATTAGTTTCACAGATTGACAGAACAGACTGTTTCACAGCCTAAAATTCTGCAGGTCATGATTCAGAGTCTCCACAATGATGTGATGTATTAAAAGGTTAAAAGATAAATTCAGATTATTCTGTTTAACAGCTGTCTGCACTCAAGACTACCTTGTACCTGGTCCAGATCTTCAAACAGTAAAATAAATATTTAAGCCTTTTTAAACGGACTGAAAAAAAAGTTGCATGACATAATAACATAAAAAAAGCATTAAAATTTTATTGAGAGCTTGTTCGTTGTATCCCACCTTGTGCCAAAATGAAACACTGCATACTGACTTTGATATCTACTAAAACAAGAAAAGGGTGTTGAATAAGAGAGAAGGTACAACAGGGATAGATCAGAGTGTTTCCAGGTCAGAGTGTCTCCATGTGGTCACTTTTCTTCACCAACCGTCAGCTCTCCCGGTCTGGTGCATGGGGAAAACCACTCATGTGAATGTGCCCTTAATCTGGCCTCCGTAAATGGTTCTGTTGTGCCGTGCCAGCTTTCATAAGAGAGCCACAGAGACGCAGCAACATAGCCCAGAGCAGGACATCATAATTCAGGAGAATAATTGGGGCATTTAAACCAAACCTGGGACTCATCCATGCCAGACAGATACAGGTCAGAGCGGCCTGCTCGCATGGGAGGGAGGAAGGGATGGATGGATGGAGAGAGGATGGGAGGATGTGACAAGGAAGGAGATAGATGGTAGTAGGTGGTTTAGGAAATAATGGGCGAGAAAGAATGGAGAAAATTACAAATAAATACTAAGGTTAGGGTCAACAAAGAATTAAAAATGCAGGTAAACACAGATAACCAAAGCAGAGGAGAAAAAGGAAAGAGGCAGGCAAAAGAGGTAAAATGAGAGAGCAAGGACTAACCAGGAAGTCAATAACGATTATTTTCCCTCTTCATGTGGTGGAACATAAACTGTGGTGTTCTCCTTTTTGCAACTTTCCATACAGGATGGCATCAGCTGATGCAGCATGCAAAGAAATGAGCAAATAATTCTATTTTAGCAGCAGTTAAGCTCAATAGTGATTTTACCACTATTCCTCATCACCACACAAATATTAATACTATTGATAACAACACTTCTTTGAGGCAGGTTATACTACTGCTGAACAGATTCATGCTTTCATTTTAAAAATCCACTGAACTCTGAAATTAGCAAAAGCATATACTCTATGTGGGGCTTATCAATACAGCTGTACTTTTAAAGACACATTGTACTGCTGAACTTCTTTATACTTTTATTTTGACAATCCACAGAAACTTCAAATGATGTTTTTACAAGATAAAAATAGCAGAAACATACGATCTTTGTAGAGCTGGTTTTGTCATGTGTTTTCAATACAGTCATACTTTTTAAAGAAACATTTTACTGCATAACTGTTTAATACTTTTATTTGAAAACCAACTTATTATCTTGCTTTTTTTTTTTCCAAAAGACTTTGGCAGTTTTTTATAACAACTTTTGTTTTTAGCTTATTCATACCAGTTTCCAATCAGTCTAGTGAGTAAAACATACTGTGGTAGTGAGGTCCTTGCTTTTCTGAAAATCTGCTGTCCTTCTTCAACAGGTGTTTGATAAATTGCTGAAAACCCTGCAGCC
This sequence comes from Plectropomus leopardus, assembly GCF_008729295.1. Lineage (NCBI taxonomy): Eukaryota > Metazoa > Chordata > Actinopteri > Perciformes > Serranidae > Plectropomus > Plectropomus leopardus. The sequence goes on from NC_056484.1 coordinate 15,631,820, forward strand.
TGCGGCGCGCTGCCATGCAGTGTCTAAAGCTGGGAGCACTGCTGGGCTGCAACCGTTTGATTCTACTGGGAAGTACGACCAAACAGCGGGGTAAGTTTAACTTTTTAGCAGCCAGAAATACAGGCAGCCAATGTCCTGTGACTCCTATGCAGTGGAGGGCTTGTTTCTCTAAAATGTAACTTACTGCTTGTTACTTGGTACTATTTTCAAAAGTATAATTCCTTTACCTATTCCTCCCTGCCGACATAAATTCATTTCACTTTTCGTGAAATTACTTTTCCGTTACACCCCACAAAATGTGTAATCATGTCCTTTCATCTCAAAATTTATACTTCACATGTGCGCCTTTTGTAAATGTGAGGTCAATATCCGGTAAGCACAGTCGTCTGTGACTGATATTTTCCCAAGAATATGTCTGAAAGATGGAGTCAGTAGTGGAGATACAAAACATTTCATCCAGGACGTATCCAGTGATGAACTTCACTGGTTCTGAGTCTCTTGTAGCCTGCTGCTGTTCAAGATTGGAATCCAGTTTAGGTTGTTTAACCAGTGTTGAGCTGCAGTTATCCTCTGTTGCCGAGGAGGGCTCAGCTTTGGAGGGGTGTATTTCCTGGAGCTTTACGTTGTTGTGTTGTGCGTTGTAGTGTTTCAGGAGGTTCGAGGTTATGGTTTTTGCAGTGGAAAGAGTCTCAGTACAATCACCTGGAACAACTACTTGTTATCTTTCTTCCCAACAAATTACTGTAATGGGAATATTCCAGCAGCTGTGGAAGTATTTTCCTCTTCCAAGCTAGCTTGCTGCTTTGTGACATGCATGCACAAATCAGTAGAGTGTAACAACAAAAAGTAATAAGATTACTGAAATTGCATTAGCAATGCACACTAGTAGTTACTGGGAAGAGAAATATAATTACTGTAACGCACTGCTAGTAATGCATAACTGCCAAACACTGCTCCTGTTGTTGACCTCTGTTACAAATAATTTCTTCCTACCTAAAACACATAATCTTTCCCCCCGGCCTCAGAAAAAATGGAAATTACTGCGACAGGCTGCACTTTGCTTTTGCTGTGTTTTCGGCGTTATGGCAGTGGAACAGTGTCATTGTCAGCTTGAGCGCTGTATCGCTGTCTCACTGACTTACTGACTCTCAACTGCTGATCCTTAAGATCCAGTAGAAATAGATGCTGTTCATCTATTATTCAAGCATAAGTCAGGAACTATATTGTAGATTTCTTGCCTCAGTTTTATCCAGAAAACTGATTTCTATGTTGACAGAATTACGTAACATTTCCAGAAAAGCAATGATATGTTTTTCCAGTTTAAGAAAGCTGCAAATGTCAACCAACAGTGAAATTATAGTGATCAAAGTGCTACTTGTGCTTCCACTTACAGTGGAGAGTGTTCTGACAGAAGGCAATAGATTTGCCTGTAAGAGCGCGGATATTTCGGATTGATTTGTAGCTTTTGCTAGCTTGTGAATAAGTGGGTAAGCTCAGCTTAGTGAGTTCAGACATGAAGCAGATTGTCATTTCACTTAAATATGAATAAATTAGACTGTAAATAGTTATTGATTCATCAGAAAATGTGTTTAGTTAATTACACCTTGTTAACTGCAATGGCAATGGTGTTGATGTAGTTCTGACACTACTGTACATGTTCACCTGATACAGCTTAAAAATTATGTAATTGGAGCGCTGAAGGAACGAAATGGGGCCCAGGAACAGTCAACATACATACATGAATGACCTTGTTTCGTTTCTGCAACTTGCTACCCTGTAGTGATGTAAAAGTCTAATATTAACTCCATTAAAAGAGTGAATTAGCTTGACCCCAACTGCCGACATCCTGGCCTCTGTGTGTATCTTCTCTATAATTCAGGCAGTGAGACAGCAGAGTCTGTAACAGACAATGAGAATTTGCAGGAGACAAAAAACAACTCCACACGTGGGGATTCTTACATGGGTTTGAGAGACGGCTGCCTTATGGACTGTGCCACAGCAGTCCCAGACCACAGACCATGGCCATCTGGCAAGTAAAGCAGGCTAAGTCAAACAGTCAAACTTTCCAAGTGAATTTCATTCTCGGTACAGAAACCGCAATCGCCCCCCTCTTTTCGTCATGCAAACACATAGAAACCCACGCCACCCAGAATTGCTCCATATCCTTGGGCTTTGTGCTTAGCCATTCTCGGCTCCATACAAAGGGATGCAGCCCTGTTTATTTTTTATCTCTGTAAATGTAACATATTAAGTCCAATAAACCTGATCTTTTATAAGAATTCACTTCAAACACCAAGTTGTGTCACTGTATTCCCAGCACGCTCATCCCACAAGTTTCCTTCTTGCATTGTTCAAAGCCTGAGCCATTTTTGAGACTGACATTTTTCCCTGCTTTGTTAAGATTTTAAACTCCTGCTGAGGTATTTCCACCTGCTGTGTTTATCTACGTGCGGCTGCCAAAGCATTTCCCTCACTCAGGCGTAATTTGTCAAAGCAGTTTCAAAGGAACACAAAGCAACACAAAGAAAAAAAAATGTTAGAAAAAACTCTGTATTTTAATCAAGATTATGTCAAAAACGATTAAGTGACATTCTATCCATCTTAACCCAGTTATCCTTTGCCGTCATTATGTCCCTCTGCGCCTATTATTGCGTGGGTTCCTCTCAAAAAGCAGGTAATTTAGTTCAAAGGGAAACACAAAAGGACTCGAGTGAAAGAAACTCATGTATAATAGCTGTATCTCCACTTTGAGTGTCAGTCAGTGTCTTAAATTATTGTTACACAGCTTCAATGGAAAATTAAAAACTTATTGTAATGTAATATGCCTTTGGGGGATAATTTAGGATTACCTATCCTTATCTGGCACTTGGATCATTATCAGCTCTCTCTGCCAAAGTTCCCAAAAAGTAGGATGGAGAATGAGGTAATCAAATCACTATAATGGATTGCAGAAACAAAGCCATTTTAACTACACACCCTCTGCTTGCTATGATCCCCACTCTCTGTCACAGTGAATGAAAGACTATGATCGCATAGAATAGCCTCCTCATCAGAAACCATTGCTTGTACCAGAGAGTCATAGACACAGTTGCAAAGGGCAATACAATTAAAGCATACTATAGCTATGTCTCATATAATACATTCATCTCGTGCTGCAGTTGAAACAAAAACTCATAGGTATTCTGCTCAGGTATTAAGCCCTTGTGTCAAATAAATCCAGTGTAATAGCAAGAGTGGATATTTCATCTCACCGTTGCAATAAACATAAAAAAATCTCAAGAGCAATTCCTTAGGGGAGAAAACAAGGGTGCAGCTAAATGTGCTGTTATTACTACTGTGCTATTATAAGATCCCCTGTGTTGCAGACTCAATAGTGCACAAATACATTATTGGGTTTTAGATTAAAATTTCCAACTGCCAAACAGACTTCAAGTAACGGAGGTATGATCCTGTCAGATCCACCGCTGGACCCCTTCAGTACAATCAGCTATACATTCTGTAAGGTAACTGCTGTTGCTGCCTGTGTGCAGTGACATTTGTTGGTAATTTGTACAATAGGCTGTGTAATTTGGTTGTAGCCCTTGATTATTAAATAGATCTGGCAACTTGAGCTTACTCTTAATTTTGGATGTCTTGGCTTTCATTTTATAACGTTTCGATGTACAGTACTCTCCCGGAGAGACAGTGAGAGGAGTCCTTACTAACAGTTGCCTTTTTTTACACAGAGATCCTTGATTACAATGGCTTTGCTTTTTCACACAGGCCCAAACTACACCAGCATAATGCCACTCCAGTGTGTGATTTTAGATAGCATGCTGGCAAGTGTGACAGGCATTATGTGTAACACAATTGTGTCTGTGTCTATTTTGACATATAACATGTGCGTCAGGTTGGCTTTCTAAATAATACAAAAAGGCATAACATGGCAGCATTTTTTAGGTTATATGACAGTCGACGTCATCCTCTGTTCAGAAGGTTAGGAGCTCTCAGACCTTATTGTCTCCCCAGTTTGTGGACATTTTGCATTGTTGTCTCTCTTCTTTGAGTTAGCTACTAACTGTCGCGAGTGTATTTCTAAATCTCCCGATGGCGAGTCACATTCATAACATGTCCTCAGAACAGTCACTCACGGGTTGTACTTTACACAGACATTGATTCAGCTCTGTCATTACCCCTGCTACTGGCTTAATAGTGGAACAACTCTGTCCTCCTGTTCCATGCTTGTATCTTTTACGCTCCCTGTGAATTTTGCCATTTTGTAATAATCTAAGGCCATGCCAGCATCCCTGTGAGGCTGTAATTTGCATTGCATTGATGCTTGGAGCAAAATGTTAACAGCATGCTAATATGCTCACAGTGGCAATACATGATGTTTAGCAGGTATGTTTATCATGTATACTATCTTACTTTAGCATGTTGGTCAAGAGATTTCAAAGTCATTACAATGCATCATCCTTTGGGAACCATGACTGTCTATACCAAATTATATACCAATCAAGTAAGTGTTAAGACAGTTCACAGAAAAAGTAAAATCTTTGATCTGGTGGTGCTGAAGGAAAAGTCAAGGGATCATCAAAGTTATTAAGGTTCTTCATCAGGGAACCATGAATGTCTCTACCAAAGTTCATAGCAATCCATCCAGTAGCTGTCAAGATATTTTACTCTAAACCAAAAATGACAACTTCATATTGGTGCTCGAAAGCTCAATAAATAAACACATTCATTTGGATTTATCCTATGGAGACCACAATTATCTGCAAGTATTTCTTGAGATATTTAAATTCAGACAAAGTGATTCATCAACGAACTTAGCAAATGACATAGCGTGGATAAAAATGTGCATATACAATCAGGACTTGTATTAGACACAGTATAAAGCATGCCCACAAATGGTTTGGATTATGACAGTAAATGCAACACAATTATCTCACATTCTCCATCTTACATTGTAGTTATTACATGTCACATCTCTTTCCTTGCAGGGTGCTGTGTTTGACCTCTTAACTTGACTCCGACTCATCAGTATAGATCTTATGGTAAGCTGAATTAAGGGAATGAATCAGGGCTAAAAACACTGTCTCAAAATGTGTACCCTAAGGCCTTATGGTGTAATAATTGAAGCATCAGTGGGCGGTGAAAAGGTCAAGACCTGGTTGCGTCCTCACACATCGCCTCAAGAGGAGTGACAATGCTCTGTGTGTGTGATTTCTTCATCATGACCCTTATCATTTTACTGACCTTCTTTTCTGTTATTGCACAGTGAGTGATTAACAGGTCAGTTACAGGTTATTTCCTGCATTTACCGACCCATATTACCTGTGCAATGTAATTATACTGAGGTATATGGAAGGGCTGGGGTTAATGATTTATATGTGCATGGGCCTGTGTGTGTGGACGTGTGGAGCTTTGTCTGTTTTATGGCCGCAGACGGTGAACAGTGAGTGACAGTCTCTGTTCAGTCCACCATCTAGAGTGTTTTCCCTGAGGCTTAGCCTTTGGCGATGGGCTATTAGCAACCATTATAAGCAATTACACAACACACCGTCATCTGTTATCAACGGAAAATCTTGCTGCTGCATTTTTGTTCCCATAATAGGACCTAATAACATTTTTTGCAACATTGAGGATGCCCTTGGGCAAGACACTTAACCGTCTCACTACTCCAATGTTGCTGCCAATTGGTCAACAGGAAAAGGAAATGGATCCCTCAGGTACATCACTGAATAAGACATGAAAAAGAGGTGGTATTTTATCATTTCCATCTTGTTAGAAATACATTGGTTTCAGTTATTTTGAAGCCTAGCATCAATGATGGTGCAATGATGGAGGTGATGCTGACCATGCCTCAAAACCTAAAAGGATGAAACAGGCCAAGAAACCTCCATGTTAAATATACCTTTGATGTCTCAACATTTTAGAGCAATTACCAAAGCTTTAGCAGGGAGACAGTCAGCAGCTGGAGGAATCTCTGCAGATCAGGCCCATTCTGGTTTGAATCTTTTGCTAAAATAGTTTTAGTATGACATAATCATAACCATATCAATGTGAGGGCTGGTTTGGGACTTTTGTTGTGAGGCTCTAAGCAATGCTATTACCAGAAGTGGGGTACTCGAGTCACATGACTTTATTTGAGTCACACATAGGTCGCAAAATGGAGGACTTGAGATTTGTTGACTAGCACTGATGAAAGACTTGACTTTGGCTTGATATTCATAATCTGAGACTTTAGTTAGACTTAACAAATGACTTTGTAAATTAGATATTTGTATTTTATTTGTATTTTTTTTTAAACATGATTGGGCAATTTCTAGTGAAATTATCACAGACTTGGCAACCTATTAGGCTGCAACAAACCCCACATAGAGCAGTATGTGAACTTTGGTTTTGACTGAAATATTTCAACAAGGTTTGGAAAGATTGCCCTGAAAAGTCTTTTATGACCACAAGAGGATAAATCTTACAGACTTTGGTGATTCGCTGACTTTTTCTTAAGTACCATTAGTGGGTCATTGATTTGGTGTCATATACAGGATGTTTGCACTACTTTTTGTGCAAACAATCATGGTCCACAGAGGATGTATACCAATGTTTTTTTGGTAAAAAAAACTTTACCTCTAGCGGCCTTTTGAGTAGGTCATTTGTGATTGGAAAAGAAATATCTCCATTACACTGATGGTCCTGGAATTTGGTACAAACATTCATGACCCCTCAGGATGAATTGCAGTAACTGGTTCATAACCATTTGCATGTACTTTCTGTTTATTGCTATGTATTAAATGTTAGCATGCTTCTCTTGTGAACATTTTAAACAGCATACCTGCTGATCATCAGGGTGTGGGCATTTTCATTGTAAGCATGTTGAGGTTAGCATTTAGCTTAAAGCACTACTGTACCTGTTTCCCACTATTGCATGACTTGTGGACTCTTTGTCATGTTTCTCTGTTTAGCTTTTCTTTCACTTTTAAGCACTACAGCATCAAAGTGTTACTTGAAAAGGTAATTGTGTAAGTGCAACAAAAGGAGAAATTATTCATAGGACAGAAAGAAACTTACTAAAAAGCAGCAGAATAAAGTGCCAGGTAGTGACAGAAACAAGAGAGATAGGTGTAAAGTATCACAAATAAATGGATGTATTTGGCAAGACGGATAGAAATGGAGATATAAAGTTAGGTAAAAGCTCTATCATCCCACCTCACTGTGAAAATGTTATGACACAAAGATTCAGAGACAGCTTTACTCAGTGTCTGTTATGGTGTAGGGGCTTAGCAAAGACAATGAGAGCAACAGAGTAAATAATTTAGGCACTCCCCCAGGTGCAGACATCTGCAAAAACAGGAATTTGCTTAATTGTGTAAAGTGTAACTTACCTCTGAGGAACAATAAATGCATCTCTGCTTTGCTGAAACTCACAATCACAAATCTGTTGTGATGCCTTACTACAGATGAATTAGATCAATCGCTCTGATGTACTGTAGCACATTACTTAACATGCAGATGAAATTCAGATGGAGATGTTCAACGAAAGCGAGCGTTTTAGGTCAATATCACAGCAGATATTTCTTTAAGTGGAAGAGAGAGGAGAGGCATCAAAAAATCATTTTGAATGGATGACTCATCGAATTTGCCTGAAGCCATTCTGTACTACTCAGCTAAATGAACCATAGGGGAGAAATTCACCAGGCAAGGCAAGTGCCTCTTCCACTGTTATAATCAACTAGCAGATGAATAGAACACTTCATGGTTACCATGCAGAAATTGGTAAATCCACATGACAAAAAAATACAGATTTAATACTGAAAAAAAAGAGTTCTAATGCATTCCCTCCAGGATTTCACAATGATGCAATCGCAACAATTAACGCAAATTCAGGTCGTTTTCTGCACAACCTTCCAATTTTGTCCAGTCATGCTAACTTCACCATAATAGTACACTCCAAATCTGTGTCAGTATCACAACATTTTTTGCAATTTTCACTAGTACCTGGGATTTCAAAGAAAAGAAAACCCCAACATAAATATCACAACATGCAATGCAATTTTTTTTTTAGAAATGTTGCTATGAAATCAGGCATGTCAGGCCACAACAATTACAAATAACAGCCTGCGAAATCCAGAAGGGATTAAATAGTGTATCATCTAAAAACTCTCATCAGGCCATTAAATGCACAACATTTATTTTCTGCCGTTAAGGTCTTTCAATCAAAACAATCACAAAAGACGGAGCAATACTGTCAATTGCTGTCATATTCTCTTTGTTGTGATTACTTTAGTTGTCATCATAGAAGAGGTTTTACCTGAGGCTGAATTATCTGACAAGGTCTCTTCCCCAAATCAAATGGAACAGGTGGTATAAACTGGTAAAAAAAAAAACCCAAAAAACTTTTTTTTTCTTTTCTTTTTTTTGTAAAGAGAAAAAACTACCTTTGACAAAGAAAAATAAAAGGCGAAGATGGACAACAGATAACTCACTCTACAGAATGACCTCTGCCACTTTGCTGATTGTTTCCACTTCACATAACAAAAAAAATACAAAATAATCTTGATGGAAACAACTCCACATGCAAATGATCTCTCTTGTTCCGCCCTCAGCCGTGTTGCCTGATTTTTGTATTCCTTTTTAGCTTTGCAATAATAATGACTCTGACTTGCAAAACAACAACAGAGTACATGTGTTTGTTCCCTAGCTTACAGATAATGCACTCAAGTATGGAGCGCCAGCTGTTGCCTGCAGTACAGTATGCTAATTGCTACCGTTTTGAAAGAATGGATATGCATAAGAGCATACAGTATTGCCTCAGCCTGTAAGATGGAGTGTGGAGCGTGCATAAAAGGCACATTTAGGTATCATTTAAAGTCATGCTGAAATTATAATGTGTGTTTTCTGCTACATCTACTTTGAGTTTTTTGTGTTACATTTGATTTCAACAGCTTGCTCATTTAAATATTAGTAAGCCATGAATTATCATTATAGGTGACGCCAGCTGATAGGATGACACAAAAGTGTGTGTTGAGCCAGAAAGTTGTTAAAGAAAGGACACACTCATCTATGTCAGCTAGTTAACAAGTCTGCTGCACCAGTCTGGGTTTGCTTAAAAGACTTACCAACAAATGTCAAAATCTGTGCTGTGTGCCGAGCTTAGCTGCTGAGTGGTATTGTAACACCCTGTATGGTTCCATAACTCTGCTTCTCTTATACCACCATGCTTTACAACCTACAGTATGTCTGTGACTCGGCCTACAAGCAGCGGTTACATCAGAGCAAGTTTGTCACACTGCATGCTCCCTTGTGACTCACCTGAAAAATGTAGCATAAAATATTAATAAGGCACCGGTCTCATAACATAGATGCTTTACAATATAATACAAAAATACAGCTATGTCATAAACTTTGGCATCAAAATAACCTAGAATCTACACTCTGTCACAAATCTTTAACATAACTGGATGTATTCCATCATATTTTTCCTAAAAAAATATAGGATTATTCCATCTTTCTAAATTGCTATCTATGCATTTTTCCAAATACTGAGTATATTTAACACTTTGATGCTTTGGATCTGCTGTAGTTTCAGTTCTGCACAGACAGCAGAGATAAGTACAGTATGCAAAGTAAAAAATGCTCTTAATCCTGTATTTGTACGAAATGAAGTGGATAATATGCATCTGTGCTAAAATATTATGTACCAAATGTGTTTGGATATCTCTTAAAATCACTTTTGTGGTAATCTATATCATACATCGGTATTGGGAACAAATAAAATGATGTTAATCATTCCAACCATTTTTTATCATCTCACAACAGATATTGGTAAAAATAGTTTTGCTTAATTCGCTGGATTATTTGCTTAATCACAAAACAGTTTCCAAAAAAGGGCGAAATGGACAAAAAAAAAACCCATCCGATAAAGTATCAGCCTCTGGACCTTTATTGCAGCATTTATTTACCCCCCTGCTCCCATAACAACCTACTGGTTTGCACAATTTTCTCACCCAACACTTCACATGGCCCCCTCTGTCAATGGATGTTGGGCTTGTGGGCAGCTTGCACACACACACACACACACACCCACACACACACACACACACACACACACACACACACACACACACACACAAAAATGCAGCACTATTGATTTGTTGAGCGCTGTGGTCGAGCAGCCCTGACTGGCCTTGCCCCTTGGGTGAGACACACAATCGGCAGCGGATGTGCTGCTCCTAAACTGTCCCTGGGCACCATTTCAAATCCCTGTAGATTCATGATATTGATTTGAACCATTTCTTCCTCCGCCGGCGTCTTCTCCTCCTCCATCATGTCCCCCTTTCGCGTCTTTTTTTATCCGACCTTTGTTATTTTGTTTCTTGTTCCCAGAGGAAATTCAGTGATAAATAAAAGACAGACATCAGTTCTTCTTTCTTTCTCTTGCTCTCTCTTTTTTTTAAGCAGCCATGGAAGAGGAATGAGGGGCGGAAAATCATGACAAGAGTCAAATCTAGTTACCTTTGTTGCGGGGACAGGGGAAAGCACCGTCATGCAAAGAGACAGAAGAGGGGAGAAAAAAAAATATTAGGCTGGTATGATTGCATCAGGGCCCCTTGCAGAAATACCCACTTCAATGCGTCGCTGTCTCTCTCTCTCATAGTGAGGTGTCAACGTGGATTCAATCAAACCTGGCTGTGTGTTGAATATGAATGAATATGTTTTTTAAACAGAATGGAGGATTGAATTCAGCACCGTGAAGAAATTGGTTTTGTGTACAGTAGCTGTTTTACATTTTCTTGACAGGTGAATAAAACGGGTTACGATTTTGCCGTGGAGTTCCTTCGTTTCTGCTGAGTGAGACCTCGCTCCCTCCTCCTCCTCCTCCTTCTCCTTCCTGTCAATTCCTCCTCTCTCCCTCCCTCCCTCCCTCCGTTCACTCACTCTCCATCTCTCTCAGCTAGTTCTCATTGTCAGACTGTGTAATTGAGGTAATGCTGTTAATGATGTGTGAGTGGTCTCTCTTTTCTCCCTCGCGCACGCACACACGCGAGCGTTGATGGCAGCAGATAGGGCTCTTTCATTAGAGTTGGCGCGGCAAAGACGAGGCAGCGGTGGCTTACGGGCACAGACGACCTCGCCGTGGGGGAGCAGGAGCTTTAAACACTAATTAGGATGACTTTGGGAGACAAAACAGGTAGGGAGGGTGGGAGGAAGACGGGAGATTTGTAAAATACAGGAGGGACGGACAGCATAGGTGATGCATTCAAGTAAAAACGACAGAGGGAACGGGAGATAAAGACATGAGGAGTGACAGAAAAAGTCAAAATAGACAGCAGAAGAAAAAATGTGGATAATTTAGACAGACAGAAAGTGAAATTTAGACAGGGAAATTGGCAGCTTTACTGCAATCAGACAGGTCTTGCCAGAAAAGGTGCACATGGCTTCTAAAAATACCAGAGTTCCTGTCCACTCTGTTCACTTCTAGAGTGCTTGGTCAGAAATATAATTCATTACTTCCTCCTATTTTTGACTACAATATGAAACAGTTGTCATGCCTGTCTGACGTCACTGCTTCAGGCGTGACAATTACTGTACAAAGAACACTAGGTGAACAAGTCGTATCTGGTTAACACTCGTTAAAGTTATTGAAAATATGTTTTTTTTGAGCAGATGAGAAAAGTCTGTAAAGGAAAGGGTTAAGAGGAGATTAAAGGAATAGTTTGACATTTTGAAAAAAATACAAAAACTGCTTTCTTGTTGATAGTTTGGTGAAAAGATTGATACCAGACATTGATATTTTGTTCAGTTTAAGTTGTGAGATTAGATGACATTTCATGTCAACGTCAAATTGATGTAATACACTGATGATAGATGATGTTAATATTTTGTTTTGCCTTTCATTTACGTTGTATTGTTAAATGACCAAAATCCAGTGTCTTCAAAATGTGTCATAGTATATTAAGCCTAGCTGTAAAGTATGAAAACCAAGACCTCAACGTCTCCAAAACGTCATAATGTTAATTTCAAAATGACTTGAAATTTTAAAGTCATTAGAAATATTGTATACCTGATTTTCATTTCAACCAAATGTTTTATTATTTTGATTTACTTTATTTCATATCTGTCCAACATAAGAGTCTTTCTGATCCCATATTGACATCGTCTGCCAGGTGGGAGTGTTGTGTGATAAGCAGAAAATCAAATACCACAATGTTTGTGCTAAACAATTATCAGTAATGTGGATATAATGACTAAGTGTGTAAAGGTGAATAATACAAACTACATAAGTTTACTGAAATACAGCTTTTTAAACCAGGAAAAGACAACACCCATGATATTAGGATGTCTAAAATCTAAGATGACATCATGTCTCATATCATGATATAGATATAATACCAATACATTGCCCAGTAAATATGAAGCAACTGCCACAGGCTAGTTAGCTTAGCTTAGCATAAAGAGCTGAAATGGATGAAAAAGCTAGCCTGCCCCCTTCCAAATGTGACAGAATATTCCTATTAAAGCAGAATATATTTTGCTTTTTTCATATGTATGTTCTGCATATTCTTGGCCTATATGCCTTTTTTTTGAAGGCATATCATGCATTTGTGGTAGAAAAGATGAAAATGTTCTCTTTTTTCTTGTGGTAAAGTAATATAAAATAATAACGAAAAAAGTAATTAATTATATATAATATAATATTATATATATATAATAAATAAACTCATATAATGCAGAACGTAATCTTTCACCATTTATATTTTTATACACTTGGTCTGCAGACTTCTAAAAATCTCCCTTAATCTACCTGACATGTTTTGGTGCATGTGCATGCACATACTGACCAGCAGACAGTCTACAGTCTGCTACCTGTCAGCATGAACAGTGCCGTAAACAGCTTAAACTGTTTGACCGTTCGGCTCTGTGTGCTCTGTTGTAATATTAGACAACACCTGCTCATGGGCTCTGCTGTGTTACTCCTGTCAACCCACAGCCAGAATACTGCTGGGACACACACAGACACACACACGAATGACTGCTGCAGCATGCACATGTAGATATGGACACATTTAGTACATCTGATGGTAGAACACACACACACACACACACACACGCACACGCACACACACACGCCGGCATATGTGCATCAGCCCAGTCCAAACAAACTCACAGAGAGAGTTATTATGGAAGCTTGTGCAAAGCCATATGTGGGTTTGTACCCACTAACATTGGTACATGAAAAACACCTAGAGAGATGATGTACACGAGCACACTTAATGCACATGACCATGGGTGCACACATACATGCACACACACCCCACACACACACACACACAGATGCACATACATACACACACACTTTGCTTTGTGTTGCTGCTGTCAGTTTAGCCAAATCGCTGTTGGAACCGCTCATCAGTACAGCACCTCATGGGCTGCTTCAGCCAGCAGAGGACAGATGCTGCGTAGGAGTGTGGTTATGTGTGTGTGTGTGTGTGTGTGTGTGTGTGTGTGTGTGTGTGTGTGTGTGTGCGCAATTGCATGTGCCTGGGAGGTGTTATGTCGAGGACACTACTTTCTCTTTTTGTGTGTATGTGTGTGTGTGTGCGCGCGCACAGTTGCCCTGAGCTAATCTAGCCCATCCTGCTTCTGCTAGGCAGGCACCTCTCTCTCTCTCTCTTCTCTCTCTCTCATCTCCCCTACTCTCTCTCTCTCTCTCTCTCTCTCACATCTCTCTCTCTCTCTCTCTCTCTCTCTCTCTCTCTCTCTATCTCTCTCTCTCTCTCTCTCTCTCTCTCTCTCTCTCTCACTCATCCTGCTCTGCTCTCTCCCAGCCATCTCCTCTCTCTCTCTCTCTCTCTCTCTCACTCTCACAATACACAGCACACACATCTGCCTGGCCTCCCTTCAGCAAATCCCTTTCACCATTCATTCATTATCTGCATGAAGCCCTGAAATCAACTCCATGGAATAGATTTGTGTGTTGGTGAATGCAAACAGATTCCTTGTATCTTCCGAATACGAAGCAACAGCTTGCTGTTGCCGGGGAATCCTCGTAACTGTTGTCTTCAGTACTTCAGCTAATTGATCTTAAAGTTTTTGTTGTGTAATTATATCTGTTATGCTCTCCATATGATGCCGTGAAATCCACAAAATCAAAGTGCCCGCAAAGAACTGAAAGTGCTTAAAAAATGACATGGGATAATGAGGTGAGACTGCAATGTTAGAAATGTTTTGAAACAGAAATGGGGAGTTAACGAGACAAAGAGCCTACAGCCATGCTCGAGGCTCTGTGAGGGTGTTGTTGAGCACAGCAGTGCTTTGAGCTTAATATTAACATCAGCACGCTCACAGTCATAATGCGAACATGCTGATGTTTAGCATGTAAAATGTGTACCATCTTATTGTGGCATGCTAACATTTGCCACAAACACACAGTAAAGTCAAAGGGATGTAGAAGAGGATGTTATGGGGTCATCACAGTCCACAGGATTCAACCTCTGGAGAACATAAGTGTCTTTATTTAACTTAAGGGCAAGCTGTCAATAGTTGTTTAGATATTTAAGTCTGAACAAAAGTGATGTCACACAGTAGAGATGGATAAAATCATTATCAACTATATGTAATTTCAAATCCCGACGGTATATCAGGAAGTATCTTACATTTTTTCCGAAATTCAAGTGTCAAAGTATTCATAGCTAAAATTGCTAACCAGTTTATGGCCAATCAAGTCAGTGAAATTCTAGAAAAAAACTAACTGATTCAACAAATTAATGTCACTTGTAATTGAGAAGAGAAGTAACCCACTAAAGCCAGACTTACTGCTGGCTTAAATGGCGTTATTTTTTACTTTTTTCACAAAAAAGTCTATATAAAAGACCGCCTCCCTCTTGTGGTATTCAAAGCCTCATAGTTGGAAAAAGCTCCAAGTTTACGAGTTGTGATGTGTTTGACTTGTGTGTGTGACTTTTTCAGTAATGGTGAAGAACGTGGAAGTTCCTGTTTTTTGGTTGATAGTAGGAAAATATATTTTACTTGTGTTAAAGCGTTTCTTCATAATTTTATAATATGTTTCCCTTCTGTCATTATGCATTAGCATTTCCTGAATTATATTACCCGCTTGCTGGCTTGCTAAATGGTTTGTTCTTGTTTGCCTCTCAATTATTTAGTAGTGGTGTTCTCACAACTTAACTGTTTGAATGGCAAGCATATTGTTCACACAACTTCCAATGTTGTAGCCACGAGCTCACGAGTATTATTTGAAAGCAGCATTTCACAGGAAAAGGTAACTCAATGTGAGTGACATAGTAAGCTTTCTCCTGGGCGACGAACCTCTTTTGCCTCATGTAAAGAATGTAAAGTTGCCCAGCCCAACTTGAGATTCATTAGTCCGCAATAAAAGCCTCATAATGGCTTGCTGACTGTGTATATGCCAAGCAGATCTGCATTCTGTCATGTATTTCCCAATTATTCCTCGCAGATTGGAGCCTCTGAGAGCAGCTATTTCGATGCATTGCACAGACTCCCAACCAGATTCATGTCTGGGCTTTTTGGCTGTAAAATCTTTATGTTCTTGTTCTGACAACCATTGTTTGTGTTGTTGTTTGTTTATGCTGTGCTACACACAGAATCTTTTTGAATTAAAACTTCCTCTACACTATAAAATCTATTTCCTTTTATGAAAGTGCCTGCATCTGTCTCAGTTTATTCTCCCCTCAATCGTCACAAGTCTCAAGAGTCCCTGCCACTGAAAAAGCCCCCCGCCTCAGCCTGATCCTTCCACCTGCATGCATCACAGTAGGATGGTGTTTGATGAATGATGAGCTGCGCTGTGTCCGGGTTCCATCAGATGTAACACCGGCCAAGGTCAATTTTTGTTTCATCAGACCGCAAATTTTGTCATGCTCTCAGAGTTTTTTACATTATTTCTTTTTTCGAACATTTGGCCTGCTGCTTTGGGTCCTTGGCCATCTTCAGATCGCAGTCCTTCACACACGATTACTTGAATTGATAATGCAGGAAGTTGTAGGAAGAGTTGAAATACTTAATATTAGGCTTTTCCATGGTTTTCATACAGATGGATTGTACTTACCAGCTTCATATGGTTATCTGTGGGACCTTGTATAGACATGTTTGTATACTTTATTTCATGCAGTGGCATTGCTTTGTGGATGGCACTGACGGTCTGCTCGGTCAGTCAGTTGGTTGATCACTCACGTAGTCCCATACTGAAATATCTCAACAGGTTTGAGATATAGTTGATTGAGTCAAGTCAAGTCAAGTCAATTTTATTTAGAAAGCCCATTATCACAAAACACAGTTTGCCTCAGAGGGCTTTACGGCATACGACGTCCCTCTGCCTTAGACCCTCACATCACTAAGGAAAAACTGGGGTTAAAAAAAGGAAGAAACCTCAGGTAGAGCAACAGATTATGATGAGGGATCCCCTCTTCCAGGATGGACAGACAACAGATGTCATAAATAACAATTGAATTAAAATTATGACAAAAAGGAAGGAGAAAGAGATAGGGGGAGAGATGCACAGCAAAAAGAAAGACATTGAAATTGACATTTATGGTTCCCAGATAATATATCACTATTGCTTTGCCGAACCCCTGACTTATTAAATATTTTCACCACGAGGTTGACTTTAGTGGTTTTGAGTGAAATGATTGAACAACTTATTTGGCGCAGACATTCATGACTCCCTTTAGAATAACTTGTAAGAAATTTGGTAATCCATTAACTTTTTCATCCAGCACCACCATTAGGTCAAGTTAAATATTACTAATACCTACAAGACTAATTACATTCCCATCAGCCTCAGCCGTACTTTGTGTTCAGTGCTACGTTGCAAATGTCAGCATGCTAATATGCTAAAATAAGATCGTAAACATAGTTTGCATTGTCACTGTGAGCATGTTGGTATGCTGACGATAGCATTTAGTTATAGAAGTTTTCCCTCAAAGATCTGCTAGCGTTGTTGTAGATCCCTTCCTGTTGAATCGCACCACTTACGCATGTGATTTTTTTGGTTTTTTTTATTGGTCATTTTAATAGTTTTTAGCAGCCACAAAGCCTGTGGGAGCAACACAGCTTAGACGCTGCATGGCTGTGGCTCATCTAGACATTCAGCATGTTGCCTATTTTTTCTATATGACGGTCACCGTTATAAGAAAACAGTGGAAATGATCTGTCAATCGTCATATTGACATCACCACACCACATTTTTACCACAGTGTCATTTGCCCATATCTGTAGAATATAACAAAGATATGAATAAGAAGGAACTTTTAATGTTTTTTTTTTTTTTTTTTTTTTTTTACTCAATGCTTCCTCATCTAATTTTAAAATTAGACTTAAAAGTCTTTGGCATTTCTGTGTATCTTTAATTAAATGAAATAAAAACATTGTAATATTTAAGGCCATTATCAAGCAAACTTAGAGTAGAAAGGTAGGACAGGCAGGCAGTGCCACAGCAGCGACGCTTTCTGTGTGGACACCACATGCGTGCAAGGTAGCTGTCATGTACAGGTAGAGGTAGGCAGCATGGGCTCATGCCACTATACAGATATAGATGTAAACACAACTGTGTACCTGGGGAGGGGAAGGAAAGGGAAAGGAGGAAAGCAGGAAAGGAAACAAGAGAAAAGGTAAAAAAAAAAAAAAAAAAAAAAAAGTCTGTGCGTCGGCATGAGCAAAAAGAATTAATAACTCCAACTCCAAGCTTTTTTTTTTAGCTTTATTCTGTTGTATTGTTCTCAGTTAAAAAACAGTGTACCTATATACTCAGAACATTTTCCTGAGTGCTGTCAGTGTTATCTAGAACATCATTCACAATTCATTGTCTATGGAGCGGCTCCAGACTTTATACAATATGACATCACAAATATTAGTTTTTGGATTTGGAAGAGAGTTGTTCATGTTTTCGAATATTTCTGCACTATGCCAGGCCATAGAGAAAACACATGAAGACATCATTTTGAAAATGGGTGTAGCTGCCCTTCAAGTTGGACAGTCATCCAAAAAAAACTCAAAACAGTCTATTTTCAACTCATAATAAGGTTAGCCAAAAAAGTATATTTTTAACTAGTACATAACTGTATTGTGTATGTGAATAGCTGATATACTTCTGTGGTTACTCAGACTTGGTCACTCAAAAAAAAAAAAAAAAAAAAGGCGAGACAAAAAAATGCTGCTTTATTTGGGGTTGTGACCTCTTCCCCCCCCGTAGTCCTCCTTTTCTCCTCGAAGGCAAACACAATAGTTAACGGACGGATAAATATTTATGGGATCAGGCTGCATTGGGATTTTCGCCAGGGCTCTCTATGAATTTTTCATCCACGGCAAAACTGCAGAAGCGCGTTGGGAGCTGTTCAGGCATCTCTGTGAACCTAATGTCAGGAGGCGCAGTGAGCTGATGTCACAGTTACAGTACAACTCCAGTGATACCAATGCTGCGGGGCCGCGGCGGGAAACACATGTCCGATGATTGAGTTACAGACAATGTATTGTTGTAGAGTACATGGCTGGAGGGGAGGTAAAGAGTGTGTACGTGTGTACAGTTGTTATGCCTGAGAGGGTGTTTTTTCAGATGTGCATGTTTTATGCACTCCCCTCCTCACTATCCCCCCCTTCTGTTCCACCATTAGGGGTCAAAGGTGACACACAGGGTGAGAGGTCTGACAACAAGAAAGACATCAGCGTGCCAGGAAGCACAATTTGTCGACGTCTCTGAGAGCCGACTGGCCAGCAGAGGTCTGGGTTCAAGACAGAGGTTACAACCGCACTACACTTGTGGTTGCGCATTGAGTGTGTGTGTGTGTGTGTGTGTCCTGTTTACAAGGGGTCAGGCTCATTTGTAAGCTGTCAAACAGAGATGCTCGGACAGAGATCAAGAGCAGCTCACAGGGGCTAGTCCTGCTCTCCGGGGGGAAATGGATTCTGTTTGATGTTCGGTACGAGTAGGAGGGAGCGAGGGTGGCGATGGGGCACGCAAAAAGAGAGAAATAAAAGAGACAGATAGCTAGAAAGAGAGGTGTAAAGCTTGAATGAAAGACTAGAGAAAAAGTGAAAGAAAGCCAGAGAGTGGTTGTGGAGTTCGGTAGATTAAAGGTCGATGAAAACGGGGAGAGCAACACTTTGTGATGAAGTAAGAAGACAGAAGCTTGACTAATGGCTGCCAAGAAAGTAATGCCTCTAACTGAAGGGGAGGTGAGAAGAGAGGAGGGAAATGCTTTTCTGCTGCTAATACTCATCTCAGTTTTAATGAATGCTCTTGTATGCAGATACTGTACAAGCCAAATTCTCATTATCTCCCAAGCTCTGGGAACTTAACTGGGTGAGTAGATCACAAAGGAAAATCTGGGATAGTCACAAGTGAGCGAGATGGAGGCTGTTATTACTGTTGTTTGGGGTACAAGACAAGGACATTTTTCTTATCAAAGATTTGATTTTGTACATTTTGAGATTTTATTATTGTCAACGATTGCTGATAGTTATTGCGATTTAAAAAAAAAGACTGTGTTATATGCAGACTTACAATTAACGTGTTAAAGCTGACAGCCCTACCCATCGCATAGCATGATATTGATATATATGAAATTATTTTTTAACTCTTTAACAGTTACTCTAAGAAAATGCCTTTGCAAAAAAAAACACATTATAGAATGGAGAATATGTTAACAAAATGCATCAATTTATTAAGAAAATATAATGTAAAAAGTACATGCATAGTAGAATTGATTGTAAGAAGTGTGAAATTTAATGAGATATAATAGAAATCAGAAAATAAAGCAACTTCATACAAGAAACAAAAAATAAATTACAATTAAAAAATGATTATAGTTTTAAAAAATCTGTATAAAATATATGGCAAAAAACCAAACTATCAATGTTATATAATAAAAGTAAATTAATTTAAAATAAATTAATTTAAATTAAATTAATAAACAAACAAAAATAAATGCAAATCATATAGAATCAGTTGAAAATGTATGGTGGGAAAAAAAGTCAGTTTAAAATATAAAAATAGAATTTAATAGAACAACATAATCAAAATACTGAAATGCATTGTATAAAAACATCTGTACATCTGTATAAAATGACATTGGGTTTTTCAAGCTTTTAGTAAAGCAATTTGAAAAAAAAAAAAAAAAGAAAAAAAGTCAACTGTGCAATTACCATGTCAAGTCAATGTTTAATAAATAATCAATGAAAAAAAAAAGTCAACACTGTGCATGGTCAATGTGTGTCAGTTGAGAAATTGTAAATGATAAAGTAGCAACACAGCAAAATGTGGCTTTGGCTTTTGCAGCAAAGTAGTGTGCAAAAATGGAAAATGGAATCATGAAAATGGAAGTACTGGATTGACCATGAACCGATGCTGAAATCCTACAAAAGAAATCAAAGGGTTAGAAAACCACACTATGACAAGTATGGCAATATCTTTGACAATGGACTTGTTGACATTATCTGACTGTATACTGTGTCATGAGACATGGATTCAAGTCAGAAAGTCTCTCTTTGTTTGACGAATAGAAAGAAAGTAGAAACCATGTTCACTGGGCTGCACTTTTAGCTGGCCGGACAAAACGGCTGGAACACTGAGCCGCTCCAGATTTTGGAGGGCACAGCTTTCTCCTCAGAACATCAAGGAAGAACAGCCAAGGGAGAATGCAAAGTTGTACAAATCTTGCTGATAATTTGGTAGCACTTTCTCTACTGTTTGTGATCTCCACTTGGATTTTTAGGAATTTATGTCCTTTTTTTTTTCCAATTTCCATGACATGGTACATTGTAAGCACATAACATTTTTACCAATGACTGTTGTATTGTGCAAATGCTGCTCTGAAAATATGACACCAGTTGGGGGCGCTATAATTCAGGCCCAAAAACTCAATTTTAGAAAGGCGTAGCACCTCACACTGTATGTCCTACTTGAAATTGGACACACAAGTCCAGTTAAATGTGCTTTACAAAAAAATCCCCAAAACCACTGAAGTTCACCTGATTAGATTTTCAGCCATTATGCATTTTTTGGAAAACACATTTTTGACATCTCTCTCTAGACTGTAGGTCACATTGCTACCAAATTTTCTGAGATCATTACTGAACAAAGCTTATTAAAAGTTATTGACCAATGACCTTCAAAAGGAGCAACTAAGTAGCTCCTTTCACTGTCGCAGTTTTAAACGTGAGTAACGTCATGAAGCTGTTGCAGCTGTACGTGTGGCGAGGTTTAGAAAACACATTATGATTTGGTTTTAAAATGTATCTTTGTAACCAAGATAACCTCACATATCTCAAGTGACATATTACATTTTGTTGACAAATAAGCGTTGCCAAAGAGGAGCGTGGCTTGTCACAGAATTGGTCATAAATGTATGAGCGTCTTACCAGTCATCATAAAAACCTCTTGGTTATCTTTAATGCAGGTGTCGTGAACTTTCAAAGGCTTTGATCCTTCACAGCTTTCAACTTATAATGCTCTCTGTTGGCTTGATTCCTGGAATCACCACTTGTGGCTATATTTATTGTTGAGATATGGTTACATTTTTAATTTTTCACATTGTAGAAACAGACTACATACCATGAGATCATATAAATTATGAGCAAAAAAGCGGCGATAAGTACCATCTCTGTCCAAAGTTTTAGACCAGTCATCTCTAATATGTAGTGTCCAATCTGAAAATATGTTTTTTCAACTGTTATGAGGAGGATTAATAAGGACTAATGTAGTTTTAATAATGGCACATAATGGACATTCCCACCAATGCAGTGATTGTTTTTATTCTTAATACTTGTTGCAGTGTTGTTTTTGATGTCACATCATAACGCAGTTATAGCAAAAAAAAAAAAACTCTGGAAACTGAGGCCTTTATACAATCACCATATGGCTGATAGGGAAGTTTCATTCAGAACAATATAATAAAATCCTTAAAGGAATGCATGATCCCCTTCTGCCGTTGATATTTCATATGATGCAAGTACAACCTCTATATAATCATGTCACATAGCAGGCAGACACAGGTGATATATTATAAAAGCTGTCATTTCTTTTTTTCACTGGTGGCTGTGAGGGTGAGATCCTGGTCGTCATCATTTTGTAATTACACTTCGACACTTTGAGCAGAGATGGAACGAGAGGTATAGGGTCCTACATTGAGAAGATATGGAGGGAAAGGGGGAGGGCATATGCAGTCTCGGCCTTATCTTTCTGTTCGTCATACCTTGTAATGTATCTTCATGTGTCTGCTCATCATCTCCTCTGTCAGCACCTCTCCCTCATCTCCACTCCCCTCCCCTCCTGTCCTCTCACTCCCTGATTTTCCTATCAAACTTTCTTCACCGCACTGTCTTGCTTTCTGTATCCATCTCTCCGTCCCGTCTGAATCCCATTCCATCTCATTCTCACCTCTCAAACTCTTACACTCCACTATCCATCTCCTCCTCCGCCCCCGATCCATCCTATTCTACTTCTGTTGGCATGACTGATTGCTCAAACTGCGGCCGATTCTCTCGCCGTGCTGCCTGCAAAGTATCCCGTACAACCACAACTCTGTCACCCCCGATAGCCAGCCTCGCCGCGCATTGATTACCCCACATTGCACGGAGATAATCAGTGGGCGTGACCAGATTTTGAAACATGATGGGTCCGTGCTTGTGTTTAAATGAAGCTGATCTTGCTGGTTTTTAATCAGAGGCGCAGAGGACGCTTAATCAAGCAGTATTTTTGATGGATTCACGAAATGGGGAACCCATTCATCAAGTCAATTACACATTAATCATGAGCTCACCCGCAGATTTGGTAGCGAGACATGAGGAGGGGCTCCACTTTGTTCTTGCAATGAATAGCAAGCGGCATTATGTAAAACCCTCTTATCCATGGCAATGAGTCTGTGAATTATCGTACAATAAAACGCCTCCAGTTGAAGGATGTTGATCAGCCAACCTTTTGTGCGTCCCACAAAGACGAATTTTTGAAGTGGCTCCATTTGATCAATACGTTGGAAATGTCACTGCGAGAATATTCGTCTACATCAAAGCACCGTGTACAGTATTGTAATGAGTAAATCGTTAATTGCATTGTATGTACAGTCATGCAGAGCTCCGTACGAGATGTAAATGAAAGTCCATTCACTTTCAAATGTAGACACAGTTTGATTGAGATTTGATATTGATTATCATATTCCCTCGTCTTTGGAGTGCACTTCAATTTACATAACTCCCAGTGCCGGTTATTATTGAGGTCACAACAGGTGAACTATTCCCACAAACCGCCCATCAATAAATCATTCAGACTGACAAGCTCTCAAGGATTGTCAGGAAATCAAGGCTGAAATATGAATTATGAAAGCTATAGCAGTGAAATGATAGTATGTAAAATGATGCTAGTTGGCTCTAAACATAACATATCTTGGCAGCAGCCTGGGTTAATAACTGAAGAGCTGAGGAGCATAGGAGAAAGCGGGAGTGTCGTATTTCTGTAAATTATGTACATCTCTTTCTATAAGCTCCACATCCGCCGAGGAGCTGGCCTGGAAATTTGGAGCTTGTGCATATTCATAAAGGAACACTTATGTAAAAGTGTTTTTTTTTTCTTAACACTGTTGTAGGAAAGAGATAAAGCTGAAAAACTTTCTTAAAGAGACATCAAAGAAGTAATGTGATACACCTTGTGCAAGTCTGATTACAGTTTAGTCTAAAAGCACTTGAAGGAGTGTGTATCTTACCCTGAGAGACAGTTTGATACATAAAAACATGGTTCACATCTGATACATTTGTAATGATGCAATGTAATAGGGTTCTGTGATTCAAGGTCAATTTGAAAACATTTCATTAAGCTGCAATTTCAATTAATTTAGTTGATATTTAGCCTAATAGGATTCATGAGTGAAGATACTTGTTAGAGATGATCTGTTTGGCTGATTAATCTGCATCAATAGGACATCTTACAATCTGTTATTATCGACAGAACCTGGCTCAGCCGGCATGTACCATAGAATAATTTAATTAATACCACTAAAAAATAATGGACACAGCTACTGTGTGACTACTATTTTGGAGCCTTGAGTTTGGCATTTTGGCCATCATCATCTTGGCTTTTTGGAGCCAAAAGTTGGAATATTTGGACTACTGCATGGAGTGACTGTGTCCTTGGACAAGATACTAAACAGCAAATTGTCCTGATGGTTGTTACAATGGCGTGTTAGTGAGAGAATGGTTACTGAGTAGCAGGAGGCACCTTGTATGGTAGCCTCAGCCACCAGTGTGTGAATGGGTGACTCGACAGTAGTGGTTTAAAAGCACTGCAAATGTTTCTTAAAAGCACCACTAGCACTGTTTGGAAGACTAGAAAGGTACAATACAAGTGCAGGTCAATTTACTTGTCACCCTATTGGCTGATAAATTGGCTACCAGATTTTGCCTGTCCCAAACTATTTTTCAATTGGCCTTTTAAAATCAGTCGACCTTCGGTGACAGTTTTCCATAGCTTGATGCTAATTAAAAAAAGAACATACATTTTCTCACTTTTAATCTCATGCATTTCATCGGAAATGCTTTAGAAAATGGTGACTTTTCAACTAGATATTTTATTTTACAATGAATGTAAAATGGGTTGTTCATTGTGATAAACCTGCAGAGATCTATCTCCTCAGTCGGTGATGATATGCCAACGTTGAACTCCCACTTTATTTTAGCTGCCCTTGGTGATCAAAAGGAGGAGCTCCAGTGTGCTTTTGAAGTAGCAGCTCACACCCTGGTTGACCTCTTGTGTTGTCGCCTTACCATCAGCACCCATGTCACCCTCTTAAGATAACTGAGGCCTGTTCTGCCAAGTGGGATTTCATTATAGTGTTGCATGTTTGAAGTTTTACGTTTATTTTATTGTGGAGATCTCTTATTTTATTTCATGAAATAATGTCTGTCATATATTTGATTCTTTGAATTATCATGTATGCATTATTTAAAGCATAGGCTCACATTTTTTTGAAGTATATTTGACCATATTATTTACTGACCCATATGCACAATGAATCAGTTTAACTGCCCATTCTGGCTGTCAAGAGATCCGATGAAAGAGACTGCAATCTGTTCTCATTCCCAGGTTGTCAAATAGCAACGCTTGTTAATACCTTTTGGCATCTCAAAGCGATTCACAGCACAACTCAAACACATTTTAACTTGTGGTAAATGTAAATTATGTAATGCTGCATTAAAACATTGGTGACTTTTGGTTTCACAAGGGACGTAGATAGGAAAGTAAGGCAACTTTACCTTAAAACAGTATTAGTTTTTGTTTCACACAAGACACAAGCTGCGGTCTCCTGGGTGAAAGTCCGGTTTTGTTTGACCCATCCTCCTTCCCTACATAGACTTTCTAGCTCTTTAGACTACTTCAGCTGCTCTCAGCATCAAGTGTTGCTATCGATGTGTTTATATTGGAGTTAGTTGAAAGGCTGTTGTATCTTATAAAGGCGCAAAAGCCTTTTGTGTCAAAACTACACATTGAGGTCATAAACATTTGTTGAAATTTCACACCCTGGGAATTAGAGCAGGTTGGAGATTGGGTCCTCATCCTTTGTTAAAAAGTTCAGTTGAAGGCTAAATTAGACAAATAAAGGGGATATCTTCTAAGTCACTCGCTTTTTATTACAAAATTCCCTAATTATGTTCCTACATACAGTTCTGAGCTGCTGTGGAGGGATAGTAACACAAATTTTGACAAACTATGACTGTCCCTGGAGAATCCCCATTTGATTAATCTAACTTGCACTGCTCAAGCCTCATATTATTATCATTCTTGTGTTCCTTATCTCTAAATGGGAATCACAGTGTGAAGGCATCTCATCATAGTCAGTATGGAGAGGAGAGACAATTACAATGAGTGAAAACTGTTTCAATGTGCACATAGGCATGTGAGTATTGTGCTAAGATAGACTTGAAAAAATGTGTACCTATCCTCTAATCTAGTATCTGAGCATGTTGGCTAAACATGAGACAAAAAGCATGCAACACATTATCTCTCTTTTGTTACTATGTGGAGTTTTGGCATTCATTTACTGACTCAGGTTGTGAAAGGGAGTTGCAGCAGCAGGTGTGAGCCCTTATCTTCTTATAAATCGCAATTAACCTGAAAATTGGCTGCTTGTGAACAAGCTTGATTCACAGTAAGAGGACTGAATAAATGTATAATTAAAATAATGAGTGAAATTAAAACAAAGTCAATGACTTCTCGAGGGTATAGTAGAGATCTAGACTGAAGGTGCATATTGGGGCTCATGTTGGTCGTCAGGTTGCTTTGTGGGGGTTAAGACATACCTTTTTTTATAGCCACAATATTGCAGGCCTCCTTTGGTTGATGGAGCATTTTCACCTCACTTCATTTACGACAACATCTTCTTCTCTTTAAGAAACCAATGGTGCATATTATCACGCTGCGTGCATAACTGTGTGCAGTGTTGCAGACCGTCTGCTGTGCACCTTGAGCACACATAAAAGCAAAGCGAAACCAGGGTTTAAAGGAGCTACTGTTGCAAGAAGTAGTCATGTATTTAAAATGTGTCCAAAATGCTGCTAAATGGACTTACTAGGCGGCCGACATGTTGCACGACCACATTTGTCAGATCCACTTTTGCATCACAAATGATTAGCGCAGTGATGGGGCATTATTTTTTAATCGCAGCAAACTAATTCATCATTCTTAGGTGCTCTTAATTTAACATGAGAGCAGTCAATCATGGCAGTTAGATTTGGGAAGGTGGACTTTGCTGCAAATTGTCTTTTAATAGCTGTCTGTTCACCTGCAGAGTGACAGAACCCAATGTGTTTAACTCAATGATAATTCTCTGTGTGTTTTAATTTCCCCAGCATGAGCAAATATGACATCTTCTACATGTATCAATGAAAAAGAAGAGTGATGCAATGCTGCAATATACTGATACACTCAAATATTGCAGCACTGAAGCAGCCACTCTGTACAGTTATGAACTGTGTGCCATAATCCATATGCACACTATCATACCAAATTGTATTGATCTAATATAGCTCACCATTTCTTATGATTATTTAAAGTTGCAACGGCTGTAAGCCTCTTTTTAGGGCAAATGAAGATGTGAAATATGTCAATAACTATATCATGCAGTATACTGTCAAACAGGACTGTAATCACCTTTTTTTTTTAAACTGTGAGCTGTTTTCTATCTACACCTGCAGGGGGATTTCTTGGGAACATCCCCAAAGAGATTTTTTTGGAAACTTATTGTGCTAATGTGACCATTTTAGAGCATTTTGAAACAAAAATCTTACATTAGAGGGTCTCAAAGTTTTGATCGCTGCGTTCCACACATGTACAGACACTACTGACTACTATTTTCATGAACAGCAACACCGCATGCAAAAAAACACAGAATTGCAGTAATGCTAGAACCAGTTTTAATAATAATGGCAGTTTGCTATTTGTTGGCAATTTGGTCATTTACTAATGACCAAACACTACCGTTTACTCTGTCTGTCCACTTTTGCTTAGACTCAAGGGCGTTGTAGTGAGGGGAACAGTGGTACTGATAACCCGGGGCCCCAATGGATGGGGGGCCCCCATGAAGCTTTTAAGAGTTTGGTTTTGCTTCTGCTTTTCTATTCTATAACTAGTGCCATAACTAAATTAAAATTAGCTGATAAATTGGTTGACAGACTGGTCTTTGTATAGAAAAAAAGAGTGCAAGCTCTCTGCAGCCGCTCTCACTGCTTAAAGGCACGTAATGGTGTAGTCAGCCCCTGCACTGAGGGCTTTGTCTTTACACGCAGCTCTAGCTAGAGCAGCTCAAGAGTGAGTGACTGCTTGTGGTGCCGGAGTACAGATGTACTCTGTCATGTCTTTCTCCAAGAAAGGGAAATTGGGCTTTGAAAGGAGAAAAGAAAGAAATAATTGAAAGGGAGAGAAAGTAAACTGAATTTAAAAAAAAAAAGAAAAAAGAAAAAATTGTGAGAGGAACCAAGAAACAGACAGCATGTCTCATGATGATTGTTAAGAGAAAAATGTGTTGAATAGTAGTTGCAATTTTGTCTTTGCACCTGATGTGTTGTGAGAGCAGCAAACAAAACTGTTCTATCTCATCTGGTTGCTCAATTTTGTTTTATTATTACATAAAATTTAGGAATCGGGCTCTTGCATCATCAGAATATTTTATCACATTGTCATTTATTTTGGGCTTCTGCCGGGTCCAAGCCTGTCCAAGTGAAGCTGGGTGTTTTTTAAGCCATGAACGGTTGAGTGTTGTTGGCCACCCTTGGCCAATAGATATTTCTCCCAGAACCCCTTTCTCCTCTGGCAGTCCCCAGGACCATATTTCTCCTGTCAGTTCACGTCCAGACCTGTAGTAAGCCAGCTGGCCTTTCCCAATCACTCGCCCCAGCCAGAAAGCCATAGGGCTCTCTATCCGCTGAACAGTTTCAGCCAGGAAAAGTCACACTTGTCTGCCCGTGCCAAAACACCAACGAGCCATATGCACATTAAGTTCTGGATGCATGGCAGAGCTGCAAAAGATTGCATGAAATGCAAAGACCAGCACACTAAAATGTTATTTTCAGTTTAAATCTAAAGTGAAACTGTAAGCTCACTTATATGCTCTCAGTGAAAGTGCTAAAGTTTATCTTCCTCTGCATTCATTTTGCTTCACTTTCTCATATAGATTTCTGTCTGCAAATCCTCATTGATGTGTCTGTCTACAGAGCCTCTAAAGCTAGATATCCTCAGCAAAGTTGGATCACACGAGTCAGATAAGTTGGCCTAAAAAAACTCACCGGTATCAGATACAAGCCCACTTTTTAGGTTAGTGCACCAGATGACAAGTTAGTTACCGGTCACAAAGAACTATATGTATTTTTAGTGATGAATGAAACAAATTCTGCTTTGAGGAGCCAACAAAAATCTAAAACTCTGACAGGAAAGGGCATCATGATCCCATGATGTGCTTTAACATGTTAAAATAGATATAAAATTTTCAGGTAACTTAACTACAATAAATAATATAAGTGATGGTTGATTTACTAGCACTTGCAAATTGGCCAAGTTTCGCTCACTGCAAAATATTGTTAATTTCTGCTATTACAGTTCTAGTGCAAATTTACGTATGCACATATCTTTTCATGCATGTCCTTACCATAAATGCATAGATAAGACGTACTTACTGGATGACAAGACAGCGCCTATTAATTCCAGTAGACTTAGATTTACCTCTGTGGTATGTGGTCACTTAATATGTGCAATAGTTTTTTTTTTTCCCACTGGCCCAACTCGTGGATCAAGATTAGCTTTAAGACTTTGCATTGTGTTGACGTCATGCATTTTTAAATTGTTTTTCTCTGCTCAAGGCAAGTTTTACAAATATTAAGCCTTGTATAAAAAAGAAATAATAAACAAAGGGATTGTTGTTGTTTTTTTGCTGCAATACCGCAAGTGGCCACAGGGAAAAATTGGAAGCATGTGCGAGCAAAGTGTTTGTACGGTGTTACAAAAATAAGTTTCCCATAAACAAATGTTGGGACATTAACAAATCCTGACCAATCCTATATTGTGGGGGATGTATCCTCTATAAACTATAATTACTGTGGTTCTTTCATTTTGATACAGTTTGATATTTTCATTATTTAAAAAAACACATTTTCCTTAAATATAAATGTAGTTTTTGTAGATTTCTGACTTATTGGACTCTGTAATCTTTTCATTTCGGGCATAATCTCTTCTTCTGTTAGATAACCAGCCATCAGAGTGCTGAGCAACATGGCTGTGATTAGGGACGCTGGGTCCAGGGACCTGACTTTGAATAATGGTCCTCTAGAGCTCCATGTAGATAAGACTGGCCAAAAACATACTGTAGGGATCTATCTGACCAGCCAAATGAGACACTCTAGTTTGCTCAGTCACTGAACTAAAGCCAGAAGAAAAAATATGTATCTTTTTCTGCAGCTACCACTTGCAAGAAACCCTCTCACAAGGCGTCTCTATTATAAAGCCCTGCTTGTGCATCTAGTGTCAGGGCTGTTATGTCTAATAATCCCTAAAATGCATTCGCTGAGATTAAAATGTAAAAACAGCTAATATTACTGTGTGATTTCGCCATTTGGATGTCTCATTTACCAACACAAAAATTAGTTCACCAGTTTCTCAAACCCTTACATGTTCTCATGAAAACAGAGGTTTCAAGGTTTTAAGTGAAGTCATTAATCATTTATAATTCTATTTGACTAGTTTAGGTTTAAGATTAGTTATATTTATTTTAAAGAAGGTTATTGGATATTATCTCTATTGCCTTAGAATAACATTTGCCTTACTGGTGTTTGGCAAAAAAATTGCTTTAGTTACACTGAACTGGTAAAATACTTCTGAATTTTAATCCATGTCCTCACAGGCAGTCACAACAAAGCATACTGATTGGCAGGAAACACCAGCTCCTTTAGCTCAAATGTAGTGAACCTGCTGAGAGATTTTTCAGTCAGTGTGTCAGTTTAGATGCTGCAAACTGGCCTGATTACTAAGGAATTCTTGCATCATGGATTTTTAGGAGTCTGCCCACAATTGTCTGTTTTAAAGTCACAATACTTAGCATTTTAATGAATAAAAGCCACATCGCCTGCGTGTGTGTGCAGCTGCAAAGAGTAGCATGAAAGTCAAGAGCATTCACTCTGCAGCAAAATCTGGGAACCTAAATGTCCCCAGAAGTATGCTCCACAGAAAACAATCTCTGCAATGAAGCAGTCTCAGTTGACTGAGGGTTTCCAAGTCTCTGACTTTCAAGTTATGAATCCATAAATCAAGAAAATGGCCCTGATAACAACTACAATTGCAGACCCAGTTTATGACACATATTTGATAATATCTGTGCCAAGACCTTTTGATGTCCATTTTAAAAAAAATCTCACATGCCTCAAGGTTAATCGACTCCTCTCACTTAAAAAAAATAATCTTTTTGACCCCTATCAGGCTATATGCACCAGAGCTATGTCCTGGAGTATTCTCCTCACAGTCACAGTCAAAAGGCCACCCCACAGTGAAACCAGCCCATCCAGCAGTGACAGTTCTGACCTCCCTTTAAAGCACAGAAATAACCAGCAACACTCAGCAGTTACCCTCCACAAACTGTCACTGAGCAAGTGGAAATTGTCACCATCCATCATTAATTGTCGAGCGTTGACGGATTATTTTAAGTGTGTCATTGTCCACATCAGTGCCTGGCGTGTAATAACTGGTGAAGATACAGGGGGCCACACAGATGTAACTGTTTGGACGGGGCCTGGGGGGTTTAAAATGCCAGGGCGGATTAATTCACCTCCTGCCATGACGGCTGCCCGCTGTTTAGATCCACAGCCCGACAGCTGTCCTCGCTGGCTTTGATATGAGAAGGTTGGGGAAGCTGAGTTAAGACAGGAGGGAGAATGGAGGAAAGGATGGAGGGAACCAGAAAAAGATGGAGAGAAAGAGGATGACTGCTTTCGATAACCAAGGACAAAGTCCAGATTGGAGGGGTGTGTGTATGATTGACAGCGCTTTGCTTTTGATCAGCCAGGGGAGAAATGGGATGGGACAAGTGTGTGTATGTATGTGTGTGTGTGTGTAGCTAGGAGACAGTCCCCATGGAGACAGCTAGACTAAGCATTCAGTCAAGAGAGTGAAAGTGAGCACAGAGGGCAGTGTGTGTGTGTGAGTGTGTGTGTGTGTGTGTGTGTGTGTGTGTGTGTGTGTGTGTGTGTGTGTGTGTGTGTGTGTGTGTGTGTGTGTGTGTGTGTGTGTGTGTCCGTGCGTGCAAGTGTGACAGTGATGTGATGAGACTAATGTCCAGTGTTTGATCCTTTGGTTCTGGACTGTGGGAGCATGTTTCTACTGCTAATAGAAGCGTAGTGATATAATTGATCCGGACATAATACTACTTCTCACATACATAAACAGTAAAAAGCATGTAGACACCATATATACAATCAATCAGTCAATCTATTTGTCACATGAATTCAATTCCAGTGAAATGTAATCTGGTTAGCTCCTTTAATTTGCGGGTAGAAAAGAGGATCCTTGTGGCGTGAAGGTAGAAGCGCTTCTGGCCTGGTGTAATCGGTATTTTCTTCCTGAAAAGGCAGTTATCTGGGTGGTTGGGATCCTCCATGATTGTTGTGTAAAATTCCAAAGGCGGGCAGTGCCTGTTATCGTTTCAATGAACCACTCTTTGTCCTATACTTTGCATCTTCTGTACCACACAGTAATAGTCGCCGTCAGAACGCTCTCAATGGTGCAGGAGTACATATTTCTTCATATTTTAGGGAATACCCAGAACTTCCTCAAGCAGCTGAGGTGATACAGTCTCTTTCTTGTCTTTCTCACCACCGACTACATTAACATTCATGAAATATTGTGGTGTTTGCCCTTGTTCTGAAAAAACAAAAAAAACCCAATATGCCTACTAAACTGTTTATATGGCTAATGAAAATGAATATTCCACTGATATTCCCGTTTACATGCAACTGTGCATGCCCTGATTAATGTTCTCTAGTATGTGGTTTATAATGTCAAAATATTGAGAAGATGTTAATTTCAAGATTTTCCCACACTGGCAAACTTGTTAAACCATGTGAACAAGGCCCCTCTCTTTTATTTTCTTTAAAAGGTCAGTGTTGTGATATTTGCGCAACTTTAAAAACCTGTTGATATTTAAGCCTTTCATGATTTTCAAAATAGGTGTGTTTTCTTCTTCCGACCAGATATGTGGGCTTTTTTTACACCAGCCTTGCAACCTGCTGGTCAGTTTGTTTGTGTGCAACACATCCATGACAACACACAGAGCTGACTGTAAACAGGCAAGAGACTGTGTGTCGCAAACTGTGAAAAACCCAAATATAGACACGTATTCTAAATGTAGCATGCTGCTGTATACATTGGAATAATACTGGCATATCTGGCATGTCTTAATTGGACAATTCAGCATTCAGAATTAGGCCCAGTTCAGGATATTCAAACGAAATGTGCTGTTTACGTGACCTGTATCAAATTTGGAATATTGTTATATTTGGATTAGTAGAGGATTAGTGCGCATGTACACTTAGCTGCTGACTCAGTATGCAGCACACAGGTCAGGCCCTCAGTGATGTGGACACCAAGGCACTTGAAGCTGTCCACTGTCTCCACAGAGGACCTGTTGATTTGAAAGTGGGCCTGTTCATGCTTTTTCTCAAAGTCCACAATCAGCTACTTAGTCCATAGCCTGGAGTAGCTCACTGTCCTGTGCTTTCTTGCAGAAAAAAAACAGCTTTTCCTATTTCAACTCAAGTTTCAAAGCATGGAAAAGTCCTATCTTCCTTTTATAGAAACAATGTCCTACATTATCTGTCCTATCTCAAAACTCCTATCTTATCTCAACAAATCCAAACTATAACTGTGAAGTCAATCCTTCAATCGGCACTCATGCTGTTACATCAGCATCTATGTTTAGAGTGTACAAGAGACTGCCTGTATCTTTGATAAGCCCCCGATCAGACGGAGCACATTTTGCAGGTTGCGGCGTCCTTTCTTTGTTGTTGCTAGGCAACCACTGAAAAACCTGTCCGCAGCTTAACTGCTCATTTAAGTAATTTCATAGATCTGTATATTAAAAATGCACATAAAAAACACAGCAATACAATTAAGTATTATAAACTGACTGTTGTTCTTAGTTTGTGATTATCTGGCTTGTAACATTGCAGCTTACAACACTCTTCCTCACTCTTCCACTCGTGGCCGGAGACAGTTGGACGTTAGCTGTGTCTATATATATTCTCACACTTATGCATAAACACAAAGGCAGAGTATGTGCTTCGTAGGCCTATTACGAATGCTGCCTCAACCTGACTGAGTATGATTAAACAGAAAAGTATGAGCTTACAGTTTGATTGACATCAAACAGCTCACTGATGACAGCCGCTCCTGCTTTCTTCACAGCCATTGGATATAAGCCAGATTTTAGGACACCGTCTGTCCTGCAGTGGTTTGACTTTTGAAAACTTGAGCCAATCAAAATGCGGGACATTGTCTCAATATGTGGGATGCGGGACAAGAGATAAAAATGCTGTGCAGTCCTGCATAAAGCTGGACACCTGGTCACCCTATCCCTGATGTGGTCCCAATGAAAGAGATGCGGGACATAATCCACAGTCTTTGCTCTGTGCAAAGTTCAGCCGAAGCTAATATAAAGCTCCAGCAGACAGAGTTAAACAAAAAAAAAAAAAAAAACTAAAGCATTTTACCTTCCACCTCTTCACGTTTCCCTGGAAATTATTTCCATGATGACTTGCAACACATGGAGGGTAACACAAAGAGGAAATTCTGTGCCAAAAAGACCGGAAGGTACACACAGATTTATCTGTCTCACTTTGACTGCTCACATTAAACATTCAGTCATGATTTGCAAACTTTGATGTGATCAGGACCAAGTACTTCAAATAACAAGTTAGTTCTCATACATTGCACCTCTCCTCTAAACCATGGACAATAGCATGTTCACCTTTTATGCGAAAACAAGCAAAAAAAAAAAAAAATTAATTCCAGATATCATCAAAAAGCTTGAGCAGCCAAAAAATGTCATTGTAAATCTGAAAGGTTGATGATTTTCTTTTTATCCTCCAACATCAATGAGGTGAAATTACTGTTGTGTTCCCGGTTGATTTGGTTCAGAATAAAAGTGTACTTCACTGATTTAGCATTGATTTAACATTGTCAGTATTACAATGGACAGTTTTGACAAAACATTAACATTGATGCAGCAGAGATATTGCCCTTTTTTTCTCATTCTAAGTCCTTTCCAAAACTTTGTGTATACTTTACTTACAATGCAACTCAACCGCAGTCAGTTCATTGAGTAATTTGTGCGTGGTATTCTAGTAGCTGCCATTGTAGCCATTTGAAACCACTAGACGGTGTTGCTTTAGGAAAACGTTTTGTCATTTCTGGCTGTTCTCATGAACTGTTTGTACGTTTTCTTAAAAAGAGTAATGCACCAAAAGTCATACATGAGCCACTAATTCATGCACGTTGGAAGGTTGCAATAATGTGACAAAGTTTACAGGAGTAGATGAGTTGCAGAACAGGGGTTTCCCCAGGAGAAGCATTTCCAAATATCATGCAAACCGTTGTGTGTGCATTTTTGTTGAATATCAAAAGAACCATTGTATGAGGATATGTTGGTAATTTTTGCCTTTATGTCCCACGTGACACCAAAAGTCAATGTTGTATTAACGTAACATTTTGCAGTTTATGGTAATTGCGTACTAACATCACCCCAGTGAGTATTTATACCATGCTGCATAATAAACGTACTTAATTTAAGCCAAAACATGAGCTTTTATCTACACCTAAACACAATCTTTGTGTCATAAGGCCCATTAATCTTGTTCCTTCTTAAATACAGGCTGTTCTCATGCGATGTTCACTTGTATACCTACAAAAAGTAATGCACCACAATATTCATATATCCTGCGTATGAATCAAGAAGAAGACTGCAATCACGTGCTGACGGGAGTCAAGAGGGGAGAAATACAAAAACTGAACGTCCATGTAAGAAAGCAGGTTGGGGTGGTGGAGAGGTCAAACAGTACAGGACTTACCCCCAGAACAGAAACGTCATTCACAGAGCGTTAATTCTTTAGATATCATACAAACCTTTATTATGAGGGTACATTGTAAAATGTGAGAGTTTGCTGCTTCTTTATCTTTAAATAACTATAAATGCATTATCTCTGGATTTTGACTCTTGGTCAAAAAAAGACAAATTGTTAAAAAATAAAGTTCCACAAAATTATAATTGGCATTTTTTACTGTTTTTGACATTTTGCCATGTTAGAATTTTAAGGTTTTGTCTGATATTTTTTATTAAAATTGGGTTATACATATATTCTTATCCTGTGACAACATATTAACATTATGTGTGTCTTATTTGTTATATGCATTTTTTGTCTTTTTTTTTTTTTAAATACAAAACAAAAAGGTTCATGCCATTTATGGTGTTTGAAATGCAAAACTTTGAAGCTCAATATCTCAAAACCACTCAGAACACTGACAGAAGCTTATAATTCTAAGGTGGCAATTTTATCTACTAAATATATAGTTAATGACACATAATCAAACAGTAACTGAATCTCTCACAAGCATGCAAAGTGTAACCCTGCAGATCAATTCATCTGCAATCAAAAGCCCTTATACAATAAAGAACTTCCCATCATGCCTCATCTCACGCAGCTAAATGGACAATTTGTTCCCAGATTCTCTCAATCAAAGAGCTACAACACATGACAGTGGGTCATAGCAAAAGGGCAGATAGGCTTAAAACTGCCTCCGGGCAGCTATACATGTACATGCAAGTGATTAATTTCAGCAAGCATTACATCCTTTATCAGAGATGAATATGTAAAAAAAAGATACTATCAGTGAACTCTAATGAGTCCTTTTGATGGTTTCTAAATGATACAACAGCAAAAGAAAATCTCAATTAAACTCAGATTTGTGCTATAGAAGAATGAGCCGATATATTATTTAATCTTAAAATGTATTATTAATGCAGGTTAATGAATGAAATGGCCACAGTACATTTCAACATTTAAAATGTACAGAGGTTTCTATTCAGCTAGGGTGTAATTTCATCTGTGCACACTGGTCACTGCAACACATTTACTGATGTACATTAATATGAAGAAATAGAGCAGAACTGATTTGAATTGATTTTTTACAAAAAAAAAAAAAACAAGGTCTTGGAATAATTTCACATTGTGACTCAACAAATGGACCATGTTCGTTATGAGTGTCGTGCTGCTTGATTGATGTTGAATGATGGGCTGGACCATTTCATTACCGCTGTTCATGAAGGCTCCTTTTTTGGCAGGATTTTCTGCATTACCAAAGGAAACGAGAAAATAAATTAATCATATTTTAGATTCCAATTCTCAAGAAGGGGCAATAAAAAAAACCCTACAAAAACTAAAATTCAAGCGGCGACGTAAACCTGACATTCTGCAGACAACAGACCAACAAAACTGACTCCCTTAGAGATCATCTCACAGCAGGTCTTCCTATCCGAACACCTCCGTCAGGCCCATATATCAAACTTATAGCCATATAGCAAAGTTTAATGTTGCATCAGCAAGTCAAACTTAACAGAGGTAGCCAATTAAAAGCAAACTGAATATGGTGGGTGTAAAGATAAAGGGTGTTGTGTGTTGTTCAGATTGTAAACCCCCCTGCGGTAAATTTGTAATATTGGGCTATATAAATAAAACTGACTATTCGAATAAGGAAAGAATTCCATTTCAGGCAAAGTGCTCATGTCATCAACTTTTGCCCTTCACTGCGATTAAAAACGTTTGCTTAATAGAAGTAGTTCACTCTGTGCTGCACAGGCATGGTAATCAAGCAGTGCTCCTAAACTACTACAACTCTTTTAACACACACTCACACACAGTATGCTCATAGAAAAACACACACTTACTCGCACAGTGAATACTAAACAAGAACTGAACATCTTGAAATGGTGGGACAAATTTAGCAGAAAACAGCTTTAAAAAAACTCTATCTTTGATCCAGTGGTGAAAAGTTACTACATACTTTTACTCAAGTATTGTACACTGAAAAAAAAACCCTCTACATCACATTTATAATCAGGAAAAACCAGCCAGCGCCAGCTTAATAAATCAAAATTGACTCACTATGGCTTTCCAAAACTTCACAAGGAGGCAAAATCCACAAAAAACAGAATATCCAAATCTTTGCCAGCTGGCAAATCCTCAAAGGAAGGGATTAAGGAATATTGAATAAAATTAAGAAGTGGCAAATTCTCCTTAAGTATTTTAGTGGAGACTAGACTTAAATGCATTAAGTGTTGTGTCCCAATGATATGACGTGGTAGGTGCCATGACTTCTCCCCTTTTTAACCCCATTGCCTGTATACAGGAAGACATTAACAGCAGAAAGTGGTAGCTTTTTAAAAAATTTTTTATGCTTCTAAAAAATGTTAATAGCAGAATTTGATTAATACAACAACTGAAGCTAGTAGCATTAGTTGCCTTTACGATCATTCATTTTCTAAATGATGATTGTATATTTCAAAGACATTAGAAAACGTTAGCCTTGATTTTTAACCCAACTAATTGAAACAGATCAAAAATTTGACTAAAATATGCCTTATTCTAACTCACCCTGATAATAAGATAAGACATCTTTTGTCCATTTGCCAATCATCAGTTACATTAAAACACATGGACTCAGCTTTCACCTTGACAACCACAAAACAAGCATTAATTATCATGAGGCCAACTGCTTTTTATTGTTACTTAAACATGAATCATTAGGTCACATATTTCTGTACGTAAAGGGCTGGTGTTGTAGATATCACCGGAAAACAGTTCCATGCTTAATTGTGACATTTACCTCAGTAATGATAAATGAAACAATATCAGATTAATACACCTCTGCACAAGATTCCCTGTTCTCAAAGTGATTACTTATTTATTGTATACATTGACTTTTTGATTCTTTGTACACAACAGTCAACATAACTTAATGGATTTATTTAACATATTCAGAAGTTAAGTACACGTATATTTTTGCTGAAAGAGGAAAATGAAAAAAGGTGAATGGGCTCTGTTTCACACCGCTTGACTATAAAAATAAGTTATATTACAATTAGAGCTGAATAAGACTTCAGGGCTTCTGTTATCACATTCCATCTGCCGGTTGTTTCATGGAGTGGCAGTATTTGAACATTACGGTGACATTATTTTACACGCTTGTATAACAGACTGTTGCATCTGCAACAACCTGCTTTATGCTCCAGACTGTGGTCGGGGAGCACAGAGGAGATTGTTCCAGGGCCAAGCTGGCTAGCTACAACTTGCTAGTTTAATTACAATTACTGCAATTACTGTTTCTATTTTTATTTTTTTTCATAATTGGAGTAAAGCATTTGAAAACAAAACCTCTCCCTGCAGCTCTCCCCTCTCTGTCCAAAGCTGGAAGCTGCTCCAGTTTGCTCCAGTTAGCAAAAGGGCTAAGCTAAAAGGACATTTCTTTGTACCTCCGAAACCCCTTGTTGATATTAACCCTTTTTACACAGAGATAGAGCTGTGACGAGGTTCCCTCTCCATGCTGCCTTTGGCTTTTTGCACAGAACTAAACTATAGCCACATCACTCTGGTGTGTGATTTTAGACAGCATGCCGGCATAGTTTCACCAGAAAGATGTAATGGGCATGAAATGTAACACAACAGCATTGGCAGCTGGTGTGACATATAACCTGCACTTTGGCAGCACTTTCTAAACAATAACACTAAGCATAATATGACAGAACTATCATTTTCTTGTGTTTTTCCAATTTGAGGACATTTACAGTCGTCTTTGAATTAGCCACTTAATGCCAGTTGCTGTTTAAATATCCCGTGGTGCGTCGCATGCATAACACCTCATCAAAATGTCACATGCTCATGATCCCGTCCTGTCACTTTCTATTTTAAACAGACATCATTTCTGTGCTGTGACCACTTCCCATGGCAGCTTAAAGGCGAGGCAACTCTTTCTCCCTATTATACAGAGCCCCGAGGTGGCAAAATGGCATAAAATTCCCGCCTTAAAGTGGCAGCGTAAAAGAGGCCATTGAAATGTTTTTAAATTTGTTTATTGTCAGACTCTCTTTTGGACTCTTTTTGATGAGTCTGTTTCACTTTTCATTTCAAGCAAAGCCACAGTGATATTGACCACCACAAACCAAATAACATCACCTTACAATTAGAAGAGTGCCGTCACATTTTATTCGGCTAATTGTGCACCAAAACAACAGCCATTTGGGCATCATAACAGAGTAAGAGTGTTTCAGACACAATCTGACTCCACTGTTCAGTAGATAAAAATTCTCCACATATTGCAGCAGAAATTCCGTCATTAAAATTCACACTTTAGCCAAGTCATTATCAAGGTGCTGGAAAATGAAAATCCTCTCAAAGTAAATGCAGCTTCCTCATTTTTTTTATTACAGAATACCTTCATTTAATTTTTCCCCTAGACGGTTGGGCGAATGGCTGAGCACAGCAAATAGCTCTGCCTTTTATTACCATAACTTTTTGTTCCCAAGATGCCCTAAACTTTAATGAACAAGAATACTAAATGTTTTATAAGAATATTTGGTGAAAAATTTACTCACCTATCAGCTGCAAGAAACCCCCCTCACAGTCCACGTTGTTGTTGCAAATGTCATATACTGTACATGCATACAGTCTGTGCAAAGTAAATGAAAAATAATAATAAAAGTATTAACATTCGACTAGACAAATGCCGAGATTTTGCTTTAAAGCTTTCCAGTTCACTTCAGATCCTTAGGGAGGCTGTGGCTGTGGGAACATCTGATCTCTGCTGCCTCAGCAAAGGTTTTTGTTCTACACTTGGCACAGTTCAAAGTCTGCTCCCATCAGACCTGACAGACCTGCCTGGTTCAGACAGAACCAGCTTTCAGACATGTAGTTCAAGGCTATGTGGTACTTTATATTCCAAGTGGAAATTTTCTTTTTGCATATTGCATAATTGGTCCAGTGTAATATTTTAGCCCTCCATTACGCAGTGCATATTACAGTACACAGGTGAACAAGTACAGTGACTCTGTATTGGCCCATTTCAGGCACTGCTGTCCAGGGTGTTTCCCTGCCTTCTGTCTAATCTTCTGTCCACTGCTGGCAGGGTTTGGCTTCAGCCTCTGCTGTGATCCTGAACAGAAAAGATGAGAAAAGAATAGTGGGTCATTTCTACCACTCTGGTTTAGGGCAAATAGCAGACTGTAAGGTGTGACTGCGTCATACAATTTACGTAGAATCAAAACTCTGGGGATATGTAATAAGTCTAGGCAAGCTGTCAACCATGAAAAGGTCATAAATTGAGTTTTAAACCACACTTTGAGGTAAAATTTCCATATTCTGAGACTGTGAATAATGTATTTTCTAAGAGGTCGACTTTGTGACTTTTTTTTAAGGGAGCTACTTGGGGAAACAGTCATGCCTGATTTGGGTGGAATCTATGAAAAAGCTGCTGTGACAGACAACCAGCACTTTACACGTATGCATACCCTCAATTTCTGCATTCTTAAGCCAACTCGAGTTTGTCATCCTATATACAAGGGCAGTGTGAGGTGAGGATTTTGGCTAATACTGTCAAACACACACGTCAGGTGAGTCCCTATATCAAAGGGAAAAATAATAATTAGGCTTAAAGTTAAACTGACATTTCTGTAAGTGCCTTTAGCAGCAATTGACTGATGTATGAGAGCCAAATTTTCTAGGACTTGTCTGTCAACTTCTGTTTTGTGCTGACCATGACTGATGACCTGTGTTGCTGTTAAGTTTGCAGGCTATTCCACTCAGAAAGTGAAAGATAGCGAACTATGCTTACTATCTTCCACTCGGAAAGTTGAAGCTAGATAGCTTAGCCTACTAGCTAGCCCTGATTCCCACTAGACAATAAGTTGTTGAACCTGAAAGCATCCATGTTGAGTTTATCCCAAATTATATAAAGGAGGCGTCAAGATAGTGTTAGCTGTCTTTCTCTCAGGGATCCAGTTGTGGTCACATCAAATAATTTCGGCATTTTGTACGTTGCTCTGCGATTTGAGTCATGGAGCAGGCCTAACCTAAGGGGTGCTAAAATCTTGCATGGTACAGCGGCTAACAGCGTTAAAAGCCCCTCCTTGTTAACTGCCTTTGTGACTGTTGGAATATAAATAATTTAGGGAGTATTTCTACATTACCTAAATTAGCTGTGGCTAATTGACATTTCCAGTCAGACTCAAAATTGTGTGCCATTTAGTTGGCGTTGAAAATAAACAAAATATATACTGTAGTATGTAACATTTTTTTCAAAGCCTAGTGTGTTTGATTTAGGGGGACATAGTGGCAGAAATGGAATATAGTACTCATAACTATGTTTTCAATAATCTATTATGACCTGAAACTAAGAGTCATTGTATTTCCTTACCTTACAATGAACTGTTTGTATCTACATTATAGGCTTTATATAATAAATTAT
This sequence comes from Plectropomus leopardus, assembly GCF_008729295.1. NCBI lineage: Eukaryota > Metazoa > Chordata > Actinopteri > Perciformes > Serranidae > Plectropomus > Plectropomus leopardus. The sequence continues at coordinate 15,673,866 of NC_056484.1, forward strand.
GATGACAAATCTATTTGTAGAGATGAAAAACTGAACTTATCATAAAAAACTACCTCTTAAACAAACATCAGGGCAATGAGAACTACCTTTAGTGACAAAAACTATGTTTGGGAAAATTTATTTGGTGTGTCGTTTTAGTTTTTAGTTTGGTCCATGTCCCATTCACTAACATGGAGGGGTGGGCTTTTTGACCTATACTGCAGACAGACATTAGGGGGCCATTGAAAAAGCTCTTGATAAGGACGTTCATGTTTTGGCGTCAGCACTGTAAGTTCTGCTACATGTTTGGCACGGGGGAAGTTTCAGTTGGTTGCAAGCTGCAACCTCGGCACTTGATGCCACTAAATGCTACGCACAAGACCTACAAGTCAAAACTGAAATTAAAATAAACTTCTGCTAAGAAATCTATTGAGGCCCATCGATCCTAGTCTTACATGGCCAGACCTATCTCCACAGCACTGTGTCAGTGCTAGAAAAAGGTCCAGAAGCTCACATTATCACTCTGCTATAGGGGGAAAAATGTTCTGGCTTGTTTGTATTTCTTTAAACCAATCACAGCCATCTCAGGCATTGCTAAGCCCAGGGTGCAGTAACATTGCCCAAAAACCAGTGTCAGGGTAGAATTTGTTTTTAGTAGAACATTTGTGCTTGGGGAGGGGAGCACTGTCACTAAATTGACTAATTGTCCACAAAATAAAATGGCACATAAAGCGATAAAAGGTGTATGTCCATTGTGTGATTAACTTTTAGTGATAAAAATGATGGTTGCCAGCCTAACTCAGCTGGCCAATGGCAGGTTGCAGCCAAAGTCTGCATCCAGTGAGTCAGATTAATCCATGTACAGATTTCTGAGCAAAAGAGAATTTCAATTTCAGTTTGACCTTGAATACGTTTACTTACATTAAGGAAATTATTTACCTCACGGCACAATACATGCTCATAAGGGGCACGGATATACCATAGGTCAGTAACTAAGTGATTTTTTATGATAATATTTTTGTTGCTCATTTTATAAGCCACTGCAATGTTAATGTATTTCCAAACTGATTCATCTTTAGCTCTAATTTTATGCAAGAGGAGATGGAAAGGTCTGCTTTGGCACTTTATTGATCTTTTAAATAAACATTCACCATCCTAACTCATTGACTCTGACACTTTTCATCTCAATCTGAAGCACCTCTCTCTCGCTCTTCTTCACTCTGTCTCCCACTCAGCTGATCTCCTGCTCTCTCTCTCTCTCTCTCTGTCTCTCTCACACACACACACACACACACACACACACACAGAATCTTGCAATCCTACTTCCCTCCGTGAACTCTTCAAGTATTACCAAACCGTCCTGTGAAACAAACCCACTTGCATTCTTTGTCCAAGAAAATGGCATATCTCCACAATACACCAGCTGCCATTTAAAACAACCTCGAACACTGCATAAAAAGAGTATCAACAGAACACCTGTCACCATTTACAAACTTACAACTTGAAATGGGAGGCAGTCTGTAAGAAAAACACTTGGCAGAGCGGCCCGAATTCCAATCATTTTTGCTTTAGGAGCTTAAGGGACAGATGCTGCATAACGTCTTTAATTGCAGCCTTCTGCTCGTTAATTTACAAGATATGTTTTCTAATGTAAATGAGAGTTATGCTTGTAGGAGGAGGGGGTGCATCGCAGCAAAACACACCTCTGGGAATAATATGTTTCACAGGTTTTCTGGATCAGAAAACATGGTACGATTCACCCTTACACCCACTCGTTATGGGAGTTACCCAGCACCTGTGCTTTTAGTGTTTATTTTGTCGTATTACTCATCGTTAATTCTTCTTTTATGTTACTGAACTTCTCAAATGCTTGTCGTTATGCTGGCACAAATTGATCAATCATTCACATTAGCCACTAAGTGTGTAAACAATTTTTTTGTCGTCCTGCCTACGATCTCTTAAATGTGCCTACAGTCATTCAGTAGATTATCATTTCTGAAAGCGAGCGTGGGTATTACAGAAATTACCCAAGCACATGTTAGGGCATTCTGCAACAGCAAGCAAAACAAGTGTTGCACAAATACATAAGGAAAGAAGTTCTCATTGTCTCTGCTGTAGAAAACCACAACTAGCATTCATCGGTCTCTGTAGGTGCGCATGTAAAATGTGACTTTGAGCCTGCTGCACCTGCTGCATCAGGATCCGTCACATCCCTGACACATATGTTTGAGTGTCTTTGCTACCGTTTTTGCAGCAAGAACCGGTAAAAAGAAAGTGTCACCACCCACATCGCTACTTTGTCACAAAAACTCAGTTTGTTGACACTGAATTGAGGTCGCAATGCCTCTGTTGTAATCACAGTGTGCAGTCTGTGGTGGGCTTGGTGATGTGTAAAAGCCATGAGTGGGTGGAGGGAGGGAAACTAGCTGAGAGGAGCTGTTGTTGGACTCGGAGTGAAAATAGAAGCTCTGTGTGCTGTTGCACTGAAGAGCCAAAACTTGTTCCTAAGATTTGGTTGCTATGGCCCTGGTCATTCATGCAATCATATGGAAAATGAAGACAATCTGTTATGTGATAATATCACTTTCAAGCAGGTTAGTTTGAAGTTGATAACTGGTTATTTTTAATGCCAGACATGGCATATAACAGTGATGTAATTAATAAAATAAAGAAGATAGATAGCCTAATCATGCAGTTTTAGGGGCTCTGGTATTGTGCACACTGGCTAACTGGCATTGAATGCCCATAAGTTAAAATGTCCACTCTGGAATATTTTTGATTGTGTGTGGTTGCCATCTAGGATTTTTGGAGCCACAAGTAACGATGTATAATATGCAAAATTAATATCATGCTGTATTGAACACTTAAAACTAGCAATTAAGACCATAAACTCATTGGGAACTCATTACACTTCCTTACAATATGACTTTGTTTGATTATTATTTTTTGCAACCAGTGAGTCACCCTCTGCTCGCCATTAGAAAGAATGCAAGATTAAGACTCTAACTCCTAATTGGCTTTGCTTTTCAACTGCATTCTGCAGGTTGTTGTTACTGCAATTTTGAAATTTTTAAGAAATAATTATAATAAAATAATAAGAATAATTGTATTTGATTATTGAAAATATTAAAAACAACAGTTTTGTTTTCCCAATTAGCACTAAAATTAAAAAAAAATTAGTAGTATTAGTAAGAAATATGCCACAGGATGTTGTCTTATTTGCTCCTTACTTTTGAAGCTTATTGTGTTGTTTTTTTTAGCTCTGCAGGTAGGAGAGAGATGTAAGTAATTTATCACACCCTTTTTTGAATTTTAGAACAGCTTTTAGTCTCAGCCAGAGTAGCTCAGGCTCTTGCACAGGTGTAATTAATAAGCTTTGCTAACGAGGGCTCTGTTCCAGCTGGTGTCAAAGGTTAGCTGTTGCAGCTAGCCATCAAACCCGGAACTTTACAGCTAGTTCCTCCGAGCGATATACAGCCATTATTTAAATGTAGTTCAGCGTTTTGGGAAATGCACTTTGCCTGCTTGCTGAGAGTGAGGTGAGTAGATTGACAACACTCCTGTGTCACATTTGAAGTATGAAAGCCTAGCCGCTAAACAGTTATCTTAGCTAACGTTTAACATAAAAACAGCAAGCAGAGGGAAACAGCTAGCTTGGATTTTTCCAAAGTGAAAACAAAAAAGAAAACAAAACAAAAAGACTTTTTGGTTAACTGGTTCACAAATAGAAATGAGAAAAAAGAAAAAAAGTGGTTTTGTGGGAAGTTGGACTAGATTTGAACCTTGAGTTTACATGTTAGCTGTTTATGCTAACGATAACTGACTCCTGGCTATGGCTCCAAAGTTGATGCACACATATTCATTTAACTCTCAGTAGGTAAAAGACTAAGCTTTTTCCCCCAAAAAGCTGTTCTTTAAAGCCATATATTGAGTGGTCCATGGATGATGTTTTTCTGTAGGCTAATGCAGAAGTGAGTGTCACCAAGGTTCCCTTGTCAAAAAGCACATGGGAATTTTCCTTTGGAAATTGGATCACTTCAGAAAATAACCTTTGTGGCAAACAAAAGTTTACTGCACACATGCTTTGTTCAGCAAGATAATCTTCACAAATGAACACCTTGATACAATTTAACCAAGCTTTGATACAGTTGGTCGCAGGGTCACATGACTTAACATCTCTACCACAACAAGGCAGTAAAGCCGTGTGTGGCATGATGATATTCAGTATTTTTCATTTAGCCAAATTTTAATCACACACATTTTTTAGGAGACATAAAGGTTCACAATTCACGAGCGGGTGCAAAATGTTGAAGTCTCTTTTCTTTGTGTTAACCACAGACCTTATTTTAGGCATTCAAAAAAAACCAAAAACCACTGACTTTGAGACGAGGGAATCGGGGGTAAAATGCTAACTTATTTCAGGGCTTTATTATTCATTCCTAGAGCAGTCTCTTGTAGCCGACACCTTTGGTTTTTACTGCCAAGATAAAATTCTGCTATGAAAAGGATTTATTCTGCATATAAGCCTAAGAGTATGCAAGCACATATAAAAAAATACTAAGGAAACTCAATTTTTGATTCTATGATTTTGTAGGTGCACAAATCCTTACCCAACAAAACTGAATTTAAAACATTTTGTTTGCTTCAATTGGAGTTGCATTGCCTTGACACCCAGAAAAAGAGAAAAAAATGACCATTTTTCATCTCCCACGGGGCAATATGTTTAGCACAAGGCTTTGGAACTGACAAATAGACTTTGGGAGAGCTCCATTAAAATCAACAGATTATGATGGGCCTTGACTCCTGCAGCTTTTCCTCTTGCCTGCCACCTCAAAGCGCATCTCCACACAAAGAGTCCCTCTCAAGGGATTTTCTCCAAGGTTACCTTGACCTCTAGTTCTTTAAAGGACCAAGTCTTTTTTTTTTTATTGTTGAGGAAGGTGTCACGGCTCTCACTCAAATGTGGAAGCAAAATCTGCCATTCTGCTGGTAAACCAGGACTATTTAAAAAGTTGTAAAAAAAATAATGAAAAGAAAAAAACGTGAGAGAAAAGTGTGATGGAGAAGGAGGCTGAGAAGAAAGAAGCCTGCGGACAACAAACCAATTAGAGATGACAGACAGATATTGTGTGTTTGTGTGCCTGTCATTGTGTAGTATATAAATATATTTTTAGGAGACAGGGTTGCATTGTGTGTGTGTGTGTGTAGACAGAAGAAAGAAAGGACCTTTTTATGTAACAGGAAGTGACAGAAACTTAAGCATTTCTGACTGGTTTTCTTAAACTTGGCACATTGTGGCCCACTCTGCAGGGCAGCTTACTCATGTGTCTACTTCTCTGATGCTGTATTTGTGTGACTACATGACTGAGTGAGCATGTGCATGTGTGTGTCTCCATGTGCAAAAGCTCATCTCTTTAATGGGACCCATCCTTTGTCTACCACTGACAAGCGTGACCACTGTCCCAGTCCCCCTCAATGTAGTTTCATGCATGGTTGAAACTAATCATTATGCATGTGGACACAGTGACAGTTTCACAGGAAAAAGATGGAGGATATTGCGGTGGTGTGAAAATAGAGAACCTCTCTATGTAAATAACAGATTTTAAAAGTATCTTGGATTATAGACACGTTCAGCTTCAAGGACAGGTTTTGTGGCAGATATTTTCATTTTATCGGGGAAGTTTAACTTCTGCACTTGAACCCTTTAAAACCTGAGCAAAGTTTGATTTCTTTTAAAAACATGAGTTTAGGGCAGCAAGCAATTTAACAAGACATGGCTTTAAAAAATGCAAGAAAAAAACAGATAAATAGAGAATAAACAAAAAATAAAAACAAGAAAATAAATAAACAAACAAATACATAAATAATACATTTTTTTCATTTCCCTTCAATTTTCATTTTGTTTCGCACTTATGCACTGCTGCACTTCTTTAAAATGTTTTAGTTTCCTTAATTTCATACATTTCATGCACAATTTTTAGCCTTTTTTAAATTAATATTATCTCAGTTTTACTTTCCATCTAATGCATTCTGTGCATTCCATTTTTATCCTTATTTTAACTTTTATTAGTTTTATTAGTATTATCAAATTGGTTTTATCCATGTGAAGATGCATTCTATACATGCTTTCCTGGTCTTACTTAATTTTTACACGCAGGTTTTGTCTTTTCATGTGAAGCACTTGGTGCATGTAATTCTTTGTTGTAAAGCACATTGAGCTTCATTTCTTGTATGAAAAGTGCTATATTTTTAAATATTCCTCCCCTCTTATTTAAAAATGTAATTTTTAGGTAATTTTCTTGACACCTTTTACAGGTTCCTTAACAAAAAATTCTCAGGTTGTGTTTCTTCAAATTGAAAAATACGCTTTGCTCATCTTCAAAGGGAGGAACAAATCAGATTAAATATTTTTGATTGTGTGAAGAAAAAAACAGAAAATCATGATATGAATCATTTTTCTAATAAATGAGCACTTTGCCAGTTTTCAGACTCATAATTTTTAATGCGTATGATCACTACTGACTGAAATTCCTAACACTTGCCAGTGCTCTCTGAACGCTTCCAGCTGCCTTTACTTCTGCTGTCCGCTGATGCATTCTGACATTAACGGGTGATTTGGCTGCGATACGTTTTGCTTTCTTCTCCCTGCATGTGCTGGCAGTGTCACTACAGCTCATTTTGCTATTTGAGTTTCAATCCAAAAGACCTCCCCAGTGGGACCTTATGAATAACCTCACATTTTAGAAGCTCAGGCTGGTGCTGATAGTGCTGCGGCCTGGCAGGAGCCCAGCTGACACTGGGCAGAGCACCTCGCCGGCCAATAAAGAGAGCTGCTGGAAGCCAACAGGTAGACTCGACTCGGTAATATTTATCTGATTCCAGCTGGCCACCAATGCAGCAGAACTTTTTCTAGGTTGGCCACACAAGCCTGGACCATAACAGACAAAATGTTTCTCCACTACTATGTCCTCTACTGCTATTGGCTGACAGCATTGACAGGAGCACTGCTATTGACAGCGTAGGACAGAGAGGGTGCTCTGCAGTGCATTTAGACTGAAAAACCTCACATCTATTTTTAAATCTCATCTGACTTTCTCTTGGGACCTGGTACACACTAAAGGCAGGAATATATTTGATTGATTTGGTTATTTGGCCATGTTCACCTTACAAGAAAATGTGGCCTAAATCCGTTTTTCTTTGCTCCCATTTCACATATTGTAGTTTTACAGAGTAGAGTGGACACAGAAATCTGACTTTTTCCAGTCAGATCTGGAAACACTTTCTCTCGTGGTTCCAAATCTGATACATTTCTGATCACTGTCCGTGGTGTTGTGAGAACTGATTTTTTGGAATTTGTGTATGTTTTTCATAGCTATGGTTTTTCATCATACTTAACTCTTAACTCTATGACACCTGGAGCAACGTCACTTTTCTTGTGCTGCTTTTAGAAGCCCTTTACAGTATTAAAACCTTTTAACTCTCAGCCAATTGGTTTTATACCTTTCAATAACATGGAGAAAAAAGGCAATGAGCAGCTTGGCAAGAGGTGTCCCACAAATTGCAAGAAAAATGTCTTGGGGAAAAAAGAAAAAAAGCTCTGGAAAACTGTCAAGAATGATCATGTTTACACATTTAAAAGTCTGTTACAAAATTAATAGATTTTTAAGCACTTTTTAATAACTAATTTTCAGATAATTTTGTCATACTTTCTATGAATTTCTTGGGAGTTTTCAATATCAAGCCAATTTTTTTTAAGGTTTTAAAGTTAGCTGGTCAGTCACAGATCACTTACCATACAGATTCAGAGCTGTGTGTTAAACAGACTCTTTCTGACGTAGATAGCTTGACTACATTTTGAGTCCTGCTGTGGCAGCTTTGTCATGAGGCACCAATAGAGATATTAAAGCACTGGATAGCCCAAGGTTTTGGATAAATCTTCCTCTTCAAACAAAAATTCTCTAAGTCAACTCCTAAGTTTGTATCTCTCCTCCTGGAACTGAAAGCTCGTTTTAAGTCACTCTTAAGCTTAATTAACAACAAAGAAGTGTCAAGCTTTTGGAAAATTACACCTTTCTCTTCCTTGAATCCTCTGAGTTTACCTCATCTATTTATCTCTCTTGTCCTTCAGCTACTGTATATTGTTTTTAACTTGTGCTGTACCTTTTACCTGATGTTTTACACATGTTGGGTTTGTCAATTAAAAGAAGAAAAAAGAAGGGTAAATAGAGGAGAAGTCATGGTGGTCATAGAGCTTTATATATGGCATTTTACCTTGAATTTGTGAAGAAAACCTTTTTTATTTCTTGCAGAACAAGAAAAACAACAAGAAAAATGGTGACCTATTGATTAATTTGGCGCTGCATTTAACAAAAGCAAAACTATACAAAACATAATTTACAAACTCTCACACAACTCATGTCATATAATCCAAGTCTCATTTGTCTAGTCATATGCTCAGTACTTCTCAACCACATTCTTTTGCACTAAAACCTTACTATTTAAAACCGAACTGAAGGTGAAGCACATCTACACTCTCTTCAAAGCAAGACAAAAAAAGTTTTTTTTTTTTCTCCAATTCAAAAGAAATAGAACATGGGGAAATGGAGTATCAGAGTGAGAGAAAATAAAAGGGCAAGAGCCATACTGTATTCTCTTGTTATTGCCTGGAGCACCGAATGTGCTAGGTCCGGCACTGGCAAGCTGAAGTTACTTTGGAATCTGTACTCTACAATATCAGAGGGAACCCTGGCCACATTTTCCTTTAGTGAAACAAAAAAAAGATGAAGATGGTTGACCTGTTTGGTATTATGAGAATTAAACTGAGCATTACATTTGAAGAAATTGCTAAAAGATGATGGGAGAAAGACTGGTAAGCATATATGGTGCATTATCACTGAGCTAAGTGAATCAGACACTTTATTTTCTTTCTTTTATTACCTGCATGGGCAATAAAATCTGAGATCCACAGGTAAATGTGACACTTAGTATGCATGATGTCCAGTGTGTTTTATGTGTGTGTTCACTATCTAATTGTCAAGTGTCCTCGAGCCTGTTTCACATGAGGAAGTTAAGTGGCAGCAGGAGAAATGCCATGGGACCGATATGACTGCAGTTTGTGACAGCAGGGGAATGATTGATGTGGCTCAGCCTGTTGGGAAGATTGTGTTTGACATAATCAGATAATTACTATAATATGGATGACTGCATATAAACGAAGAGATTAATGGGATATTCTCTACCCTAGAATCACAACACGATAATGAATGCATTTAAACAACAGTCAATTTGCTGTTTTACCACAAGCATTGAACTCTAAATTAATTGTTTTCTCTTGAAGTCACAAAAAAAGCAAGTTTCAGCTTGAAAACCAAATCAGGGTTTGATAACACTATAGAACCGTAAAGATGTCTCTTAATGGCATGCTTGTGTTTCTGAGTGATTATTTTTTTTCATCTCTAGTGTCTTCATTAGGCTTGATGGAACATGTAAAATTCAGTAACAAATATATAGTACACACGCAATCATACACAATAACTTGGTGCAGCGTTAAAGCAATTAGAGCGCAATGTTATCTTGATCAGCTAATTAAACAGCCAGAAACTCTGCATGTAACGCTGTGATAATGAATTCTACTGTTAGTGTAAGACTTAATGAGTACCACGTGCCATCACCTTAAGGCACATTCAAACTTACAATCACTTAGCTCAGTAAACAGCAGAAAGGTTAGAGTTTTGTAGAGTAAAGATGGTATTTTTACTCTCATTTATGTTTTATTTGTGCAACATCTTTGACCCATGTAATATACTGTGATAAATGTTTTCAGCACCACAGTTAAGCTATAACTGCACATTAGTTCAAGAAGTCAGGAAGAAAGATTGTCAACAGCTGCTCTTGCTATTTAGTCTTTTTTATAGAGCATAGCCTATCATTTGTTTATTTAAAATATTGATTGAGAAACCAAGAATACATTTACTGTTCTCTACTCTGACAATTTTGAGGTGTAGGGTTGGCCATGTAGGAGCATCTGCATCTGAACTGAATCAACTATATCTGTGAACTGCCCCAAAGGAGCTTCTACTCAATCAGTGACCTCCAGGGATGTAAAATGAAGCTAATGCAGCATTGGCAAAAACTGCACTTCCCCAAATGTCCACTTGAGGCTCTACTCCTTGACATTATAAATTCTTTCTCGCATCTATGTGTGCACATACTCAACCATTGTGTATTTCTACCCATTGTGTACAACAGGTATTTCAAACAGTACGTGACTGAGGCAACTTCTTCCAACCAGCGAGCAAAGAAAGCGGAAGTCCTGGACCTGCAGATGAAGACAAGGTACAGGGTAGATTTATTGTCATTTTTCTTTAACGTTATTTAAGAAGAAATAAAATTAAAGTTGATCCTAAATCCTGCTACATCTTTTTGGTGTTGAAGGAGGAGTTGAGGAGTCTCACAGCCTGGGAAAAGAAGCCGCTCCGTAGTCTGGTGGTTCGGCAGTGGATACTGCAGGGTGAACAGACGCGCTCATGTCTGCCACCAGCAGGTAAGGAAAGCTGCTTTTATTCTAACATTTGTGTCACTTTAGTGTTTTTTTGTGTGTATATGTGTGGATGTTAGGTTTCATATTTGACATTTTGACTATGGAAGAGGAGGAATGTTTTTGAAACTCAGCTTTGTTTATCAAAAACTGGATTAGTATCTCAGAGCAATGGGACAACTGGTATGGGATGAGAAGTGTTTATTCCTCGTTTTAATCCTTGAATGTTCTTTTGTTGTAACCTGTATAAATTATGTAAGTTGGTGTTTGTCCATACCCTCCAGAACAACACACAAGTCAGGTCTTCAGCCAAATGTTCTTCTCAACTTCGCTTTTCAAACCACTACTTTCATGAGAACATTGGGAGTTTGTTCAGTTTGATAAGCTGTTTGTGGCGCTAATTTTCCAGTCATTATACCACGGCAAAAACCTACAGCACAAAGAGATGTATTTGAAAAGCACGTCCAACATCAAATGGAGGAAAATAATGGTTGTGTAATAATGAAGAGCACACTGTAAGAAGAGTTTTGAATTTTTTATATTACATCTGTGTGCTCTTGGAAGAGTTCTGTTAACAACCTTGTGTGTGTTAGTGTGTTAAAAGCCTCCAGAGGAGATGAAGAGCGCTAACAGTGGCTTATACAAGACCTGTCATTGGCTTTACATCATCATGTATTCGCTTAAACTGTTTCAGCTGCACTTTTATTAACTTTAAACTTTTTACGGTATTTAAAAAAACAAAACAAAAAATCTGCATTTCCACTCAGATTTTTTTCCACTCAAATTAAAAACTTGCATAAAAACAGGTGGATGGAAATGCACCTATTACATTTTTTTTCTGATCTGATGCTTCTATCAGCAGGGCAAAATAATTTGTCTGTATTCCTACTGCAGTATAAACCACTGTGAAAAAATAAAGCTGGGTTAAGCAGTAACAAAACAGACCCAAATAGGGCCTGGTGAAGTTGAGGGAAAGATCATGATTCAGGCTAAAGTAAACACTTTAGATAGGGGGAACATTGCGATTTGTATTAACCAAGTAGAAAAGATAGGAAAGAAGTAGATACTTTTGAAATTGGTTTTGTATGACCAGCAAGAAAAATAAATTAAAAAAACACATGAGAGAGGGCTGTGGCATTTGCTTTTGCTCTTGAGGCAGAAAACCTACTACTAGAATACACTAGACCAATGAACGTTCATATGCAAGCTTGTCCATTTTGACACAAAAAGCAACACGGCAACAGACTGGTAACAAACAATCTCGAAATACAGCCAAACAGAATTTATATGTTTACATTTTATCAGCACTGCTTAGTTTTAATGTGAATATAAGTTTGGTCTGAGTTTGAGGGAGGGGCGGGTGGCGCTTTTTCTCGATTCCCTTGTGACTTTGGTGCGAAAGTATAATCTGTAGTCCAAGTAACAGCTCAGCCATCACAAATTCACAGGGGATGAGCAGGGAGATCTGGGCGCTAGCAAGATGCAGAGAAGTTTACCATAGTTCATTTATACGTACTACCCACATTGTTATAATGCAAAGCTGGTTGAAAACTGATGAAGTCTCCGTTTACTGTTGAGAAGCATTATCTTCATGGTCACAGTGATAAACAACAGGTCATGGTTATGGAACAATTGTGTTCATGCTTGGAAAAAAAACAACTGACTCCGACTTTGACTCTTTACAGTACCCTGACCTTGCTTCCTGCGTTACTCCAGTCGTAATACAGCTGCTAAGAGCTCTGTCATTAGAACATAAATACTTGTTTTAGGGCCACTTCTTGGAACATCTGAGGCTGTTTTTTTTCATTGGAGACAGTCTATAGAAAAAAACCCCAAAACAAATTTTGATGGATTCTAAAAGATTTTCGAGGCCGAGAACAGAGTTCTCATAGTTTCTCTATACTGTGGCATTTGAAGTTATTGAAGAGCTAGCTGTACCTGTAATTCAAATAATGTTGTTTATGCATTTAATGTCTGTGTTTTTACGTGGCTCACAGAGAAAGACTCGGCTGTCTTATTTAAATGTGTGTGTTTAGAGCTATAGGCTATTCGGTATCCTGCCTCTGAGTCATTATCGGGTTTGTACAAGTGTAAAGGCGTCTGTGTGTCATTGTATTGCTGACCTCTTGCATCTATATTTCAGGAAGCTTCGTACTGACACAGTTTATTCTTCCACATCAGTACCTCATGGCTCTGTGGAAAGGTTCGATACCAGCGAAAAAAACAACCACACACACATGCACACAGACCTTTACTGCCCCATCCAAACATCGTTTTTAGACTGCGGTAAACAAGATATGTGAGGGCGGGCTTTGACCTGCTCTGTGTTAATCCACTCACAGCACACAAACACAGACACACTATATTTTCGATTCAGACCCCATTCGTCCAATCTGATCCAGCAGACACGATGTGATTGCAGAGCAGACAAAGAAGGTAGAGAAACAAGCGAATTCACTATATTTGTATGGTCATCAGGCTCCCTTTGCTACCTCACTCATCAACAATGAAACTGAGCTCACAAAGCCTTTCAAGCCAGGTGTGTGCGTGTGTGTGTGCGTGCGCGCGCGCGTGTGTCTAAATGAGTAAAAGAAAGAGAGACTGAAGAAGAGAATGTTTTAAATGAAAGTCTCCAAGTCATCCTAATTGATGATGAAAAACTACACTTCTAACTAGCAGAACCTAAGTGCCTCTGCCATTAAGAAAATGACCATTTTCTAATGACAACCACTTAAAGGAGGCTTTCATTTGTGTGTGTGCGTGTGTGTGTGTGTGTTTGTGTTTGCGTGTACGCACTGTTGAGATTGTGTACCATCTTGTCATCCTATTACTTTCTTTGAAAGTTACTGTGGAACATTTCGGAGTTACAGGAAGCACTGGTAATTGTGAGTTGGTAAAAAGAATGAATGTGTGTGTTTGTCTCAATTGCGCTGATTTTTTTCCTAATCATTCTACAGTATTTTGTGTGTGTTTTTTTTTTTTTTTATTTGAGACAGCACAAGTTTTGAGAAATGGCACTTAATGTCAGGGTGTTTACAGGTCATTCAGATTTCTTAAATTCACTTTTGTAAATATTAAGCCTTTAAAAGTCACTAAATAGTCTTAAAGGAAGAGTGTGTAATATTTAGGGGATTTTAGTAGATGCATCTAGCCATGAGGGTTGCAGATTGCAACCAGAGGTCTTGGTGATTTAAAGCAGTAAAAATATGAAAAGAGCAGTCTCATGTTACAAATCAATGTTTCTCCAGCACTGTTTGGCTCCTGGCAAATGGGCTCACCTTTTTTCACTGATAGCTGAAGATCCAAACATTCAGGAGGTTTCATCAAGAGCAAAAGTATCTGCAGACAGGCCCGGTGATTTAATCTGGCAAAAACACTAAATAAAGAACTATTATCTTAATTTTCTATTTGTCTGATACTGCTCATCGCAGAGGAGCTGCTGACTATGGTGGCGGATGCCCTGTCTAGAGCCAATGTTTGTTTTGTCCATTCTGTGCTACTGTAATTATGTGACCGTGCAACATGGCGACCTCCACAGACAAGGACCCACTCCTTATCTAGATATAAACAGCTCATTCTAAGGTAACACAAACATGACAATTCTTTTTTTACTTCTTCAAGTGATTATACACTAAAGAAAACATACTTATTATATTATATTCCATTCCATATATCCCCAAATCCCACACACAGGGCCATTAAATTCAAATTTGTGAGACATGGAACACGTTATCTAATTTCAGTTTATCCATTTTTAAATTTCTTTTTGTCAAAACGGGTCAAACTCCTCTGTGTTAAAGTCCAAATTTCTATTGCTACCAATCTTTAAACCTACCTCTGAAGCTAATACTGTCTTTTTAATTTATACTTGCACCTGTTTGCAAATTGTAAAATTAACCCAACTCACTCTAATAATTATATTCCTACATAAAACTTACTTCAGCATGGGTTTACATATGTAATACTTCTTAAATCCTGTAGACACCCTGTAATTTATTTCAGAATGTCATGTGTTGCCATTGGATATATTAGATATTTTGGTGTCAGTATACTTTGATCAGGCTCATTTTTCATGCCTGAATACAAACAACTAGTGAATGATTGCTCCACTGAGCTGCTGATGTCTAAAAGTCCACGAATCACTTGCATATTGGGATTGAGTGGGATTAGAGCGATATATTGGTTCGTTATTATATTAGATGAATGTGTCATTTCTTCCACTTCCTCGCTCCCTGATCTAACACAGAATTGTTTTGTTGTATTAGTCAATCAGCCAACAAAAACCGCAAACTGCAAAAACACTGAAAACATTTTTTTTGCCATGGAAATTTGCAGACAAGTCTATAATTGACAGGAAGGTGAAGCAGATGGCTGCTCTCTGTATGATGTATTGAATACTTAACTAGACCAATCGACATCTGCATCCTTCACAAGCTGCTCTAAGCTCTTCTGTCTGGTCACAGATCGTCCCTTGAAAACCTGTTTAAAGGGTGATGCTCTTTTCTCACAGTTTAAAGGTCCAGTGTGAAAGATTTAGGGGAATATAGTGGAAGTAATGGAATAAAATATAATGGGTATGTTTTCTTTAATGTATAACCACTGAAAATAAGAAATATTGTGTTTTTGTTACCTTAGAATGAGCTGTCCATAAGGTCCGCAGAATCTGCCATGTTGTTTCTACAGCAGCCAAGATTCAACAAACCAAACACTCTAGACGCTCTAGACAGGACCATTCACAAGTTTTATTTTTGCATTATGGCAGAAAAACACACACTGCCTTATTTTTTTTGTGGTTTAAATCACTGAGTCTACTTTGGAGAGGGAAACACCTCCACTGATATCTTAGATCCCTGTAAAAAACCCTGAAGTACTGGATCTTAAGTTCAGAGGAAAAAAAGATGGTCACAAAATAGCAGGTGCTGAGCTAGACAGAGAAACACTGATCAGAAAAGTGAAACCACTTTATTCTATGTTTTTACTTGTTTTAATTACCTGGTCTATGTATTTTGGAGAGGAAGAGACAATAATTCTGCTTCCAGGAGTTGAAACCTTTCAAAGGAATCCTAACCACGAGATGTTTCAGCTGGCTGCAGTCTGCAATCCACACTTCTATATGTCACTAAATCCCCCTAACCCTTATGTTTAAAGAAAAAAAACGCACATCGACTTTAGAAATAACCAATTATATCATACCATAGCATCACTTAATCAATAGGTCGGATTGAATTCTTTTAACACATGGCCAGTAATACTGGTGCCACCAAATAAAAAGCTGCTATGTCGTTTGTTGCATTTATTCATGGACTGTAAATCACATCTTCGAAATAGAAATCAAGACATTTGTATAGAAGGTCAAATGGGAAGCTTTGGCAATGGGAGGTATAATAGTCTGAGACAAGACGACTCTGATGCCGTGGGTTGAACTGGGTCATGTCTGGGTTTGAACTAAAGCTTGTTTTATTGTGCATTCAGTAGAATAGTTTTCATTCGTGAATAGGCAGCTGGAGCTGACATCTCATGGCATAAGATGTGCAAAACTCAACCTTATGTGTGGGGGTGGGAAATGGACCTTTGTATGTGTCAGAGGGCATTGGTTTAGACATGGATTTCAAGATATTGCATGTCAATTAGAGGCAGTAGTTAAGAGCAATTATAGTACATGTAATGGGATTTATGACATCTGTTAAGTACATGCAGGAATGTTCTGTAAGCGCGCGTGTGGAGAAACCGGTTTCATGTGTCTCAGGAGGATTAAGTGCAGTTTATTCCAATGGGCCCACTCAACGAACCCTGCTATAGGTTTATAAAAAGAGAAATAACTCACCGTAAATAGCTGGCATTACAAGCAGAGACAGCCACTGTTTTCACAAATGCTTCAAACTGTCTGTCAAGACGGTAACAAGAGATCCTTTGGTGCCAAATGGTTAGAATATGGTGCAGAAAATTCCAGGTTGAGTGGTTTGATTATAACTCTAGGTACTTGTACTAAAAATAAACATGTGGCAATTTAACTAAAATTGTCCACTAAAATTCATCGAATCGTACCTCAGAGCCAATTCCACACAGAAAGAAGATTGCCTATTCATACGTTTTTGAAGAATGCCTTGTCCCTGTGATTACTCACAGTTGCAGGAGCAGGAGTGGCCTTAAAGTGGTTTGATTATAACGTACTTACACTGAGATTGGAAGCTTTTAGCAAAATGTCGTGGAAGATTTAAAATGTCAACTCTTTGTTCATATAATTGACATGCAGCTTGTTTTGTGAGAGGCCATGCACATATGTGTATATCAGAGCAAGTGGTGTTTGCATGCGTTTGTCCGCAAGCCTTTTCTGTGAATGTCAACCTGCAGCGACTCTGGTGCGGCTCTGAGCTTCTACAGTTCAGTTGTCTTGCTGTGTGGAAACGGCGGACCAACCCTGGGGGAAAAAACATTAGTAGTCATGTGCTAAGGTAGTCAAATGTTATCATCTCTGTATAATGGACTAGAAACAGATGCAGTGACCACACGTATTGTCATTTGCCTTTTATGTGTGTGTTTGTGCGTGAAAGCTCAGCCTCCGATCTCAAAACTAACCAAGAAAGCAAGATGTTTGATAAAATTCTTGGATGGGTGTGTATTTTTTGCTCAAGCTTAAACATTTGCCTACTTGGGACTTTCCATAGACTTTGTATGCAATCGCAGCATCTCTTACATTTGCCTCACTTTCTGTTGTAACCGTACACCAGATAAAAAAAGTGGACAAAGCCACCCTGATTTAACCTGCTGATTTGTGGGCTACCACTTTGAAGCCATGAATTTGACATTTTGGGTGTAGCTGTCTTGTTTATTTGGAGCCAGAAGACTATATTTGGATGCAGGGGTTTAGCTGTGGTAACAGTCTCAAGGTAACCACTAACTCAAACAGTGGTTGCCACAGTTTTTCCTTAAGTGACACATTTTCTATCATTAAGTAAACTGCTGACCCAAGACTGACATATTTCAGGATATAATATATTATATCCATTCAAAATTCCCATGGATCTTTAAAATTAATTTAATTTTTGAAAGGTCTTAATTGGTATTAAAATGTCTTGTTATTTTTTTCAATAGACTGGAGATACTAGGACATAGAAAGGAGGATTTTATGAATCATTTCCAATCTCAAAATAATTTACTGATGATTTTTTGTCCCCCCAGTTTTGGTTATTGTAAAATCAGTCTTAAATTTCATTTCGAGTGGCATTTAAAAAGTCTTAGATGTAATTAGCTTTCAGATGTAGGAACTCTGTATAATGCATAAGCGTAAAGAGCAACTGATGAACTGCACGTTTAACCCAAATGCCTAACTGCAGTAAGTTTGTGCAAAAAGAGCAATTTGAGCAGATTATTTCCTGTGGAAATTGCACCATAGATGAGTTTTTGGAACTCTTTTATATGATTATCTGTCTATATTACATTTTTGAAACTGTTGTACAAACCTAATATTCCTTCTTTCGCTTGGCCATTGGCCACTTACGGTGATTTATTTTTGTGCTTTTCTAGCTTTTCTAGTGGAGAATGAGAATGTTTGGCAGAGATTAGATGCTCTATAAATATAGCGTGTGTTGAGGTCTTAACCATGCCCTCATCATCAATAATGATAATGAAAAATAAAAATCTAATAACAAGATTCTAATAATAATCCATTTTTGATCATTGCGCAGGGTTTACAGTTTTCCAGCAAACACTGGTGCTGCAACCTGAATCATTCCCTGCTTCTTTACCAGCCAGGTGTATGTGAGCCTGGCCTAATGCAGCTGTACAGTGCGTGCACACATGAGGCTAGTCACACACCCAGTGGTTCAGAAAATGACTCATTCTGACCTTAGTCTTGACTAACAGTGTGTAGGAACTGCATGCCCTATAAACTGCACAATAGACCCAGCGGCTGGCAGGTAAACACAGACGCACCGGGAAAGGTCATCCTATACAGCTCCTAACAAGATTAAAAATGATTCATGGGACCTCAGTGATGCTTTTCACCCTGCTACTGAGATTTCCTTCTTACTTTCCCAGCGGAGGGGGAGGAAGAAATATATATTTTTAAACTTTTCGAACACCAAACTATTATGAAGGTGAAGCAGTGGTACAATTTCCTGACGAGTCGATCTTGAGAAAGACCTTATAGTAGAGTGTATTCACCATGTGTAGCAGTTTTAAACTAGATGGATGCAGCTTCCGATGCCTTCCTTCCTCCACTGAAATCGATTCACATCCACCCTAAGAGTTCAGATGAGGCAAGTTTATGCCTGTTGGACCGTCTGTGCACAGGAGCCTGTGAAAATATTGTCCTTCTTCCTATCTGCATGTGTCTATTTGTGTGTGCATGTGTGCATACACAGCATTTGCATCTGTATATATGAGTCCCGAGACTGCGGGCCATTTTATTATCTAAATGGGCCCAGGCAGCGCTGGGCTGGAACCAATCACACCAACCTGCTATGATAGGAATCCTGGGGGACAGCATCAACTAAGTTCCTTCACTTTTCCATCTCAAATGTGGCTCTTCTTTACTTTATATGCACATGAATCAGCCAAATATGACCACTGGAGATAACGGCAGTCATAAAATTGTCAAACAGAAGAACACCACCTGCATATGCTTTGTAGTGGAATACAGAGTAATCACAAATACATTCTTTACCTTTACCATCTGCATCCGCACGACCAATGCCTGTATGTTGTTTTTTTCTTTATTTTTCCAAATTTGATAACAAAGAATAACCTCTTATGTTGTGACTGCTGTCAGCACTACAAATACAAATCATAATAATAACTCAGAACAAATCAAGTACAATTGTGTTTTTGATTGTCGAACAATGGCATTTAATTGTGAAGTTTCAGTCATCACACATTATGTGATAATAATCTGGTATGAGCTGGTTGTTTCTTCGTTGTTCCTAAATTAAACATGAAAGTTTACTGAAATATACCTATGTTTGTTCAGGTGCTACTGCCATCTTCATACATTGATTTGAATGTCTCTCATTACCAGACTGTAATCAAATATGATTTTACCTGATATCATTTGTTATTACACTTGATATTGAAACGTGTCTCCAGTGTCCACATTGACATCAAATTTGATCCGACTGCTTTGTTAAGCTCACACAGCTGAATGGTTGAAGCCATTCTCTACCATTTTGCTTGGCCATTGCTTCATAAATGGCTTAGTTGTACTTAAGTCTGGCCACACAGATATTGTGAAAGGTAAGAACAGGGGAGGTAGAGCTAATATGCTGCTGTTGACAAAGAGAGAGATCCATAAAGACATTGCCACCTTGGTTAAAACTACAGGGCCTCCGTGTTTCATAACCTTCATGAGTATGCGAGCAATGTCAGCTAGCAGCAGACCACTGGCAAGTGATAATTTAACGGATCAGCTGATGTCTGCTACAGTAAACAGTGACACAAAACAAGGAGCGCTGCAGACGGTCAGGTTTCCCTGCATCGACGCAGGTATGTGTGTGTGTGTGTGTGTGTGTGTGCACGCGTGTGCGCGCGTGCGTGCGTGCGTGTGTGCGTGCACGTGCGTGCGTGCGTGTGTGTGGTACACACACAGCAGAGAAGCAGTCCTCTGAGATTTACTCACCAAACAGAAAATCTACCCACTTCATTGTTGGCGGGGCGTTCATTTTGGACCCTGATTGTGTTACAATGTACTACTCAAAAAAGGACCAACATGCATGCAGCAGAATCAGAGATATTGTCTTTTTTATGTAATGCATTTGTCTTCCTTGTCAAACTTGGCTCCTGCATTATTTGATACAAATTGACTGCCAGGTCAATTTGTATCAAGGTCTGAGATTCAGGTGTGTTATGTTAGTAGCCACTAATGCTGCTAGCCTCAAGCAGAGATAAGCAGCGGGCTACAGAGGTCTAATAAGCTCACTTCTTACTAACTCCACACCTTCAGATTCTTTTCATTTTTAAACGTATCGTCTTCAGCACCAATTGATCTTGTCTCAAGTGATTTATCAGATTTCACATAGCTCCCTTTGGAGCCACGAAAGACTTTATATAAGTTAGTAACCTTAGAAGACCTGTAAAGGGACTTTGATGTGTAAAATTTGAAGAGTTTCTCTTTAAGGGATCCCCCCAATCCAACCAGTTCTTGAGTCATTTCACTTAAAATCACTAACATTAGCCTTATGATGGTACTGGAGGAAACAGAGGGGATTGACAAAGTCAGTAGGGTTCATCATCTGGGAACCACGCTTGAAAATTTGATTTCAGTCCTCCTAATACTTGTTGAGATATTTCAGAACCAAAGTGGTGGCTGTGGTGCCTGAAAAAACATCCAGCACTCATCGTCCCTTCTTCAAAGCCTCAAAATAAGTAATTACCTCACACGAAATCTGTCCACAGCCTTTGTTTATTGCATTCATAATTAAAAAAAAAAGAGCACAGTCATGAAATGCAGCAGCCTTATTATTCATTCCAATTTTAAAGTGGTTGGAAGGCATTAGAAGTATGAAAGCTGATTTCTAATCTCAATAAACACCTGCAAAGCTGCTACTTAGCTTCAAGGGAGTTCTGCAATTATTCCATATTAGTAATGTCGTCGTGACCACAGCTTTGTCTCCGGATATGATAGGCCGGATCGGTGGGGGAAGTGATTCATGAATCGTGTTTTGTTTGCTTTGCTTCCTTGCATCGATTTAGGATGGAAAGTGCACCGAGCGGTTGTGCTGCTAAATGTTTCATACGGCATGAATTAAGAATGTGAGGATCCCGAAGGGAAGACAAAAGAAGGCACGCGGATAGTGAGAGGAAAACGGTATTGAACACTAGGGGGGATTACCGACAGAGGTTTGTGTGTGTGTGCTTGTGCATGCACCTTGTAGGTTAGTTTTTCCTGGAAAGCCATAGAGCACTGATGCAGTCGCTTCAATTCTCAAAGGAAGACACGTGAGGGACACACGAATCCTTGCACACATACACAGGAAGTCACACACAAGGGCACACTTAGTGGAAGTCTGCTCATGCATATCAGCACAGGTGATGATCTTAAAGTGTAATCCATCCTGAACAGCAGCTTTGCTCGTGTCTTCAAACCCATTTCAAAGCATGTGATTCCCTTGAATTTATGCTAAGATCAAATTCCATTCAACCATGTTTCTGAAGCTCCTTCATTCAAATCAATAACACAAAAAAAAACAGCTCACAAAATCTCCTAAGGCTATTTCTGTGTGGGAGAGAGCATGCGAAGAGGAGAGCGCTGGGAATACTGCAGACAAGGAAAACAAGTGACAGGATCAAACTTTATTCACAAAGTCATGCTCTGCCACAATTACATAAGGAAATGTGTGTGATCATCAAAAACATTTCCCTTTCATCTGATTCAATCAAACTCTATCAAAGTTGCAAAAGACTCCACCCTTTTACCCATTTAGCATATCGTGTTTGCAATCACAGCATGGTGTTTCCTGTAGTCACTGTTGGAAGGATTACTTTTAAAACATTTTCTAAAACTTACAACTAAATGCATGCACTAAAATGTAATTTGTAATGTATTCCATTAGATTATTCACACTAATGTAATGTAATGTATTCTAAAAACTTTGGACATTTTTTTGAATACTTACTTGCTCATGGCCAGTTAGGTCACTCCAATAGATAACAATGCGATCAAACTGAAGCTTGCTTATGTTGCATTCAGTTACAGTAAATATAACAAAAGCACATAAAAAAAAATACCTTCAGGTAATCTATTTTCATAGACAGTAATTGTATTCAGAATACCACCAATATTACCTAAACTGTAACAGAATACAGTTACTTGTCATTACTATTGTTCCGTTACTCTCCAAACCTGATTCTAAAATCAAACTACAACATTTAAAGTCCTTGTTACCAGTTACATAGATAACACTTTATTTTCCAATGGCAGTTTAGGAATACAGTATTTGAAGCCATAATTCTAGCCAAAGCAGTAAAAAGACTGATTTAAAGCCAGAAGGTCCTGTCAGGTCATGTCTGGTTCAGGCATCAGCCTCACACCTTCCTTGTTTATAGACGACTGAACCAGCACTCAGCCAAGGAAAGAAAATATACTTGATCTAAATGAGTGCTGAGAGAGAGGGAGGATTGGGCTTTCCAGGAAAGTGGGCTTTCTATGAATTCAGTCAGTGAAATGAGTGTTGGCTGTAATGGGTTCATTAAGGAGTTTGCCAGCATCCCGCGCACTGGCATGGCTGCTCAAATTGTCTTTCTTTCAGTGAATTCCAGGGAGTTGCTTTCCACTGGGAGGAGAGGTGAGCACACTTAGTAAGTTTGAGAGGACAACCAGTTGGCGTAAACAGGACTGTGGAATTGTGGAGACAAACAGAATCTGTTGCATGATTGAATTATAGTTTGGTAGTAGATGAAAAACATGTCTGGCACAGTAATGCGACTCTGAGATCCAGATGGGTGAAAATCTGAAGGAAAAACCAGCATGAAATAGCTTTAAGGCCCAGGCACACCAGCATTTACTATATTGGATTTGCTTGGAAAGAGCGTAGACTTCTTTTTTTTTTTTTTTTTGGCATCAAGTTTTATTTGGTGAACACTGATGAACAAATTCCCCTTTAGGCAAATAATAGTTATCTTAACAGTTCTGACCTTTCAATGAACGGAGACCCAGAGTGCACAAAACAGAAGCTATCAGAGCTTATTAACAATGATGCTGCATTCACTTTTATTTACCCTCTTCTGTCAGAATACAAAATGCTCCATCAAAGAGGGAAAGTTTGTAGACAAGACTGGAAATAATGGTGCACATATGTCCTTTTAATGATGTATGAATTTATTTATTTATTTATTAACTTATATAATTATTAAAAAGCAAGGGAAGCGTATATATCCATACAGTAGACTGTACCTTAGGTAGCTAGCTAGCTAGCTTTTAGCCCAATGCTAACTGGACTTAATAGGAAATAAATTAATTCAATCCTGCAGCTCTTCTAGAGTTCTCAAGTGCCATCTGCTGTTTTGCAGCCGCAACAGTAGCGATGTAATTGGCTGCAGCAGAGCCCATTATGTAAGATCAAGTATAACTAACTAGGTTGTTGACCAGTGAACCCAGTGTGGGAACATACACTCAGCATGCTTTTGTGCGCAGGCACAGATACTGCTTTTCCGCCATATTAGCTCTAGTTCTTGAATCTTGAAAACTTGGAATCTTGAAAAACTTGGTGCTAGCTTGTAAACCAGCCTGCATTTCCATCAGTTTTGAGTGGAACCATTGTAATCAAGTATGTATCATTAATAGGAGGCATTGCACACTGCACAACAGAAGAAAACAGTAGAAGCAAAACTCATGGATCACATTGCTGTCTTTTGGTTCCGGCTGAGAACCAACTCTTTGAGTTATGAGCCATTTTATTCTTGGTCGAAATGCTCTGAATGGTTTAAAGTTAGGCGCTGGAACCAGCTGGAACTGGTTCCATACGCTAAAAAGGGCCAGTAAAGAAACAGACTCATCAGAAGTAGCACTCTAATTTTTTTTTTCATGCCAATGAAAGCTGGTTTTATTGAAGTGTATTATTGTTATCCCAATGCAGTCTGACAGAACAATCTTTTGTTGACATGAGTCATAATTCCCATGGTTGCTTGAGGTCTTTATCTCTGAACATAAACATACCTAATACTTGGTAGGACTTGGATGTTTAATCGACGTAATCGAAATAATTGATAATTAAAATACATATATACATACATTTAAAATAAAATTATTGTAAGCTGCATCTGGTCGGGGCATCTATTAAACTAGGGAGCGAGCTGCAGCCATCGCTTTACTTTGATGGTTGTGCACAAGTAATAAAACGGCTTAAACTGGCTTGACAGTCTGTGACCACTGCTACAGTCTGTGAATTGTTTCCATTATTTTCTTTGTCCTAAACTGATGCAAAAATACATTTTCCAGTAATTATCTAAACTGCATATAACTCAGGTGATAAAAATAAATCCATGTCATAGCCACAAACATTTAAATGTTAAGTCAAGTAGGCCTCCTTCAGAAAAGATACCGATTCTTCAGTTCAGTTAAAGAGCTGCTGTGTACAGTGATTAAATGAAAGTGTGTTACAGCAGTCCTTTTGAGTTTGAGGTCCAGTATTTTTTCTGACCAGGTATCTGACACAAAAGGGTCTTTTGTAATGATAAGACCCTTTTGTGTCAGATACCTGGTCAGGAACCGGAAGGGAACACCAGGAAATTGACATACTAAATTTTGTAATGATAATTTAATTATTATTATTATTATTATTATTATTATTATTATTATTATTATTATTATTATTATTATTATTATTATTATTAAGTGACATGGAAATTATACTAATATACTACTATTATCACTGTTTTAAAGAGAACGTGATTGAATTTAATTATTTAAAAATGAATGAGACAAGTTTTTGCTACTTATTTTTGGGTAAATGTATTGTTAACTGTATATTAATTGTGTAATAACAAAAAAACCTTTAGAATTATTGATACATTAGTTATTAGATTAGTCAACTAATTTAAAGACTAAAATAATCCATAGGTGCAGCTCAATACTCAGGCATTTCCTAGACGACTGCTGCTGTCTTGGGATGACATTCACTTGTGGATTTACAAAACACACAGTAATCTGATTGCCTAAACTTTGCCTCACAGTGTAGTTTGATTTGGTGCATACAACCAGGCATCTTTGCAAAGGGCAGGCAGAAGAACATAGTGACATTTTCGGGTGCCTCACAGTCATTCATTCATCCCAATCTCTCTCCCGCTTCTCCCTCAGACTCCCTCTGTAAACCAATACTGATCCCAAGCCAGCAGAGTGGCTGACTGAGTGCCTGTCTGGGAGACATGCCGACTGTGCCCAGTGGTGGATTAATGTGGTTACTATTGAATACCAGGGTTAGGAATCGATCTGTCCGTCCGTGGCATGAATGAGTAAGCAGGTCAGATCAGTGTGCTGTTTTTAGTGTGTGTGGGCGTGTAACTCTGCAAGCATGTGCGTACACTGTAGTGTGTTCATGCGTTTATTTCTCGAATTTGTCATGACCTTTATACTGTGCTCGACTGTCTAGTTTTGATGTGTGTTGTACATCGATTTCAATACACTGCTCTTTCAATTGAAATGCACTTGTTCTACTGCATCTTTGTTTCTTCATGCCTGAATATGTGTGTGTGCACAGTTTCCGGCCTTCTTGTTAATTGTGTCTGCAGGCCATGTCTTTGTGATCACCTGCCTCCATTTGGACGATGGATGGGGGGCTGATTCCACGATAGGTTTCTTCATTGCCCGATACGGCTCTATTAAATCTCGTCTAATTTCATTTTCCTTGGTGATTTGGCCACATGTCTCCAGCAACACAGGTCTCAAATGAGCTCTAGATTGAATTGGATCGAGGCATATCGGCCTCTGAAGAGATCAGACTTACCTTCGCTTCCATGGCGGCAAGTGTGTGTTTTTGATTTGGTTGTGGTAGGAGGTATGTTTTTATGTGTTGTTTCATATTATACAATACAAAACACTCCATGCATACTGCAGAATGGGAACATTGTAGGAGAAATAGAGGAGTCACACTGGTTGTAGAACAGCAAAAACCATTAAAGGCGTGTTTCAGTGCTAGAAAGATAGTCTTTTCATAAAACTGAGCAGTCTCTGCAGTAGGAAGAAACCTATACTATTGAAAGTGGTGCTACATGACCAGAGAAGACAGAAGAAACGGGCTGTGGCATTTGATTTTGCTGAAGAAGTAGAGGGGAAGGGGCACAGTTATACAAAAGCCCCCATCTCTTTTACATGGGAAGACATGCACTATTGTGTTGTTTAGCCTTGCTTTAGGTCAGTGTGTTGCATGTTTTTGTTGGTTTGTATCTCTTTGTAGTCATGTTATTTCTCTGTTTCAGGTCATTTTGTGTCTCTTTGTGGTTGTTTTGCCCCTTTTTGTGGTTATTTTGTGTCTCTTTGCAGTCCTAATGGCCATTTTGAATCTCTCTCTGATAAGTACGAAGGCTGGTGGTAACAAATGATATCATATTACAACCAAACAGTGCACTACAATATGTTTCTGAAAACATTTGAGGCAAGAAATAGGCAACCAATTACAGAATCTTGATTCAGTTTTGATCAGCACTGCTAAGTTTTACAATTTGATCAAATTTATTCATCCTCTGTTTTTACAATACAGGAAAGAGTATATTAAACACTTCCTGTTCACAAATTCTCGTATTACAACCAATCACTGCACTAATATATGTTTCTGAAGACATGTTAGGTATGAAAAAAGCAATACAGAAACAAAATCTTGGTTTATATTTATCAGCGCTGTCTAGTTTTAAAATTTGATCTTAGTTTGAGATAGACAGAAATGAGCTGGTCTCTTTCTCAATCTGCTTCTATACTCTTTGTGTCTGTGGTTGCGGGCGTTCAAAAATGCAGAAGTACAATCTGTAGTTTGAGCAACAGCCCTAGAGCTGGGAGATCAGCAGGGAGATCTGGGCGCTGGTGAGATAGATGGAATTTACCACAGTTTATTTGCACAAAATACCCACATTGTTATAATACACAGCTGGTTGAAAATCAGCAAAATATCCTGTTTTCCATAAAATCCACTAGTTGACCCAGCCCATTTTTTAAAATCCATTTATTATCATGTTTTCTCTTTGTTCTACCATTTTTGTGCTGTACCAACTGTTGTACTTGCACAATCGTCTCTGAGGGACTTTTATAATGTTCCATGCTTTGTCTTATCAGGTGTGACCTGTGGTTACATTTAAATTTCAGCTTCTAGATTAAATCAGTCAAGGAAAAAAGTCCCATATGGTCTGTTGAAGCAGAATGACATACTACCAGTCTTTATGGCTTTTTTTTTCATTTGTTGCTCAAGAAAGTGTTCATTATTTCATTTGAGTCCTTTGTAACTGAGACTCTAAAGACTGGCTCTCATTCATTTATTAAAACCTTTATTCAGTAATCAGTGATATTGAGGAGCAGCCTCATTTGGGCTGCCGTCAAGTGGTGTAAATAATTGTGAGAGCCCCAAATAAACGTGAAAAATACTTATAATTAATCATTTCAAAATTAAAACCTTGTATCATGTATTACATTTTAATCTTAATCTGTATGATTTAATATTAGATTTTTGACATATGCTGTAAAACTAATCACACACAAACATGTACTAGAGATACAGGACACACACCAACACAGCCCAACAGAAAACAACAATTTTGGCAAAAATTTCCTGCCGCCGCCTCCTCCTCCCACTCACCACTCATCACCTCTGGTCTCTAAATCAGTACCTTGCGGTTGCTTCCTTCCAGCCTGATGCCTCAGTGTCTCCATGGGTGGGTTTCTTTGACTAAGACCATGCAGCAGCATGCAGCCCCTGGTGATGGATTGTCCCATTACTCTGTGACTTCCCTGCTGTGTGCATGTGGTCTACCACAGTGTGTTAGAGTGGACCATAGTGTGAGTGTGTGTGTGTGTGTGTATGCGTCTGTGTGTTTGTAGGTACTTTTCTATTCTTATAGTTATGGGGTCAAAATGTCCTCATGGACATTTTTAACAGTCTTTGCTTTTATAATTGGTGAGTTTTTAGAACCTGTACTTTGGATTTATATTAAAGGTACAGTGTGTAGGATTTAGGGATATTTATTGGCAGAAATAGAATAGAATATTCATAATGTTTTCATTAGTTTATTTTCCCTTGAAACTAAGAATTGCTTTGTTTGTTTTTCTTTAGCTGTTAATATCTACATACCGTGTAGGTCCTCTTTCATGGACTTTTTCATATTTCTACAGTAGTCCAGGAGCCAGTAACACTGGCTCTAGATAGGGCCATTCATGTCTAAACGTTTGCAAGTTAGCCACTGTAGTTTTCCTACACGATTGGCACACAGGTGAAGTTTCAGTTGGTTGCAGTCTGCAACCTCAACAGCTAGATGCCACTAAATCTGACACAGTAGACCTTTAAAGCTGCAATCACTTATTTTTTAGCACCCAGGAGGTAAAGACAATATGGACATTATCATATTTCAGAGTTGATATGATAAAAATGTTATCATCTAAATGTTTGCATCTACCAGATACAAAGCAGTGTTGGCATTCATCTGGTATCATGTTTCTGTCCACCTGAAATATGTTAGTTGAATATTCACTTTATTTTTTGTGAGCAGTTTTTCGTCTCCACCAAAACTAAATACAGAAACAAGGTTGACGTGAGCCCAATGTGTTGGCCAAAAAAATCACACCAAGGAGCTGCAAGATGCTAAAATGATCCATAGAGCCAAGTTGAACTGCATAACTGGTAATAATCCTCAGTAGTTTATTATTATGAGTGATCCCTTTTACGGTTAGAGTTTTATTTTAAAGGTCTAGTGTGTAGAATTTAGTGGCATCTAGAGGTGGGGTTACACATTGCAACCACCTGAAACTTATCCCGTGTGCCAAGCATGTAGGAGAGCTACGATGGCCAACGCAAAAACTCGAATGGCTCTATGTAAAGCCAGAGTTCGGTTTCTTTGTTTTGGTTTACTATAGGAACAACATGGTGGGCTCTATGGAAGAGGGCCTGCTCCATATGAAGATATAAATGGCTCATTCTAAGGAAACAAAAACACAGTTATTCTCATTTTCAGGTGATTATACGGTAGTGGAAATACAGTTATAAATATTAAATTCTATTTCTGCCAATATATTCCCCTGAATCCCAAACACTACACCCTTAACTGAAGTTCAAGGAGTGTGAGAATAAAAAATGTTGGGGAGAATGCAATGTGAACAAGTATAACAATACAAATGTGTGTTTGAACATGTAAATGCATGCATGAAAAACCATGTGCAGAATTCTGTGTGCACTACAGAGCTGCTAACTATAGAGCAACAGAGTAATCATTCATTTCAGAAGACAGTCTGTGGATATCTAGCATGTGTATGTGGTCCATTAAAATCAGAAACACTTCTGCAAAACTCACATTGACAGAGAAATTACATCCTGTCTCAATGTGCCTGCACGTGCAGCACCAGAATATTGCCACTTGTAGCCCAAATAAGCAATCATTAGCACAGTAAATGATGCGTTTTTAAAATGCACGACATTCAGAAACACAGACTGATCTTCTGCACTGTTACTTCCAGTTTGTACTTGAGGAATGTTTCAAGTTACAGTTTCTGAAAACGCTTGCTTTGATTTTTCACCATAACAGCCCACACTCATAGGATGTTCTTCTACACCCATCCGCCTCCACAGCCCCATGTACCAAGTCCTCCCACCAGCTGGTATTCTGCAACAATTTCCATCACGTCATGTTAGTTTTGAGCCCTTATTGAAAGGGCTCAAATAGACATCCCAAATGCTGTTTAAGTCTTCACTATAAAATTCTGAAAAGTTAATTTTTACTAAAAATAATCTTGGAAACAGATTGTCTTGAAAAAGGAAAGTAAATATAACCATTGATCTTAATTTATGTTTACTTTAGGTGTAATTGTTAAGCTTACTCAAAACATAGCAATATTTACTTTATTTTTGTGAAGTTGTTGCAATTTAAAAATGACAAGTAGAATTACAGCTCTTTCTAAGTGTTAGAGGTTTCAGTAAACCAAGTTAGTCAGACTAAATTTGACAAAGAGGATTTTGCCATAATGAAGTCAGGAGATCTGTTCAGTTAACACGTTTATAAAATACAAATATGATTGACGATCTAAAACCAGCAGAATACAGATACATAGCAAGATAAATTGGGTTTACTGAAGCTGCTAAAACTTAGAAAGATTGATTTAATTATACATATCATTTTTAAGTTGAAACAACTTCACAAAATCAAGAAAATGTGACTACATTTTAAGTAACCTTAACAATTAGATATTAAGTAACCATATATAAAAATAATCATTATATTTACTTAGTTTTTTTTTTGGTCAGCACTGTGACAGCTCATGGTGATGTGTCCCCTTTGTGATCTTGTGGCCATGGACAAAGACCGCGTGGGTTCTGTAAACCAGTCCCCACCCCACACAGAACTCTCTTTCAAGCACTGTCAAGCAGTGTAGCCCGGAGGCTCCGCATTAAAATCACATTGGGCTCATACAAGCACACTTTGACTCTGACAACATGTTATTAATGTGAGATATATTGCCTGATATAGATCTTAATATACTCTTCTTCATTCACTCACATCTTTTCCTTCATCCATCACCCTCTCAGCCTCCTGGATCCTCTCTATTCTAATATTTCTCTGCTTCTCGTTTTTATCTTATCGGTTTAAATCTAAGGGGAAACTCCATATTGATTAATTTCATCCGATCAAATAAGCCTAGAGCTACCACTCTTTATAGGGACCAAACACTAATCACCATCTTGTCTAGCAATCCAGTTAGCTGCACCTGTAAGATGCTGCCCACTTCCTGCCTGACTCAGATGCAAACATCCAGCTGTGTTTGGGTTTCCTACCACTGCTTTTTCTTCCTACCCGCGGCACATTGCTGTTGACGCTAAGTGCTCTTTGCTGTGCTCTGTCATCTATTGCGAAGCGGGAGAGTGATTCTCCAGGGGCGCTGCAGTCAGCCTCGATGTAAACCTACTGATGAATTCTTAAGAATGCAACAAAATATGTTGATTCTGCCTCAAGAAGGCTTGTTAGGGAAATTGTTTGCGCCATCCATCCATTGTTGGTGGAAATACAACCCCTTGTTGCTGATAAGATTCATAATATCCAACCTGATTTATGGTCACAATGCCAGGGCTGGGTTCCTTTTACACGCTGGAGAAAGTTGACCCCATGATTTTTATTGTATAATTCGCACTGTGAATAAAAGTGATTGGAATTCATCAGGGATACACTAATTTATCGGCAGCACATAGGTATCATCTGATATTCGCTTCATTGACTGCCATCGACCCATTGGCAAATTGGATGCCCTTCACCAGTGACAGTGGATGATGTTTTTCTATTGTGTCACATCAGATTTGTGCAGGCTCAAAAGCTGGGCTCATCTAGTGGACATAAGAAAAAAGTTTTTTGAGACAAAAAGAGATCCTCCCCACAACGTCCTCCAACTAAAGGTTGCAGTAAACTTACTATTGACAAGTCAGAGGATGCACCATATTGTTTCGCTGGTAATGCTACATTGTGAGCAAAAAATCCATATTTACATAGTCAGGAGGAGAACTAGTTAACATTGCCTGTTAGCAGTTGGTGGTTGGAACTAACAGCTAAGGGGGGTTTCGTTAAGTTATGTTATGATGCGTTCAAGCTCTATTCAATAAAAAAAATTGTTTTGGGCTAAAGTAAATAATAACTCTCCCATGATGTGTTAAAACCTTGTAAATTGTATTGTTCTGTGAAAAAAACCTTGAATAATTGCAGCTGTTTGAAGGAGAAATGCATTGATATTTTTACAAAAGGGACTTATGTATTGTATGTACTTATTTACCAACTTCTGCCCTCCAACAGGCGATTCAGTCCTTCCATTTGAACCCAACAGACTAAAAAATGTGTTTATACATCATTCCATCTGTTGCTAAACCAAAATCAGTGTGCTGCTATCTAAGATCTGAATCTGAGGATAATATGAGATGTTTTCCATGGCCATGATTGTTTGATGTTTTTTACGGTTATGTGCTGCTTGCATAATTGTATGTCTAATTAGCTGAACTTCTGGGGCTGCCTGAGGAGGCAAAATGAATCTCATTTTAAACTGACAATAAAGTTGCACCTTATCGTTTGGTGGTAAAGTATCATGAAAGTTCTGCAGGGATTGTGCAATAGTTTCATGATGTTTTAACAACGGGATGTGTGCAATATGTGTTATGTGCAGTATTTTGTATGTGCAGTTTGGATTATGTGTAGTTTATTTGGTGCAGCTTAAGCTGTTTTGATCATATGAAGTTTGTTTTATTCTAAATGTGAAAGCATTTATGGACGCATCTGAATCTAAGACGAATTTCCCTATAGGGGCGGTAAAGTATATCCTAATGTATGTTATAGTTAATGGCTTTTGAAGCAGTTATTTAAAATAATCTTTATCATTTCAAGAAATATTTTTTAAAATTTTGTTTCAGAAATGTGTATGATTGAATGTCTGCTCATTCAAAAGTAGTGTAATCAAGGACTGAATAGCTTTAATGACAGATTTTTATAATATACATCTTTGTTTCCGTGGCAAGAGAAGTAATAAATAATAAATAATAGCAAAAACAACATTTAAAAATAGCTATTGGAAAAAAAACGTTTGTTTTTTTACTTCTTTATAGGAATTGGCACATAATTTCACAATTGATGCACCGCTAGAATTCATATTTAAGTTTGATTTTAAAGAAAAAGAAAAACATAAATAGGTGTTATCATAGACCACAGAATAGAAAAAGAATAGGCAGCTGAAATTCATTTTTCCTTCTGTTTTGGATAAAAGGATAGTTTTTAGTAGTAAAAATTGTCAGGGAACAGGTGGTGAGTTTCTGAGTGAAGGTGCTGAGGTTGAGCAAAACCAGCATTTAACTCATATAAAGATTGAGACTGTGATTGGTGACTACGGTGAGAACTGAGGAGTAATGATTAGGGAGCTTTTTCTCCCCGTGGGCTCTACCCAGGAGAGTTATGGCATTAAAATCTAGGCTTTTTTTCTTCCCACTGTGGGTTCCTGGCTCAGGAAAAGGCTTTACAAAGTAAGCTCCTCAAGTATTTGGACAGTGACACACTTTCTTATTATTCTGAATGTGAAATGACAGCGTCGCTGCTGACTGCCAGCTTTAATTTCAGGGTATTTTTCTAACATACTGGTTGAAAAGCAGAGCTACTGTCCTTATTTTAACGTCACCCCTTATTACACCGCGCTTAAAAGAATTTCAACAGATTAGGATTGCAAGAATTATCAGGTCTCCTTTTTTTTTTTTTTTTGTACTTGTCAGAAATTCTTCATGTGTAATTACTTATGGAAGAAGAGACAGAATTGGAGAGGCAGCACTCATTGCTGAAACGAGACGAGCAAGGTGACACAGAAAAAGACAGAGATATGGAGACAAAATTAGAGAGAGAGCATAAAAAGACAGATAGGCAAAAAGAGAAAACACCTGACAGCTCCAGCCCTTCACTCTACTTTGTCAGCGTGAAGCTTTACACCTCGGCGATATTTCCCCCCCCAAACAGCTCCCTCCGTGGGATGTCAGCCTCGAGACTGTCCCTCTTCACACCCAGGAGCTATCCGCAGTGTGACAGGCATGCACAAAACCAAGCCAACACGCAGACAGACATACACAGCCACAAATCTAGTACACAGGTATGCTGTCAGGTAAACGTACACATCCGCTGATGGGTGCACACACACACAATAACCCACACAGACACACTCATAAGGCTAAGTGAGGTGGAAGAAGAATCCTATCAGCTGTCCACCTACAGATTGAGAAAGGCTTGAGCCTCACCTGGGGACACAAACACATACACACACACACACACACACACATACAAGCTTGTCACTTTAACTGTGCTAACTTGCTGAGGCTTGCATCTGATGGGGAAATGCGGATGACAGTCTTCACCCCAAGTCCTCTGCATCAGTATACAAACAAACAAGTGAGTTGAAGTAAGTGACAGTGTTGCATTACAGTTAGCCAAGACATAATCCTGCCTTGAGAAGTCAGTACTGCATTGCATCAACTGCGACAAACAAAAGTCTTTTCGTCATCCGATCTCTAAAAGGTACGAAACACTTAATCTTTACTAGGGACAGATATTTTTTCTCAATCTGCCCTGTGTGACTGCAGGAAAACACATGACCCTCCCTCCACCATAAATAATCATATTAGCTGTTATAATATCTTCAACATGGCACCGCAGCTGGTATTGGACTTTTAAATACTACCTTGTGATGATCTAAAGTTAACAGTAAAAAACGTGGAGTTAGAAAAAAAAACCCTTTTTTTTCACCATTGTCATGCATGCAAGAACACAGAAGTTAAGGTTTTATACAGGATCCGGTAAATGTAAATGGTTTATTTTTGACAAAATTTTAAGACTAGATTAAAATTTTAATAATTCCCCCCAAGCAGAATTATTAACATATGTCCCTTCCCAGAGCTTAAAAAAACGACATTTTCTTTTTTGCACCACCCGTCTCCCCCTCATCAACAACAAACAGTCCCTTAATGTCTTTAATTGAAATTAATCTGATATTATCTCTCTGGCATGCTTTTTAGGTGCCACCAAATGAAAACAATGAGTGAGCAAAAAAGCATGAAAATTAATTTTTTTGACTGTGTTTTATTAAACCCACTCTGGTGGTTCTGGCATTTAGAAATAAATAATGAACACCATGCCTAATCGATAACAATATGTTTCACAGTTCAGCCAACTCGTGTGACACAGGGGGTGTTATTAATGCAGTTATCTCCCCTCATGCACAGGTTGTGGTTTTGTGTATTATCCCACAGAGATAAAATTTCAATCTGGATACAAATACTAAAATTATTAAAATTAAAAATGGCCTGCACAGTTACAAATTTTGCATGCATGATTGACTGTGTGCTTCCTTGAACTGTCCATTACATTTTGCAGAAAGAAAAAATGAAACCGAGAGATTAAGGGACTAGTGAATTCGGAAGAGTAAGTTACTCAGGGCCTTAACAAGTTTATAAGAAATTAACAAAATTAAAGGTAGATAGCTAAGTAAGACGGAGCTGAACCTTAAGGTACTGCCAAGTCAATGTTTTGCAAGTCACATACAAGTCTGAAGTCTTTGCTCTCAAGTGAGGCTACATTATTGAGAATAAGGTAAGATTATGCTGATAGCACAATTAAAATAGTGCTGTCTAATGGTTCTAGATCTATATTGCACACCACTTGTTTTCGTGTCAATTTGATATAAAATCAGTTAACACACCTAATCAAGAAAAACATTATAAATGTAACTGATTTCATTGAGTCCACCAGTGATGACAGCATGCTGCTTAGCTCAACATTGTTTTAGCTTATTGTTGTTAGCATGTTGTTTGCTATTGGGATTATATCATAGACAGGTGTGCTTTCTTTGTAAAGGTGAGATACATAAAAAATTCTTTGGTTAACATGTTTTAAGATGGTTGTTGTTAGCTAGCATGTTTTACAGCTGTTGGTGCTAAATGGTTAAAATATAAGTTAATGTTGTTCTGTGAAGGTGAGGTAGATCAGGAAAATGGTTTGGTGTCTTAACCAACATGCAAGTTACTTTATCATGTTTTTAGTTGGTTGTTGTCAGCTGGCATATTGTAGCCAAATGAGAGGTCATGTGCCAGAATATATCATTACCTGACAGAGCCAGACTAAATCCCAGGCCCCCAGGAAGTGTGCGGATATTTAGTGTCCAAATCACACAATTATGGATGTCCCTATATATATATAGATACATACATCTTTTTTTATTGCCCCTGATCTCCCTCTTTTTTTTTTTGCCCCTGATCTATGTCATTTACTATTGAGTTGAGTTGAGCTCAGCTGATCCTGCTCAGTCAAAAAAATGACTTGATCAGCCCCAATCTGATGTTTGAGATCAGATGAGGACATCCCTAGGTGTAATTTTCTCGGTGCATCATGTGATGCCATTGGTTCCAAAAATACTTTTTCCCGTAGAGTTACATTGCAAAGAGACGTGTAAATCAGTGGGTACATTTTTTAGAGGACCCCTGCAAAATGACTCGTTTCACAATTGGGATTTGATCTATTTGAACCGATAACATTTTGAAAGTCTAAAAGAGCAACATGATTAAATAATTTTATCCCCATTCAAGTTAACAGAGAGCTAAACTGGAAGTAGCTGGCTCAGGCAGTGGAAGTCTCTGGTGTACTTGCTGTATGAACCCAATGAGGCAGAAGGTCTGGGTAATGTTACATCCATTAAGTCGAACTTTTTGGACTTCATGAGCCACTGAGCATCTTTCACAGGAATGAATGGGACACCACCTCAAACACTATATCCACATCTCTTTATACATCCATGGTTTTCCTCTATTTCCAGTCTTTATGCTAAGCTTAGCTAACAGCTTTAAATCCTGTTTTCAGTTCTTTTTTCATGGTAATATGTACAGGACATTAATGACAGCATGAACAAAATTTGAATGCACAATTTCAGGAGTAAGGTGACTCACCACAGCACTCCATTTAACCAATTTAGCAGAAAGCAAACAGACTGTGCTGGCATTGCAGACGCAAACAATAACACCAGACTGTTTCCACATAAAAATAAGCCCATTTAACAACCTACATCTCCCTATTTGGATCTCTAAAGCTATTATGCACGGCGTATCCTCCCATCCATAGTCATAAGGGCCTTACAGTTATGGCAGGATTGTGAATTGTGGACGGACACAACATGAATGTCAATAATTCAGGCATGACAAAACTTAACGGTGGCTCCAGCAAACTTCACAGCTCCTGTAAGATCATCTCTCATGCTATGAAAACCTCTGATAGCGGTCATTAATCATTCCAGTAATTACGAGGCAGAAAATAAACAGTGTGGGGGGGGCTCCTTCACACTCTTTTTGTTTATTCTCTGTCTGCCATTCACTGAGTCTCTTGTCATTCCTTTGAATATCACATGCACACGCTTTGCCTTTGTCTCTTCTTTTTGTCTCAACCTTGATCCAAACTCTTTCTCACTCTATCACTCCCGTTTTCACCATCTTGCCAGTGCATTGTGTCTGTGTTTGAGAGACAGCGAAGCCATTGGCAGGTAATTTGGAAGAAAACAGCACTTCTGTTCTTTAGACCGATATGCCAACAGCGATACTTACCAACTCAACCTTCTCTAATTACTTCCGAGCCAGACGTAGACACTTTGTTGTTTACTTGTGGGTGAGTTTTTGTGTGCATCTCTGCTGCATTGTTTGCAGTTGGGCATTTTTCATCGGAATGGGACTTTGTCTCCAGAACTCACTGGCTAGCTCCAAGGCCCGGGCAGCAAAACCCATTTGGGGGGTATTATGGACTGAGCGAGAAAGGTACTGTGAATGGTGGAGTAGATTATGGAGCGATTCCCTTGAGCTTTCCTCCGCCTCTTCACATTACACAGCTAATACACACACAGGCTCTGTGGCATTGCTTGTCCCCTGGATCAAACCAGAGTTTTATTCAGTCAGCTGGGAGACGGCCAATTCACGCTGCACTCAACAGTATGGCTAAGCAGACTGTTTTGCCATGCATTTACATTTGTTTGGCTGTCAACACATTTCTGTACAATGTAAGAACAGGTTAGGCCTTGGCAAGGTCAGGGTTTTTGTTGCACTCCAATAAAAAAATCACAAGCAGTAGACATGGGCAGTTTCATGGTATTACTGTATACTAGGGTAATTAGAAATCCCAACGATGTGATTTTAAATAACTTAAAAAGTACGGACTCTCATCTTTCTGTTGACCTCATACTGGTAAGGTTGTATTGAGGATGTTTTGTGTGCAGTACACACTACATGCCCTGGCGGTTAGGCCTGGACCACACTACATGTGTGAGCAGTATGTGTTCACATTGACAGCGTTTGCTGTTGCGATGCTGCTGCAGAGCTGCCTGCTGTTATAACTACTATATTTCCACAATTTGAAGCACCTCCTAAACTCATTTATGAAGCTGTGCAAGCCACTGCATCGTCAACAATTGTCCGGCAAAATTTTGTGTTTAACTGAAAGGAATGTTGACAGAAACGTTGTCAGAGGGCTTTTATTTTGAAACAGGAAACTTAAGTAGAACATGAAAATTTGTATTTCCTCATGCCTGTGAGAGATTAAGACATTTAAACTTCAGTGAAAGGCTGTAGAGTCAATATAATGATCAAAAGACCATTTTCAGCGACTATTTTTGATAAAAGTCCTCTGACAAAGTTTCTGTCAACAGAATCCATTCAGTTGTTGACACAAAGCATTTTATTGTGAAATAGCCCTGCAGAAGCATCGCAGCAACAATGCTGGCAGCGTAAACACCGCAAGATGCAGCAGTTTGGTGAGGTTGCCGTCATGTGCTGCTCATGCATGCATCGTGTTCCAGGTGTTAGTTTTGGTAAAAGAGAGAAACATAAATTCACAAGGTATATGGTACCCTCTCTCTCTGTTTAGTGAGGGGTAGCACCGTACACTGATACCATTATATACTGTGTACCCCGGTGAAATTCTAGGAAGGTATGAGGGTATGAAAAAATAGATACCGGCCATATCTCGTTAGGATCTCACCTTTCCAGTCACTGCCACATGTGCACACATAAACAAGTAATACCTACCAAACTACCAATTCGTCCTGCAGGCTTTCATCCCCTGAGTTTAGTGTATATTGCTATTCTAGCCGACTGAGATTGTTAGATAGCACAGACACATATCCCATATCCCCGGATCTCTTTCGGGGTTATTTTGTATTTAGCCTTCTAGTGGCTGGTCTCGCATGGCTGCATGAGCCTCTTGCTCAACGCCGCGCCGAGAATCCATAAAGCCACCCCAAGGATTCAAGCCTGTCAATTTGTGTTTTTTTTTTTTTTTTTTATACCCAAGAATACAGATTCCTGCCCTTCATGCTTCTCCTCTGTTGCTCAGTCATAGGGTTGAGATAAAAAGAAAGAGACAGAATGTGCAAAAGATTGACCGAAGCCAAGGAGACCGGAGTCGCAAAGAGGTTGTGTTTGGAATTGAGGCTGGCCAAAAAAGAGAGATCCTGGGGTCTGACAGAAAATATGAAAGGGTGCGATGTGGAGGCCAGGGGCTTTGGGAACGAGCAGACACTGAAGTGAGGATATATTAAAATGCTGGAGGGGAAAGCTGGGGGCAACAGAATGGAAACGGTCTGAAGGGAATGTGTATAGAGGAAAGACTTGTGATAGAAGTGGGGCATCGGGGTTGGAATAACTGTACGGGAAGGGAGAGAAGCAACGGCTGAGCACTGTGGTCAGGAAAGTTAAAAAAGTTGTCTCAGATTGGAGATGAAGGCAGGGGAGAGGCTGGAGTGAGGCTATGACTGGAGGAGAGATTAGACCGCTGCCTGCCTGTCTGGGATTGATCTAATACACAAGGTGGCTGTTCTTGATCGAATATGGATGATGAGATTGCCAAACAGCCTCGAAGCATGACGGAAAAATGAAATCTTCCTCTACTCCACATGTAAATCTTTGTATTTGTTTATGATCTAATTCAAAAAGTTCTTAACCCATTTAGAAATCAATCATGTTTTCAAAAAAGGGGATTTGCTTTCACTGAGACACGGTCTTATTACGGCAAAATAATGCCCGTCAGTTAAGCTTCTGTAAGAAGGCACAGTTTCCTCTTCTATAAATGGCCCTTTTACAGGCTTTAGACTAAGCGTGGCAGATTTAAACCAACGGGAAATTTACACACAATGGCTTTGATTAGAGCCTAGCTTCATGCTCACCTCCTATTCCCAGACTTGTATTTTCCAAGCATCTCATAGCTTCCAAAAAGCCCATATGGGATCATTTCAGATTCCCAGAGAAATATATTCATTACCATGCAAATTAGTTTGGGAGTCGTTGACTAAAAGCATTCGCCATACTTCATTTCAGAGTCTGTAAATGCAATTAATGGGGCCTCGTTCACAAGAAAGAGAATCGCCTGCAGATAATTGTCATTGTCGGGATCCTATTAAAAAGTTTCTCCCCCCAGTAAAACAGCATTGAGAGGAAACGGTAGCCATCGCGTCACTGCGACATAGGACCATAATGGGATAATAAAACCTCTTTCATCTACCATGAATAGAGCGATACTCACAACAAAGTGACACAAAATGATTCCCGACATGATTTCTGAGAGCACCCCATTCAATTACAGTTCTTGAACAATCTATGCAAATAAGCTACCTGCAGCGCCCAGCTGCGACAGATGTCGGGCGAAATCCTACTTAGCAGGCATTGGGAAGGAGATGGGGGGGGGTGTATGCATTTGCAAGACAGAAGTAATCCAAACGGACGCCATACAGTACATAGAAGTGAGGATCATTGCTGTTACTTTTTTTTTTTTTTAAATACAGTTTTACTCCGTGTCTTGAGGAGAAGAAGGAGGCTCCATGTTTAAATCTGGGTCAACAGGTCCATCTCTATGGTGATAATCTGTGATCCAGCATTATAGGGGTCAGTGGCAGGTGACAGACAAACAGCCCTGAGCAAATACTGATCCAATCATTGGATGCATGCTGTGTTTGCTCAAGCTCAGCAAATCTTTGCCATGGAGGGCAAATAAAACATGAGCTGTGTTTCTTTTCTAAATTGTTGTTTGGATAGTTTACACTATCAATTTATTAAGCTCCTAAAATACACCTGTTTTCATCGGTATTCTTTCTGTTAATATTGAATTGCTCATACTGTAGTCACAAACACACAATTATCATCAAATTCTTTTAGCTCATTATTTTGGTTTCTCTCAACAATTCTGTTTCCAGCAGCACAAAGCTGCCTACATTTTATTTATTTATTTTTTATCTTTATTTTTTTTACTGGGCAACCACTGGTAATGATATTTTTGAGATATTTTTGTTGGTGAAGACTAAATCAGAGCTAACTCCAAAAGTGCACTCAATAGAGAGCAGAGCTCTGCCTGGTGGCATATGGGTGGCAAACAGGGAGTGCAGGGCAGACTGTGTGTCCAGCATGTACAGCCGTGGAGTAGAAAAGTGTTATGTTCAAGTGCCTGAGGTTCATTTAACTCAATAAACCGAAGGTTATAAAATGTGTTCAGAACATTAATATAGGAGCAGAAAACTATTTGCTATGTAAAGATACAGTAGAGTAATGGTGTCCTGAGCAGAGAATGAAGTATTGCTGGAAATTGGAATTGACCATCAGTTGATTAATGCACTTTTAAAGACTGCGTTGTCAATATTTAGATAATGTCGAGAAATCCAATATCCAGGTTGTTCTGATTGACTTTAAATGTCATTTAATGTGACAATTGTTAATGTTGCCTTAATGTTCACATGACATTCAGGCAATTCTGATTAACTCTACGTATTGTACATCAGTTGTTTCTTTTTTTTTAATTATCTGAAACTAGTTCAATTCATGCAATTTTTCTAGTGATTTCCTAGTCGTGTACACTGGGGCTTTTTGAATGTATTTAGATTAATATATTCATCTTCAAAAAATTTTGCAATCTAATTTTTTCTTTTTTCATGTTATAATGTTTAATCTATATGTCTTGTGTCCTGACTTCTGTTATCACTTGTCCAGCCTTTTCATAGTCTGTATATGCGTGCTTTTGAGAACTCTGTAGACAAACCTATGTCAAACATTAGTTGTTATAGCTGGATACTTGGCATTAGTTTAATGTTGTGAAACAGCCCATATTCATCAAACATGTCTGTTAGTAGTATTCATGGCTACTTTCCATGTAGTTTGTCATTTGTGTGTTCAGGTTTTGTTCCTCTTTCTCCTATTAGGGTTTGGCTTTCAACTTGTTTTGCATTCATTACGGGTAAAAAAATAATGTTTTTGGGTATTTTGATTGTTGCAAAGGAAACAAAAACATGCAACACAAAAGGTGCAGCCAGACAATTAAATGTCTTTATTATGTATTTTTTCTCTCCATAAACCAAGGCCTATAATACCAAAAAAGCAGTTAGTAGTTTTTAATTAATTTCTATACAGTAGTATGTGGCATAATTGGAATTATGTATTGAATTTTTCTTGTTTTAATTGAGGTATAATTTCTCTTCTCTATTTAATTTTCCTTTTGGCTTTGGGCAACCAGCCAAGCCAGGAGGCAACACAAGCAAATGCACCTGTGATCCATTTGTAAATGACAGCAGAGAGATCGGTGCAGGGAACAGGTGGGTCACTCTGTTCCACCATGTTTTTTTACCTGCGATCAGCATTCACCCCTGCTGCTGGAAGGCATATTATCCCTTAGCTATGTTTCCATTAGTCAAATGGCAGTGCTGAAATGTTAATTTGCTGCAGGAAGAGAGAACAGGCTCGCTGGCTTCACCAGCTACTGCACTCGGGTCAACTTAAAGATAGAGCAATGGGGGGTCAGAACATGTATATCATGCGTGTCATCATCAGCATCAGTTTCGTCATCTGCAATGTAAAAAATTGATTTTTTTTTTCCTCCATGTCACACTATCACACGTGCACATGCATTCATCATGTGTGCTCATTCCCAATGGGATCTTAGGTAATCACAAATGTCAGCAGGAGCAACTGGAGTAGAATGTACTGTACTTTGATTGCAGTCACACATCTCCATTAGTCTAGAGGACAATTACACTGTATCATTATACCATCATCGCTGGATGTTCTGTCAGCCCCATTTGGGTTATGGCCAGCTGCCAGGAAATGTTAACTCTAGACTGAGGAGTGGCCAAATTATGTTTCAATTTCCCATCATACACAAACTGTATGTAACAGGATAAAAATAAATGAAACATTGTATTTTCCACAGATTGAATCACTGAGCAACTGACTGAAAAGTTAATTTATGGCATGAACTCTATGCATGTGTCACGCAGCAACGCGGTTATAAATAACACAAAAATACGACTCATTTCTCACACGTACAGTATAAATTGTATCAGAAGAGGAGGCTCATGTGAAGTACTGGATTGTAATGGGAGTGTTCAACAATAATTTAATGTTTTCTCATCTCATAAATCAACACAGAGATAAATAGGTAATAATATTTATTAGAATATTTTTTCTCTGATATAGTTTAAGTATTGACATCCACTGAGGCAGGAGAGACTTCGGAAATTGATGAGTCTGAAATTACTGTGCATGTAACGTTTTCATGGCACTCCTACTGACCTACAAGTAAACAGTAATGTGGTACAATAGCTTCAGATAACGAATAAAATGTTTTTATGTCACACAAACTAAAGTCCCAGCAGAGAGAATTTGAAGATTTCTTTCAGAACAACTAAGTGTTAGAAAACACTTGTTGGAAACGTGAAAAGATGTTAAACTGTGTAGTACTGAATTGTGGAGTTAGACAGATAAACTGTTTCTCAAAGTTTTCGTGTCCAGGACATTTTGCATAACCCTTCCCCCACTATGTAGAAACTAACACTAGAGGCTGTAGCATTAGTGTCATCTCCTACACATGTTAGCAACGAGATTGCTAGTTCAGTAAGCTCTTTTAGCAATTTTCGTCTAATAAACACATGGTCTGTTAAATGCCACAGTTATATAGAATCAAGCAAAGGCTCACCGATTCTTTTGCTTGGGATGTGTATGTCACTGTGCTACTGGGTTAGCTGCTAAAGAGAGTCTGTTGCAGCGTGGTGGCTGTGTTTTTTGGCTCAGACAACCCAGTCTCGTTTCTAGTTTATTGTCTATGTCAAACTATAATGTGTTAGGTATACCGAG
This sequence comes from Plectropomus leopardus, assembly GCF_008729295.1. Taxonomy (NCBI): domain Eukaryota; kingdom Metazoa; phylum Chordata; class Actinopteri; order Perciformes; family Serranidae; genus Plectropomus; species Plectropomus leopardus. Next base: position 15,717,699 of record NC_056484.1, read on the forward strand.
GGTGGGGAGGTGGATGGGCCGCACAAACAACTGACTTTCGCACAGGAGTCTGGAGTTCGCGTTCTGTGTCTATGTGTGTGTGTATGTGTGTGTGTGTTTTCTACAATGGACCATGTGCCCTTTTTGCCTAAACCTAACCATCCGTGACTTTGCTGCCTAATTCCAACCATAATGACAGTCCATGCTGTTGTGTGGATAGGGACTGTGCTGCTTCATCCCACCACACGTGCATTTGTTGACAATGCGGTAATGGGTCGTGTCATCCCACCATTACATCATCCCACCATGTGCATTTTTGTAGCGGCATCTCGGCAGGCCATGGCTTGACGAGGGAAGGGTACCTAAAACGTCATAGGTTAACCTGACCAAACGTCACTATGTGACGAATTTGTAGTGAGAATGTGTTGGCGCGGAGTGCGTGTGTGCTTTGTGCTACTGAGTTAGCTGCCAACAGGAGTCTTTTTGATGCACGGCAACTCTTTCTTTTTCAGCACTTCAGCAGACACACCTCTAATGTTTCATGACTTTTTAAAAAATATTGAAACCTAATTTTATATACTTGGCTTTTTTACATTTATGTTCAAATATAACACAGGTAAAAAATAAATTCATCAAATGCTCTGGTTCATGACTGCATTTATGCAAAACTAATTAAATATGTGTAAAATTCTGTTTAGCAAAAACTAGCATGCTTACACACTAAACTAAGATTGTGGACATGTATAATTTAGGCCTACCTGCTGATGCTATCCCCACGCCATATCGTTCATGTCAGCTGTATATCCAAGATGATGGTCATCAGGAAAAAAGTTTGCAGTATCTCCAACTTGGTGAAAAGAATTGCAGAAGTGTTAACAAAAAATCAGCCAATAAAGACTATTCAAAAGATGTGACTATAAGGAGAGTGACAGGGCTGGAATAAAGCTGGAATTACAGGCAGTTTTCTCATTTTTCACATTCTGTCCACACTGCGGGAATGCAGCATAAACACATTGTGAGCATGTTAGCATGCTGACATTAGCAATTAGCTCAAAGGACTGCTGTGCCAAAGCATAGCCTGTAAAGCTGCTACTGGGGCTATAAGAGCTGTCTTGTTGAAAGATTCATTGTTAATGGAAGTAAATGCTGGGTATTATCTTACTTGACTTGTTTAGAATTTAATAGTTTAATTTCACATCACATCTGAACAATGTCGGCAAGTTCGTTAATAGACAGGCTCTCGTATTTATCTGTTTCACAAAGCTTTTTATGTCACATTGATATTGTTTTCATAGAAAGCCAAAATGGGATGATATTGTTGTTGCTGAAGTCCAAAACGAGAAATGTCAGTATTTTACTGATGTGTTATCAACACAGCAATTAACTTACTGACTCAATGAGGCCGTTCAGCTCCAGTATGAAGTCTGAGATCTCTTTTTCTACATCCTCTCCATGGTGAACAACTGTCTTGCAGATATACAGAGAGCTGAAAAGGCTTCTCAGTTTCTTCTCTTTCTCTTAGACCATGACAGTAAAATAGAGCCTGCTGTGGTTCCAAGAAGAACACTGTGTTCACTTAAATCACAGCGTGGCAAGCTTAGTTCAAAGCCCTCCTTGGTGGCCCAATAAAGAGGAAGTAGCTTGTGTCTGGATGGATCAAAGGGAAGACGCACAGAGAAAAGGTCAGGTCTCTGACGCTCACACACTGAGAAGCGCAGTGCTGCGCTGAGAGAAGGACAAGCACCCCACCAGGTTTTTTATTACTGACACAATGGTTGCTGCTAGGTTCATGCTAGGTGATATGGTATTTTATGTGTTGGGCACTCATTTTTTGTTGTACAAAATGACACAAAAATCCAGCAGAGTCTTGGGTCCAAATTGACCCTTGATAATTAAAGATGCGTCTTTATTTTGGGATTTTTATGTCAGCGCTTAAAAGCAAAATGGAGCCTCAGTAAAGAAAGACCTTCTGTCTCACCCAGTTAAGACATCATAGATTCACCTAGTTTGTGAGTCATTTTTCTGCTCATAGTCATTCAGTATTTTATTTATAGAAGATATATCAGCAAGTATGCCCTCTAAAGTAATGTCTCAGACATCCTGTGATGGCTGGATTTTAAATGTGTGCCACGAAGGTTATTAGTTACTGGGAGATAGTTGGTTAGCCTCATAGTGACCACCCACCATGTACTTCTTAGACCAGCCTGGTCTCACAGAAATACCAGAAATGACCACAACCTCTTAACACGGCAATAAATGATTGTGGCTTGTTATGTGTTAAAATTACATGCAGGGAAACAAAGTTAAAAGGAAAGTTAATTAGGATAATTTATTCTGGTTGACACACAAATTCCCTGGTTCAACAAGACCTGCACAGGGTGTTGGTTGATGTTACAACGCCTTGGGTAATTGAAAGAGTGAGGAAATCTGTGTAAGGAGGAGGTTGGTTGGGAAAAGGGTCAAACAAACACAGGACTGTAAGCGAGGAGACCAGTGTTCATAATTCCTTGTGAAACTGAGAGTCAATGCTGGTGCCTTTTACCTTAACTTATTAAAATCCTATACATAGTTACATCATGTTACGATGTTCTCATGTCCCGTATGTAACAAATGTCCTTATTTTAATCAAAAACACAATCTTTTTCCAATTTTAGGCAAATACTTTTGGTGCCTAAACTGATCCATGCCACCACGTAATTTTACACAATACCACCACCATGTTTTCTTCTTACAAGTTACAAACGTACATCTTTTCTAAACCTAACAAGGTTCTTTTGGTACTCAAACCTAACCCTACCACCACCACAAAATTTGACACATTACATGCCACCAGCATTTAATACAGTGCTGAGAGGTCGTGGCTATTTCATGTACCATGCAAAGTACTCTAAGGGAGCTATTCTATATCTACTAATTTATACAAGAATACTGTGACTTGGCTATACTTGCTGACTTGCTTACCAAGTATTTAAAGGAGTTTTGTATCTCTAAATTCTGTCTGTTTCCAGATTTTCCTCTATTACATATCAACTGTGTAAAGCGTTCCCTGCTTCTTCCCTCTTGCCTTATTAAGATTTCACTGACTTGTAAAATCCTTTCCAAATCAATAAAACGTGGTGCTGACTACTGACAATAATCAGTTAGGAGAAAGCATGGGAAATAAGAATTGAAGTACAGCATCAAGTTGTGGAGCCTAAAGTATTCAATATTGAATTAATTAAGATGACTTATTGAAATTTGCATTAGTAATCACAGAAATAAATTGTGTAAAATATATAGATAAACCAAGAAATTGAAATACTTTTTTTTATTTGGAAACAGCAGTTTTCCCACTTTAATTTTTCTTTCAGTCACCACCCCCTCATTGACCTCTGCTTTTTTTATATTCAGTAATATAAATAAAGCTAAGTTCTAGGGAAGAGGGCTAGAAATGCACGCTTAATGTCACAAACTTTAACCTCCTATGGCTGCAGTACAGTGTTCTGTACAGACACAGTATGAAAGTGTTTGACAAAAAAAACAACACACTGATGGTTAAGTTTTTTTTTTAGATTATTTAATGTAAATGTTGTCCTGAGGGTGCCAGAGGAACAGTCAGGAGGTCACCAAAAACCATTAGGGCATCCATTGCTTGGAAATCTGTAGCCAAACTGTTGGACAGTGTAACTGACAACACAGTTTCCACTGTGACCAATCAAGACCACAGGAGAAGACATGAATACATAGAGAAATGGAAATATGATAAACATGGTGTGCCAAATAAAGACAGAATTAGAAAAAAAAAGCAGGAAACAGATCTGTAACAAGTGGGTATTGTACACACTCACAACTAGTTAGCTTAGCTTGACTGAAAAAAAGGGAAAACAGTCACCCTGGTTCTGTCCAAAAGTGTGTAAAAAAGCTCACTAATTAACATAATTCATCTGTTTAATTTGTCCTAAAACGACATGTGTATAAACAACATTCTGACATTTTACTGGAGGCTATGTGCCATATTACTTTTTGGCTAGGACCAGCTGCTAGACAACCAGCACAGACCTCTGAAAGTTACTGTTATCTATTTAATATTAAACACTTCAGGGCTCCATATTCAGAGGGACTGATTAATGTTAACAGTCCTGTCGCCAGAGGACTTCTGAGGACAGAGGACTTCTTGGATAGGGATCTGATGTCCCTGGGCTTTTTTTTAAAGAGTTCATTCATCATTAAAACTGATAATTATTAATTTTATAAATATTGTTGGAAGGAACTCAGGAAGGAATTGATGAAGTTAATTTAATTTTGTGAGTGGCTGTTGCGCTCCACAATCAAACATTCATAATATTTTGTTCAATGCAGCATGATTTTCTTAATTTATCTACTTTCATTTTGCCCTTGCAACATTGTAAATCACACATTGTCAGCATCATATGATATTTTGTCAGGGAAACAATATGACGGTATGAAGAAATGAAGGCTACTTAAGTCATCAGTATAAGTACGCTGACAGCAGCATCATCACTCATGAAAAAGGCATTTTGTAAGTGTTGCTATTGGTTGAGAGCTGCATTTGAACTACAGTTTGTCCATGCTAGAGTGACACTTCTTACAGGAAAGTAATGCATTGATAGAAACCATAAAAGCGAGGTTAGCAAATAAAAAAGGCCATCCCATAAAGCATTTCCATGGCAAAATGTAAGGTCTAGGAACAAAATGTCTTCATGGAGAAAACCTGATTGCTTTTTATTTGTTTGTGTTGTTTGTGTCTAATATGAGATACAGCCGTTTATAATACTTATTTCTTCACCTACTGCTGTTTATTTTCTTCAGTGTTAATAAAAAAGTGCTTGTTTTATTGCTCAAGTTCAACAGGTTGCTTAATCTGATTTTAATTCTCCTCTTTAACTTTCCTAAATTTCATTCAGTTTCATTCTACTACATTTGTCAGGATTTCGAGGATGTACTGTCTACATAAATTGTGCACTTTTGTACTTTCCTGCACATTTAATTTATGCTATACGGATCACATGAGGTCCAGTGTACCTGGGGGAGAAAGTCTCAAAGAATTCTGACAAAATTTGTGTTTTTAATTCAAGGTCCAGTGTGTAGGATTTGGGGGGATATATTTGCAGAAATGGAATAAATTATTAGAAGTTTGTTTTTGTTAGTGTGAAATATCTTGAAAATAAGACTCATTGTGTTTTCCTTACCTTAGAATGACCCACTTTTATCTTTACTGAGAGCAGGTCCTCGTTCACAGAGGTCGCCATGTTGCTCTGCCATGTTTCCATACCAAAATACACAAACCAAACAGTAGTTCCAGATAGGGCGATTTGTTTTTTTTTTTTTTTTTTTACATCGGCCACCACAGTTTGAAGCAAAACTGTTTTATTTAGTGTTTTACTGGTTTAAATCCCTGAGCGTCTTTGCTTTGGAGAAGAGGAAATCTCTGCCAATAATTCAGCTCCTGGTAAAAACCTCCTGAAGAATGAACAATGAAGAAATTCTAACCAGGAGAAGTTTCAGCTGGTTGCAGTCTTCATATCTAGATGCTACTTAATCAGCTAAATCTTTCACATTGCTTCTTAAGAGCAGACCTTCTATGGTTTTCCTTATGTTCTGTCATAGATATAATGTTGCAGTGTTGGATGCTCATATTAAGTTGGGCAAGGTTTTGAGGTAAACATATGTTATGTAAAAGTAGTCCATGTGAGCAATAAAATCCAGGCTTCAGCACATCCCGTATAGTCTGTTTCTAATGTTTTTTCTATTTTCAAGACAAGCTGACATCCCCTTGTGACAGATATCTCTATATGGTCATATGCTTCAGGCATGCTACTGCAGGCATTTACATAGCCAAACGGCTACATGTAGCTACATGCAAACATCAGGGAAAGCTGTAATCTCGGTTGCTGATGTTGTTAAGTTCGCCCTGATTTTGGCTCAAATTTTGCTCAAACCTGCCCTGCTGTGTTTTTGGTTAATTTTCATGGTGGAATGCTGCTATACTCTGTTCCTATCAATCTGTGGTTGCAATGGTGGTGCAGAGACACTGAGATGTGGACGACCCAGAAATGTTGACCAGTCAGAGCATACTGCGCTTTTCACGCTGAGGGTCTTAAAGAGACATACACTAAAAACTGAGCTTTCTCAGAGAGAGGGTCTATTGTTCCAACTCAGAGAGTAGAAGACAAAACTGAAAATGAAAGCATGTAAACATGTAAACTAGCAGAAACACCAGAATACAAGCATAGATCCCCTTTAATGCCATGCTGTATTTTCCTGCGCCCATGGGTCCAACTAAGTGAGTGAGGGAACATTATTCAACTGTAATCATTTTGGAATTTCTGAAATATCGAGGGCGTTTGATTTTTTTTCCCTGCTGTTCTTTATGAAATACCATCTGTTAATTTAATTTGGTGTGAGCACACATTTTGTAAAAGGAGGCTGCACTTAATTCAAACTTGAATATTGCCTTTGGAAAACATATCTCTTCAAAAGCATCATTAGGCATCAAGTAAACAAAGAATAATATTGAGCTGCCTTTGTTACTTGCTTATCTTCATGCCGCAGTAGTTACAGGTATCATTTACTGCTTCCTCTACAGTTGAGTCTGTTTCTAGTCACAGCTACAGAAGTCCTGAGCTTGCTGCTAAGATGGGGGATCATATCCCTACCAAAGCAAAATGTTTATTTGATTTTTTTCAGAGCTGTTGCACTTGGCAGCAGCATGTGGATGTTTCACTTGAAAATCCTCATCTACATTTTAAAACGCCATTTAAACTGCACAGATATTTTACAAATCCATTTGAACTCCAACAGAGGCCAGACCTCGACGCTAAGCACCAGTGAACACAGAGAGTCAATAGAACCAGTGACACAATGTTGATTCATGTTGAGAGGGAATAAGATATTTTACAATGGTTCGCATCCAAAATAGTGAGTCAGCCAGTATCTTTGTGTTCAACTTTGAAGCCTCTGAAGGGGGAACATCCTCCAAAATAGCAATATCCGAGTCAGTGTTTTCAAGCCTTGTGCGCTTCATTCTGTTTGGAGTTTTTGAAATGTTATGTAAAAGTGAAGGAGGGGGGGATAACATATGTAGGCCACAGCTCATGCATTATATCCAAGCTGAAAGGGAATGGCTGCCTTTGTTGGTGTGAATGTGTGAGAGAGAAACAGAAAGACAGAGGAAACCAGGGTATATGGGCTTAATTGCATAATTTGCATTGAAAGAATGTGCGTAGGCTGCGGGTTTCTGTATTTGTGTGTGTGTCTGTGCCAAGGAGGGTTTGGCCTCGCTGTACAGTTAGTGCCACAGTCAGTGACACAACACCATGTAGAAGGCACCATGCCAGTGCTTTCCCACCAGGGCTTTAATTGACTGTGCACTAAGTTTGTTGCTTTTAAAGAGCAGAGCTGCAACTAAAAAATAATTGACAAAAGATTTGAATAGACAGGGAGAGAGATGGCAAAGGGAGAGGGGGACGAGTTAACAGATGATTATTGAAGGAATAAAAGGTCTTTCCACATTGCTGACATAAGTTTCAGAAGAGAGCAATTACATACAGATTTACAGTTTTACAAGGACTGATAGGGACACATAGAGCAATTAACTCTTTTACTACACCCAGTGTGGTTTACAGTCTGCTTTACAAGAGCTCCAGTCTAGTGCACATTACTACAACAATGCTAAGCAGGGATAACTTGGAATCTCTTTAAAGAACTTTGTTGGAAATGATAACCCGGCTGATAGACCAGAAATATTTTTTCTTGAATATTGAGTTCATGCTTATTTATCCCCTGAAGACCACAAGATAGTGTGGGCACAGGCTGTAGGTTTAGTATGCATGGCAGAGGGTGTCGAGGTGAATGCACAGAGGCCTCCAGAGCCTCGCTGCCAGCAGACAGAGCCAGCTCCAGCTTGACAGGAGCAGCCAGAGTGTAGAGCCCTCAGTGGCGCTGTCCGTGGTGCTAAGGTTCAGGCACTGGCGCTGTGAGTGGTACCAGCTCCCCTCTGTGCTGTCCGCTTGGGCTGCCACTGGCGCTGTCCGTGGTACCGAAAGCCCATCGCTCCGCTGCACATGGGCTGTTAGTCACTGGCGCTGTCCGTGGTACCGACTCTCCATTGTGCTGTCTGTAATACTGAGGCAGAGACAGTAGCGCTGTCCATGGTCCTGACGCAGTGGAGGAGGAAGTATTCAGGTCCTTTACTGAAATATGAATTGCAGTTGTGCAATGTAAAAATACTCAATTACAAGTTAAAAGTCCTCCACATAAAATAGATCTTACTACACAACATTGTCATTTTATAATCTGGACATACTCCCCATTTTTCTGTCTAAATGATTATCGAGACAACAATTTTTGAAACAGGGCCAGTATTGAGAGAGCCGCAGTGGCAAAACAGCCTGCAGTGTAAGTAGTGTCCCTATGGTCATTTGTGCCGTCAGTGAACCTCCTCTAAAAGTGCTTATTGTTGCCACTGGCTGACAACAATGAGGAAACAATTTTACAGAGAAATGTGTATGTTTTTCCTAACCTTTTACTTGATCTGGTCTGCCTTGTCTGGTCAGTTTGTTAAACAACTGTTAGTGTAAGAGAGTCTTGCTCAAGGAGAAGTCTCGTTCGGAAATCTTGCAGACTTCGACATCGTCGAAGTCAGCTACATATTCAGCTATGATATTGAAAATCTTTCAGATCGCATTAAGTTACGTTCTCTCTCCAACTTTCACGAACATTTCCATTGTTGTTTTTTCTTCAACAGGTCACCTCTCACGAGAATTCAGAATGAGACTTCTCTTCGAGCGAGACTTGGTCATAGCAAATGGTAAGGAAAAAGCTTTCATTTCTCTTTTTGACATGCTGCCCGATAATTCTCATATCATTTTGAGCCTGTCAGTGGCAAAAACAAGCATCTTTAGTAGACATTTATTGACAGCGCACAGTTGCCTGTTAGTCACATCAGCACTTCTTTATACTTTGTGGTTAGTTTAATGTATGATGCATCATATTCCATACACAATCATACATTAGGCATATGTGCTTTTCCCTTTGAAATACAGTGGAGAGAGAGTGGCTTAAAATTAAAGTACATTATAGAGTAGGAGCACATAATTTTCTTTTTTTCTTTTTCTTTAAAGAGAGGTTTTAATCTTCCAGCAATAGAAAGAACAATATTTACGTGTGCATGACCAACCAATTTAGTGCTCTTAAAGATGACTTTAACTATTCAGTGAAATTAACAGTATGTGTAACAATTTCAGTCCTCCGAAAATGAGCGCTGTATGACAGGTGCAGCGATATTTCCTGAAAAAAAAGGGACAAACGCACCTTGATCCCACAGTATATTATCTGGAAACGCATAGACCTTAATTTGCTGCATAAAAAACAGAATATTCACACTAATTATGTGCATGTGTTAACAGGCGTCTCTTACTGAAGGAATACTGGTTAGTGGGCAGTGATCACTCAGTCAATATCGATTCAAAAATCAGACTATGTACAGTATCTGAAATCAATCAATTATATTGAGACGTGATTCACACTGATTATATGATGCGCGTTGATTTATTCCATGTTCACCATCGAGCTGCTGTAATATGACTCTAAACCGCGACCTCAAGAGGCTTATTGCTGACGTACTATCGATTATCTGAATGTTTCACTTTAGAAAAAAAATCACTTGGAGTCGCACAGTGCGCACTTTTCCTCCCGCTCCTTTCTTCCACAGTCTCTCTGTCTCTCCCCATCCATTCTCCATCCTCCGTTCCCTCCTGCAAGCATGCTGTGATCCTCATCTACTTCGTCCCCAAATCGAGAGCTTACAGGACTTTTTTCTCCCTTTCTTTCTCGACCGAATCTCCTTCATCCATCCAGGCGGATTTTATAGGACCGCGTTATTTTTCAGCCCGGTCTTTGGGCTGTGCCGTCGGGGCTGCTGAGGCGGGAGAGAATCGAGGAAACCTACCACAGGTGAAAGGAGCTTTAACGACGCTGCGGTATAGATGATTGAACACTTATAGCATTAACTCAACGCAATCTTCAGGCGCCAGCGCTTCATTTTTTCCTGAAATATAGGACGGAAATTGAGGTTAACACACTTTGGGACTACTAAAGGGACGTTTGCCAACTTGTGATTCTGGACGAAAAGAAAAACAAAAACTGCGTTTATTCTCCAACCGGGATTCCTAAGGAAGATGTGACCTTTTCTTTTGCGCACCTGCAATCCGACTGTAAGGAGCAAAATCCCTGCTTTTCTATCAGTTGCTCGATCTTGACATGTCTTTTTGTGGGATTACACGCGGGGATATTGTGAGAGGCCGAGCTGGATTTTGAGATCTTTGCTTTTTTTTCTTTTATTCTTCAAAGAGGAAGTGCTCCGTTTGTTCAATGGCTTCGGTGTCAAGGTTGGCAAGGCGCAAAGATGCCAGTCGCTGGCCGAGGATGTCGTCAACTTTCTGGGCTGTGGTGCTTCTGACGGCGCTGCTAGTTCTCTACTGCGGTAAGCGCTGAGTTTTTCTTTCTTTTTTTTTGGCGACCACACATATCGGCATTTGGGCACAAACGCCGGTGCGCAGTGGGTGACCGTGTCAGGAGGGGGAGGGGGCGCGCTGACAACAAAATTACGTTACTAGTATTGGCAATCGCCCTAAGCGGTTCTATCTCATTAGTGTCATTTTTTTCTTAACAGTTATTAGGAAACAGGCACTCAGCAAAACCCACATAATCTTTTCCCTCCTGCTCTCACTCACGCTAACAGACAGGCACGAGAGAGAGAGGAAGCTCAGATAAGAGGGAAATATGTCCTTTTGTCTTGTGAAAACACTTTCTTTGGACAGGAGGTTGAAGTCAAGTGTCCCAGAGGCCTAATTAAGTCTCTTGTGGCTCCCTTTAATTCTCTTTCTCTCTATCTCTCTCTCTCTCAAACACACACACACACACACACACACACACACACACACACATCTCAGTCCTGAGGGCTGTGTTGCTGTCAGACTCACTTACTGAGGTCGGACAGTCATGCATCTGTCATATTGTCTGTGGAGTAAACACTGGTTGCAGGAGATAAAGAATTCAAACAAGACATATAGTATAAAAACAGACTTTTTTATTTAGAAAAAAAGGATTAAGCCCCTTTTAGTTGCACAAACAGTACTCTGGGCGGTGATTCAACTATTGCCTGAGGATAACCTTATTAGGCAAATCTATTCAAGCACACACACACGGTCACACAATCTCTCTCTCACTCTCTCTCTCTCTCTCTTTCTCTCAGGCTGGTCTACTGCTCTGGCCAAGGATGTCTTTTTATTTCTTGTTCCCTGGCACCCTCACACCTTCTCGCTTTCCCTTCTCTGACTCACTTTTGAGGAGATATCCAGCTGGCACACTGTGCTCCAGTCTGTTACATGTGAAAAAAAAAAAACAAGGCTATGTGCAAAAGCCATGATAAGCCCATTAAAAAAAAAAAACAAACAGAGCTATTTCATTAGCCGTAGAGCTAATGATTAATATAATTGTCTTCGAGCACATTAGCTATGCTGGTGCTATAGAGAAATTAACAGATTAATTACACTATTCTTGAGTTTTCCTCGTAGCCTCTGCAGTTGTCCCTGCTCTCCTACCTTATTTTTTTTCTCCTACATTGGACAGGAGATTGAGTTCTTTTTGTAATCATACAGGGCCTGGATTAATCTATGGGGGAGTTTGGCTTATAAGAACAAAAGCTTCTGGACACAGGGGTCTTTTTCTTCTTTTATGGTGCCTTCGGCCATGTCGATTGATCTTCTGCTTGTGTCCAATCAATGACGCTTGGATGTTTGTTTCAGTCAGCACTCTTTGAGACCCCCCCACCCCCCCACCCCACCCCAAGGAGCTCACCCTTCTGCCCGGCAACACCTCACCCCTCCTGGAATTTAGTAATCTGAGCAGTAGTGATTCTTTGATTTTTTTTTTCTCTTTTATAAGCTCCTCACCCTGTACTGCTCAGATTTGTGTGGTCCTTTTGGTTAGAAATGCAATTTGTGTTACTCTGATGCTCGAATCACTCTTTTTCTTGTAAGGTCTTTTCACTGTGTCGAAAATGGTGTTTTTATTTTTACAGATATTTGTATATTTAACTAAAGCCTGAGAGCTTTCTCTGTTTCTCTTCCTGGCTCATCTTTCTTGGATTTCTTCCCTTTTAAAATTTTTCTTTTGTCTCTGCTTGTGGTCATTCTGGCAGATAATTCTCCAATCATCTGAACTTTTTCTTTTAGCTTCGTCTTTCTTCTCATCCATTTCCATTTAGTTTGACCTTCCCCGTCTGGGCTGTCTTTCTGTTTTGTCCTTTTTTTTATATTTATCTCGTCCTCTCCTCTACTTTGTTCATGTGTCCTTCATTGTCCCAGTCAGCTGTCCGGTCCCGTTCCCCTGTATGTAACATACCTCCTTATCTTGCTCAAATTCTAGTGTTTTTTAGATCTTAATTTCATGATCAGCTTTCTGTTCTTATTCTGTAATCTTTTTTTTGGACTTTCAATCTCATCCTCTTCCTCTCTTTCACATTTCTTTCACATCCTATAATTTTTGGGTCTTTTTTCCAGTGAAGGTCTAAGCCGAGCTGACCGCTGCACGTTACTGTATGTTAGTCTGACTGATGTCTCTGCTCTCTCAGCAGTTTTTTTTTTGCCGCCCCTCTCTCGTCATCTCTTGTCCTCTCTCCTGTTTCACTGCTGACCCTTTCTATTCTCCCTTAGATTTGCTCCTGCACTGTTGTTTTACGCAGTAGCATTCCCAAGTCAGAGAAAATATCCCACAGATATACATATTTAGTCTTTGTTTTTGTTTTTTTCTGTTTTTACAATTTGATCAGTCTATGGAGATGATGTGTTGTTTATTTTTTTGTATTTCCAATATTTGGAATTCACGCATGCAGTAAAATCTTCATATTCCAAGCTCTCTACATTTGAGGGTTGCAACTAATGGTTATTGTCATAATCGATTAATCCACCAATCATTTACTTAATTAATCACTTGGTGTATGAAACATTATAAAATGGGAGAAACTGTGTGAATTGCAGTGAAAAATCAGAGTTCTAGATGACTTCATCAAAAGTCTTAGTTTTTCCAATTTTAAACCCAAAGATATTCAATACGGAAGTGCAGGACAAGAAAAAGAAGTGAATTCTCAAATTTTAGAGGCTGGAACCAACGGATGTGCCATTTTTGTTGCTGTCTTTAGTATTTTGGAGGATGTGTCAATGTGATGTCAACTTGCACGATGAACACATTGCAAAAGACTGCAGTTTTTAACTCAGATTTTTCAAGTTAGTTGACAGAGTATCAGAAGAAAACTGCACTTTAAAATGGAGCTATCTTTTTTTTTAAATCATAAATTTATTTTGTGTGCAATTGGTTCAATAAACGAATGTTGGAAATAATTTCTTTTCCAACTCAACAAGCAATGTGTTGTATTTTAGCAGAATGCTGAAAACAGCAGAAAGGCAGGACAGGGTATGCTTTAAAGGTTCTGTATGCAATATCCACTGTATTAATATAGCAGCAAACTACAGTTTGCTACATAAAGGGGGAGAGCAGTGATGGCATCACAAGCAGAGAATGAAGTCACGCTACCTGTGTGTTTATGTTTTCCTGCTGTTTGTTATGGGTGCATGTTAGCCCCGTGTTTAACCCTGTTAGCTCTGTCAGCACTGTTGATTATTTTAGCATTGTTTATTAAGTTAGCGCTGTTATCTGAGAGATGGCAGCTCAGCCACCTCCATGTTGAGAACCATATGTGAACAACTCATATGTTCTAATTTTTGATAGAGCCCCTTTAATATGTGTTTATTTATTGCAAGTAATATCTTGGCAATAAGAATAATGTAGTAATATCTATTGGCAATATTAGACAATGTTATTCAGTGTTTTCCTCATGTCATGCAGCCCATTTGAAAATACCGTAGTTGCTGATCAATTTCTTGTTGATCGACTAGCTGATTAATTGGAGCAGTTTTACAACATTTTGCTGTATTCCTTCACACATACACAAATGTTTCATAAATAGCGTATTTTCATTAGTACATGTTTTCTTCAATTCTGATCATAATTTTATATGGAGGAAATCCATTTATGCTAAACTAACTCCTCGGTTGGCTATAAAAATGGCAATTTACACATGCACATATGCAGTTTTCATGCATACATAAGGGTAGAAAAATGGTCCAGGGCATGTACAGGGCTTCAAATTGAGCCACATATTTAAGTGCTTTTATGCAAATATGATCTAGTTACATACATTCTTACTTATGTGGCCAATATTTTTGTGTCAGCTGCTTGGAGTAATATGCATTCGTCTGAGTGACTCCTGTTCCTGAAGTGTACAAATTGTAGATATTTACATGCATGGTGTGTACTGTATAAGTATTGTTTGTACCAAGGGCAATTTTTGCTTTTGCAGTGCTGCTGTGTTGTGCAGCCAAAAGAAGTGGGGGGGCTGGGGGGCTGTTGAGGGGAGCTCTGTGATTATGGCTATGACTCATATGGTGCCTGTCACCTAGAATCAACATCCAACTTCACACGATCTGCCGTCCTCACTCAGGCCCTTCAGAGAGGGAGAGATTTAAGAGGAGAGAGAGAGATGTGGTGAAGGGAGGGAGGGATAGAAGTAGTGGCATTGAAAGAGGTGAGAGCAGGAGGTGGCTTGATATCCTCACTAATGCCTTGATAAGAACAGAGAGAGGTGTTGGGAGAAAAAAAGAGAGGAGAGGAGGGGTGATGGGAGGAGGCGAGAGAGGGGAGAGTAGGGACTAATGAAAAGGAGATTTTGAGGATAGAAGGAGAAAGAGAAGCCGTGCTGAGGGTGAAAAAGGAGGCATTGTGGAGAAGAAAAAAAGTGAAAAGAATCAGAGAGGAGACAAACATAGGAGAGAGAGAGAGAGAGAGAGAGAGCGAAAGATAAATTGCAACAGCTCGACAAGTTAACCGCTCATACCGTGTTGGAAACTCTAATCACATGAGAATGCCTCAGTACCCTCTGATTACATTACAAAAGAAAAAAATACAAATAAAAAGCATTGTATTCTGTGCACTAGCTCCCTCCTCTGGAAGCTGTCAGCCATGCATTTGTTTGCCGACGGTGCTATTATGTATTCATGAGGCCCTGCATGTGAGCTCAGGGGGAAGGCGAAGATAGAGCCACGAGGCTAGCTAATCAGTATGCTAATCTTAGCTCTGGATAGCTAAGGAATGTAGCCACGGCTGTTGTCCTGTTCTGAACTGCAAACAGAGGGACAGATGAGAGTAGTGAGGGGAGAAGGAGGTGATAGAAAGTCATGAATAACTCTTTTCTTACAACAACCTTCAGTGTCAGAAATGTGGTAATTGCTGATTCATTCCAGCCTTCAATGTAATTCATTGTGTGCATTTAGACACACCTACATGCACAGATAGATATAAGCACTCAAGGGCAAACATTAGAGATATTTATGAGGATAACATCAAAGCAGGCACATAGGTTACACAGATGCACACACACGATTGCATCAAAGCAGTTATGCAGGGTCATACAGGAGAAAAGGTACCCAGGATCTACTTTCACACACATGAACCAGATTTTAAGAATGCAGAAAGGTCGGAAACACACACACACGAGCACACATTTCACCACTGTCAGGGACAAAAAGCTTTCTGCTGCCGCTGCTTTAAAGCTGTCCCCGCTCTGTCTCTCAGCGTGGTCTCCTGTGTTTCCTTCTGCCTGTTTGTTTATGACTCGCTGTTGTTGTGCGGCTCAATCGATGGATTGTTGACTGCCGACTGAACCGCGGCTCGGGGGCATCCATGGAGAAAAGATGGTGCGACGCACCCAGGCATCTCACCTCGAGCTCAAAAACACATAATCACACAGTACAGTAAGGTAGCGATACGGGCCGGGGTATCTGCTCACGTGCACACACACAGAGTGTCTGACAGGGATGTTTGATTCACCAGCCGAGAAGAGGGGACTGGGCTGACCTCAAAAAACGCAAGAACTTGTAGGTGAACGTGCGGACATATTTGAATATCTTATCTTATTTTCAGCATAGCCTGGAGCCTCTTCCTCTGCAGGGAGGGAGACAAGGAGAGGAGACGCTGTCAGGAAGAAGCAGAAAGGGCTGCCGATGGCCTGGGGACGTGAATTTATAAAGGGAGTCAACTTGTTGAATTTTCCACAGAGAAAGCGGAAAGCCACATTACGGACCCCCGGAAATGGGTCCAGAGATGGGCATACATATTTGAGCAGCTTTTTAGAAGGCTGCCTTGCAAAATTTAAAGACCATGATGAGTGTCATTTGTGTGAGGGGGCGGGGGGGTTTGCTGTTATCGCGTAATGAGCGTGCCACAGATGGAAAGCGTCAAGTTTGGTAAGGCAAGGAAGGAATATTAAGAAATTTCCGAGTCACTGTATGAAATATTAAGCAGCAATGGGATCTCTTTCAGTGTGCGCAGGGACCCATTGACATTAAATGGGAGATGGCAGTGTGGCCACAGGCGGTGTGTTTTTCTGCGCTGCCTGCACTCATGTGTCAACCCGTCGCTGCTTTCCTTTGTCTCAAAATGAGGGAACAGTGCAATTTAGAGTTAAGGGAATGCTTGTTGATAGCGATCTTCAGGCATATGGTTGCAGCTCTTGGCCCTTTCTGTGAGGCAGCGAGCATCCATCATCCCATAAGTTTTAAAAATGTGTTGATGTTTGCACACTTCGGACTGTGGAAAGGCAATTACATCAAACCAGGGACCCCCCCTTTTTTTTCTTCTGCAATGACATAGTGCTGAAGTTGACAAGTAGATTGCTTCCTCTCTGAACATTTCCCTTTTTTTTTTGCAGCGAACATCTGTTATACTGCATACAGAGTTTGCAGTTTCACCTTGAATTCTAGCAAACTTCATTCTGGTAATGTGCCTCTATGGATGGCAATGCTGTCTGTCAGTCTATTGGTTTGTCCACAGTGAAATATCTTAACAACTATGTTGCCAAGGCAAAGTATGTTACTGGCTGGTTATTCTCTGAATTTTCCTCTATCACCAGCACATTGACATTTTGTTTTTTAGGAACATTTGTTTGGATGGATTATGATGATATTTGGTGCAGACACTCTCACATATCTCAGGATGACTTGTTCCAACTTTTTGATCCCTTCACTTTTCATCTCAAGCCAAGATATTCATTTATCTAGTGCTACAGGTTTTGACCAAATGCCTGCAGAAATAATCTTATCCCCATCCGCCACAGCTGTACTTTGTGTTTGGTGCTAAATAGCAGAGGTGGAAATCACTTCAAAGATTCATAGTCACTGACAATATAGTTTATTTACTTTATTTGAAGCTAAGCAGTAGCATCACCATTCTAATGCACTTCATTATATACATCTGTAAGTCGCCGCTCATATAGCCACTCCTTTGATTCAGTCCTAAGTGTAGTTGTACGCTAAAGGGCTGGGCTGGGCATTGTCTACTGAATTGGCACATTGCGATGTTCAGAGTGAAGCACACTTATAGAAGATAACTTTGTTGTCTGGGGGAGCAGGGGAGCAATGGTGCAAAAATACCTGTTAACTGACAACCCAAATGGTTACTGACTGAAGACTCTTAAAAATGGAAGATATACCAGCTTCCAAAAAGTGAAGCCACAACACGTTAATCCCACCTTGGTGGCTGGCTGCAGTAAAGATCATAAACCCCATCCCCTCCACATCAGTGGATGGTACAAACTAAAAACTCAAAAGTTTAAGTGAAGTACATTTATTTCCAAAGATGGTTTCTGTAATTTTAGGTAGTTTGTATTAGCCTGATGTATGTTCAAGTGTTTGTTTGTTTTTTATAAGTTTAGTTTTAATCAGATATTTGAGGCTATAAATTAGGGATTTGATGACTTGATTGACAGGTTTGTGTGTCCTATTGATGTGCTTGCAATCAATAGAGCTGCCTGCGATTGGTTGGAGGGCGGGAACTCGACTCAGCGGAGATCACTGCAGCACAGAGTCTTGCTTCAAATTTTGTCATCCACACACAATAGCAGTGATAGTATACCCCCTGGTGTTCTGGCTTCATCTTTGTATAGCTGGAGTCAGTGGAGCTGCGTCATCTATCTTTTTATACAGTCTATGGTTGTAGCTCTTATGTGATAGTAGCGGTCAGTCACAAGTCACATTAAATCAAGGAATGCTTGCAGTGATCAGCTGAAAGCAAAACAATACACATTTTTTTTCTAGATCTGGGTACAAAAGTTCAAAGATCAAATTCAGGTACGGTTTAACTAAGATTTGGTGCCACTTGGTTCTGCATCATTGCGATTGATACCTTAGGGGTATCGAGTAACCTTACCTAGTCCTGTTCAATACAGCATGAGCCATACAATCACTGTTTATGAGGTAAAGGGGGTGGCAAGATACTGTTTGTGGCACAGTTATGAGATCATAATTACTTTTGTGGCTAATTGGGTAGTATTTGCATGATAACAGGCTAAACTGAGATGATGAATCTGCATGTTAGCATGCTTCCATTAGCATTTAGCTCAGAACACTGCTGTGGCTCATTACAGCCTCACAAAGCCAGACTTTCAACTCTTAGTCTTCTTTCATAATGCTCCACATGTCCGCTGAAGATAAGCAGCTGCTCTGCATTCTCCATAAAACTAAAAAGAGCATTTTTGATCTACATCGAAACATAGAGGTCAAACAGAATTATTTTGAAATGACATTGCAGAGAGCAGTGCCTTGTTGTCTGCAGCCTCTCACAGAATCAATGAACGTTGGCCTTTTAGTTGACAAGTCTTATACACACAACACTTATAAATGCAGGTATGCGATCAATTACAGCCTCGGTGCTTCTCGTTTCAATATTACCACTTTGTGTGTGCCGGCCTCTTGTTAAAGCTATTGATTGTAGGTAAACACATGAAGAAAAACTGCTTTATAAAAAAATGTTGTTCTACTTGCTGTGGCAAAGATCATGTAGTGAACAAGCTATTTCATGCACAATCTGTCCTGGCAAAGAGACAGCGGCAAGTATAGCCGGCTTTTTGCTGTAGCCACAGTAAATCCTACAAGTCAGCATCATGCCTGTGTTTTGCAGTTTTGTTATCATAGCTTCATCTGTAGTGAAACAGCACACAGCCTGTTCCTCCCCAGCTGCTCCACGGTCTCAGAACAGTTAACAGCTACAACAGTTGGTGCACTTGTTTACGCTGAGATGCAGTAAAAGTTGCATTAAAGCTGCTTCTCTGTCTCACTGATTCTGTTTTTCCCCATCACTTCATCCTGTCCTCCGCTGTTTTTGTTTCTCCCCCCTTCCAAATACCTGCACCTTGGTAACCAGACTCTAAAAAAAAACATGGAAGCCATAATAGCATGCTAATATGCTGTGACATTTACTTAATGTGAGAACAAATTGTGAAGTGTTTGGAGTTTGCAGTTAGGCAAAGTATCGCCGTGGCTGCCTCCATGGCTAATTGCACCTTAAATGCTCCGTGTCCCATCGTGAATTAATTTGGTGTCAATGTGACTTTAATTACCATTAAAACTGCTTGTATAATATTTACATATCATATTGTTAGTGGTGTATGACTGCGGGGCTCAACAGGTCGCAGTCAAAGAAAGGCTTTGTTTGTGTGTAACAGCTTAGGATTTTCTTATTAAAATACATTTTAGATACAGGAGCCTCATTTGGAGCCTTTGACAAAGAGAAAAGTGATTAATGGTAGGTTTTTGAGACCAGTCCTTTAAATAATGTGAGACGGCTTAATTGGGTCGGAATCCGGACAGCGTCTTGTGGTGCGCTCCTGCCTCGAGAGGATTGGCGGATGTGCACTTGTGCATGTTTTGCCTAGGGCCAGTAAGTCCATTCAGAGAGAGATGCTAAAGCTACTCCCCCTTTATTACTGCAAAAAGCAATTGCTTGGAAGAAAATGCCAGAATGGTGCTTTGAATTCCTGGAGGGGCCCATCACTGAGACGCAGCCCACGGAGCTGAGACAGCTAGCATCTGGAGCAAAGACATGGCGGTAAAGTGGAGAGAGAAAAAGGGAGGAGTAGGGAGGGAGGGAAAGAGGGAGTTGGATGGAATGAGAAAGGGAAGAGAGACAGACAGAGCACAAGGGAGGCAGAGAAATGGTGAGACAGAGCAAGGGGGTTGACGAGGGAACAGTAGAAAGAGCTTGAGAGGGAAAAAAGGAGCGCGCAGGCAATGAGACAAAAGACAGACAGACGAGAACACTCAGACGGTCCACCAATTGACAGCCGGTTGGGGAATAAAGTCAGCTAACACAATGAAGCAGTCGGCAGACAGACTCGCTGCGGAGTAGCCGAGAGGCTCTCAGAAGTAGAAACAAATATTACATTAGAAGAGACAGAAGCCATTTGTCACAGTGGGAGGCCTGAGAGGTAGTTAAGCTGCAGAATATAGGGACCAATGGCCTGTTTGATACATGTCGCCACAAGGAGGAAATTGTGCTGAAGTCAACTCCGTTCAATCAATTGTCTGGTGTCCTTCAATGACTCCAGCACTTAACAAGATAACGGCACAAAGTTTCGCCTGCCCAACTCTCGAGAACTTGTTATGGGGCCTTGAGGGCTCCCCTCATTCCCTCTCTCAATCCTTTTCTTCCCATGCTTTCATCCTCCCTTCCTGCCAGCCTGTCAGCTGCACCACCTCCACATCAAGGCCCGGTGACATACATGCTGACAGCCACGATTCAATGTTAATGTTTCTGGGAGATAAATCTGCCGGACTTTTATGGCCTTAATGACAGCTGCACTCTGAATGCACCCAAATGTCAGAGGCGGTTTGGATTCTGAAACCGTTTCAAGGATTGTCGGCGACAGAGAGACGGACAGTTACCTGGTCAGTCAGTCGGTGTGCTTTTGGCTCTGTGCCACAAGGTGCATTACCTGGCTCTCAATATGAAATGCACATCATTAAATAATAGCCGGAGTGGAATGTTCATAACAACAAAAGCATCTATTTTCCTGTTTTCTCTCCCTCTTTCGTTCTCTCTTTCCTCTATCCCCAAGTTAAGCTGCTGACACTATCCGTGATTGATATGGAAATTACAATGCGCCTGCCCTCATTTATCTTGCACTATTGCTTGTTGCTGCTCCAACAACCATTTTGGGATGCAGAAACGATGAACTGATTTGTGGCTGCTGTTGTACAGAGCAAAAGGGATATACTGTAAAGATTTGATTTGAGACCCTGTACAGCCCAGAGGAAGAGGAAGGTTTCCTGTTTTAATGGAAAAACATCCACTGCGCTTGCATACAAGGCAGTAACCTCAATATTTCTTGAGGCATATATGGAGTCCCAGTAGCAACAAATGTCACTAATCGGATGAGTCAAATGTAGCACTGAATACATAAATATATAACAATGCAGTTAAATAATTTATATGTATGTTTGCCTATAAAACCAAACATTAACCTAACATTCACCCATGAGAATACATTTTTACATTATCTCTCCTTACTGCTTTTATGAGTCATAGCACACGTTTAATCTATTTACTATTCTGTCAACACAAAACTTTACATTTCCTTTGGCATAGTATATATTATGACTGACTGGGATATCTGACATTTTTGTCACAGCTCTGTTAGCTCATGTACCTCTAAAATAAAACACCATGTGTTTATTTATACTGATACTGGATGCTATTTAACACTTTTAATTATATGAAAGTGGATATTGAGCTAATATTTTTAATGTTTAGATCAGCATGGTCAAGTTTGCATTTGTACTTCAACTACTGTCTGAAGGTGGATATTTCAACTATTTAAAGCTTTCATTTTTTTAACTATTTATCAATTATCTCGATTTGACTATTTCAACTGTTTATCCATTAATTACGTATTTTAAGTATTCACGAATTAATGTCAGCTAACTACAGTAGGTATACTTTGATTTACTTTAATATATCCATAGCTAACTATACACACTGCACTTCCTATTTTTTATTTTTTATTTTTTTTTTAAATTAGATGAGCTACAGAGTTATTTTTCCTTGTACTCTCTGGTAACTGCAGAACTGCTCCTCATGGGTAGTCATTGATGTGTATGCCATTATGGACTGATAAAAGGACATTATAACAATTATATTTATATTTCATATATAAAAATATAATATAGTACAGGTCTAGTTAGTATAAGTATAGTATGAAATACTCACCACTGTAAAGGGTCACCAGTCAAAAAATGTTTACTATATGAAATAATCTATTCCTCTTTTGATAAATATGTTGCATTATTTGGCCTATTGTTATTGTTATTCCTGTAAATTTAGAACTCTACAATGAATAAGTGGAAAGGTTCATAATAAAAAGGTAGGCCATTCTATAATTAGCAATAAGTTTAGTATAGCATCAAAGCTTAAAAACTCGCTTGTACAAGTTTCTCTTGCAATGAGGATGTTGGAGAAGTTAATATTAAAAATCCTTGAACTGGATAAGCCTGATCTCGCACTACAGCAGCAGAAAAGTGAAAACAGACAGAAAACACCAGAGGATGCTGCTGCCTGGAAGAAGACGAGGCAGACAGATGGAGTAAGAAGCTGAGCTGAAATGTTACCATTTTAGCTTCTTTCAGAGCCTTAACACACTTTTGCTACAAAATTCTATCTTAATTTGATAGATGGAGTTTTTACTTTTCCAGATTTAAACTGCGTTGATGTGAATAAATGCAAAACACTTGCTGTATGAGTTAAAGTTTTTAGTTCATGGCAATGGGAGTGTTTTGACAGATCAGTCTAACTTGTGTGTATGCAGACACCCTGAGTGAGTGTAGTCCCACTAGTTATCAAACACCACTAGTTCCATTGCTGGCAAAAAATAAATGAGCAAACTTTTTCCAGCTGCCTTTTTACAACTTCAGTCTCCAGGTCTGCATTAGTATGTACTGTACTTCCAGAAAGTAGCCACCGCCTCAAACTCTGAGTACAACTCTGAAAAAAAGCTCATGCATTCTGCCCACCTACTCTTCTTTTACAACTTACTGGCAGTGATCGAGATGGAAGCATCTTACTAAAGTACTGTGTGACCGAGTTTTGCTTGCTTTAAGCAGTCCGGGCAGCAGCGCTACAAACCTGTGTACTCATCTTGACCTGACTTGACTCAGCTGCTGGTGATACAAGTTCCCGTAAATATACGCTGTCCTTGACACTTTCTTCACTTCCGAACTACTGCATGTATGCCAGAGAGTGAATAAAGAAGATACAGCTTGGGGGATTTCGGGCTTGCCAGACTCTTTCATGTGGCAGTGTCACCGCTTGTTTGACGATCTGTAGTTTTGTAGTGTGTGTATTCTTGTTGATTGTTTTGCTTATTGATTTAAATATTTTAATGCATTTTTAATTCCTACTGCCATAATGCAACATACATATGTGTTGGATTTTTTAAGCTGCACAGGCAGTCAAGCAAGGTTGGTGTGCCAGTTGGAGGGCTCGTACACCTCTTTGGTTGCTACAGTAACATGACAATGGACTCTTTTTTTTTAATCGTGACTTTGTACTAATTTCTTAGTACATTTCTTAGGCGGCTGATGACGTCCTCTGCTCATGGGGTAAGGAGCTCCTTAATCTTATTGTTTTTCCAATTTGTGGACATTTCTTTGAGTTAGCTGCTAACTGCTACTGTTTTTCAATATCCCGCGGTGCGTCACATGCATAACACATTGTCAAAACATTACACCATCCTGACCACGTTCCCGTCCTGCTGGCAGTCCTATTTGCATACACACGATTTTGGTGCTGTTTCTACATACAGTACTGGCTCAAAGGCAAGACAATGGTGTCCCCCCATTCCTTGATTGTACCTTTTACACAGAACAGCACAGCGGTATAAAGTTGTGATATTCCTGCCTTGAACAGGTAGAATATATATATTTTGACATTAAAAAAATCCAGCATCACAGAAATGGTGGGGTGGATGATAGGTGGAGAGCAATTAAGTAAGAGAAAATAAAAAATGCAAAAGCCATCTAGGCTGCAGTCCAAAAACAAGAAAACAAAATGTGCAAATCTGCACATACTGTATGCTCTTATTGTTCATTGCTAAATCGTTTATTTGTTGATTCTTTGTTACCTCTTGTACTGTTAGTAATAAATACAATAACAACAACAATAATATTTATATTAATTAATTAATTCTGAGGGGGGTGGGGGCATAGGGCAAGTTTGCCAAGGGCACCAAATGTGTTAGATCCAACACTGTCCATTGTGTAAAAGCGGTAGAGAATGAAATATCCCTTTCTGCTGTTTTTCCTCTTAACCTTCCTGACACAGTCTGAGGGAGAGAAGTACATCATGCAGGAAAAGAGGCAGAGAACACAAGTCAGAATTCCAATGGAAGATCGTGAGAAGTGGAGGGGTGGGGACAGAAGGTTAGCATTACTGCAAGGGACACAGTAGGAAATGTTGCCTGAGAGTGCTCAGCGGGCTGCAGCAGCATAATGTTTTTATTACTCGCATGCTCTCGTGTTATCTCCGTTTCCCTCTGTATACAATATTTCCGTCCTCCCCAATCTCCACAGCGCCTCCCGCTTTCCCTCTCTCCCCCCGAGCTTTTGGCAGTGATAAACCCCTCCATTGTCACAGTGACAGCAGAACATGCGAGTTATTCCTGCCTCTTCAGGGTTGAAGAGCTCATTACGTCTTCTCAGCAGGGACCCTATAGGCAACAATATATGTGATGTGCATGTGACACAATCACTGAAATTCATGCAAATGCGCTCCGTTATGAATGATACTGTTGGATATTACCCTTTGTACTCTAACATTCAGATTATTGCTGGTAAACCCCATATTTCATGTGGAGACCTGCATATTAGGCTACATTCAGATAAAAACAAACAAACATGGTGTCTTTTGATTTCATGCTCTTTCTGCACATTTTCTGCCTGCTTTTTTCATTGATATCATCTTTGAATATATTATTATGTTATTAGTAGCTGAGTGTAAGTGCTTTGTGCAATTTATGTAAATTATACATTTTGACTGGTAATTTGAGCTATCCTCTGAGAATCTTGAGTTGTGTTCACTGGGGCAAAACATTCTGGAAGGCTCTTCCAAGTCAAACCGGACCCAGGTGAGGTGCCAGACTTGGCTAAAAAGGAGCTGCAGTGCCTCACCTGTAACAGGAAAAGTGGGGCCCTCTCCTGGAGCCAGACCTGGAAGAGGAGCTCTCCAGACCATACATCCGTGCAGTCATGCAGATTGCTTTGGTTGTATTTGCCTTGATTGAAATTTTTCTCTAACAATGGAGGTGAATGGAATTTCAAAAGAAGATTGTTATGTTCTGCATAGTAATGAATAGTAATAAGGACTTTTTTATGGTGTTAGATGTTGCTTTTGAATGTTTTTAAATGTAATTTTTTAATGCTTTGAGCACCACAAACAAAGTTCAGTTCACCTCTATCTTTAGCATTTAAGGTTAGATATAAGTAAAGGCAACTGCATCTCCCAGAAATTACATTTATATACTATTAAATTGTTTTGTTAAATATATATTATATATTCAGGGCAAATATCATTGCTTTGTTATTTTACATAAGGATAGGTGAATGTACAATACACAGGATTGGGAGACGAGCTTCTCAAAAGTGTTTCTGCTTTGGTGTGGTGTTAGAACTTTAACTCATAAGAATGCCTCCAAAGTGCTTGCAGAATTCAAAAAAGGTGAATAATCTTTATGAATTTAAGTCATTAGGGGCCATATTTAACTACAGAAAAACACTGTATAAACGAAAATAATTCTGAAATACTTCAGCCTAAAAATAGTGGAGTTAAGAAGCACACACACACGCTTCGTACTTCTTAGTCGTGCTGCAGAAGTTGTGTGAGTTTTTAAACAGATTTTTTGATATAACATTTCTGTTGTTAAACACAGAGCTTGGATACATTGATTTAGGAAGCATGCTCACCTTTTTGGATTCTTCATTAACCTTGGAGGCGTACGGGAAAAGTTTGCTTCGCTAATTCAAGGTAACGTAATTGAAATACAAATGGCCATTTTGCAGGTAAAGTATTCATTGTCAGTCATCCAGTGACCTTAACTAAGTGGTTTGAGTTGCCTCGATCCAGCTTTAAAAACATGAATAATGCTTTACAGAGAGAGACACATGTTTTTGCAGAGTTTCAAAGGTAGGATCAAAATGATATTTTGGTGAGTCTCAGCTGAGTTTGTTACAAAAGTTTCCTTTGTTACCTTAAAAAAAAAATGTCGGCATTACATATCTCTCAAACTGTACTGGTATTGCAAATAAGTAGGAGACTGGGTTGCACTGATGAGAAAATATGTTTGTTGTTTTCTTCATAGCTTGAGTGAAGTGATCCTTGAAAGACTAAAAATTTGCCCTCCAGAAGATCTCATAAATGTTTAATTTACCAACATGCACACTTTGTAACAACAACTGAAATATCAATGATGATTTTGTATCATGTCCCACACGCTAATTAAGAAATATATTTCCTGCAGCTCTCAAATTAGGAGTAATTGCTATAGATGAGTTTAAGCTGAAACCACATTGTGCATCATTGACACGGGGCTATATTGAATTCTGTATGTAAAATTTGGGGGGTGATTTCATTCTGATAAAAAATGGTATGTTATCACAGGAAGATGCATTTGTCACCAGCTCCCCAATTAAATCTGAGGCTCTTGGTAGCGAGCGTCGGTTGATGAATCAATCCTACACACTCACATAAATGTAATTACTTCATTTGTCAACGTCTGGGGAGGCCACGTCGAGCTCCGTGTACCCGAAGCATTCACCGGAGAAACGAATGGAGAGCACTCCTCGCCATTTTGCCCTCGTCTTCATCTCCTGTAGGGTCTGTCCCATACAACTTAATAACAGCTATAATCATTCCGTAAGAGCAGAAGTTATCATTTCATCAATTCCCTTTGGCCCCGTGGAGGACATTACAAGCGGGATATGAGTTTTACATCAAAGTAGATACTACCCTCATTCACACACACGCACACACACACACACACACAGACCAATATGATTGCTGTTTAGTACTCTCCTGGATAAGGGCATGCATTATTCAACAACATGCTAACATTAATTAAAGAAGGATCACATAAACTATGAGCCTTTTTTATGTTGGTATGGTAGGGGGGTGTTTGACATCTGTTGTTACGGGTGCTGTCACAGAAAGGTGGTGATCAGACGATGGGCGTTATTTTTTTGTATTCTAATCCCATCTTGCATCGAGAGGACAGATGTTAGCAAGCTAATTAACAAATCCTTGGGCGATGTCGAAGTACGTCTTCGCATTCAGAGGCTGCAGGAGGGGAGGGAGATGTTTTGTCGGATCATACACAGTCAGCATCTCTATACACAAGCATATCACTAGTGTGTCCAAGTGTGTGTGTGTGTGTGTATGTGCTCTCACTGTCTCTCTGCACTAAGAACCACCACCCCCTAATCCACGGCTTTTGATGTGACACGAGTGCAAGTGAATCCAAAGTGAGAGACACAAGGCGGAGACGAGGTGGGGTGACTCGTTTTCCATTTCCTGTTGACACACTGTGTCATCAGCAGCCATCAGCTGTTGCTGTTTTATTTGAGTCGAGACAGAGGCGTCATAGTATTGCTTTGATAAATCAGATAAAAGTAAATACTGAATATTTCAACATTTTTGCATCAGAGGAATGTGTAATAATTATGAATCAGTCTTCTCAGCAGCTGTGAGGCTGCATTTTTCGTCCGTTTATCATTTATATCTGTTTCCAGTTGTTCATTAAAGGCCACCCCGCTGATTTTACACATTCATTTAAGTTTACTCGTCAAAACAAAAATTGTTTTTGTCTCTCGGTCAAGCTTTCTAAAGTCAGAAAAACTAACGTCTATTCATGTCATCAGGGGGATTTGGGCCTGGACATTATTATATTTTTAATAAAATGTAAAAGATTGTATTATAATAATCATCACCTTTATCTACACATCAAGTACCACATTAGTTTTCATTTGAAATCATTTTTCTGGCCACCTGATAAAAGCAAGTCCAATATTCATTCTCTTTTAGCTCTGTTTTGGTCTATGCCAACTTCTGAGAGAAATATCTGTCTCTTTAACTGTTAAATGCTTCACTGTGTTCACCAGCTAGTCGCTAACTTTGTCTCTCTGGCTTTTAGTGTTAAGCATGTAGCTTACAGTAAGTTGAGCTGTAACAGTGAAACAGTAAAGTTATGGGCCATACAGCTAAATGTGTTAGCTGTGTGTTGAACTAAAAAGTTCCCGAAGTCGGGTTATGATTTACTGTAGGCTGTAGATATTGTCATTTAATACATTTTGATTTTAAAGTTATCAGCTATAGTGGCTTTGAAGATGCGTCTTGAACAGAAAGGGAAAATCTGTAAGAATGCACTTGGGTTGCATTATGGGAAATGGAGGCTCCAGCATTGTTTTGAAGCATGACTGGGGACTGAAAATAAGCATTTCTCTGCCTCCGCTGCATTAATTTTTATTTTTTAATTCTTTTTTTTTTTTTTTTGTTAAATTGCAAGCCTCCCAACTTTGTGGAAAACAGTACTGAGCACCTGGTGTACCCCTTTGTCTCATGACTATTTGTTTTTTAATAGCTCTTTTACAGTTGTTTTATTCTATCACTGTAAACTCTCAAAATGTATCTAGAAATCTATTTTAATATTAGCTGCCCAAAGCTGATAAAGAATTAAAATGAGAAACAGAGCAGAAATACATTTTAAACAAGCTTTTTTTTCCCCCTTTTTCACTGATTCAATCTTCAGATTATGCAGCTAAATAGAAATATTTCCTTCAGTTAATATCACACGTGTTAAACAACATATTCAGGCGCACTTAGTTTGTCTCTTAAAATATTAAAGTGCTTTCTCTCTCTCCTGTGCTGATGACTTGACTTGCAGTGCCATTTGGGCCTTGGGGTTAACACTTACTTTTAAGCACTTTAGTTGGCTCAGCTTTAAGTGTCTGATTGGAGGACCGAGTGTCCACTCACCCTCACCGGTAACTGGGGCTGCTCTTGTCATGCCGGCTGCTCACATAGCATTAATTGTTAGGTTAGTGAGTAGGGTTATGGCTCATGGGGCACAAGTCACAAATGTATACATCCATACACAAACAGATGCATTTGCTGACACCCACTTGCACTCTGACTCTCTCTTTATCGCTGCATTTTTCTCATTTTAACTCACAGTCTCCACACAGAAGTGCGCACACACATTTCCTATTCTTGTGAGAACATTGTTTTGAATTACATTCATAACCTGGAGGTTTCCCTTAACCTGAACCTAACCCCACTTTTCACCTTGGCTATGCTCCTAATCTCTGTCCTCACAAGTACAGCTATATGTGACTACACACGTGCCCCAACACATGCACACTCACACACTCTCATCCACACAATATGCAAATTCATAAGATAGTGGCGAGAGAGTACCAAATAATGAATCCTCTTCCTACTATTGCAGGGAGATGAATGGCCAGGAGGGTGGAAATAGAATTTTCTCGATTTCATAACCCTGTTCTTTTGTTGTATTGTCATCCTCCGTAACGAGGTCACTTCAAATCGCTCCTCACCCACTGGAAATCAGGAGGAAAGGAGTATGTTA
The DNA here is from genome assembly GCF_008729295.1 of Plectropomus leopardus. Classification (NCBI taxonomy): domain Eukaryota; kingdom Metazoa; phylum Chordata; class Actinopteri; order Perciformes; family Serranidae; genus Plectropomus; species Plectropomus leopardus. Next base: position 15,747,259 of record NC_056484.1, read on the forward strand.
AGAGAAAAAAGAGAAGAGAAATGTAATGTCAGAAATGTAGTTTTCTTCAGAGCCAGTCATAACTATGTAGATTTAAGAGCAAATGTGTTGACGCCTTTGAAGAGCCACCCTTTAACCTGTGGCATCAAGCTTGGAGTGAGCCGGATTCTGCTCATTTCAATGTCTGGAGTGTATGTGTGTGTGAAAGCAGTTTTGTTAAGGTCTGCCAGCAGAGCACGCATTGTATGACTGAAATGAATTATCAGAAGCTTACTAGCGAACACACCTTCTGAAGGCACCCGCAGATGCTTTCTACTCTATACTGCTTTTTTACTGTCCCATATAGACCCATGTGCACCTCCTCCACCCCTCCACCTACAGCCACAGGAAGGGGCACTAAGTTCTCCTCCCTCGGGAACCAGCCGGAGAGATTAACGTGAAGAATTTCTCTCTCCACGGTGGTTCACTTCTGTAGTGCTGCTAATCTAATGCACACATTATTCAGCGAGGCCCTGCATCTATTAATGGAGAGCACGGCCAGATTTATCGCCCAGGTTTAACTGTATGGCAAAATAGCGCATTAAGCAGATGATATCACGGCGTATATGAAATGATTATGCAGGCTAGCAGGTAGAGAAAAAAAGAAAGAGGCTGAGGGGACCTGCTTAATTAAATGCAAGGTCCACTGTTATACATCACTGGTTTTCTTGTGCACGGACCACTTAATGTAAACTGTGAGGAAGGGAGCTGTTTTGTTTTTTGCTTCTCTTTTAATAGTAAAGAGCTGATCTGCGGTGTTTTATCCCCACTCCTCCTCCTCCTCCCCTTCTGCTGTGTCATCTCCAGAAGCTGCTGTGCCCAAATTATGCCTCAAATTTCCTCCTGTCTGCCGGATTTTCAAAAAATAAATGCGGCCAAACGGCTTCCTCTGTGGCTCATCTGTAATCTCCTCCTCACCACAAGAGAACGTTGCGCCTGGAGTTCATTAAAGCTCCCTGAAATCTGTTGTTTGACGTTTTTAAGTTAACAGTTTCTACTCTAAAGAGCTCAAACTGACACTTTATTGACTACATAGGAGTAATGAGTATTCACAGTGGAAAGCTGTAACCTTTGCATGAGGACACGCACTCGGCCAACCTCTACTACACTTCCACCAACCGCCTGTCCCTGCTTTAGTACAACAAGACATTCCGACACCCGGTGTCACACTTAACAATGTACCATGCTACTCTGTAAAGCGCAGAAGCTGCTCCCTCATGGGCATGTAAAATTTAGGTCCTGTTTGGGAAAGACGGATTTGAGCATGATGCACAAGCCTTTAAATAAGCCATAGATTTCTTCTCTGTTCTTTTATCAGGGTAAGCACACAAACCCTGGGATAATTCAGGCAGAATTGAAAGCTCACTCTATTTTTCCATCCTGTTCCTCTGAGCTCCCTGAAGCTTCCTTATTGAATAGCCCTAGATGTTGTAAAGAGGAAAAGTGGGAAGGGACCACCAGTGCTGCCAAAAATGGAATGGTGGCTCCAGGGTGAAGCCGTCAAGTATCAGCGTCTGATAGTGTGTGAGTACTGTAAGTGATGGCAGTGTATGTATTATTATATATGTGCATGCTTCATATTATGTGTGCAGCACATAGGTATTGTGTGTGAGCAGAAGGGGAATAAGACTTCCCCTCTTCCTGTTCCTTCTGAGTAATGGAATTTGGTGTTGTAAGTATGCATGTGCATTTCACATGTGTGAGAACATATTTAAATGATTTTAGTGTTTTAGACCTTAATGGCCCTGTTCTTATCTAACTGGTGGGCACTTCTTTAGTATTTAAGATCATGGGTGGCCAAACTGCGACCCATTGCCTCTTTTGAAATGGCCCATGGAAAATTTGTAAAAAATAAACTAGAATATGGCTCAAGCATATTTCTGTAAATTACACTGTATGCACATTGCAAGGTCTAGTTTAAACATGATGATACTGTGATCTTGAACAGTTACTCCTAGCAGCTTCTTAATTTGAACTGTAGATGTCACTTCTTCACTTATAATGATTGATTATTCATCAAACATTTACCTCAGTTAACACAATGACAGTCCTGAAACAACTGTTATGTCAAATGGTAAAATGTTTAGTTATGTCCCATGATAATATTTATAGAAAATGAATTTTCCATGACAAAAAATTTAATCCGGTCCAGAAACACAGATTTTTTTGCCGTGTAACTGGTTGAAAACATTTATTTACATTTATTATTGTTTGGTCACTGACTTCTTATATTTTTATGTAAATGGATGTCAATTTTCTGTAACATTTGGGCAAGCCTGGTTCTGTGTCATCCCTGGCTCTTACCGACTATGGCGTCCCCCAAAGCTCAATGTTAGGTCCCCTCCTTTTCTCCCTTTATAGTCTCCTTCTGGGTGACATTATGGGAAACCATAACTTTCAGTTCCTTTGCCATGCGGATGATAGGCAACTCTATTTGTTCTCTCGTCTGGTCTCTAAAGTCCAGCTGTTAAACTACTGGCTCCCCCTCTGCAGCATGTTGCCACTATTTGTTTTGAAAATCATCTGTGATTTTGAGATGGCATTGTTTGTGAAGTTGTAGCATGTTTCTCCCAAGGAAAAGGATTTTGGTCGTTGTAGTGTATTTACCCTTGTTGACCAGCATAAAAAAGCGGAATGTAAAAAAAAAAAAAAGGTATGGTTTAGAACACACTAAATTGTAGTTATAAGCTGATATAAGGAGATTTTAGGTGTTTTTCTAAATAAAAATATTGCACACATATTTTGAATTCTATTCTCCAAAAAAAAACAAAACAAATGTAATATTATATGAGCCTTGCTCTGTTATATTGTCATTTATAATCTATTTATACAGAAGTCTGCACTGATGGGTGCCCACATGAGGAGTAACTTGAATCATAGTGTGTTATAAACCATTCATAAAATGTTAATATGTGCTTTAAAAGGCTAAATAGGGGGACCATTGAGTAAAGTGTTGTTTTTTCTTTAATTTTATTTAGCAGAATTTATGTTAGTGCTCACTTCAAAGCAGCTTGGCATGGTTTAACAGCAAGGTTAAGGAGAGTACAGCTAAATGTAATTGGAAAGTGCTTCAGAAAGCTGTGGTCTGTGTGATACTACTAAAATGCTAGCCAAACCATTTTAATGGTTGCATCATTATTAATTTTTTTTTTTTTTTTTTTTTAAAGTAAAATGGGAACCTGATCTAAAGTAGACACCCCAGCTGTAAAGAGCCCTTTGAGTGAGTGGGAGACCGTGTTGGCTATGCACATGCCAGGCAGCCCCATGTGAGTGCTTAAGCTGGTCTTTAACTGCTTACCCACACACAAGTAGATCCTGTTACCTTGACTGACAATGACTGGGAATACAGCCATACAGTCAGGTGGGGAGGTACTCATGCAAGCTTACACTCATGATACAGAAGTAATGGAAGCATCTGCAGGAAAGAGAAACACAAACTTCTTTCAGCATGCACGCCGACAAGCTACAACTCCTACGGCGGAGTATGCAAAGCTTTTGTTCCCGCCAAGAAACACACATATACATAAACATGCAATCACATGCAACACGCTTCATTGTGTTAAATAAAAACACATAAGTGGCTCCCTTGAGAGAGTGTAGGTGGAATATATAGGAGCATTTCCAAAGCCCAAGGCACGGTAAGTCACTGCACTCTTAGACAACAGGCTGCTAATAGGCTTTACTTCAACTCAGTGGGAGTGAGTTTGGAAAAACAAGGGTTACGATGAAAAGCAAATTCCATAATAGCACCCAGGATAGTGTGTTACCATGGGAATAAACAGCCAGACTTTGAGAAAAACTGAGTTTCATTGGTGCTGCCCCAGAGCTATATATATTGTGACTGGTAATAACTTTTACTTTGATAGACACAGAAAACTATATATTGTTACTCATTTTACATTACATATACATTCCTATCCTCACATTTCCTCTTTCTTTCCTCTCCCTTTTCTCTGTGTCCGTCTCTGTCTTGTATTGCTTAACAGGCCCATCAGCAGCAGCAGCAGAGCTATAAAGTGTTTTATGTTACTGTAAGGCTTCTGGCCCCAAACAACTCTTGGTCAATTTTGCCTAGTCATGCAGTTAGAATCTGTGTCACAATTGCTGTCCAGAACATCAGTTGCTGTCACAGGCGGCAATTTTGATGTGATTTAAATAGAGGGGAAATGTGTACAGAGGCCAATTACCTCATTTTTTTTTCTTACATTAGAACCTCGGGCCTAGTTTCCTTGTCTACTCTTTTGCTATTTATCCCTTCATCCAAATCAGTAAAGATGAGAGAGAGCGAAAGTGATGGCGAGGAAGATAAGAGGAAAGTAGAGGATGGAAGCGCTTGTCAAAAATGAAAGGGAAGGCAGTGAAAGACAGTGTATTAGGGGGGAATATAGGAAGAATGTAAACACTCATGGAGAGTTTAACACAGGACACAACACAGCAAACGGTATGGTTTAAAAAAAAACAAACTTTTTTGGGCATTCCTAGACCCTACAGATATACTGTACATGCTGATCAGGATGAGCTCTTTCAGTCCTGTGGGAGCATCATGTGCCTTTGCACTGATCTATGTCTGCAATACACTGGAGATGGTGGTTCTTTTTGCAGTATTTTCAATAATACGCCGTATTTTGCACACACCAGTTGACTCAGCACCTCACGTTTTAGGGTTATAGCCATGGGCTGTATAGTAGAAGTGGACACACCACCGTGATGTTATGCATTGTTTTGTAGATTACTGTTTTGAAGCCTCGAGTTTGGCATTTTGGCTCTCACCATCCTGGTTTCTTGGATCTGACTGAGAACCCGCTGTGGTAGTGACTCGTCAGTCACAAGGTAGCCAGGTAGCACTAAAGATCACCCTGCTTTAGCATCTATTTTTAAAATTAACATCATACATTGGCTTTACTTTTCAGACCTGAAGATAACGCTTTGGTTATAACACAAAGCTTTTATCAGTATCTGTTTATGTCACAAAAATATTTGTATTAAACAAATACTGGTACCATATCTTTAAAAAAAATTTTTAGTCTATCATTTATTCTCCTCGTGCCAACAAAAGATAATATTTTAACCATGTGACTGTATTGATACATTATGAAAAGATGCTTTGTATTTGAATGCCACCTTCAAAAAAAAGTCTTCATTGTGTCAAAATCGAAGTCGTGTGAATGATCCAGGTGGAAAACAGTAGAGAAAATGAAGCAGGAAGTTGGTGGAGAAATGCAATTCAGAATTGCATTGGACCATCTTGCATTATCGCTTTTATAGCAGGTTGTGTCTTTAATGGAAAGAGGTCCAGATGAATTCAAAGTTTGTTGAAAGTCTGTATGATGGAGAGAAAAAAAACAGGCTATCATATCCTTTTGCATATGGTTGTTTTTCCATTAAAGAAGATTGTACATACAGTCTGAGGTGATAAAATACATTTCATTGGATTCTTTATCTTTAAAATGAGAAAGGTGTGAAAAACATGTGAACATGTGAAAAGTTTCCATGGTCCATTTGCATGCACTTTTGCACTTGTCCCTAACTTCAGCGCCTCTGTTTTCCATCTACTGTTTAGTCCTGCAAGGTTCCAGGCTTCAGGATCGGCTCATTAGATAAAAATAACCCACAAGCGACATCAGTGTAATGTAAGGAAGAGAACTGAAATTCATCAACCGATTAGTCAAAAAGAGCACTCCCCCCCCCCCCCCCCACAGATTTTGAGGTGTCCTGGCAGAGACACAAAGATCTTGAGCATTGCAAATCAGAGCTGGGTTTAAAGTCCTGGTGGCTTCCTAGTGGCCCAGTTTAACCAAGCCTGCCAAAAACAGAGACCAGGATGGCTGATGTCAGTGTCCCTGAGATAATACAGGTGCAGCATGGGGTAGGAGAGGACAGGGCAAGGGAGGACAAGAAATAGAAAGGGCTTCATTTTATGGTTTTTGCCTTGAGAGTGTCCTTGTGTGCTTTGCATATTTATGATAGTGAGGGGACAGGTAGAAAATCAGAGACAGGATTTAGAATAATTCCCAATTGCCCCCTCTGGCAGTAAAATTGTAATAATCCAGAAGCCATGTGATATTCAAAGGTATATTAACTTAGTGGGTTCACTGTCTCTCTTTTCAGTGACTGACTATTGGACTGACTGAATGACTGACAGCGCTTGACTGTACATTTGCATGATTTTAATTTTATTTTATTTGACTTTATTTTATTTTGAGTTTGCAGCAGGTTTTGTTTCCAGACAATACATTGCTAGCATATAAATTTCATCTCCACCTTTGAACAAGGCAAGGCAATTTTATTATTGATCACCTTTTAATAACAAGGTTATTCAAAGTACTTTACAGGCATCAAGAAAATATATTTTAAAATAAACACAAAGCTATATAAAAAAGAGTCATGAATGGGATTTTCAAATAAAATAGAAGATGAAAATAATTTTAATCAGGATAAAACAAATTTAACTGAAGTGCAGCCACAGCACAGTGCAAAATGTGAATAAAGAGACCCAGGTTTAATAAAATGCAGTGGAAAACAGTAAAGCACCAATTTTAAAGCACTGGAAGTTGGAGCAGATCTCAGGTTTTCTGAGTTTGTTGATATGTGGTGCATAAAAGCTGAACGCTGCCTCTCTGTGTCCAAGACTATCTGAGAGGTGTAGATGGTTCATATTGGAGCAGCAGAACAGAAACTTACTGTGGCTCTAAAGCATTTGGTGCTTTATAAACCAACATCAGTATTTTAAAGTCCACATTTCTGGTTATTCTCTTCAGTTATTGGTAGTGAGAAGTGACTTTTAATCATTCCTCTTTAGGTCCCAAGACAATGATCTCAGTTTTTAACTGGAGGATAATTTGGCTCATCTAATCATTGACTTGTTTGATGCACTTACTTAGTGAGGAACATAGTCACCTGGTGATATCGTTAAATAAATCAGTGTGTTGTCTGCATTATTATGGTAATATTTTTTATTTTTTTATTTTCCATAATGTGTGCTAGAGAGAGCACGTAGATGTAGAACAGAAGAGGCTCAAGAATGAAGCCTTGGGGAACTCTGCATGTCACTTTGTATTAACCATTGACACAAAGTACTTCCTGTCCTTGAAAAAGGAATGAAAACAGTTAAGCACTGTGTAGAATGAAAAAAAAGAAAAAAATACCTTTAATAAGAGCAGTCTCTATGTATGGTCAAAGTTCTGCCTGGAAAAGATCAAAACCATTGTTTTAAACTTTTCCACTTGAAAAGTAGCCTTTTGAATTGTTTTGCTAAAAAATGGGAGGTTTGATATTGACCTTTAAGAGCAGCTTCATAATTGCAGTTTTTAGGGCCTGTGAGGAATAGTAGAGAAGTGATGACTACTTCCAGAAGATCTTATGCCATTCAGTTAAAAACATATTTTAAAAGGCCAGTAGGAAGAATATCAAGGCAGCAGGAATCAGATGTTGTGCCATCTCCTCCAAGGTTTTATATCTGATAGGATCGAATTGTGTCATGGTATTTGAATTGGTTTTAAGTGGACACAAGGGCAATACAAACCCTATTCTTGATGTGGAGGAACTGACAGCTTGTCTATTTGTCAGAAGTTTTAGTAAAGTGGAAGTCAGATAGTGATCCAGTCTGTCCAGGGCATCTTCTCTCCTGTCTAAGCTGATGTCAGCCAGATTTGTTTCCTGTTGATATGAGAGGCAGTGATTCCAGATGTGGCAGTGCAGCTTAGTGGCTTCCATTAAAATCACATTCAGTTCCTTAATCTCTGATCTCAGCCTGTGAAAGATGTCCCTAAGAGGGGAGGTGGCGGGGAGACTGATGAGGCAAACTTTTGGTGACCTTGCTGGCCTTATCAGTCTCATCAGTCCGGGCGGGAGAGAGCTGCTCTCTCATTTTGTCGTCTTTGTTATCAGCTGGTCATCAGTTGGTGTTACAGAATGCGCTTGGTTGGGGTGAGGTGGTGTTGATCGAAGGTGAATTTAACGCCAGCGTTAACTAGTGCTTTCTTTAAACAGTGAATTCCAAAAGGGGTGAGAGAGAGAAAAATTAGGAAACTTGGTCCCTGAGCTAGTTATCAACTTTTTGACGCCAAGGATGCCTTGTTTTGGGGTGCATCATCTTAGGCCAATGGGTGTCGCAGACTGAAACAGAAATGGCACATCAGTCAATAATTACTCTTTTGCTCCTTTTGTGTTGTAGTTTGAGACAAGAACAGCAACAATAACAACAAAGCAGGGAGCAAGGAAGACGTACTTTTGCACTGAAGCAAAGCAGGAAGCAGGAACAACTCTTAACCCTTATGTGACATTACTGGGTCATACTATTAATATACTGTACACCACAAGGGGCTTCATCGTCTCAGTGTTTTCTTGTTAAATATTATTGTAATTCAAAGAATGCTGTTTTTAGTTGGTGTCAAAACCCATGTTTGTCAGTGACCAAAATATGGATATTAAAACGGCATGTGCTTGCACAATGGAGTAGACTCATGTGTGACTGCTTATGTCACTTCTTTTTAAAAAAGTATTTCACTGTTTGAAATATGGTCCTTTCATATAACTGGACTGCCTATGCAGTAGAAAGACGCAGATGTTTTTTGCAGTAAGACCAGTAAACATTTCCACTGGTGGGGGACATAATGGGAGATTGTTTGTTTGACACAGGCTGGCCGGCTGGCTTAAATTACAGTGAAACAGTGCACTAAATTATATTTCTTGGTTGACATCTGATCAGCACTGCTTACTTTTACAGTTAGGTCTCAATTTTTTCACCTTCTGTTTTTTTAAAACAGAAAACAGTATGGCACCTGCTTCCTGTTCAGAAACTCTGGTATTACAGCCAAACAGTGCACTAAAATATGTTTCTGAAGACATTTTAAGTGAGAAACAGGCAATACAGTAACAGAAACGTGGTTTATATTTGATCAGCACTTCCTAGCTTTACAGTTTGATCTGAGTTTGGTTCGAGTTTGAGAGAGAAAGTAGGGGAAGGTGTCTCTTTTTACCCGTTTTTATAGTCTTTGTGGTTGGGGGCGCATGAAAATGTGGAAGTACAATCTGTATTTAGAGCAACAGCTCTTGAGCTGGCAAAAAAGTTTGGAGATGGGCAGGGAGATCTGGGCGCTGGTAGGATGGAGGGAAGTTTACCATAGTTGATTTACACATACAAGTATCCCGTTTAAGTGATTTTTATACGTATATTCATTGTGCTCAAATGAATAAAAGTACCTGTAGACATGAAATTAGTTTTATGGTATTTGACTTGAGAGGTTCCTGAATGTAAAAACTCATCAAAAGTCATTCAATCATTGTTTTAACAAAGTCAAAACAGTCTGACACATTTGCGTCACATCAACATCATTCCCCAGCCTCATCAAAACATTCTTCAAAACCCAGTCCCTCAGTAGGAACCTGTCAAGCAAATCACCGAGGAGTACAAAGTGCACTGAAGAACCTCTTCCCTAGTACAGATCAATTTCCTTTGTGATCAGCCGAGCTTGATGAGATAAAAGTGTTTCAAAACGTTTTAAAGCCAAAGCTGTTTCCCTCTCTGTCTCCCCAGTCAGCCACTTTGAAGGCTTAGGGCTCTTTTTTTCTCTTTCTCTTCCCTTTTGTTGACTACACTGAGGGTGTAAAAGTGGGCTTCTCATTTTGCAAGCACAGCATGAGGCAGCAAGAGGCCACCAGGCAAAATATCATACAGTCGTTGTATCAGACACAAGAATTGATGCCAAATCAGATATTTTAATTGTTAAACATTCAGAAAAAAAACTCCAGGGTGAGGTCTTCAATCAAAGCACTGATCCCTCCTGAAATATTATCCTCTCTTATTCAGACATATTTGCCTGTGTGGAGCGAAGGGGCTGGATTGTGGCATCACAATGTGGTTGAGGATTTAAACCTGCATGGGTGGTGTCAGTCTGTGCACGCGCCAGGCTGTGGTGTTAGCCACTGGTCCTGCCAAGCGAGGCCCTGCCACATAAACAGGATTTCCCCCTTGGCGGGCTGGCTGGCACAACGGGCCCTGTGGCCCTTTGAAGTGACAGGCTCCCCGAGTCCCCTGGGAGAGGCTTGGGATCTGATCCCTGTGCTCAAACACACACTCTGCCAGGACACCAATACACACATATTCGCATATTCACATTCATGCGGGCACATCCACAAAACACATAATCTGCTCTCGCCCAATCAAGCACCCAAAAAATATGATCTCCTCCCGCGTCCAGCAAACGTACACAAAAAGCGACACACAAACCAGACTGCCATCTCTGTCGTCAGTGCTGATAAAGGGCAAGCAGGAAGCTCTCAGAGTGCACCTGGCTCTATGATGATAAAGAAGCAGGTCGCGCCTCCCAGCATGCAATCAGGATCGGGCCAAGAAAAGAAGGATGAAGTTGACTGGCAGAGGGGGAGGGGAATAAAAAACAGCTTTATCTTATCTTATTATTTGTTTTGTTTTTTTTTTTAATATTTATCAGCACTTCCCTACCACATGTAATAACCTTGACACAGTAGAAATGCCTGCATATTCTACTAGCTGAATTTTTCATTAAAGTATTAAAAAAAAAAACAACATATTTTCGAATTTCAAGTTTATGTGCTCAGGCTTTGAGATATGATTCTCTGACATTTTCTTCTAAAGCATATTATAACAGTAAAGGTCTATGGAATTTGTTTTTTTCTTAAATAAACCCTAGAGAAACTATAATGCCATTGTGATGTGACTTTATGATGCATGTACTCTGGCAACCTTGTTACATTTTTAGAAGATCTTAATTTGCAATAGCAAAGAAGTTTTGATTGCATTGCATTTTTAAATCCATCCCAGTCTCACCTTCAAGTTGGCACCCTTTAGCATCAGTATGAGAAGCATCAGACAGTTGCTTTTCCCTAAGGTCTTTTAAAAAAAGTAGAAAATCTGTACATTTCTTGTGGAAAAAAAGAAGTTTATTTTGAAAAGACACAATGAATGTAATGTTCATAAATTCAGATGCTAGCCCCGAGCTTCCAAAACTGACGGAGGAGTTAGCGCATCATATTTTGAAGTTAAGGACCGCTGACCGAGCACCTGTATTTGACAAGATGTGAGTTAGAGTATGTTGTTATATCAACGTATTGAGGATAATGTTGTCAAAGTCATTACTTTGTGCAACCCAGCCTCCACCCTCCATCCCCTTCATATGACCTCATGCATTCACATTAAATGCAATTTGTAAAAAAAAAAAAAAAAAAAAAAAAAAAAAGTTTTTATAGTGTATGACTGTAATTTTTAGGAGAAAGTGTTACCCACATGCATCCTCAAACTGGGCTAAGCTTGTATTCAAGCACCACACACAAACCGTCCTTTCAGCTAAAATGTGGCAAATAAATTGTTGAAATAGTTTAATTAATTGGCCCTCCCCGTCAAGTGTTTTTTCTGCATGATTTAAATACTTCTCGGCCTCTGAATTTGCAAATTGACAATTATAATTATTGGATTTTGCCTGGAGGGGAGAAAGCTAATGATTTGAGCTCATTTTATTGGGATTAATTTAATTTATATTTTGAAGATTGTGTGTACTAATTGATTAGCTTTAATCTATCTAAATGTTGGAGTCACTTTGCCCATGGCACTGTGGATTATGTCATGAGGCTGGGGCTTTGCTTGGGTTATTAGACAACACTCTCTATCTAAACACGTTGTATCACTCATCTGCCCACAAACTGATAGGTGCTTGTTATACACATCATCGGTAGACACTGAGATTGATTACACCGTGAATGGTTGAATAGAGAGGAAGACAGAGGCATAAATAAAGACGGAGCTCGGTGCGAAATACAATTGAAAAGTGCAAGAGAGTTTATCAGAAAGATAAAGGGAAAGAGGGAGAGGTTAGAAATCAAGAGAGAATCAATGAAGAGAGAGAGTGAGGCTATCAAAAGCTTTCAACTCAGTGCAAAGCTTTGAAAAGGACTTCATCAAAATTGCTCTTCTCAACCCCTCCCTAGCCTCCACCTTTCCTCCTGTTGACTGTTGTGCGCTCCATCAGCCAGAGGCTTGGCAGTAGCGATGGTAATTGAGTTGCCCATTATCGATTAGCTTGTGGCAGCCCTCCTTCATTCTATCTGTCACCATTAGCTCTGTGAGTGAGGGGACATGGGGAATATGAGGGGAATGTGGGGTTTGGATGGTAGGGTGTGAGGTATCTGCAAAGAAGAAGAGAAGAAAGTCATGAGAAATCAAGCATGATGGGAGAACAAAATATATAGCATGATCAGGCGGTATGGTTCTTTTTTAGGGACTGTCTTAAAGTTATTGGCCTGGGGAAGGGGCGCTGAACATTATGTTTAGCTTTTTAAAAAGCAAGACTCTCCTCAGTGTTACTGAAATTTTTGAATCCCTCAATTAAAGTAAAAAAAAATCCCTCCAATATCTAAAAAAAAAAATAAAGAATAAATCCCTAAAACACACCTGAAAGTGGCATTTGACAAAAACAAAAAGGAAACATAACTAGAAAAGTGCAGATCTCAACCAGAGAGCTACATACTGGTTGTGGCTGCAGAAGTGGATCATGGCCAATCTAGACCAGTGATGCCCAACTGGTGGGTCATGGTCCAAAAGTGGGTTATGGTTCCATTCTGTGTGGACCACAGGTGACTCTTGGAAGGTGTCAAGTCTGTAAAAAATACGCTTTATTTTGAAGTACAGTGAATTTCCAGCGCAGAGCTTTTATTTTGATGTGCCATCTCTGTTTATTCTTGCAATATATTTTATTTATTGATGTTCTGAGCCAATGGGTTGTTTACATTTTGTGAGATAAAATTGACTATGTGGCAATTTATAATGTGTGGACTTTGAACTAATGAATACGGAGAAACCTGGGCCCTGTGGCAGTTATTTCCAGTGGAATAGTCCCCTACAGTCAAAATGATAGGAAAGATAACCAAAAAAAGTTTGGGTTTTAATTCAGTAGATATTGTGCCTAATTGTAGTGGATGGTAACATATTGAGTATGGAATTAATCTGCTTGATATTTAATTTCAAAATGAAACGATATTTCTTTTATGGATGTCAGTTTTTGAGCCAAAACAAAGGCTGGATGTGGCCCACTGTAGCCCATTAGCCAGAACATTTCCAAAATTGCTTTTTGCCCTTTTCTACATGATTTTGTTGATGACTTGCAGCCCCTACCAGCCAGTTAAGAGCAAGGGTACAGCAGTCAATTACAGTATAAAAAAGTCAAAAAACATAATAAAATAAAACATATATCATATATCATAAAACAGTATTTTTGTAACAAAAACTAGTCCTCACAACCATGAGAGGTCTGTAAGCAAACAGTCATGAATGTGCACACAATATATCAGGCTGATAGATGGTAGATTGCAGGATTAGCTGCGATACACAGACTCAAAAACTCCCAAACAATCAAATATATGATCCCCTCTAGGTTTATGCCTGCTGGAGATAATAACACAAAGCTATTTACCAAATAATCAAGCTTCTCTGTACATTTGAATAGAAAACTAGTAAATAAACAGATCATATTAGTAATGATTGAAATTTCACTTTGCCGACCATTAGAAGAAATGGGAAATATTTGATTCAAAACTTACTCAGACTGCACTATTCAAAGCAGGGTTTTTTGTTATGATGTAAAATAGTTGAGTGGCTGTATACACTCTTTGTGATAGATGACTCAATCTATTGTGTTAAAAAAAGAAACATAATTGCCCTACTACTAGCTATTTGTGAGTTGTGATCAGCTGCAGCGCACATGAAAGCCATCTTTTTTTTTACACACCTAGATCTCTTTTATATAACAGATTACATCTCACAAGGCAAAAATAATAATAATATGAGGTAAAAAAAACAAAACAAAACAAAAAACCTCCCCTGCAAAGACTACCCTAAATAAAAAAAAACCTTATACTTTTCATGCAGCCCCTTATAAGAGGGCATAACAAAGGTTGTGTTTAAAAAATTTTCCCACACATACTTTATGAACAGTTTCAGTTCTTTTTCTTTATTTTCCATCTACTCAAACCTCACGTTCTCTCCCCTCCTCTCACTTTTTCCATCTCTCCTCTCTACTTCTGGCACTCGACAACTTGTCTCTATCTTCCCCTGCCTTGTCAGGTGATTGAGAGGCATGATGTGAAGGAGGGAACAGGAAGGGAGGAGGTGTAATAAACCCAAAGATGAATCAGGGAGCAGGCAGTGAAACCCGCATCTCTTCCCTCTCTCTTTGCCTCACTTCTCCTCCAGGCACAGAAGGGTGTGGTGATGAGGTTGGCAGGGTAGTAGCAAGAACTGCTGAGGACTCACAAATCCTTGCACCTGTTTTTCTTTTTTAAAGGCCCTCCACCGTTAAACGCATGTAAATAGTCGTGTTTTGTAAGCAGCCCAGATGACAGGCGGCAGATGTTTACCCTAGGGCTCAGTAAATCACAGGTTAGTTACTTTGATTATGGGCCCTCGTCAGTCCCCGAGAGGAATAACCTGACAGGCTTAAAGGCAAGCTTGTGGCATGTACTATAAATAACACAGTCAGTTGGTTACTGCTATTTGATGGCCGTCCAAGGAAACTGTAAAGGTGCTTGCTTCAAGAAATCGAGTTGCAGGTATAGATGAAGGTATAAATGTGACAGATTGATAGATTTCCTTCATCGGTTCCAACAAATGTCAAATATGTGAGTTTAACAACCCTTTAAAATACATTTATATACCTTTAATTTGTTTCGACATCGACTTTATGTTTTGAAAGGAAGTGCGGTCTGGATATCTGTCACTGGATTTTATAATCCAATTGTGTGATGTTCTTATACTACATAGAAACCCAGTCGCCAATTCTAGATAAATAAATAATGTGAAATAAATAAAAACATGACTAAATAGAGACAAAAGTGTATATTATTCATATGATTATTTATTCCTTTATTTATTCCTAAGTCTTATTTACTGTTATTGTACTTATTTTTTGTCTCATTATGCACTGCCCCAAAGATGGCAACAACCAAAAACTGGATGCTATTGTCTTAGCTAAGAATGTAGATGTTAAACAACAAATAAATAATTTTAGGAGACAGAATTGGTGTATAAACAGTACTGTAGAATATGTGTGTTTCTTGACATGAGACCCTTAAAGCAGCCAGTGTTTTCCTCCTCATTGAAGAGCTTTCCGCTCAATAGGTGGTAGGACATGAAGCCAGCACAAACCGCCCTGTGTGTGTGCGCGTCCGCGTCTCTCTGTGCATGTGTGTGTGGCAGCCAGGCAGGCAGTCAGGCATCACGCTGCCACTGTATCAAACAACAGCAGTGGATGCCAGCCACACTTCCGCTCCTCACATGAAAGGAAGCAGGATGGAAATGGTCGCAGTTCGGGAGAGAAACGGGGGAGGGTGAGCAGAGGTGGGGGGCTGGTCGGGTAGAAGAAGGGAGGGACGGACGGGGCGGATGGATGGCTGAGCGGCCCCGAAGAGGCTGCCAGGCACCCAACTTCCCTGCACAGATGGAGCCCAACACTGTCCAGCCCCAGCCAAGTAGTCCGCAGACCGTGTGTCTGTGTGTGTGTGTTTGTGTGTGTGTGTGTGTGTGTGTGTGTGAAAGATGTATGTGTTGGGAATTTTAAGGTGTTTGAGCTAATATGTGTTTATGAGTTTGTGGATGTGAATATTGGATTTTTACCTCTGAGCACCTCACAGCGTTTCTGTGTGTGTGTGTGTGTGTGTGTGTGTGTGTGTGTGTGTGTGTGTGTGTGTGTTTAAGTGTGTGTGCAAACATATGGGGAGGGGTTATTTGTACAATAGTCAGAGGTGTGTGTGTGTGTGTGTGTGTGTGTGTGTGTGTGTGTGTGTGTGAAATGCTAATGCTCTTTCGAAAGAGAAAACTCAAGCCTCAGCTCATTTTTATGCATTTTTTCTTTTTTTTTTACGCTTACTGCGCTCAAATCAATCAATAAATAAAGCAAACGTGGGGGGAAAAAAAAGAAAATGCGCATTTGTGGGCAGAAAATTGTCGGCGGATAAATATGTAAATGCTCAGTGCTGCTGTGAAACATCGCCATTGCCCTCCAAGCATTTTGGGCCTACTTTAGATGCAAACACATGAGTGATCAGAGTCGGAGGCTTGCTTGATAGCACGCTTCTGGAGGAAGCTTTCATGACATGAACTCTCTTTTTTTTCTCCATTCCCTCTCTTCTTAATCAGCTTGCCCCTCTCACTTTCAATTAATCAACCACTCTCTCTCTTTCTTTCATTCAGTCGTCCTCTCTCTCAATCTGTTCCTCTCTACCTCTTTCATACATTTAATTAACAAACCTCTTTTTTCAGCCTGCAGCCTCTAGTCACACTAACAGTATGTTGTTGTCATCACTCTTGTGGTTCATGCAAAAGCTGAGAGGAAGTGAGTGTGTGTGTGTGTCATATCAAAAGAAACGTTTGACTCCACCTTGACTCCTTCATGGATCAGCTGCTGCCGTGAGAGCAAGACCAGACATTTGTGCCCTTGGCGGCTACAAAGGGAGATGATTATCTGGGATTGGTGTATGTGTGTGTCTCTGTAAATACTGTATATATATATATATACGTGTGTGTGTGTGTGTGTGTGTGTGTGTGTGTGTTTGTAGGAGAGATGTGATGATGAATATGTTAGAGGCTGCCTTTGACTCACGCACGATGCAACCTTGTGTGCCGCCGCTCCTGTACATCTGGGCGGGAGCACTGATCTATAAATTCTCGCGTGTGATAATTCTCTTCTTTTTCCGCCTCTCTCTCTCTCACACACACACACACATATGTAGAGGAGATACAGGTTGCAGGGGCCAGCAAGCAAACATGTGGCACTTGCCAACACCCCGCAAAACTAATCTCATATCTACTTTTGCTGCCGGGAGATTGTTTGTGCGACGGCCCTAAGGAGAGCCGAGAAAGCAGAGGGGGGGATAAAATCAAATCTAGCTCTTGTCACCGACTCAATTCTCTAAGTGATGTGTGTTTGTGAGTGTGTGTGTGTGTGTGTGTGAATGAACATGCATGTGTGCGCTCCCCTTCCACACATTACTCCAGAGAAAATCGGGTTTAAGGTTTTCCTTGGCATGCCAAAGTTACAGAAGATTGTGAATGCGGCTGCCGCTCGAAATGAGTGTCATCCATTCTCCACTCTCGCTCTATTTGCCCTTCAACTAAAGAGCCTCTCGAGCCTATAACAATGGGTGAGAGCTTTTTATTTTTTAGGCGAGACTTTCGAGATATATATATATATACACAGCGCAGGTGGTGCCATACCCTCTGTGCCATGGAGTTAGAGATGAAGATGGAGCCCTCACATCTCTATAGCCGGGGATAATGGGATTCCAGGCCATATTTTCACGGTGTAAAGAGACAAAGCCTGGTTGAAATCAGGGTTGATCCCCTGTCTTTCTAGTGCTGTCAGAGGGAGTTTGAGCCCACAAGAGGCCAGAGGATGGTGCTCTATCTTTACAGTGTTTGTCTTCATTCTCATATTCGCTCAGTCTCTTCTGTCTCTTTGTCCACGTCCATCTGTTTTTCCTTCCTCTCTCTCGCAGCTCGTGTTGGCACTCACACACTTTTCTCTCTCATTGTCTGCTTCTCATCTTCTCACTTTAAGCTGTCACAATATTTTTCTCGCTTTTAGACAATCTTTTGATTGTGACTTGTCAAATGAACTGGCAAACGTAGTCAACGGTCAGAAAGGACCTTTATTTATAGACAGTGGCTCCCCTAGAAGTTTTTTCATAGGGGAGGCCAGATGGGGCCCTTTAAAGTTTTGGGGTGGCACTTCAAAATTAAAAGCCATAACTGAATTTTGGGATTTTTTATGGTGTTTTAGTGTATAGGCTGGTTGAAAACTATTTCAATATTGAGAGTAAGTAGACCTGTTGTGCATAGTGTAATACCAGTACATTTAACATTTTTCTGTTTAAATGTGTTATGTACCAATTCATTGTTCTACACATAGCTTGTTTCCTTAAAAAGAGAAATATACAGCTTTAATTTAAAGGAATACATTGATTGTTAGGAGCGTAATAATTTAGAGGAAACTCGTGGAAACCCATTTTCATTCAGATATCTAGAAGTGAGGGTTCAAGGGACCCCTTTGAAAAAAGCACTCACCAAAATTTAGTCTTAATTTGGAGGATCATTTCACCCCCTTCTCAACCTGCTATTCTGACATGTTTGGTACCAATGGATTGTTCAGGTTTTGGGAACCAAGTTACCCCTTTGAAAATGGCCCTGCCAGATGTTCCCTCACCAAAAAGCCTAAATTTGGAGTGTTATTTCGCCCCCTTCCTGACAAGCTATGCCAACACGGTTGACCAGTGGATGCCTTATAGGTTGTCTGGTTTCGCTCGCTAAAAAAAAAGAGCATGCCTCTTAAAGGCAGTAGTATCGGCCTTCAATTATTATCATTGGGGCGGTGTAGGATGATTTAAGCACGATTCAACAGTATGACATAAAGACATTTTGATAGATTCGATTATGGCGGAGCAGAACAAAGCTGTTAAATACTTTAAAGAATTCTCCATCCACGTGTTGCAATGACCTCACAGACCGCCCCCATTTATAAAGCTATCTCCTTTATAAGGTACATTACTAGCCAGTTTTATACCAACAGCAGCACCGTTTGTCCAGAAGCTTATATATATATATATATCATTACTGACCAGTCTTTTACTGTAACCAGTTTAGTACTGGTTTTTGATACTGATCTCTAGTGGAGCATTTAGCAATTATAGAGCTGAAAATTTACCTCAAGAGTTGGTGGAGACCAAAAACAGAGCTCAAAGCAGAGTTAATATTGGACATACATTGGCTTGTGGCCAGAAACATAATTTCAAATGAATGATAGCGGTGTGCTAAAAGTATAAATCACAAGATTCACCACATTACAATGTTACATTGATACTTTGGTCAAAGATTCAATATTTGCTGATATTATAGGGTCTGTTTTGACAAGATTTTCATTTGATTCAATTTAGGTGCTTGCAATCAATATGAGACAATATCAGTAAATATCCTCATTGGCTTTTTATTGGTCGCTTACTGTTGTCTTCCTGGTGCTAGCACTGTTTGAATGTTTAGGAAGGAGGTGTGCCTGGACGGAAGTGGTGTCACAGATGTGTCATTGGAATTTCAAAATAAAAGTGTATCTTAAAGATGCCGATATATTTCGAAGTTTTCACTTGCACTGATAATCTTGAAGTGTTGATTATTTAATCGATATTTCGATCCAGATTGATGCATTGTTACACCTCTGTGGTACACAGTATTCATTGTATATGTACATAAGCTTCTCTTTGCTTTAAATAAAATATATCAGCTAACATTTTCAATTTAGCTATTAACTGTAAATTAACTGCAAAAAATTGTAGCTATCCTTGCAACAAAAATGCAGAAACTCTACTGTTCATTTTACATATAATACATTGCATATACACCGTTCTATCCAAAAAAGCATGGGAAATTGTTACATTAGGCTATCAGCAAAGAAAACCGACAACACACTGCACACAAGAGTAAGCATAAAAATAACACAAAAGCTCATTAGTTTTCCTCTCAACGTTTAATACTGAGCTCATTGTGTGTGCCTTTATCCTCAAACAATCCCTGACTGCTAAACTGAAGGCCGTGTGTCTACAGTGAGGAACTGCAGCTGAGCAAAGAGGTGGTATGTGGATCCAATAATGTGTGTCCATCAGCTGCCTGTGGTGACAGACAGACTGTGTTAGTGTCTGACGCTCTGCTCAAGCGTCGCTGCAAAATTGTGAATCATCTCACCCTTCATGTCACCTCATACGTTTTACTCCCTGTCGTCCTCATGCCCCAAAACATAAAAATTAGTTTCTCAATGTCTGACCCTTCCTTTTTCTTTTTGTTCCTTGATGCCTCTCCTACTCCTTTCTGCCTCTGTTTCCCTCTCTACTACATGCGCTCATCTAATAATCACATTTCTTTTCAATTGCCTTTCCTTTTTTTCCCCCAGATGAATGCAGGCATGCCAGGGTGACTCAAGGTCACAGCAATAGAGAGAGGAAACTGCTCTTTTTTTCTTTCTTTTTTTTTTTTACCTTGCCAGACAATGCTGCTACCAAATATTATCATCATCTACTCTATTTTCACAATTGAATTTTGTTTTGGCCAGAGAGGCCACAGCCTTTCCTGCTTTAAAGCTATTGCTGCTTTTCAATTTTCGTTGTATTGCTTTTCATCCCGCAGCAGGTTTACACAGAGCCTGCAACACATCATTTATTTAAAATGGGCTTAAAGCTGCATTGAAATATACACGAAGTGTGCGGTAAATGACCCACTGAGCATAAAAAATACAGTACATGTTTGACATGTTTGCTGTAGCGTTCAGATTTCACATGTCAAAAGTGTCATTGCCACACATTTGCATGATCAATATGCATGTACTGTGGCGCACATGTGCAGATGTTAGATGTTGTCACTAACAAAGTGGCATTTTAATCAGCAAATCAGTATGCAAGCAATGTCATGTGTGAATGCAAGGAGCCTATAGACATTCTGGACTAGCTATATAAAGGAGTAGTTTGATATTTTATGTATTTTACACTGGTTTCAAATGTTTTCAAGATTTCAAACCTTTGTCCTTTATGATAGCACAGATACAGCCAGTTTATGGCACTAGAGGGCAGAGTCAAAGCTTCACACAACAACAGATGAGAAAATGATATGTCAGTTGGTATGGATACTCTGTGTAAATATAGTGCGCTTTGTTTGAATATGTAGAGTGAATATAGTGTGCTCCATGTGGATAGAGTCTGCTGGTTCTAAGCAGCCAGCCAAATTAGGCATCAGGTGTTTATTGCATCAAATCAGCTTTGAATTTTGCTGTCTGTTTACACAAACATGGGAAGATAAACCTTGAAGGAGTAGTTTCATTGTTAGATATATTACACATCACAAATCAACAAGTTGTTTTTTGTGTTCTTTTACTTATTGTTTTTGGTCAGCACACATTTTGTGTTGGTTTGATTTTGGTGTATCAGATTAGGGCCACTTGACAGCAAAATCCTGGGCTGTAGCAGGTCCACTCCTGCTTATTAGACAACTGATAACTTCAAGAAGTCACTGCAGCCTGTCAAGTCACGGTCTGCCTCGTCAAACACCAACCACAACTTGTCGTTTTTCTGCTTACCTTAAGTGTTAATTAGTGAGCTTTAGAAGTGCTGTGGACTGTGGCTTAATGTGTCATGATGAATGTCTCGCGTTGTCTTTTTTTTTTTTATTTCACTAGGGCAAAGAGACATATTATCACCCTGATCAGTGACTCAACCAATTTCCTTTTTTTTTTTCTTTCTGACTTCCTTCTTATTTCCATACATATCTTTTCCTGCCTTTCTTGTGTGGTGCACTCTCTAGTTTTGTTCACCTGTTTGCTCTCAGAGGAGCTCCTCTGTATGCTGAGAGCTCATACAGAAGGCCAAACATACTTCTTGAAAGCTTTTTTCTTTGTATCTTCCCTCCCAGTGCTTTGTGATCTGTTCCCAAGTGTGCCGACAGAAGATTTTCACCACATTTAATGCCAGTGACGATGTTTCTTACATAGAAGATTGGTATGAAAATTTAGACTCAATTAACCCTCTTTCGGTCGATTCAGAATAAAAAAGAAAGTGTGGTTCATTTAAACTTGATAGGATATTGATTTTTAATTACTTCTTAACAGATTGACTATGACATCCTCATTACAAAAGTTGATCAATATTTAAATGATGAAGTCAGCTTTCGTCCTGGATTGCTTGTATTGAACGTGAGCTGAAACCAGTCAGAGATGTTGACACTGATGTGGGACGCTTTGGTAGACTCCATAATCAAGGAAATCTATCAGGGATGGGAACTTTTTGGCTTTAAAAGTAAAAACCAAAGCAGAATAGTCAATGAATATATTTGTATTGCATTTTGGCATGACACTTATTGTTTTTTTTAAACGATATACAAGTGTCAGACGTGTGTTTATTTTGTGTTAAAGACAACTTAAAAGCTTTAAGGTTATCGGTTTCCTCAAATGAATTGAGTAGCCACAAAACACGTGTCACAAATAGAATGCAAAAATTCTGATTTGGTGGAAATAAACTAAGTACATAAAACTTGACTCAGATAAAATTCTACTAACACATTTTAATAAGTTTGGAGAAGTGCAACATTTGTGTGCACAAAATTTCATAGATTTAAGTTCCATTAAATAAATGGAATAAGTTATATTTTCTTTATTTACCTAAGTTATCTTATTAGTAAATGGCTGAGCTCCTTGCACTTGAATCAAATACTTTTTTAGATTCAATAAACTTAATTGTTTTGAGGCAATCAGTTTCCTCCAATGGTGTGCTTTGAAGAAACTCATCAGGTTATTTTCTGGCAATATATTTAATTTTTCATATTAAAGCTATTTTGTCAGCCAGGATAATTACATTCCCAAGTCTATTCAGAAAATAAGACATTTAAGGTATCTATATATTGAGGATACCTGCATTTTACAGATATTTTCTGATTATCTGACCAGTCCAGGCTGTAATATATGAAATGGATTAATAAGAAGGAGCACAGACCGCTTGTTATATTCACTCCATTTGTACAAACTTGTTTTGTAAAGATTGCAATCTCAAAGAGTGTTTGCAATCTTTATTCCACATATTTTGAAAAGAAAATCTTTACAACCTGGCGGACGTAGGCAAGGATTAGAGACAAGAACAAACATTGGTTGGTTCAGTTTGTCGTTTTGTTTGTTTTGTTCTCGTGTGTCATTGTGATTGAAATTTCTAGTTGTTTTAGGACTTTAAGACTCATATTTTGTCCTCTGGGTAACATTACCCACACCTCTGCCCTGGAGAGAAACATTAGATACACTTGTGTTTGCTGTTGCTGAGACTTCTTGTTTAATATTTAATTGTCAGTCCTGTTGCTTTTATTTGTCTTCTGTCCACCGAGAAGGCGGAAAACAGGCAGCAGGAGAGTGCTGCACAGCCAGAAATGATTTCTTTATTAGCTTTCCTTTTGGGGCTCTATTTGATCTGTGTAGGCATTTTTATTGCTATCTGTATAAAGTTTGCTTCTTTGCAAAAGAGTATGCAAAATGTAATGCATTTTCTAAAGACACTGAGAATTGTTTTTTTTAAAAATGAACAGTTGAAAGCAAAGTATTTCAAGGGGACACACTTCTATAACAATGACTAATACCCCTTTTCCACTAAAATTATGGCATGTATGCACTTTTATTTAAATGCTGGAACTCCTGCTAAAATTAAGCAATAGACATCTGCACTGCACGTAGACCAGAGCTGTGTACAGGTCTCTGCAGTAAACAAATACACCTTTCTGTTTCTTTTTTTGATGCTGCTGTGTCACATTTCACATCAACAACAGCCTGGAAACAAACAATAGAAAGCAACATGGGGGTTAGTGAAACTACTTACCCAGTCTCCTTTTCAAACTTGGTTGTGACTAAACTTTGAATGATGTTCGGGTGCTGCTTGGACGTAGAATGACAGTAATTTGTGTCAACCCGTCATTACATTGTGCCAGCAATGGGGCTAAAATTAGCGCATCCACCAGGGTTTTGTATTTCAGCCACTGCTGATCAGAGCTGGAGCTGATAAATACCTGTGACTGCTGCAAAGTCATTTGACCAGGGAGTGAATACCTTTACCATTAAATACAAAAGCCAGATATTAGTAGATGTTAGTGGGTTTGGGTTTTTTTGTCCAGTGGGAAACTTAATTATTTGTCCTTATTATACCTTTGTCATTAGAATTGTACCTTTAGTTGTTTGTTTGTTTCTGTTGAGGATACTCATAACTGTGCATTATGGTCGCTTAGAAGTTGCAGTTGTTAATAGAGTGTGATTTCTTATTTCTTGGCTTATTCATTTTACCATTAGTAAGATGATGTCAAGTTGCTCCCACATGAGCTGTAGTGTCTGATTTATGCACTGTTTGCTGTATCGGTAACGGTCCCATCTGGATCAGGATTGGTGGTAGAAAGTGTGACATTACATTGTCTTAATTTTGATCTCTGAGAAAAACATGTGACTCCAGACATATGTATAAAAAGACGCTAACAAAGTGTCTTCAAATGAGAAAAGCTTTTGTTGAAGGGTTTAAAGGGTCGATCGACTCGGCTTTACTTTTTGCAGTGTTGTATTTTGTTTTCCTCCTACTCCTTCTTATAGTGCATAATATCGCAATTTCTACAATGTGCACTGAAAAATTGCACTTCCTCTCGGAGTTATCACTCAGTTAAATCAGAGCACACATACATTATACACATATTTCTAGATTCAGTGTAAAATACACTTTCCGGGGAGACCATTGTCTGCATAGTCTGCATATAAATCACAGAAAAAAACAGCTTTTTATATCTCCAGAACATTTTTTAAGTTCTCTTTAGTATCAAAGTAATCGATTGGTAGTTTTTTGTGTATATCTACAGGTGCATTGCAAAGAAGAAATACGAATAGCTAATTCTGCACACTTTTAATGGTAACCCTTTGTATGTAAACAAATATAGGTTAAAAACAACATAGGGCTAAGGATTATAAGTTGTTAGAATTGAGTCACTTGTGTTGAAGCCAGAGACTTGCTTGAATTGCAGCTGCTACTACTTCAACTAAGAACATAAGTTGGCATTTTTACAGTGAGTCAGCTCAGTTTTATTTTTTATTTACTTTCTGCAACTCTTGTGGTTACCAATATCATGGATTCACATTGCTGATAAAGCAGTTGCCTCCACTCTTTATGTGAAATTTGGAAGATGAAAAGTGATGAAAACCAAATGAATAATTAATACAGAGTGAAGTTAATACAGTCTACTATGTCAATTATTATCTGCAATACTGTAGCACTTAACTGGTAACAAATGGAAACAGGCAAGGTGAGCCTTGGATGCAGAGGAATAATGGATGAATAAAGATCAGGCGAACGGAGACTAAATGGAGAGGATGTTCCTGGGTGGGTGCATGTGGGTGCTTGTTTGTTTTTCTCTGGCTACAGGAAATGTAAGAAGCTTAGTGAGAGACTCAAGAGGATGAGTCTATCTGGTGTTTGTCAGCTCAATATATTACATTTCCTATAATAAGACCTAATTAAATGTGTGCTGTGTGTGTACAGTTAATAATTAATAGTATAATAACTTTGTTACTGAAGTCAGTGTGAATGACACTGCTTCGTGTTAAAGAGAGCAGGAAATTTAAGCATTCAAGATGTTGAGATTAAAATCAACACGTGTCTTCAACTGTGTTTAATCACCTCCTTAAAATTCTTGACATATGCCTATAGATTCAAGACATGGAGTATTAGTAAAAACTGGCCAAGGATAGGGATATCAGCAATTAACAGCATTAGCAGTGGTAACCACAAATAAGCTGTGCCAATAGCTAGCTCCCAGCTAAAAAAGGTGGTGCTCACTGCTAAGCAGCCAAGGCTTACATTAGTTAGCCAAAATGGTGTGCAGTGCGTACTTTATTCAGCATTTTACCCCAGTTATCTGGCTATTTGTCAGCAAAGTCAAGATAAGATAAAACAAAATGTGAGTCATTTACATCATAAAACATTGACATTTCACCACCTTGAAAAGGATAGTGCCCTGAAATGTGCTGACTAAAGCTCACTGTGTCTCACACAGTGCTGACTAAAAGAAAAGCCCCCTTGTATTTTACATTATATTCCTTTGTTTTTCCTAAAAATTAGACCGTTAATTAAATGAAACTGACATCTCTAGCCAAAGAGATGAAATTGTTGGAGCGGCAACACGTGAGAACCAAAATATGCAGCGGAATATGATAATTCTCACATCACCCATTGCACAATATTACAGAAACTAGACTAGACTTAAAAATGCCTCCATGATTTATATCAACATTTAAACATTGTGGACAAGGTACAGGGCATAGTGAGAATAGAATGACGGTGATTAAAAGTAATTTGTCTTTTCTTTAAGGCTAATAATAAGCCCATCATCAAAATAATCGAGTTATAAATGACAGTGGTATGTTCTTTGGAGCTCATATATTTCTATCTTTAGTTTTCTTCCTGTCACTTTGTTGTGTTATATAATGTGTGAAATTAGACATATTCACTAAAAACTCAAAACTTTATGATGTGGAAAATTACCTGACGTCCCAGCTAACAAACATTTCCTAAATACAAAGAAATGAACGTGACAGATGTCTAAGGTGATGCTTTTGATGGATTATTTCCTGGCAGACGCTTTGTTTCCTTCCTGTGGGTGTCAGGTGATTGACAGTGAGCAAAAAGAAACACAATGGCATATGAGAACACTCAATTTTAGCACAAGCAAATACTGATTAAACAGAACGTCTTACAAAGCCAATTGGCACTTTGTGTTTCCTCTGATGGATTACTTCACTCAGGTGATTTTTACATCTGTAGTGAAGAGTGTTTGATAGTGAGAAGTGTGACTGGCAGCTAGAGGCCTCTGTTGGTAGGATGATTGATACATGGTATCTCCACATATCCATGGTGGTTGTACAGATCCTTCTTGAAATTATTTAAGGAAGAACAGAAACTTGACCTCTTGTGGGCCTGCCATTTTTCTTCCATTTACCCTTTTGTCTGTCTCGGTGCTGACTGCACATATATTAGAATAACTAGTTTATCTTTGTGTTG
This sequence comes from Plectropomus leopardus, assembly GCF_008729295.1. Classification (NCBI taxonomy): domain Eukaryota; kingdom Metazoa; phylum Chordata; class Actinopteri; order Perciformes; family Serranidae; genus Plectropomus; species Plectropomus leopardus. The sequence goes on from NC_056484.1 coordinate 15,773,893, forward strand.
TTGCACTTACTTGATGTTTTTATTGTGAGAAATGTCAAGAACACTGATGCTTAAAGCTGCTCTAATCAATATTTTTTGAATAATAAAATGAAAATTTGAAAGGAATTGCTCATAGTGATAACTCACAGAGAATTATCAGCGAGTTGCAGCTTCCAGGGCTGAAAAATGACGCTAATGTGGAAATGCCGAAAACTGCTTCAAATGGCCACTTGAGGCTGGCTCCGAGAGTGAGACGATCCCTGTGTTAAAACGCCCAACTTTACAGCAGAAATCCATGTTTATAGCCTGGTACATAAAAGAGTTTTGGCCTTTCTGGTTACTTTCATCATTCGTGACAACTGAACGGGTGGTGACTTTTTGTGTAAGTCATCTTTTAATTGTTATTAAAGCTTAAAAATGCATAATTAAGGGCATGGCTGCTTTGAGTGCCAAGTTGTTGCTGTCTGTTGTAAAGTTGCTCCCACTGCAACAACGTTTGTTGGGTAATGTAACCTTGTCATAATCTGAGATTCACAAAGTATAGGTGTAGTAGTAGTTTTAGCTTTGTCAGTTTGTTTTCCATTCAGGAAGTTAATTGTAACATTTTGGTTGGAAAAAAAAGTCTTTTTCAGTATTTGGTTGTACTAACTCACTATAATGAGTTTGATGTTATTTTTTTCCTGTAAATACATTTTGCAAATGTTTACACCAGCAAAAATTAGAAGCTAACCAATCTAGCATCTAGTGTTAGCGCTGCGATCTCGTCCAAATATGGTCACTTCTGGCTCCAGAAATCCAAGATGGTTACGGTCACAATGCCAAACTCGAGGTTTCAAAACATTAGTCCACAAACCACAGGGTGATGTCACAGTGGCTACATCTATTATTTTTATACAGTCTATGACTGTCACATGACACAGCAGTTTCCCATAACTCGACAGAGCATTTAAGTGTCTTTCAATTGATCATTTTGATTCTCCGACCTGCAGCTTTAATGTTTTAGGTTCACTCTCATGGCTCCTATAGCATCCTTTTCAGCTGCAGCAGCAGTTTTCAGTGAAAAATCTTCATTGAACGTATTAATGCAATGATTTGTTTTGTTGGTTAATTTCAACCAACTATGTAATAGCCTACATATGTTTATACTCTGATTTAATAGGGATTATCAGTCAGTATCAATTATCAACTATCAAAAAAAAAAAAAAGAGAAGAATGTATTGAACCTCAAACAGAGGTGTTTTATTGTGGAGATGATGTAGTCGGGTCACATCATTTTTTTTTCTGATCCTGGACAAAGTTAAAGTTAAAATGAAAATTCTGCATACTGTAAAATCTGTCCACTGGATCCTGTTGGATCATTGTACACGGACTATCTAGCCCAGCTGTGATACTTGGACTCTGCGCTGAGTAATTTGTGGATGATGAAACATTTATTTAATTATCCGTCTATTAGGTTCTTAAAGGACTTTATTTAGAGTCGACCTCTTCCCAGTGGCCCAGAGGCAGCCATTGTTTCATGACAGACAGCAGAAGTATGCTCATCTGCCCAAACAGCTCCACCTGTCAGAAGACAAAGTGGGTCACACGGGAAGCCATATTGGTGGCTGCCACCTCAACTTTTATCTCTGATTAAACTGTAAGAATCTTTGTGTTGGACACCTTGCTGGACATGAGCCGTATGTTCCAGCTTTTCCCTTTGATTAAGCCCTCCTTCAGATTTATTGGCCATGGGAAATAATGGGAAACACAGCGAATGTAGAAGTTTTAGGCCATTACTCATGGCTTTTATTGGCATGGGCTCTGTCTGGCACACAGCCAGTGACCTGCACAGAGGACAAAGCAAGTAACGCCTCTCCTGGCTCCTGGCAAGGAAAAGCAGCGGTGAGGGGGTGGCAGTATAGAGGAGGAGAAAGTGAGAGAGGAGACATGGCAGCAGTGTAGGTGGGTGGTGTGAGGATAGAGGGGAAGGAAATGGTTTAATAATTTAAGAGAAAAAAAGAAAAAGAATTCCACAGTGCTCCCAAACATATCTCAAAACATTCTGCTATCCCCTTGTAATATAAAAAAGGGGTTAGAAAAAATGCAAGCAAACATCTAACAGGGATTTATAATAGTGTCTAGACAGAATAGTTGGTCCCTAAGGCGGTAGTGCAATGAGCCCCTGTGTACTTTGTGATAAAACTGAAGTTCAGAGACACACGCAGGATATAAAACACGGACATACAAATATTTATATTTTAGCCCGTCATGTAACTTTACATGCAACATGAATTGATTTGGGTCCGGGGAAACATGGACCTGCTTTACCAGCTCAAGAACCATACTCAACATTGTTTTATCATCTTGATACCCCCTGACTTTGTCTAATTTTGGGAGCATGGCTTATAACAGATGGCCATTCCTGGGCCTTCTTTACTCCATATATAAGTAATGTCAGTATGGAAGAAAACATACATTACTTGGTCTTTAAATGATTTTTTGGCAAACAAAAGGACAGTGATGGGTCTTCTTATTGGCTTAGGTTGCTGTTTTTTTTTAACTTGAGGTTGTGTGTTTTTTGTTTTTTTTTGTTTCTCCCTCACCTACAAAAAAAAATGTTTCACTTTGCCCCTCAGGGCTCCACTCCCCAATATTTATATAACTTAAATATTACGCTGTTGTCGTATAGGGAAGGAAAACAGTTGGTTGATTTTGAGATTATTATTACGTTATTATATTCACACATGTAGCAACAATGAAGACGCCAATTCAATGTCAACAAAACGCAAGGTGTATGGGCTGATTTAAATCACTAAAGTAAACACTTGCTTCATTCTCCTTTATGCACAACATACGTGGAAATAAATCAGTGCTTGCTTTTTTGCTGCTTTGACAAAGACATGTGAAAAGAGCAGAATTCCAGCATCATTCACCATGTTTTCTCTCCACACTGGACTTTCCATACTGAGCTTGCAAGCGCGCTATGTCTAGAGGTGCCACGTGAAGCTACAGCTGACTAAAGAGTGAGGCGAATGTTGATCCACACATTTCCAGTTTATAAATAACTTAATGGAAAAAAAGCCCAATTACTTGTAGGTGTAGAAGCTGCAAAGCTGCATTTGTTTCATGTTCTAGATATTTCCACACAATTACGCAAACTGCCGTTACCCCCTTGAATTGGTGTTAAAACAGTTGCTTTTAAGAGGCTGTACATATGGTTCAGGTGCTTTGGGACTATTTTACAAGTTCAAGTGCATGTGGCGAGAAGTCACAAGTGCATCAAGATGGAAACCTTGTGAATAGTTGTAATTGGTTCCACCGGCATATCAAAATGTATCATTCCTGTCTCAGTGTTTCCAACTGTTTCCTAATTAGGCTTCAAGCACGAGTTATATTTAGTTTACCCGCTCTTCCTGTGAGTATAGAAGTCGTATACATGTAGGCTCAGCACATCATGCCAATGTTAGACACACACCCACACAGCCACAGGAACACATACAGTCCTCCCACCCCAAATCCTTGTAGAGGTCAAGTCTCTGTTAATTGCTTTCCATGCAGTAGATGGATAGATCACAGTGTTGGAGAGAGGAGGCTGGTAGGTGTCAGGAAACGAATAAAAAAAGGCCCTCTCCAACACATCCATGCAAACATGACACAAACACACACATGGTGACATGCAAACACACATTCAGAGCATGCACACTGTCTGGCATGCATGCCAGTCAGCAGAGACTGTTAACAGCTAATTAGTGCGAGTAGCTGCAGGGGCCAACCTTATTGACACTGCAATGACAGTTTTCTAGTTTGAGTGGCACCGTCAAGTCGTCCAACAATGTCATTCGGATTCAATTATAAATACACAGACACAGGGAAAAAAACTCACAAGTAGCCCGCGGAGGGGAAACGCTGCTTTTAAATGCTGTGATCACTTGAGCAGCCATATGGATTATTGCGTGCAAAAGTGACCAGTCTGTTCCAAATCACTGAATATCCCATGTCACGTGACACATAGAAATACACATAAAAAGGAGACAATGGTGCTTAGTAGAAGGGGGAATTACACAAGCTATTGTTTTACAGCTCAATATGGGTTCTCCTCCAGTACAATTGCTTTCAGGATCAAGATATCCTTTTTTAAACATCAGATTTGAGAACAGAGCAGAAAAGGCTTATTAAGAATTTGCAACGGCATCAATTCTTTATGTTTGTAATATGATGAAATTTTAGGCTACATGTGTAATAGGTTTCAGGGGATGTTGAATATTCTTTGAGAATGAGCCTTGGGCTAGGCTACCCAAAGACTATTGCTCGTTTCAATAACCAGGAGGCTCGGCTAATGTGGAGGTGCAGGACTTTTTTCTGCACACGTTTTTTTTTTTGTAAGATCTAGGGATGAGGTGCAGGAAATCAACATACAATCAGCATTTCCACCCAAGAACAAGTTAACAGTACTTTTTAATTTTTTTTTTTTTATGGGTGGTGGACTTTCCCTAAGGCACCAGATGTGCTTGCACCGGCACTGCAAAAGGAATATATATTTGTTCATGCAAAACATATAAAATAATTATGCATTATAACCATTTCCATATTGTGTCACCCTCATTACATGTGCAAACTCAGTTTTTCGCAAACAGAGAGAATTTTTTCAAACTTCTTTCAAACTTTTCAAACTACTTTTCTACACTTTTGGCTTTTTTAAGGTCAGAAGAAAAAAAGTATTTAAAGGAATACGTCACCTACTCTGCACATGCAATTTAGTTGACTTTTCATGACAATTACATGTCACACAGCTTGTTAAAACAGTTGGTTGTGTTGGGTGGCTTTGGGGGAACTTTCCACAGGCTATTGCTCGTTTTAATAACCAGGAGGCTCGGCTAATATGGAGGTGCAGGATTTCCTCTGCACACTTAAATATACTTTTCTGCAACATCTAGGCATGAGGTGTTGGAAATTCACCTAAAATTTGTAGTTTTTTTCTTTCTGTGGCATTGTTAGACCTGGATGTCCCAGGCTTCAGTCTTGAATGTTTTTTAAACGTTTGAAACCTGGAGCGAGTTCACTTTTCTTTTTTTGCTTTCCGATGCCTTTCACGGGTATTTAAACCTTTGAACCCGGAGCAAATTCTCAGAAAAGAGAAAGAGCATACTGGGAAGAAATGTTCCACGCATTGCAATAGTAGATTTAGAAAATCATTTTTAAAAATGGGAAAAAATGTATTTCAGATTTTACCAATTACATATTTAAAATTATGTTCCAGAATTTGTAGTTGTTTAAGTGCTCTCCTTTGAGTTTTTTCTTTTATTCTGTTTTTCTTTTTTTAAAACTAATTTTCTTTTTTTTCTTTTTTGCTAATTTTTGGGTAATTTTCTTTTGCATTGCTCATTGCATTGCCATTCTCACATGTTTTCAGAAGAAATCCAGCCAGTTTGCCGAGGTTTCAAAGTGTTAAATAGCTCTGTATCTAAATATTTAGGCAATATATATGTTTAAAAAGTAAGAAATAGTGAAATAATAAAAGCCCTTGATCTAATAATATTTCCTCGGAGCTAAGCCCCCCATGTTTTCAAAACCTAGAAACGCCCCCTGCAGCTGAACACGACACTCATAATATGATGCAGTCCACAGTTTGCTGATTTTTTCTTTATCAGTGGAAACATCCTCTCCCAGCAGCGCTATCTCATGCTTTGTAGCTGGAGGAGATTATTTGGGGGAGTTGTGACGTAACCTGGAGCTAAGCAGGGAGAAAAAAAATCAGGCGATCTCTGTATGAGGAACATACAAGGATAGATGGAGAGAGAGAGAGAGAGAGAGAGAGAGAGAGATGCCGGCATTCACGCCTCTTTTGATCTATATAGATTATCTGATGGAAGAACAAACTGGATGGAAAGAACCTGCGCAGCCGGGTCTTTGCTCAGTTTGATTCAATTTGCCTTTCAAAGGGAAGTCAGGGGTGTAAAATTGCTTTCCAGTGTGATATGGAACAAAAATGTTTTCAAGAGGTACGAGGCGCACATGAAGAAGAGGAGAGATTATTGAGGAGACGCATGGAAACTGGCTGTTCCCGTGCGTAAATGGCAAGAGTTCCAATGGAGTGAATAAAAAGGGGAATCGAGAGGGAGAGAGGGAAAGTGACTGAACAACGGAGCAACATAGTGAAGAGAGAGAGAGCTAGAGAGCGAGTCAGAGAGAGAGAGAGAGAGAGAGAGAGCGAGAGAGAGGGAACGGAAGGGAAAGGAGAGAGCGAGAGAGAGGGGCTGAAAGGCGACTTGGTTGTCAGTGTTTGCCTCTGCCTCCCCAGCAGTGGGAGAGATGTGCGTAACATGCAGCGGAGAGCGGTGATCATCATCTGCGCGCCGCATCGCCGTGGACCGCCGTGCGCACTCGAAGCCGGAGACGCACCGAGGGGCGCAGCCCGCTCTGCCGAACCTGCCGTGCGCCAGACGCCAGCACAGCCGACGACAGACTCTTGAAGAAACACAAGAAGTGGAAACATGTCAGTCCTTCAGACCGTGATCGGGGGTTAATCGCCCTGCTGTTTGGAGCCACTCTGACGCACCAGCGACAAATCAAGAGCGCATATTTTTGTGGTTGTTACACGGAATCCCTCTTCTATCACATCAAAAACGGGACTATCAAGTGAGGATTTTTGCACGAAAGGGATGCTGAATTGCAGAATATGAGTCAGCGCGTGTCTGTGAGCTGAGGTGGAGTGTGTCTCTCCCGTTGCACGGCTGTCTCGGTCCGCCACAAACCTTCCTACGCCAGGATGCAGCTGCTCAGAGTTGCGTGGGCACTGACCGGAGCAGCGATCTGCTGCTTTCTGCTTCTCCTCATTCACTCCCGCCTGCTCAAAGAAGGTAACCACGCACCAAATTCTATGGCACTTTTACACTATTTTAATGCGCCATCGCGCTGCGTGTAGTTTATTCGAAGTTTTCCGCAACAAAAATTCCAATGCGGAGTGTCCGTCGCTTCGGCGCAGTCACACACTCACTTTTTTCTTTCACTCGCTGCAAAAAAAAATGTGTAAATAAAGCAGATTAATGTACGTATATGGTGATTTCAATCACGCGCAATTTTCCTTATCAACAAGTCATTCACCTGAGCATAATCGATTGATCAATTATGATCAATCGGAGAAATAAGTTCAAGCGGTGCAAAAAAAAAAAGAAAAGAAATCAGTATTAAAGGCAGCAATTTCACTGTTTGTACAGAATGCTGATTTGGTGTAAACGTTCTCAATAGATGGCACTAGAGTCTAGCTTTAGGGTAACATTGAGGTCAAGCGGTTTTAATGTTGTTCCTTTTACCTTGTATTGTGTTTTCTGCCCCATTTCTGTTCAATCCGGGATGAATTTCAACCCCGATCATCATTGCACACATCACTAGCGAGGCTCTGTGTGTGTTGTTGCCATGCTGTGTGGATGGCACAGCCTGTGGACACGGCTGTTATTGTTGCAAGTGTTTTTTTTTCTTTGGAGGGTAATTAATTGAGTTTTTGCTGACATTCAGCTGTATGAATGATCAGAAATCCATCCTCATGTTTCATTAATTCCCACACACAATTTGGCATAATAAATACTCATCATACCTGTCTACTGGGAGATGTTCACACAGAGGTTGAGTACACTTACTGCTCAAACTCCTTATGAAAGTCAAATGGTGCAACCAAGGGATTTACTGTGCTGTATGAACCTGGCAAAAAAAACAACATTTAATATTCCCTATGTACACGTATGTATACCCCCCCCCGGTAAGCAGTTTGGCACTCAAGAACTGTCATGGGTTTTTCTCTGTGCCGGTTTTTGAGAAGTGTGGCTTGGAATGGCCTGTCCCCGCCTCCGGCCCTGGGCAAATATTCAGGTCAAGCAGTGGCAAACACTCCTCACCGTGGTGAGACTACTGCGGGGTAGGAGAATGTCCAGCCATACTGAAAGAAAAAAAAAAACCAAAAAAAAACTTGTGTGTCAGCCAAAATGGCAGACAAGAGAGGGGGAGTTCAGGATTTTGTACTGGCACATGTCCCGAAGCCTTCGTTTGGAGTTTTAATTTACTGTGGCATGCTAGCCATTTCCACAGAGGTCAAAAAGAGGATTGTATGGCCACCTAATGATTAAAAAAGTGCTGCTCATGGCTGCGTTAATGCAAGGGACTCTCATTAGATTGAGGCCATCAGCATTGTGGAGCTTGTCGACCGGCAAGGCAATATTTTTGACCTTCACCACCGCCGAGTTGTTTGTCTGTATCATGTTGTGCTTTTACACCGAGGTGTTTTTATCCCTAAGCCTGCATTTTCCTTCAAACTTGACACCGAATAGCTTTTAACTTTGGGCGGATGGAGGAGAATAGCTGCTGGTTGGTCTTTGGCGAAAAGATGCAATTTAAGTTCATTATGGTTCATTTTGAAATCTAGAGAGGGGATGGGCAGAGAGGCACACAAAAGAGGGTTGAGAACATGTTCACTTTAGGCTACGGAGATGGCCAAGGTCAAAGCCAGCTGTGAGGGCTAATAATACGAACTGATAAAATGAATTCAAAGGACTGCATTAGTGACAGTCTTTTGGGGATGGGGATAATGAAAGGCATGCACGAGGGGCCTTAAAAAGAACAGACCCCTTTTAATCTGCTCTCACATATGCCTTCATAGGAACATGGGGGTTGTGCAACACTCCAGAGTGAATCAGAACAAAAGGAATGTATTTTTAGTCTGCTCTCTATCATGCCACAGATTGATTGTGTGTATCTGTGTTTTACATGTGTGTTATTCCTGGTGGTGCAGATGTGCGTGCAGGTGGTATGTTATCTGAAGGCAGTCTGTCGACAGCACACATCCTGAGTTATTACCATACCGGTAAAGGTGTGAGCTAGCTAGCTAGAGATGGTGATTTTGGCAATGGGAGCGCTCCTGAAGAAACAAAAATGTCACCCCCTTCTGCCAAGCTTGTTAAGATAGCCGAACAAGCCAGGCAGCAAGTGTATTTTTGGGAGTCGCACACCTCATTGTGTCAGCCCCTCTTGCATAATGTGACACAGAGATCTCGTGCGATGAGGAATGAGGATGCGGAGAAGGCGGATTGGGATTGGAAACATATTAAAAACATTATGCATAGGGAATGTAGATGAATTTTGCGCCATAAATTTCTCACACTGTCCACTTCAATAATTCAGGCAATGGAGCAAATCCCATTTTGCTCTTCATTGGCCGAGATATTTGTCACATGGCAATAGAGAGTCTGACACGTTCATGGAACAGGGGAATTCTCGGGTGAATCCAATGCAATCTTTTATTGGCACCGGATAAGGTAAAATAATGAGTTTTGTTCCCTCCCAAAATGAGGAAACCATATTTTACTCACTGATATAAAATATTTTGTAGCATGAAATTGAGGCATAGGCTTAGATTTCATGCTGGACGCAAAGAACATTTTATGTGCAAAATATAAAAGTTTCAAAGGACTTTTATTTTGCCGAAATTAAAGACAGTGCCCCTTTAAACTTTTCCACATTAAAGGCACATATTTGTGCAATAAAGTTAATCAGAATGCAGAAAATATAGTGTTTGACACTCAATATTTGCTAGAGAAGAACCCTAAGCCTCCCCCATTTTATGTGTCCCCCTAATGTTGAAATGAACTCTATGCCCTTGATTTGAGGCACCCTGCAGGTTACAATTGAAGTTATATGAGCAGCCTCTATAAAATCTTAATAATGTTTATGAAAATCAGCATCAGGCAAATTTCCCAGATTTATTTTTATTTTTGCCAAAATATTAGAACATTTTTCTCTCAATGTAGAGCATTATTGTTGAAAATGATCTCCTTAAGAGCTGTAAATCTTGAGGAAATTTTAGGGCCCAAAGCTATAGAGAAGATAAATGGAATAATTTTGAATGATTGAGTTGTAGCTGCTTCTTGATGTACATGGCACCGTGGGTGAGGTAGTTATCTTTGTCTAAGATAGAATGATCTGGGCGATTACCAGTGAACGTCTCATGTAAGAAAGTCAATTTATTGCTTTGGTTTTTGGAATAAACACCTTCATATCCTTCATATTCAGTATCTCAGAAAACAGGCTTTAAAAGACAGAGGATACAGTTTGATTTAAAGTAGATTTAGAATAAGCCAGCACTTTTAGACATGTGGTGTTATGAAGAGAATCCCTGGTAAATCCCTCCACTAAACTCCCTTTTAACTGTACCCATTTTGCTAGTAGACGCTTTTGCTGTTTCATACTTCAAAGGGAGGCATATTGCCTAAAACGTCTCTGTGGCAATGACAAGTTGAACTGGAGTACCGTCGCATATTTTCTTTTTTATTCATTCATAATGCCTCGTATCTGCAAACCCCAGTGGCCTCTCAATGTCCTCCACCTCCCCACAAACAGGCCACCAGTCTGCCTGACGACCGCAGTTATTGATCCTCAGGTAAAACCACAGGGTGAGCCACAATGGGCCAAAGTGACGAAGAGATGTGTTTTCATATACTGCATCTGACATCAGGCAACCAAAATCAGTTTTTATTCACCACAGACAGAGGAGTGGCCCAGGGATCCTTTTTTTTCAAGAAAATAAACCAAAGATATGGATTAGAATGCTATTCTGTGGTGTGACAGCGCTGCTCAGGGCAGCCTCAGGCATATTTAGGTCAAGCAGTGGCAAGCACTTGGTGTCATACACGTACGTGGCCTGCAGAGAAAGGGTAGTCCCATCACATCTTTAGACACAAGTTTTGAAAGGGAGGCATCACGTGTCTACACTCCCAAGTAGCTTCTGTCTGTCACTATGTGTTGGATAGCCTGAGTTGTTTTCCCTAAAAAGAATGGAGGGAAAAAATGAAGTCTACAAGTTGTCTACTTTAACAAAATGTTGTCTGATGGTTTGCGTTGGTAATACACAACTTAAAGCCTTTGGACCAAAACTGGCGTACTATGGGGTGGTAGGTGGCCCACCAACTGTGGCTAACCCAAATGCTTTGATTGTAGCCTTGGTGATTGATGTCTAAATCAGCATTCAAATGCTTTAATTTTTGTTTTGTTTTAACACTACTACAAATAATGGAGGTAACTGAAAGGAGGTGGCATGTGTCATTAATGAGGCCAGTGTTCTCAGCGCAGTTTTTTACCCCTCCTTTAAGCATTAAATTGGCAGTGATGATGAGGCCTGATTAGCAGCATTGGAGTTATTGATAACTTACAGAAACATTGAATGAAATAGTCCACCTTCTCTTCCTTTTCTCTATCACTTTCGTAATACAAAACATGTCCCATCACATCCCATCAAAGCTTTTAATATTTACAGATCATTTTTACTGAAGCTGTGAAACTTCTAAAATGGTATTTGGGACAGCCCTACCACCAACCATTTTTTTTAATTTACAATGAGATTAGATTGATTCACATCAGGAGGTTTTTTTTTGTACTTTGAATGTAAATAAGGTGCCAGACTGCATTAAAAACATAAAAAAGAGCTTCTTTATTAAAAAACAAAGTGCCAGAGGAGGATCCCCCTTGACAGGCTGAGGCTAAATCCTAGAAACACCCCTGCCTACCCGTGAACTGTGCAGAGCTGCTGTGGCTGGATTTCTCTCTTGGCAAAGATAAGTGAAGACAGCAAACAGTGAAAGGTTGAAAACAGTCAATACATTTATTATAAATACTGATAAATATTATCAATGTTTAATGGACTCCTGTCATTTTACAAAATTGCCCCTTGGACAAAGCAAGTTGAGTATCCCTGGTTTAAACCATATGCCCAGTGCAGGCCTCCAAAATGTGACCCCACTACCTGCCAGTGACCAGTCGATTCATCAAGCCTTTGTGCAGATATTAGACTATTTTCACAACTGCAGATTCATAGCATGGTTGGCTTTCGAGCACCAGAGTTGTCAAACAGTGGATGGCTATGTAAAATGGCAAAGAACTGCTACACAACTGTTGTTTATACCGACAGTTGTTACTGTTTTCCTCTTTATGCTACGCTATTTTGTTTTCCTGGGTTTTTTTCTTATTGCAGAGATTTCAGTCCAAATATTCAATTCCGTCCTGCCATCTGTGAATGTTTCGTGCTTCCATCAGAATATTAACTGTATTTGTGCTAGAGAGGCCAAATGCAGAGCACACTTCAGGCGCAGTCGTTAAAAAACGTAGTTGTTTGCAGAGCATCGCCTGCATCTAAAGGATGTAGACTGTTTAATTACAGTCGAGGCCAGAGTAAGCTGCAGTCTGAGCTCTGCCTTGAATGTGACTGAGAGAGGTGTAGTCATTAAGTATTTCTTCCCTTTTTAAGCATCTATTATTAATCTGCAGAAAGGAGGGATTTTGGGGAATTTAGCCCCGAAGCACAGCTTTAGGCTCAAGTGACATAAAGATAGTTTGCATGTGTTTAATGCTGCAGTAATACTCCTTTAGCATACAGAGGCATGTCACAATTGCCGTGTTTAACTTGGCAAATCCTCAGCGATGTCAAATCCCTCACAGTACGATACACAAAGGTAAGCGGAGCATTCCCGCGCATGTAATCTGCTGTAAACGGATTTAAATTGGGCACAGTTTATCTTTAATGGTCAGTATCAGCTGTAATCCATAAGGGTAATGCACATTAATCAATTGCTTAATTGATTCATTACTTAAAGGGTTTGTTAATTAATTCACTTCGATGAATCAATCACAGTTGCAGCAGAAACCTGTAGTGGTTTTTTTTAAAGTTATCTAACCCTACTCCGAACAACCCCCTTGAGCCCTGCATCCAGGGGCACTTTTTATCCGTGTGTGTATGTGTGTGTGAGATCTCCGATATTTAGTCATTGCACTGTTTTCACAGTTCCTATTGATTGTGGGACAGTAAAAAGTGTGCACTATTGCGCCCAGTTTTCCTGAAGTCTTATTGATCGCGTTTTGGCAGTGCATTGGGACAATAAAAAAAGGCAGTGGTTGGACTCTAATGAAAAGCTGGCTGTGAGGATCCTCTGAGGGTTCCAGTTTTTACTGGGGGAGACTCACTGGCCTTTGGAAATAGTGATGTCAGAAAAGACATCGACCTAACACACTTCATTCCTGCCCTTCCACCCATGAAGTGCCGTCTAAAACTCCCTGAGGCCCTGCCAATCCGAGCTCGAAGACACCGAATTAAGCTACTTTGTAAAACCTTGAGTCGGCAAGGACATGCGACACTCCATCCTCAGGCGCATTAACGTAATACAGATGCTGCTGATAAAATGTGTAACACATGCAGTAAATTGTGGCACAGATCAGCAAGCTAGCACAGATTGCCAGATTGTGCTTCTCCTGGATGTAAGATGTGGGGGAAAATGCATTAAGGATTGAAGGATTTTAATAACCGCAGCTGTATCTTTAATTAAAACCTCATGCAGTAGCCAGGGAATGTGTTCTGGTCACTGCGATAGAGCCCGGCTCTATAAATTAGTCATGTGAAAGTGTGTACACACTCATACGAGATTGGATGGAGGAGGAGGAGTGTTTGGCAGGCGACACACACACACACACTGAGGAGTCGGACAAGAAAAAGGAGGGCCAGTAGTTTGAGAGGTTAGAGACTAGTGAGGCCATTTGTCTATCGGCTTGTCAGCTGGTGGGAGAGAGATCCTCTCAGATCAGCGTTTTCCTCAGAGGAAGGGCGGACTCCTCTGGGCTCATTCTTGCAACACCGGCAACATGTCCATCATGACCATCTCTCAAAGAGATCGTACCTCCCCTCGGATGATCTAACCCAAGCTTATAGTGTTTTCATCAAGATATACAAGCTCAAAGAGTGCTGATTTAAGGGAACTGAGCCTCTGTCCGTTCTATTCATAAACTAACCCCCCAGACTATTGATTCAGTGACCCACCAGGGTGCTTGAGCGTGATCCATCCACACATTCTTGTGGAAATGATGGGTAAGAAGTGTGCTTACCCTTCTGCGGTTTCAATTTGTGATTTCCTCCCTTGTCAAAAGTAGAGATGAGGTCATCCCTCTGTCCGATCAATCGTTGTGTCTCTGTTCATTTAGCTGATCAATAGCTACTTAAGAAGTTTGATCTCCTTTGTACGTGAGATCACAGTCATTTGAACGGATTGAGAAGCAAGGTTTTTCTGTCTTCACAAAAGCTCAGTCCCGGAGGCCATTGTGACACAAATGTGGTGTCTGTGATAACAGGCTCGGTCATGCTATATGGATCCAGTGCGTTCGCAGCGTTTTTCCATTTCCATCTGACAGAAATGTAGGTTTAATCTTGCATTAGGTTGGCTAGAGTGCATTAGCTTTTTGTGTCAAAGGGGCAGAATATTACCGATGCTATGCTGCTCCACCGAAACAAATTGCATGTTACTCTTTAGAAAACTAATGGAGGCTCTATCGATTCCAACGAGGCCAGCCACTTGCTTTGTCTCGGCTGTCAGATTGTGTCTAAAGCAATTTCATAAAGATCATTATTTTCTTTCTCGGGATGTCTTGCAGCTAAACAAGATCCTCCTTCGTTCGTTCCTGCCTTTTGTACTGCTCATGGCGGCAGCTCTTATGGCCCAATTGAAAATGAATTAGAATAGAATGACACATAATGAAAATCACCAAAAAGCATTGGCACGTCACATCCCCTTAGCTTGTTGCACCCTTGAATAGATTGCTTGTGGGGTTCCAATTCCTATTCTCGATCCAACGCAGTAAGAGAAAATGGGTTTAGCTCACTGTAAAGGACAAGCCATAACATTATGGGTCATAACGAGCGGTGCCACTCATTTATCTTCTAATGCCATTACGGCGTGCGGAGGGAGAGGTGCTGACATGGGTGTTAGTCATGCAACAAAGCGGGATAACTCAACACGTTCGCTGCACTTATGGTGATCATTATTGACATAATTGACGTAGCTGGCGAGCATCACAGTGTCAAATTGTAATCCAACAGGTTGCTTGAATAACATTATTCAAATGATTGCATGCCTTATCTTGTTTACTCATTGGAATCCTCTTTGTCTTAGGAAGTTGGGAGGTAGTTTGAATGCAAAAATCTGTCATGCATGAAATTCATAACACCGAACTGGAACCTGCTATCACTCCAGAGTTGATATATGGGTCTTGTAGTACACAGACTAAGACAAACTCAGTGTAACTTATCAAAGTTTTATGATTGAAGAAACAGACTTTTGAGTTTTACTCTGTTGAGAAAAAATTAAAGTGCAGATTTCAGAAGTCTTTAGTTCTCGCCGTGACTTATTGCTGGTAAATATATTAATAATCAAATATATTGTTTGATTTTTGTTCTATATGGCCTTGCCCTGCTGTAACTGAGTCTCAATCTGTGGCCCCTACCACATAGCCTTTAGTCCTCTGTTTTGAGCATCACATGTTGTGGAAGGGTATTCCGACTCTTGTAGGCAGGGATAATGTGAAGTGTACTGCTACATGCACCTCCAAAAGGAAGTGTTTTAGAGGCACACTCCAAGCTGACTGATATGAGAAATCATAGGCTAGATGGCTACACAAGCAACAAAAGGAACCTACATATTTTAAAAAAAGATTTAAAGATTAGGATAACTATAATTTATCTTTCTAACAAGCATAAGGGGGTGCCCAGTAGCTCACCTGGTAGAGCGGGTGCCCCATGTACAAAGGCTGTGTTCTTACCCCAACAGCCACAGGTTTGATTCCAACCTGTGACCCTTTGCTTCATATCATCCCCGCTCTCTCTCTTACACCAAAAGCTGTCCATTCAAATTTCAGATAAGTGGCACGTCATTTTGAAGTTGCTATCATTGCCATAGTGGTCTGTTTATGTGAATGTCATTGATGAAGAGATGAAGATACTGATGAAGTATCAGGGTCTTGAAGGGTTGCACCATGTTTTAACCATTACGCCTGGTAACTCTACTCTGAGGAGAAATGAGGGGAAGTGGTAAAAATATATACCTCAAAATTCCATGCCATTGTTTGTGCATCTGTTGAAAAGCTTTTGTTTGAGCAATATCCCCTTTCTTCTCTTCTCCCCTCTCTTTGCATCTGTTAAAATCCCCTTTTTTTTACAGTTACACCATTGCTCTATATAGTTTTATGCTTATGTTTACAGCTCTGTCGATACAACAGCAGGGGGGGAACGTGGGGTGGGGGGGAACAGCCGGTGATTCTGCTTCATCATAATCATTACGGTCCATTCCACATGGGGGAGAGGAACTTCATTATTGTACCTGCAGGGACTGTTAAAACCAAACTCATGAATACAGAAAGCTTTCTTCTGTGTTTTTTTTTTTTTACAGTTGCGCCGCTAGGGAATTTTTAAAGCCACATTCTTCACTTAAAAGTAATACATATAGTATACACACTGTGTACACAATAATTTACAAGTTATGCTGGATGCACTGTTATGGGTGCCAAACTAGCTGTCTGTTTGAGCTCAAATAAAAGTATGTATAAGGGGCAGGTGGGTCACTGCTTTCAAACCTAGTGTTTCATCATCTGAAAAGCAATGCACATTTTTCTATTTGGTATGCATTGATGTGCATTGATCTGACTCTCGTTTCCCTTTCATAACATTGACTCGGCTAGCCTCCAGTGCTCTCACAGGGTACCCCGATATTCCATATTTCAGAGGTTATTATCACCAAGAAATTCACAGTAAAGGCATGAATCAGACGTACCTTAGATAGCGTTTCGCCACACAGTGTGAAACAAAAAAAGAAAAAAAAAAATCATATTTTAATAATGATATGTATTCTGCAAATGAAATATGCCAGCCTTGCACATTTGCCTTGCTGAACAGACAATAAATTATACCTTGTGCACAGCCACATAAGCCCAAGGATAATACCACATCCAATGAGTTGAAAGGAAATAGGGCTTGTGGGATGCAGGAAACAGAATGCCCTTGTTTAAATCAAACAGCAGAAGAAGGAAACATTGACATGTAGGTCCTGTTGGCGCGATTTACCTTGTGCGCGTGCCCCTTGCAGCACAACTGTGCTGTAAGGTTGGCATGTAAACACGCACCCTTTGTGCAGATAGACATTGTGGCCGCAGCCAAGTTAACATGCAGATGTGTAGCGACAAAAACAAATGCAGACATACGCGCACACACTCCGTCAAACATACAGCGGAGCTTGACAGACTGTGTGCACTATCTCGTGTTTGCTTTAGTACATTGCAAAGCAAATTCCTGTAGCTCCAAGTCTAATTTATCAAACAGACTGTGCGAGTGTGTGTGTGTGAACTTTCATCATGCATTCTGAACACACACACACACACACACACACACACACCCTTCTTCAAGATAGTGAATAAATGCTGCGAGCAAGTGTAGATGCACAGGCACAGAGGCAGCCGCGTATACATATGCATACACGGCCACAAAGGGTCACTTACCCGCCCACACACACACACACACACACACACACAAAGAGTGCGACAGGTTCTTATGGGACTCTGGAGAGGATGAAATATTGCTGCAGAGGCCACACACATGCACACAGTCCACATTGAAGCACAAACACACACACAACAAAAACAACACACGTCCAGGGATCGCTGAGGCAATCTTGTCAAAGATGGAGATGTGTCTTAACAGAAAAACCATCTGCTTCTTCTTCTAAATGTCAGGGGCTTGATAACATACATGCACACGACATCCGGGAAATGTTCGCATCATCCATCATTCGGTCTCCACAGATTGACAGATACAGTACATTGCAGTTATCACCAACTTGACATAATGGCACACACAATAAACACACACAATGCACAGCCCCATCTGACTCGCAGGCGGACCAAAAGGCAGAAGTGACATCATGGCGGCAGGGCAGAGTACCACCAGTGACATCTCACCCTTAATAGCGTCTGATAGGTAAACAGAGCATAGCCACCCACCTGCCTTTTGGCCCAGGTGGAACCACTTGAGCAAATTGCCTCCTTAATTGATGGACTTGAACTGGTTGCTGTGTGCTCACTTGTGTGTGTGTGTGTGTGTTTGTGTGTGTGTGTGTGTCCTGTGGCTAGAAGAGCAGTAATAGTGGAAAGAGAAATCTGTCAACTGGTAATGAAATAATTGGCACAAACGGTTTCAAATGCAGGTTCGCGTGCACACACAATTGCACTTAAACATACACATGTGCACAGACTTTCTCATAGATTTGTGCTCTCTTGTGCACACTCATCCACAAACACACACAGCTCCAACCATGAGTACAGATAACGGCGTAGTGACGGAGCCTGATGCACCATTTCCTCTGGTTGTAGCTACAAATGAACTCACCCAGTGGCTAAATATGGACAGACTGTGACAGCAAATGAGGCAGAAAGAGAGATGACGGAAAGACAGAAAGGATGCACTATATATGGTGTGTGTGTGTGTGTGTGTGTGTGTGTGTGTACGTACTATATATACATACTGGAGGGGAGTAAAAAAGTGCATGAAAGAGAGTAAGAGAGTCGAATGGTGACAGAGGAAGAGAGCAAGAAAGAATGAGACAGAGAGAGAGAGAGAGACAGAGAGAGAGAGTGAGAGAGAGACAGAGAGAGAGAGTGAGAGAGAGAGAGAGAGTGAGAGAGAGAGAGAGACAGAGAGTGAGAGAGAGAGAGAGAGAGTCACAGGTTGTTGCCGATGGGTTGCTTCCTGAAATAAATTCTTTTTGGGGGGATGGTTACCATGGCAACTCAGGTAACGTCAGACAGGGATTGGTTGTGCTAGTAACCTGCGCCAGCACGAAGAGAGAGAGAGAGAGAGAGGAGGATATAAACCAAATACTGTGTACAGTTATTATCCATATAAGATTTTAACGATTTAGGATTATCCAGTGCTGTGCTTCATCGGAGGATAAAGGCTCAGATTATTCATCAAGTTTCTGTCATTTCCTTAATGCAAAAGACGCCAGTATACTGTAAGTTGCTAAGAGTTAATCAGTACTTAAGATGCTTATCGCTGTCATTATTTTGAGAGTGACATGGCAGAGGTCAAAGGTTTTGTCTATTTCTGATGTGAATGTGCTCAATAGGGACTAGAGGGTGAAACGAGAGTAGATTTTCGCTCCTGTCCCATCCTAATCTGGGAAGATGGGACTCCCCGTCCCATCCCATTCCTGTGCTGTGTTTTAAAATAATAAATGTTAATTCATATATATATAAAAAAACTAAGCATATTCCTTTGGTAAAGAGTAATGCTGAAATAACCCCGAACAAATACTGAAACAGCTTTATTGTGCATATTTTTATGTTGTGATATTTCTAGGGCTGTCAGCGTAAACTTGTTCTGTGTTTGAGTGTCTGAGTGTGTGTTTGTCTCTCTGTGCCAGACTGTCTCTGTGTGGCTGCTTGTCTTTCTCCCCCTTGTTTAAACTGGGGCTGACATTGTCGACACAATTAATCACAATGCTGTAGGTAACGTGTTTTTTTTTGTTTTTTTGAAATTGCGTTAATCACAGGTCAATATTCCCGTCTTTAAGAGTTTGTACCAGGCTGGGATCGAATGCTACAGCGATGGTATCAAATGAACCCATAACACCTGAGGTATCCAGTGGTACCAATCATGTCATGCTAGAAGTAAGGGGGCTGAATAACATATTGGCATTTTACAGACATACATGTCATTATGTGGGATTTCCTCTTAATATGTTAATATGTATGCGCCAAACACAATCATTTCCAAGTCTGGCCTTTCATTTGTTCTCACCAGAGTGTGACTGACTCACACGCCAATCAGCTTGTTGTGCTGACCTCAGCATTTGTTGCAAATGGTGTACAGCTAAAAGTTTCCAGGTGTATCTCACGCTTGTGAACTTTAGCTCCACATTACGTCCTTCAGTCTGCATACCATGTATTCTGAATGCAGCTGAGTGCACTGGACTGTGATCAACCTCCATTTGACAGTTTGAATATGCAAACTTTTACAGCCCTAGTACCCACTGTCAAAATTACTTCCAACCAGGAATCTAACTCTGCACCCCTAAAATGTCAGAATAAGAGGTCTGACTGTTGCAAACTTTAGGCTGAACCTGTTTCCCTAAAAATAGATATGTCCTGTGTTTTATATTCAAAATTTAGTGGTGACAATACTCCAATATGAGAAAACTCCATGTTAAGTAGAAGTGCATTGAAAATGTCTCCTTAGTTAAAGTACATAAATTTAAAAAAAAGACCCCCGTGACTGTTATGTTATTATATAGTCTGTTATTGGATTACTATTGCTGATGCATTAATGTATAATTACCAGTTAACTGATTCTGTTGATTAAAGTGACACTTATTTCAACTAATAATGTACTCTTGTACTGTTGAGCAGTTTGACCTAAAATAGGTCATCATATTTTTAAGATCATCTTTAGTTTTGTCTACACAAATTAGAATCTGTAAAGTGGCTACAGTAACATTTAAAGCTCTGACAGAAATGTAGCTAAAAGTATGAAAGTATAATATTTCTCTCTGATGTGATCTTTGATGAGTGAATGCACATATTTTCAGTCAGTGTTTCAAAATAAAACAACATCTCATCCTGAAATACAGGTTTTAATTATCTTGGATGGCATCTTGTGACCTTTTTTGAGTAATAATCCCATTCAAACATAACATTCATTGTTTCAAAATTCATTGTTATCTGGACTGTTGAATGGCCTGAGCTCCCCTGAGCAGAGGAATGTCCCATTCTACTGGGGTCAAAGGTCAAACACGTTAATGATGCATTGCCTCTGATGCCTGTCTGCATTTCCCTCAGTCTCCGCCTCATTATTTAGAAACCTAATCAGGACAAAGTCAAGCTGAGTAACATGCATATTTAAGATAATAGTTTTTACCCTCAATTTGTTTTAAGAGTTGTTTTTTTTAGTAGTTTTGTCATTAATCTTGGGCTGTTTTTCATGTTCCTGATCCATTGGCGCCACCAGAATTCTTTCACAGAGGGGGCCACTGAAAATTTTGGGGTGGCACACCAAAACCAAAAGCCATAATTGCACTAATTACAGGAATTCGATTATCATTGTGAAGTATATAGGATAGTGGAAAACTAAACTTAGCAAGAAGTTAAGGAAGCTCATACTGATATACTTTGATTTCCTATTTTACAGTTATTCATCAGATAGGCTTGTCATCCTTTTCCTCAAAAAGACAAAGGCACAGCTTTAATTTGAAGGAGATTATCGATTGTAAGCAACAAAAAATTAATGTAAACAAGCTTTCTGAAGTTTAGGAGAGACGTGTGGGTATCTTAAGGTGAAATTTCAGGAGACCCCTTTGTAAATTGCCATACTAGTTGTTTCCTCGCCAAACTATGCCGACATGGTTGTTACCAGTGGAGGCTTTAGGTTGTCTATATCAGCCCCTTTAAGACAGTAATATTGGCCTCCAATCGTTTTTGCCTGGGAGGCCAGTGGGATTGCCAGCAGTTGTATCAGAGTTGCCATGGCCCCCTGCCCCCCCTTTGGGGCACCACTGTCCTGATCAATGATTAAGCCTTAAGTACCGTCACTTGCTTTGTTTTAAAAGCCTTTATACAAAGCCTTAATGAATTCTCATTCAAGCTGATGTCACATTTTTCTGTGCGTGAGGATGCAGCAGTTTTAACCGAGAGCTGGTCGCATTTACCCAATGTCCTCAAAATAGCTCCATAATGGTGCTGCGCAAGTACATGTGTCTTGTAGTGTAGCCCTCTGGAACTGAGAGGAGATAGAGGAGAGGACACAGTGAGTGTGTGAGTGTGTGTGTTTGTGTAATAAGTGTGGTCAATGCAGATGTGGGGAAGCTGCGCCAGTGAAAGCCTCCGTAGGGTGCTTTATAAGGTTGTGTAATGTCTGTGCAAGTGCGCGTGCAGGCAGGTGTTCCTCCATGCTTCTTGTGTATATGCAGTTGTGTGTCATTACAGACCCTAGTAAGTGTGTGCAATCCTATTGTGTGTGCGTGCATGTGTGTGCTTAGAAGCCTGCAACACAGCCAGTCAATAATTAGCACAGACAGCATGGGGAGGACGATGAGAGAAAACATGAGGGAAAACAAGACAGGGAAAATTTTTTTAAAGAAAAATAAAAAATAATAAGAGTAGCAAGTGTAGCCAAGCCCCCCAACACACACACACACACACACATACACCCACCCTCTGGTTACCGTGGAAATCCAGATAAGGATGTTTCCACTCTTATTCTGCTAACATGGCTCTGCATTGGCTCTGACAGAGCCTGAATACCAATTACACTGCCCTGGCACCTCCTCCACTGGAGATAGAGACAGAAATAGGGGTTGTGGGAGCAAGACAGAGCGACTGTGGTGGTGGTGGGGGGGTGGGTGCAGAAAGGGGACAGAGGGAGAGATGAATGCAAAGAAAGACAGGGACGGAGAGGATATTGCTGACTGTATAGAATTACGACAAGTGGAAGTGGGTAGAGAGGAAAAGGAAAGAAGTGCAGGATCAGGGACTGTGTGTATTTTGGCAGAATTGGCGAAGAGAAGCGGA
Source organism: Plectropomus leopardus (assembly GCF_008729295.1). Lineage (NCBI taxonomy): Eukaryota > Metazoa > Chordata > Actinopteri > Perciformes > Serranidae > Plectropomus > Plectropomus leopardus. The sequence goes on from NC_056484.1 coordinate 15,796,258, forward strand.
AGAAAGGAGGAAAACGGGGAGTTTTGGGAGCTGTAAACAACTGGTACTTAACTCTATCAACACTCCCTCTGTCCACCTTTCATTCGCTTAAGTGAGCATAACAATGTGCCCCCCTCCCTCCTTTTTAGGACCATTTTCTTAGATGGTTTTCTCAAAAGTGGCGGCTGACCATGGGCTGGTAGTAATAGCGAAGGCCTGATGATAGCTCTGGTGTTGAAGCCAATGAATAATTTATCATTTATGCCGCGCCGCAGTGAGCACATAGTCTCCTTTAAAGCACATTGACTGTCTGTGCTCCGGCTCTAGCCCCCTGGCTTTATTACTAACGCACACACATGGACAGATTTGAATCTACACACATATTCATGAACTTCCTCCACATACTTGACATGCTCGCATCTTCTTATTCCTGCTTCCCTATTTCCTTCTCTTTTGTTATGCAAAATGCTGCCGCTATAGTAAGCGGGGCTGTTTTCCTCTGTAGGAACAGAGTGCGTCGCCAAAAGCATGGCGCGGGAGGTTGTGATGAACTCTTGAAAAAAAAAATGGATGTGGATCTGCTCAAGTCCTCCGAGAACAGCCACAATGAAAGAGGCAGTGCACTCTTTAACTCCCAAAGTGCTAACACTGTGTCACCACTTGCTGTGATATACAATGCCTTCCTGTATCTCCCTCTCCTCTCTCGCTTCCTTCGCTCAATGGCAGCATCAGTATTTTTTTTCTTACTTTATTGCAGGAGTCAATTTACCTTTGTGACTGGCACAAAGACTTTGTTAGCTTTGAAAAGCAGCAACTCTGCCGTTCCTGCTCATCCAGTTACTGTGGGATGAGGTGTGTATGGGGCACAATGTTCTCTGCTGCATTGGAAGCTATTGTCCTCGTCACATTTATTTGTCTGTGCTTTTAGCACTTGGTATTTGTTGAGTGAAATGATGTATTTTTTTGGCAGTAAGCAGGTTTATACTGTGACTTTGTGTCGACATGTGGGAATAGGTTTGTAGCAGTTTGTTCTGTTCAGTTAAATGATTTCACCATCTCATCTTATCCAGACTTTTTATCGAGCCCTATGGAGTTTCACAATCTTCATATCCGTGGCTGTGAAAACTGGCATTGTGGTTAATTGGTCGTAAAATATTTATTGCACAGACTAAAGCTTGCCATAATTCTTTTTAATTGATAGCACGTAGCATAATATCACTTTTCAAGCAAGATCTTTATTTATCAGAAAAAGTACTAAGGTAAGGGTTTATTTTTGGTATGGCTGTACTTACCACTAATTAGGCAATATCCTACTTGAGGTTGTGCTGCTGTACTGAATATTAACACGGCTGTGATATCGGGAAGTAAATGACGTATTTGAGAAAGTACCACTTTTTTAAGTCAGTGCCCCTAAAATATCATGACAATTAGCCACTTTGTTAGCATGCAGTCGCTGTAACATTAGCCATAATAGCTAGAAAATAAAGAAGGCTTTGCAAGACAGCTAAGCTGTTAGATACAGTTTTCAGGTTATTTTCCAAGCTGGTGATTTGTGATATACCACTTTCCTTCAGCATATCTGGCACACTTTGAAACTTTTCCAAATGTCTGAATTTTTCGACATCTAGCTTGTGCTTGTGTGTAAGCCTGTCACCTGTGGTCAACTGTCCAAATTTCAGTAGGGCCACACTGCTGGTGACTAATGTTGATTCAAAGTCACAAAGCTCAAATTTTCTAGTCTGACAATAACTACAAAAAAAATCAGTATTCATGCAAAATGAATATTGTTGGTTTACTTTGGCTTATTTAGGAATTTTGGGTTAATGCATATATGAAAAAAAGAAACATTGGAATACTGATTTGGACATCTGTTACCATGAAAAAAGCTTTCGGCTTGACCCTGCTTCTTTCCTTTCTCCTCATTCTCTACTGACAATCACCACTATTTAAAGTATCTGTGGAATTATGTTGAATTGATTGATTAAAGAGTTGATTGGTCTTGAACTGTTTTCTTCAATTTGTGTTTTTTGGTTAAAGCACTTGTGATTTTCAAATTTGCAAATTATTTTGGATATGCAAGTTGTTCTTCTCTGCCACCATACAAAAGAGGCACAGAGGCACAGAGAGAAACAGTCCTTGATCAAGACTGGAAGCTTAATAGCCAGAATGGAGACTGTATTTGAGTGCTACAGCCCAAACTCCCAGTTGTACTTTTACTAGTAGACTTTTTTTTTTGCATTGCTGCCATGTTTGATCAGCAATCTTTGTAAAGATTGGGGATTTTTGAAAGTCAAATTTTAATTCATCTGACATTTTTAGAGGGGGGTCACATCAGCTGCCTCTAACAAGGTTGCATAAGCTAAGTAAAATAATTTCACAGTGACTCACTTGCATGAAAAATGAAGTTGAGCATTTTTTTTCCTGTGCTGCAATGGTAAGAGTTTAATTAGCTCTGTCAGTTATTTTGCAGTGATTTTTTTTTGGTTGCCCTATGGAGTATATCCAAATGCATAACCTCAATATTTAGCATGGTGGAAGTGAATGTCAGGGTAACAGCATATATGTCACAGTGCTTATAGTAGTGCTGCACAGTTGTATTTAAGGGGTATACTCTATTTGCCAGTAACTGCAGCACTTTTGCTACCCAGATAATTAGAACTTTACACAATAAAATCTTCTCTTTAAAATGAAATTGTATCCTGTAGGTTCCAGCAGGCTGTCCATGCCAATCTACACCTCTCTCCTGCAGGGAATATTCCAGTATTTCTTCTGTATACATCTCTTCTTCTTCCTCCTAACTTTCCTGCACCTGAGGCACAAGATTGCGGTATCTCTGCAACCATGGGGTGGGCAGTAAGGTGTGTTATCAGTTGACACACTTTAAGGGGTGCCACACATGCGAATATGACACACACATACAGGTGCTGCATTGCACAGATAAAAAAGATTATGACACTCTCCTTCGCAGTGTACCTCAGGGGCAGAGGAGAAACAAACCACACAGTCACACCCTGAAAATGACGCAAATGCCATTTCATATTATTTCCCACTCACAGTTTGGCTGTTTGGATTAGTTCTGTGCAAATTTACAGTGTGTTAGACCAGGTGGTGAATTTAACAGGAATCACAGTTGTGTATATGTCCTTGCACATGCATTTTGCCGTGTGCATTCTGCTCATCATACCAGTAGCCAGGTTATCTCCTCCTTTATCATTATCTCCAACGCTAGCTCATAAATCTGTGTGCTGATAGCACTTGCTCTAGCGTCCTAATGCATATTCATAAAGCCCATACGTAAATATTCATGAGCAAATGTCTGGCCAAACAGCTTCCCCCGCCAGAATAGTGAAATATAAGACACAGTTTGCCTTTTTATGTGCTTGTTTTCGCTGCTGTTTGTGGCAATGGGTGGGGAGTTTTGGAGGAGATGATGTATTTGCATGTCTGAAGGAGAATTATGGGCACAGAAGTTTCCCTCCGTCTATGCAGACGACTTCACCGAGGTAGTTCCCGCTTGAGGTTCTTTCGTCCAGGGGCTTGTAGTTGAAGGAGAAAAATGAGCAGAGTAACAACTTTTGATAGGTTTATTTTGCAGAGATGGCGCACATACATCACGGTTACAACAACAAATGACATATTGCCATGCAAATTAGAGACGCATCACTACAGCCAAAACAACACAGTAAACTAAACGTATTTTATCAGTTGAAATCAAGCACCCCTCTGATACCTTTCAGAGTTTTATAGAATTGTGTTGTGTTGATGTAAGTCAGATCTACTTTGGAGATCTAACCTCTTTTTGATTACCACCCTTGTGTATGTGCAGTTGCAAACACCTTTCTGTCGCATCTATTTTTGCACAATCAAAAATAGTGCGATCAAAAGTAATGTATTGACCCTTCTTTTTGGCTCCCATGTGGAAATTAGACAAAAGAGAAAACTACGTCTTTGAGATGTCATGGGATAAACAAAGAAACAATACAACTAAGACAAGGTGAAAGTGTTCTTTCATGTATTACCTCAGTTATTCTCTGGATGAATGACTCTACAGCAGATTGATGGCAGATGTAGAGAATAAGAGGTGAGGAATGCCAGGTTGTCACACACAGGAAGAGGTTGTCACAGTCCTGTCATTTTTTCATTAGTTACAAGTGTTTGCTACAGTGTATTTGCAAAAGAACACCACAGAGTCGGTCAGAGCACGCAGATGTTTAAATGTGACATCCACAAGTACATTAAACCTAAAGCAATACCTTGCTTTTTAACCTTTATCTTCATGTCTTTAACATTAGGAGTAATGATTGGTACAAGAGTTGGTGAGTACTTAATGTGTTGCCACAGAAACCAACTAAGAGCAATTCAGATTGGCTTCAGAGTATTGTACAAATCCCACCTCGAGAACCGCCTTTTTAAATCTGCTTTTAATATTTGATTTATCCATATTTCATGCCTGTCTGGCTTGCTTTAACTGATCTTGTTTTAATTCATTCTGTATGTTTAACTTTAATTGACTTTGTTTTTGTCTGTTAAGCGTCTTTGAGCATTATGAAAGCGCTCAATAAATAAGATATATTATTATTACTAAAACATGCCATAATTCCCCACGGTCTCTCTCTGCCTGCTGACCGCCGTCTGTTTACAGTCCTTTAACTTATCCCTCCACCAATAGATGTCATGGAGTCTTTCAGCTCAGCTGCCTGTTTCACCAGTAGAGACTGGAGCTCTGGTGGTGCATGATGTGGGCTACATACAATGAGTTTAATAGAAAGAGGATTACTTATATTTATGATGGTTTTGAAAAACATACCTTTGGGATATCTAAATACCCTGGTATACGGTAATACCACCCAAGCCTATCTGGAGATGTGGAAAACTACAATGGTCATTTAACCTTCTGCTTGCTCATAGTTACAACCAGCTGTGCAGCGGAAGTTAAAGAAGTGGTTGTACTGCTGGCTAGGCGAGTAAGTTAATGAAGAGGAAGTAGGTATGCATTGCCAATAGGGAGTAACGTTGCCATGAGGGAGACACTTGGTTTTTGGTATTTGGGTGGATGTAGCTTATTAAATGGCATCCACATGAATGCCAGGACCCAAGGTTCCTCAGCTGAACATTGTATTGCACTGAGATGATCAAAGTTATTCGATTTACCAGCCAGTGGTTGTCATATTTTGGCTGATACGTGGTTGTACTGTACACAGTCTATAAAAGAGGTGGGTATACCCACATAAATACTCCACTACACTACTGGTTACAACATAGAGGACATCCTGGTTATTGTAAATGAGCGCCTTTTAGCAAACCTGATGATTCAAGCTTAGCTGAACAAAATGGCTGGGCTTAAAAAATTAGGGTAACTGCTAAGTAACCCAATTATACAGTATATACAGTGCAAAAACATGCCTTGTGGGAATTCCTCTATTAATGGCCTCTTTTCTACCGATGTTTAATATGCCATGGGTTTTCTGTTTCTTGTGCTTTCATTTTAATTCAGCTTGCAACATAAGGTCTAATGTATACTACATAGTAATTTACCATTATTTATTATTCACTGAGTGTAATTACATGACTGTAACAGCTACTGTAAGTTATCAATTAAGCTCTTACATTAGTGGCTGTTAATCCACAAGGAGTGCTGCTTGGGAAACGGCATCCCAGGTAGCAGCTTCAACCTCTCCACGTCACTGCAGGCTATCAGTACCATAGTGAGCATTGTGCTGCAGTGTTGGTTGGTAAGGTAATTCATCTGTAAGAAGTGGGATGTGATGGAACAAGAATTTCAGTAACAGTAAACCATCCAAAATGGGTGTTTTTGTGGTCTGTAAGTTTGAAACTGAGTCATAAGTAGTAACAGTTGTTTTCAGTTGATTGAGACATATGCTGAAGTTAAAAGTTCCCCTCCACTCAAAAATGTGTTTCGCTTGTTATTTCATTTGTTCACTGTCTTGAGCTTCACTGTGAGGTATTTATGTGCAGTTTTCACATTCATTTGCTCCATCTGTGCTCAACCTAGATCTTACTTTAAAGGAGTTCAATACAACCCTCGCAGAATTAATGTAGCAAGATCACTAGTTGCTATGTAAAGATATAGTGAAGTAATGGTCTTCTGAGCAGGGAAAGTCATGCTCCCTCTGAGTGTGTTGTAATTTGAATTTCTCTGTGGTTTGTTTTGGTAGCCAGTCTGGTTGTGGGTACATGTTAGTGCCTGTGAGTGCCTGTGGGTGTATCCCACTAGCTTACTGTCAGTCTTTGCTGCCCTCATACATCATTACTTCTGATATTTGGATGGTGTTGTCTTGAAAGCATTGCGCCCACCCTCCGGTTCCCTGCCAGATGAACACCCCAAGCTCTCTCAACACTGTTTGTGCTGTCATTACCGTTTAGGCTGTTAGCACTGTTCACGCTTTTAGCACAGTTCATGCTGTTGGCGCTGTTTACGCTGTTATTGCTGTTCACGTTGTTGGCACCATTTGGTGTTAACTGCCTGCTCAGCTACGTCCATGTTTTGAGTTGTGTGCAGACACCCTCTCAATCAATGGTACGCTGTGAATATTGTAAATGAGCAGGAGCAGGTGACATCACAGTTAGTTTGCAGGTTAATCATGGCCTAGTGTGCAACTTACACAAGTGTAATGTGGAAACTTGGAGCCTCCAGGTTACCAACTGTGTGTTGACAATGGACTTTTGAATATATTGTCCAACTTTTAAAATGAAAAATATTTGCATATTCATAGATTACATAGAGACAAGAGTAGGCAGATGGCCGCCCACCTAGAGTCTGGTTCTGTTTGTTGTTTGTTCCTGTTAAAAGGAAGTTATTCCTCGTCACTGTCGCCAAGTTCTTGCTCATGGGGGAAATGTTTATTCTCTGCGGATTAAAGAGTATGGTGCATACCTGCTCTATATGAAAAGTGCCATAATATAACTTTTTTGTGATTTGCTATATTAATAAATAATTAAATAATTAAAAGAAATCAACTGAGTAGATGTAATTTTAAGAATTTTCCGAAACTCGGACACAAATTATTCAAGTGTTTTGTGGTGCCCTTTAAGCTGGAGAAGTTCTGATACTTTGTTTCTCTTTCCCATACCTGAACTTGTGTATCAGTCAAGGCCTCTTGATTACCAGTGTGATACTACTGCATCAAAATGAATAGAAAACAGCTGTTTATTACAAACCCTGCATTGATGTGAAATAATTGTTATTATTATTGATGGTATTATTGATGTGGTATGGCTCAGGTTAAACTTGTTGTAAAACAAACAAAAGTATAAAGAGAATGACTGCCATAGGACTTTCTCTTATCATCTTATTTGACTCTCAGTCATAACCAAAATAAAATCTTGGGGATAAATAACAAAACTAAAAAAAACCTTAAAAAAAACTTTAAGTGTAACTCTCTGTATATCTTGTCTCTTTTCTGATGAAGTGGAAAATATTGCCAAGTTTTAGTTAAGGTTACACTTTTTATCAGAAATCACTGCTTATCCTCACTAAAGCAGGAGTGGCTAAAAGCTGCAAAACACAACTTGCTGTCTAGGCTAGCGTTTTAGAACCACAAAGAAGAAGAATTGATTTCCAGAAAATATGCCGTTCTATCCCAATGTGAAACTACCTTAAGTAATCAGCAAATTGATGAGCAAATATAGAGTAGCTGTTGAGGGTATAAAATATGACTTTCCTAAAAAAAACTGACTCGACCATCACCCTCACCACAATAGGCCACATGGGCTAATTTTTTTATTGCATCATCTGCACAGAAATGTAATTCTCTTGTCAAAATTAGGATACTGGGTATTGTTATGTGACTATGACCAAATGCCTAACAGCTTGTCCTTATGTCTGACAGCCTAACGTCCCTCCCATCCCATCCCCCCCAGCAGGCATCATACATTCATCTGTGGAACATTATAAAAATAAAGGAAAAATCAGAGGAACGAATATCTTTCTTCCGCTCCTTGACGTCCTTCAATCAGATGGCATTCCTGAGTATGGGTAATTCAGTTTCCAACAAGCCTAAATCTGTCGCAGTCACTGACACGCAGCTCTGAGGGAGCGTAGCATGCACGAGTGTGTGTGTATGTGTGTACATAAATGAAAGCCACCCTTAACAATAGTCCGACATGAGATGAGCTGTGCGCTTCATGCTCTGCATAGTTGTCTGATTGTCAGTCAGTCAGCTGTCAGCAGCATTATTGCGATGATTAGGAAAAGGCCTTTTGTTCAGATGAGAGAATCATCTCTATTCAGCTCACTGAGGGGGGTGGAGAGGAGAAGTAAGGACTGATAAATCTGGCTGAATATCTTGGGTCATGGCATAGATCACGCAGTTATTTTTTACTGGTTTTCTGTCTCACTTTTGTCATCTCAGCTGTCTTTTCTCAGTCTCTCCTTCTCTTTCCTCCTCTGCTACATTTTCCCTCTAACTTTCCTTCTCTCTCTCTCTCTCTTTCCATCATCTCTCTTTCTCTCCTGTGCTCCCTCTCAGACACAGTGACATTCCTCACATAAAAACGCAAATTGCAAACTTTGAAGTCTGAATGAAGTGACAGCTGCTTGCTTTCTCACTGTCTGCTCGGTTGTTATTGGCGCCCTAACTTTGCGCGATGGTAATTGGGTGAGCTGCTAATAAGGCACAGCATAGAGGGGTTTTGTTTTTTTTTGGTAGTATGTCTATTATCCAGCATGAAACAGCTGAAGGAATCCAGTAATTGACTGTTGCCTAAAAAAAAACACCTCAGAGTTTCTTTGCCTGTCAAGCTTTCCGTTTTCCTGTGGCTCGTCCGGTTTACAGTGATTAAACACTCAAAATTCTCAGCAACTTTCTCAATTTACTGGTCCTAGATTTCAGGTGAAAGTACAAAGAAAGTTCATTTTTTTGCAGCAATCGTCAAAGAGCTCAAATGACAATAAAAATCCAAATTGTTTTACCATAGCTAGCTAACTAATTAAGCTAACATTAGCTTCATGGGTTGGTTGGTATTGGAAAGGCTGCAAAAACAGCATCAGCTCAGGGCTCTACACTAACTTTTTCCTGGGGCGTAGCCTACCTGTTCTCCTAATTTTATTCATTAAGGCACATATGTACTCCTGGAAAAAAAAGAATAAAAATGAGTAGGCCTACAGGTATTAAATCTATCCTCCCCCCTGCTGGCTCTAGTTGAGGTGTGACAGCAGGGGTCACGATTGTTGTTGTCAGCCACCCTTTTAACTACTAGCCTCCATGCTGCCATTAACGTTACTGTCATTTGATGCGAAGTGCAAAACTTAGATCACAATAAAAATTAATGGGCCTAATTTTAAGAGATGTCAGCATGTATCTCATGATCTTATAGCTTATGGTACTGATACTTTTACCTGTGTTGTTTACCTTATTTTTCACATGACGATACTTCATCATCACAGAAAGCTCAACTGTGATTGGCATATTGTGACATGTGGAATTGTGGGACTTGTAGTTTTTGTTCTGTTGGTAGCAGAGCCCCGTGAACACCTTATGGTTGTTATCTTTACCTGGGGAAAAAAGGTAACGCCTGCACCCTTAATCCATGCCACACATGTTTATTGGAGACAACATCTTGAACCTGCCTGGATCTTCATCAGGTCAAAAATGTTATCTTTACTTGCACACAGTGCTTGTGCATACATTTTCTGATTGGCACACATCTATTTTTAGGGGCAGCTTTTTAAATGTTGAGTATCAGTCTTAATACAACCTCAATCCTTGTTTGACATAATGTGTTGCAGATGTTACATAGTGTATTCAAAGCATTTCAAAATAGCAGACCCTCCTAAAATTTTTATGCTTCACCCTTAGTTTCATTGCTTATAAATGCAGTTCCACTGCTGGGACGGTTCACCTGAAAAGCAGCCAAAAGCCGAGACCCATCAGCGAGAGTGGAGGTTCTGATGGGTCGCGGCTCTCCGTTTTCATCTCCTGTATCCCAAGTTGTGCTTACAGCTTCTTTTTCCCTCTGGGACACAAAAATATTAACTTTCAGCCTGGTGTGGCTGCCAATTTCCTGAACCTAACGGCGCATTCTGTCCATCACCGGGACTGCTTTAGACGGGCATCTCGTGGGTTCTGGCAGCATTTCCACTTTTGTTTTTTTGGAGGTCAGTCACCTGATAGACTATTTTAAACATGTTACTCTGAGCCTGAATTGTCCGCTGGGTCTTTTGACTGTGCAGTCGTGGGGGATTTTTCTTTGTAAAAACAGGGCACCACTTTATCATTCACTGTGTTATTGCACTATACTATAGACCTCTACTTTCTAAGACTGGAGTTATAGAGTAGTAAATTAGAAATGCCCTTGCATCCACATTGCCTGATGGAGCTGTTTTCTTCTTTGAGGGCAAGAACTATGGGGTTGCCTCTTCATATATTGACTCTCTACCTTTAAATAATTTAACACTCAAGATCCGTGATCCTCTCACTGTGCTTACTTGGGTCATTCTCAGCAAACTGGATTTCCACGTAGAGCCTTGTGTACTTTTATCCCTTTTCCACCAACATAGAACTGCTGCCATTCTGGTTTCCTCTCCTAATTTTAAACTTTTCAGAGCATTTTGACCAAAAATATATTGGTTTAGAACCAGAAAAAATAATTCTCAGCAGGAATGAAAGTTATTTTTAACCTCGAGGGACCATGACAACACCAGTGGGCAGGGTTTGCCATGTGCAGTTAAAGTGAAACATAACCATTCATTGTGCTGGAATCCAAAAGTTTGCATTCACTCTGCAGTCTTCTTCTCCTCTCATCCATCAGTGTGATCAGCTCTGACAGGATTGACTGATTAGTTATCCTTACCCTGACTCAAACTGCTACTGAGAGATGAAAAATAATACATGATGTGTTTCATCTGTGCTGCCAAATTTAGAGAGATAAAATAAAAGATTTAAAAAAACAGGAAGTTTTCTGGAATTGCAGGTTGGTTAGGTTAGAGCTAATTTGGTGGAAATAAGTAATTAAAAAGGCAATTGGGGGACTGTGTGTGTATGTGTGTGTGTGTGTGTGTGTGTGTGTGTGTTTGTTTGTGTGTGTGTGTGGAGGGGGGGACTGTTCGTTTTCAAGCATTTTCGAAAAAGTTTCCCAAGACTTTATGCGCCAGTTTGTCTTTACCTTGACAACAACCTCACTTTACCTGCACATTGTGTTCTACATGTGCACTTTAAGAGACTTTAGAGCAATCTTTTCTTGAAACCTGAAAAAGACATACATGTCAAGTACTTATCTCAAGCAAAAATATACAAACAGAACTGAATAAATCTCCGGCAGTTTTTTCGCTGTCATGCTACCACAATGAAACAGGTTCAGCGGTTAATGGGATTTACCAACTTATACTCACAAAACAGAAAAAATACGAGTTACCTGTAGGTCAGCAGAAATTAAATAGAAGGACTGCAAATCTGCAGATACAGAAAAGATGCCTTTTTTATCCCCTCCAAGGACAAAACAGGCTTTGTACAGCAGCTGTTTTGTTGATTTGAATCCTTATTTAGAGTCCTGGTTATGAAAGATGACAACACTCTCACAGCAGCAATATTTAGAGAAAGATAGTGATTGGTACATTTGTAACACACTTCACCAACCTTCCTCATATAACCCCAAAAGTGTAAAGCTGAACCTGCGAGCAGGGCAACTCCTGCACCTTAGACTGGTGTTCCGGGATGAAGAGTTCATTTTGAAATGATGAGATTTCAGGAGCGTGGATACGGCAATAAGACGATCTCTAAAATCCTATAAAAGAGTGCTTTATTGCTAAAGATAACTGTAGCTACAACCCAGCCTAAACCACACTCACTGATCTTATTACGTATATGCAGTCTGCAAAGTTCCCCTTAGGCTTGTAAAATAAAATGGTTCATGCTTTGAAATGGGCATTGACATGTACTTAAGCTACATAATACCTTGAAGGAAAACGCCGTCATTGCACTGAGGGCTCCACGACAGTTTAGTTCCTGTGTTTACGTCTACTTAGAAAAGCGTAATGTTTATTTTTCTGGATATATTCAGGTTTGTTTATGCAGAAGACAAACTGGAACACATAAAACACCAAAAAGCAGATGCAAAAGAGGAGACGGCAGAGATGGGCGACGCACACCGACAGAGAGACAGACAGATCAGAAGACTGATAGGACCGGGAGAGGCAGGCAGACGGAGCGATGTGTATGTGTGTGTGTCTTTATGCCCCAGCTGAGCTTCGGTAGAGCAGCAGCACAGAGGCCAAGTTAAATGGGGAGGGGAGATTAAAGGCAGTGCCGGGGCCTGCAGCCTCTGTATTCAATCACCGCTCTCCCACACACCTCAGCCTGCATGCTGATCAAGCTGCAGTGAAAGGAGCCATGCACCCTGCCACTCCCATACACAAGTGCACAGACTACACACTTGTGCTGGCATGATATCAGATTTGTATCCTACGATTATCAGAAAATATCAGATTAACGAATCATACTAGTCTTGAACATTGTTTACGGTGCCCTTAGTAGTGTGTGTATATGTGATGAGCCTGGTTAATGTCACAATCACTGTAGCTTCGCTTTTCACGATACAAACTACAACTTCAGTTTATGCTTCTCTGTCAAGATGTAGAAGCTTTATTATAAATAAAATAACAGCTTTATTAATAATTCAGTGCAGAATTTCACCTGTTGATTGTTGTAGCTCCATCGCCACTCTTGATGAATGTGGCATATAGGGTTCAATGTTTCCCTTGATTGTAAGCTGATTACCTCCCAGGAATACATCAATCTTTGCGCACAATTTTTTTGCGATAACTGATTTTTAAAAAAAAAAAGATATGTGTAGGGACTTGGATGGAGCCCTCTTTCTACTCTTCGCTCATTTAGTCCATATTTGTGTATGTTTTCTAAAAGCTTATGGATACAGACGTAACAGAGCAAGCCTCTGGGCATTGTTGGGGCAGTGTAGTGTTGATCAAGCAACCTATGACCATAGGATGATAAAACTCGAGCACTGTTAATTGGCAACATATTGTAACATCAGGGCAATCTTCTGCATTCGATGCTACTGTTAAAGCGTCCATACTGCTCTGATTTGGGTTGCTCTGACATTATTGTTATGTAACAGATGTACTCATTTTAACCCAGCACATTGATCTTTTTCTCATTTTTATGTGCTTTTTTTCCTTATTATTACCATTAATTTTTCATTTTGAAACTGTGCAACAGTCCAGAGAGGAGCAAATTTCCCCTGCAAACAGCCTTGCACGATCACAAAAGATGAGTTTGTCCGCAAAGAGAAAAAGAGGAAATATCTGAGCCTTCCTTCAAGTTGTTCCATTTTATTGTCACTGCACCCTCTGTCGGCACCAGAAACATGAGCAGCTCAGCCTGGCCAGTTTCAGTTATCGTGGCTTCCATGTCTGCAGACCTTGTAACCCCAAGCTGCAGTTACATTTTTGAAGAATTGCACCCCGGCGCCTGCAGTGCCTCCAGTGGCACTACAGAGCCTCTTTGACACCCTGATGCAGAAACACAAGTCCATTACTCTGCCTGTTGTTGACTGTGGCTTGTGAGGTTGTTGTTGTCTCCTTGTGGCCGTCACTGCAGCCCCGCATTCGTCTTCACATCATGTTTGACTCCGGATCCAAAATATCCCCACAACAATGAGTAAACCTTTTTTAGGTAGGGATAAAGAAAAAAAAAGCTTTGTTCAACTGATATTTTGTTGGCAAAGAGCCGTAGAGGTTGTAAATTGTGAATGTCCCGCCCCCTGCTGAGTTCCTCTGTGTGCCAGTGAGAATAGATGGAAGCAAGGGCATGAAAACAACCATTGTTGAGAAAAATGAAGCACAAATAAAAAGAAAAAGTTTTAAAAGTGGAATGGCACCTGCAGTTAAGCTAGCTATCTCCCACACATGCATGAAAGACTGTGCATACTGTACACACAAGTTCACACACACACACACACACACACACACACACACACACACACTTGCAGATGCTATATTATAGATTTTCACACATTGCAGCCCAGCTGGCCCTGATCAGGAGCCTAACACTGTCTGACACTCCCAGCCTCCATCCCCCAAGGGTGCAGAAAGAGAGAAATTATTGGGCTTTCACACGTTCACCCAGGGGTCTTTTGTCTGTGAAATCATAGCAACATTTAAGGGACTTCACCTTATTATCATTGCCCTGTTGTGATGCATCCTCTAGGGGAGGAAAATGTGCTTAATTGCAGAAGTGAAGTGGCACTGGTATTTATGTGTCTGCGCACATACACTTTCTCCTGTGTTACCAAGGGTTACCGGGGTCATTTGTTTTCTCTTTTCTCCCACCGTTTTAATTGATGATCATTCATTGTTTCATGCCAACACCCTGTTATTAAGCAGTGTTCATTATTCTAAAACACTAACGCTGGGGAAAAGAGGGCGTCTCATGGGAAAACACCATTCTTTACGTGCTTTACACAAGGTCATAGCTGGAAAAAGGGTCCCAGGCTTCATTATGAAAACCCTATTAAGTAACACGGGGGCTCAGTTGAATTTATTTTAATCAGAAAAAAAAACATGCTTTGGGTCGATAAGAATGTAAAGTAAGGGCATCCCGGGACCTTAATAGCAAGATGGTGAGGTCTCCCATCTTAGGCTGTGGTTTTTGACAAATGTCTTTTTTTTTTAATTAATTGATCAATTACTTCCTCTAAAAATTCCTGTAGAGCAGTTTAAAAGGTTGATTGCAAGTTACCAGAGTCTAGTGTAATTTCCTCAAATTTAGTTTTGGACTGCTGTTTGGACAAAACAAGCAAATATTTAAATTTGAATTGTCTATAAAACAGAGGAACCTTACTTTTAAGCAAACAAACTGTAGCATTTTTTCTTAACAACCACAATCACAACAACAACAATTATTGATTGATTTTTTTCTTTATCAGTCGAGTCATAATTTCAGTGCTTCTCTTATTCATCATACTTGAGTCTTTTTATACATCCATCCAACACCATATCTAAAAAAGGTAAAATATTTTTTTAAAATGTTTATGTATCCAAAACAACATAGGTGTGGACTCAAGTCACATGACTTGAGCTTCAGTCAGACTCAAATCACAAATTTGATGACTTTAGACTTGACTTTACAAAATGAAAAAAGACCTGCAACCTGACTTTAACACCAGTGACCTGTGACATTACCTGGACTTGAGCTTTTCTACTTGAAAAATACTTAATACCTTCCCCCAAGCAAAAATATGACAAAGTATGTTATTTTAAAAGAGGGCCACAGATCCTGAATTAACATTAATCTTTTTATTTCATTCAGACATAAAACATACAACATACAAAATCCCTTTAAAGGAAGAATATTCATACAAAAAATGTCTTTGGGGAGAGGAAGATTACAGACATTTCGTACATGCGATGAATTAAATAGGCTACACCTTGAGAGAACCAAAGCACACAAAATTCACTCTGTTGTGGTTAAAAGTGCTATGCTTTCAAAGTGCAATTTCAGCACTACTTTATTTATTTTAGTTTAATTCAGTTGCACTTGTTTAAAAAAACTTCTTTTCACAAATTAATACAAAATAAAAATCAGCCATGACTGTTGTAAATGTAATATATTATACTCTGTTGAACTTGGATTCAGTTTGGTGAGAAGTGCATAATAACTTGTTTAAGATTAAAAACTCAAGTGTAGAACTTGAGGCTTGACGTGGAACTTGAGATTCAATGTGACTTACAAAACAATAACTTGTTACCATCTCTGCTAAACTCTGTAATGCTGTAGCGTACTTGGGCACAGCTGTGCTATGAGCTAAATGCTAACGTCAGCACGCAAACATGCTCCCATTACAATACTAACAAGCGGATTTTTAGCAAGTATAATGTTTATCATAATAACCATCCTAGTTTTACTTGTTAGCATGCTGACAGTTGCTATTTAGCAACTCAGGATCGCTAGTTTAGTTGGCATTTGTTTCTGACCTTATTTTACATAGTGGCCAAAAGTGAAATTACATGCCAAAAAGACGTTTTCCTATACTTACTTTGTGAAAGAGACGTCTGTAAATCAATGGATACATTTTTTGAGCATTAAAACCCCAATAAAATGACTCTTAAGCTATTTGACTGGTAGAAGTTATCCACTCAGCCACACTTGGCCGCTGAAAGTCGCTAGTGCGCTTGCTCTGTGAGCCCGATAATGCAGAAAATCCAGGTAATTTCTTGCCACGGAAATAGAGCTTTTTGGCTTCATGCGCCATGGAGCACTTTTCATAGGAATGAAACAGGAGCCCGCCATCAGTGCTGTATCCAGATCTCTTTAGACATCCATGCTATTAGGTCATAAAGTAATATATTCAAAAAATTAAAACGGAAGCTGTTAGTCATCCTGTGTGTGTAGTCGTGAAACTTTAAAATGGCCTTTCGAGAATGTGATAAAAGCAGAAAATTATTTTCATGAAACATGTAGGAGGAAGAAGTTTAGATGTAGCTGTGGTTCCATGGCAACATCCACTTAGCTAATGTGCGTGTGTGCATGCGTATGTATGAAGCAGAGGTATGGCGTTTTAAGTCTTTTAAGTCAATCTTGTGGTTATATTTGGCATTTATATGCTGCATTTGTGCTTTTCTTCTTTTATAAGTGCATGTGTTTATGTTTCAGTGTGTGTGTGTGAGAGAGAGAGCTTCTGTGTGACTGCTGCTTGCCCAAGCATTTTAGGAAAAAAGGGGCAGAGAAGGAAAATCAAATCACTTTTCAGACTGGCTCCACAAAGCAAGCGAAGAGCTCAGACAAGCTTGCTTCACCCAAAATAGATCGCTTGGACCACAGTTCTCTCTCTCTCTCTCCCTCGTCATGATGAGACAGTGCTCCCAATGAGAATTGTCTCCAGAACTTTCTCTGACTCATGGCAGCATAGGCAGGGTATTAATAATTTCAAGGCTGGCTTTATGATGAGTTTTTGGTCACTTTATCAGTGTTGGAGGGGGAAAATGAATGTCTACTGTAAGTCGAGGCAGTTTGAAGAGAGTTCTCTCCAACAGCAATATAGTACATGAAACAAGATGGTGGAACATTATCTGCAGTTTTTCCTCTTCTTTTTTTTCATTTAAACATAATTATTGAAGCATATATTTTATAGTTTGGGTTTTAGCCTCGTTAAAACAAAAGCATCAATATAAACCATATCTGGTGGTTCAATATGAAGCTGGAGCCAGCAGCAGGTTAGCTTAGTTTAGCTTAAAGACTGGGTAGACTAGGTAGAAAAAGCCAGTCTGGCTCTGTTCAAAGGTAACAAAATCAGCTTTTCACCCCTTTAAGGTCCCGCAAATTAACACATTATATCTCATTTGTTTGTTCAGGCTAGCTGTTAAGTGTAAAAACAACATGATGCGGTTTTTGCTTCAGATTGTTGTTTTCAAGGACTGTTCCTGGCCAAGAAATAGTCCAACACAAAGCTAACCTCAGTAAAAGCTTGACTTTTGTACACTAAAGCTTCAGTTTAAACGGACAGATAACTATCTCACCTGTGCAAATTTGCAAATCCTAGGATGGCGGAAAAAGGTTTGGGCATGAGGATTGCTTAGGGTCAGGATAAGAATGTTAGCCAATCAGAGGCAGAGTAATGCGGGCAATTCCTTTGCTATCCTATGAAAGCTAATTCTCGCCTGGCGCATACACTGAAAGAAAAGTCTCCAGGTTTATTTCCTGTGCAACCTATGTGGCCCACAGAATATGCACAGTGGTGTGTTTTCTGCTTAGCCCGTAGACTTTATTTTTTGATTATGTCACAGATTTTTTAAAATAGTTTTTCTTGGCTTGAGGAAAGTTTTACAAATATAAAACCTCAATGGATCAACAATTCATAATATAAAAAGTAACTGACAGTCTCAGTTTGGCAGACATCGCTTTTACGATGGTGGCCAATGTAAAACATGCTTTTTGGGGATCTACTTACTCCAATACCATGAGTGTCCACTGGGACAAAATTGGAAATGGGGCTGAGTAGCATTTATCGGGGCCTGCAATTTCCCAGAATGTGAATTGGATGTTGCAGGAAACATGTGGCCCTCCTGCCACTGTGCCAATTGTTAAACTCGCTATGCTCACTGATCATGATTCATCAAACGGGATTTCTATTAACAGATATATTTGTATGTCTGCAGAATCTGTAGGCAATAGGACAAGATTTTGTTATCAGAAGCATTCTTATTTCCGCATCTATGTAGTTCTAGTAGTATTGATGTCATCGTGTTTGAGCGGCAGGTTAACAGTTCGTGTAGAGAAAAATCGAAGCAGAATGTCTTAGCCAAAATGCAATATTCGAAACCATCGTGTGTTGTCTGACAGATACATTTTTTTTAATATTCTTTCTAAAAATGTATCTGCAAATATCTATTGATAGAGATCAGCCAAAATGGCTGCATATCCACGGGCTGCAATGGAACCCCTGAAATATTTGCCATTGCCCTCAGTGTTTAATTTTTAGATTGATAGCTGTTGGGTTTCGAGATTGCATCAGATGTAACCTGATCAGAATTTCTTCAAATCAATTCCATTCATCCTACCACATTGCTCTGAATTGGAACATCATTTTTCACACCAGCAACAATCAAGGACATGCGCTACCCTCTTCAAACAGCTTTCAATTACAGTCAAAGTCAGAACTCCAAATAAATTGTAGTCCAAGTGAAAGGTCTGCTTTATTGTCTGTGAATCTCACTCTCCTCCTCCTTAAGTGCAGGTCGTGTTGGAGATTTCATTCAGGCCCGACATCATCTGACTACTCTTTTACCTAAAGCTGTAATTTCTTCTTCTCCGCTCTCCCTCCTGTTATACCACATGCTGTTCAGCTGGCTCTTCCAGCCTCTGATTAGGCTTGTTAAAAGGATTCATTTAAAAACTAGCCCGCCAGGCCTCAGGGTAGAGGGATGACATCAAGGTTCTACTAATGCAGCGTTTGGATCCAAAATGGGATTTCAGACTCGCAGTCTTGGCGCCGGACTCTCCTCTCTCATTCCGAACAGCTGTAGCACACTGGAGTGATATAGCATTTTAGTCTGGCAATGTCTAACATGTACACACACACATGCACACTCTGTCCTCTCCAGCAGAACAGATGTGATGCTAGTTTCCTACTACGTCAAGCTGCCATGTAGTGTTTCTGGGTTAAGTGGAGAATATGTGGAAAAGAACATTTTTGTTTTCAAGGCTTTAGCCATTACATGCATCTTTTTTGATGTTTAGAAGGGAGCATGTCCCTGCGTTGGCATCCTTTTAATTTATTTTGCCTCACAACACACACACACAAGTCGTTCAGCTCCTCAGCGACACCATGACAACACTGTTTGCTTAATACACAAATCGATATGTTATATTTCAGCATTTAATGTTCTTCACCTTACAAAGCATATTTTTAGCCTTGGCAGCGAGATCAAAGTGCTCTAAGGAGCCAATGTCAGTTGCTTGGTTGGCTCATACCACATTGGTTTGAAAGCAAAAGGCAGCATGGCCTCATATGGGCTGCTGGCGTGTTTTTTAAACTCGTCACTAAATTGTCTCCTATCAGTCAACTCTCAAATCTTTAAGATTTGATAAAACATTTTTTAAGAAAAAGCTGACTTGTGTTATTTTGTTCTGGAACCAGTCTACTTATTTAACTAATAAGTAGCATATTGCATTTCAGTACCATTAGCTAATAGCTAACGAAAAGTTAGGCAACAGCACAGGTTTTTCGGAGGGAAAAAGTAACCATTTATGAACTAAATTAATC
Organism: Plectropomus leopardus; assembly: GCF_008729295.1. NCBI lineage: Eukaryota > Metazoa > Chordata > Actinopteri > Perciformes > Serranidae > Plectropomus > Plectropomus leopardus. Next base: position 15,815,974 of record NC_056484.1, read on the forward strand.
TACAATCTCACTTAAAGTTGAAAACAAAATCTGGAAACAGAACTGCTAGACAAACTAGTCAAAAATGCAGGCCAGCACATTTACAAAATGGTTAGCAAATGTAAAAATACCATAATATCAAGAGAAATACAGTGTGGATTCAGTTTTAAAGGGATAGTTCATCCCCACATCAAAATTCATTCATTCAGTTTTTCCTCTTACCTGTAGTGCTATTTATCAATATAGATTGTTTTGGTGTGAGTTGAAGAGTGTTAGAGATATCGGCTGTAGAGATGTCTGCCTTCTCTCCAATATAATGGATCTAGATAGCATTTAGCTCGTGCTCAAAGTGCCAAAAAATAAAAACAGTTTCATTGAGGAACTATTTTTTTCTTCATCAACTGTATCACCATGAAATTATTATCATGATTATCTTGATTAGCTCTGACACTTTGCAACTCATACTAAAAGACTTTAGATTGATAAAGAGGTAAGGTAAGGACAAAAATAGGTACTTTTGATTTTGGAGCAAACTGTTTGAAGTGAACTATCCCTTTAATGCTACTTTATATGTTTGTGTATCGTAGGAATGAGTGTAAGCCATCAGCTGGCTACATCCTCTACTAAATTATAGGACAGTTTAGCATTAATGGTATCAAATGTTTTACCATTTTAGTAAAGTTAAGGTAGAAATGTTAACTAACTTTTGTTCTCGAAATACACCATGTACCCTCAGTTTTTTTTAATATTTACTTGAATACATAAAATAAATTATATGTGAAATAGACATGTATTCTTTAGTCGTTAGCCTAAACGAATGTGTTTTTTGTTGACTAAAACAATAATCAAATGTCAGAAATGTGACTAAAGCTAATAGGCTATTTATTTGATCAGAAGACAGATCTAAATTAACACTGCCAGGTGGTTACACAGACAGTATCACCTGAAAGCAGGTATTTACTTTAACACCAAGTAAAATTCATATTTATTGCCAAGGGCTTGCAGTGTTGATTTACCATCAGCAAACAATTCTTTGCTGCTTTTTGGCTATGAGCTCTTATCTTTTTTATTTATGCTGCTACAAGTAGCACTGTAAAAATGAGGGCTAATTAAAGACTCATTCTGCAGTTCTTTTTCTAAATTTCAAGGCAGAACGCATTTGTGTCGCATTTAGAAGGACACTGAGAAATACTTTGCTGTTTCTTTTGCAGCACAGTATGCAATCACAGCATGACTCCAGCACACTGCAGATTTTCAAAGGATAAAAAAAAACTACACCTAACCCTCCTACCATGCCTAAACCACACATTTTATAAATATCTAAGCATTTGATTCAGCAGATTGCGACTATAAGAAGCAGCCTTTAGTTGTATTGAGATCTCTTGAGCGGCAACAACAAGAATATTTCTAAAAAATGAATGGAAAGAACCTCTTAAAAAGACATGCTCTCAGCCTTCTGGGCAAAAAATACAAGGGAAAAAACTGTCATGTCTCTGTGTGTTGTAACTGTGCTGGACATTTATCAAATGGCCGTGTATGGCAGAGCAATTGTAATGTGCTGAGGAGCAGGAGGAGAAATAATAAAGCATAGGAGCATGTCAATAACATTACGTTGTATTAAGCCGTACGCTCTGCCACATGAATCCATCTTCTGCCACAGTCAGAGCTTTCATTTCACTCTAGGGTGGCCACACATACATTTTAATCAGCCATTTGGCTGGCCAAGCTGACAACCGCTCAACAACAGAAGCTGATAAGGGTGATGATAAATCATAGCGCCACTGGTACAAGCTTTTGGTTTGTTTCTGAGAACACCTGCCAGTTTCAGATTTTCCTACTATTCATGAGGCTATCCCAGGAAACAGGATTACTGTTTCCTCTCTTCACAGTCCAATTTCTTCACAGGATGACTGTGAAGAGACTGAACTAAATCTTGCATCTTTTGTGTATGTAACATACTATGCAATTTTAGTTCTGCGCAAAAATGCAGAAGTTGTATTTTGGAAAATATGTCTGGAGCTGTGAATTCTGTATTATTTTTTCACCTTTTCTGCAGATCCCTTTAGGCCAATGGAAAGAGGAACACTTTCTTGTGTTGCTGGGGTTTGGTTCAGTTTTTTTTGCTTTGTTTGTTTAGCTTTGCTATGTTTAATAGTGGCAATGTACGTGGTATCCCTGGCACTGTGCTCTGGAGGCAGAGCCACGGGGATGCTTGGAGCAATTTGTTTTAGAAAAGAAGGAATGGAGTCGACTACTGCTTTATTGGAGGACTGAGACCAGCTTGTCCTCAAGTTCTCTCACATAATATTTGGAAAGAATGCAAAACACCTAGAATGCTTACAGCTGAAACCAACTTGTTTAAAACTCGAAGTCTCATTTGCAATTCTCTACAGACCTCTATCATTCCAAATACTTGAGATTCACAGCCTAAATATTGAATACAAGAAGGGCGCAATATATTCAACCTGTTTGGGGAACTTGAATTGTGAGTCAAGACTAGATAAACTCGATATTTAGTACTAGCTCTTTTAGCGTGGCTCCAGGGATGCCAATGTCGGTCTGTCGGTTGGTCGTTCAGTCCAACACTTTGGTTGGGAATGAAGTATCTTAACAACTTTTGGGTGGGTTATCAAGAAATTTCGTACATGCATTCTTGGTCCTCAGAGGATAACTCCTACTGACTTTAGCAACCCCCTGACTTTTCCTCTGGCACCACCAGCAAGTCACAGTTTTTAATGTATCCTATGAAATATTACATTTAAATGGATGATTTGAGTGGATTTTCATGATTCCTTGAGGATATATCCCAATGACTTTGGGTGATCCTCTGGCTTTTCCTCTGGCCCAACCTTAAGCTTGACAGTTGTGGGTTTGAGTAACATATCTGACTGGTTTTGAGTAAAACTATTAGACTAACATGAAATTTGGTATGCTACTCAAAGGATGAATTTGAATATTTTTGGTGACTCCTTAACTCTCTAAGCTGCCATGACTGTAGTCTCATAGTCTTGATGATTAATGACTGTGACCAAACTCTATAAAGCACGGCATTTCAAGAACAAGTTATGCATGTTGCACAAACTGAAATTAATTCAGCCATACAATATGATTCAAATATGATTTGCCATGTGCCTTGCAAAGTAATTATAGCAAAGATTGGAGAAGAAGCAAAAAGAATACACTCACAGTGAGTCACTTACTGAAACATTAAACTTAAACTTCTTATCCATGACATGGACCTATAAACACAATGCCATTAGAAAGATGAATCGATCAGCCTATTAATTGATCAGTCAGTCAAAAGAAAATTAATTGCCAAGTATTTTGATAATTGATTAACTGCTTCAGTCGTTTTTCTAGCTACAATTTCAAGAGTGTGAAGTGTAAAAAATGCTGCTTTTCTTTGTCATTTCTGAAAGTAAATGGTACAAATTTGGGTTTTGGACTTTTGGTTGGACAAAAGATGCAGTTTCAGGATATCACATTGGGCTCTGGGAAATTGAGATGTTCATTTTCCACATTTTTTTGGAAATTTTATAGACTAAACCATTAACTGTAAAAAATAATTGGCAGGTTATTCAATAATAAGGATAATTGTTAGATGCAGCCCTAGTTGCAACTGAAGTATCTCATGAAGAGGGGCACAATTATTTTATTTTTGTGCTGTGTTTAAAACTGTAAGATTCTTTGTCATCCCCATAAAGAAGTCAGTGCAGCTGTATATAAGAAACATACGTTGCAAAACAACATGAAAATTAAATTAATTCATTTCCCCTGCAGCTACAGCTGTGACAGTCTATGTAAGGCCCCTGTTTGTTGTTCTTCTTTTTTGAGTGGATGGAGCTCATTAATTGCCTACATTTCATCAGAGAATCACAACGTCAAATAAGCCAGTCTTTGAGCTTGTTGACTTCACACATGGCACCTCAGCGCCACAGCGATCTGCACGATTGCATAAGACATTCAAAAAAAAGTCTTTTCAGCTTCTTGCAATGGAAGAGCTCCAAAGGAGAAGGAACTGACAAAGAGAGGAAGCAGGAAGAAGGCAATGAGGAGATGATCTGCAGAGGTGGTGGGTGGGGTAGGATGCAGGAAATAAATGCACGCACATATACACATAAACCTATTTTTACATGCGCGCACAGGAGCTTACATGACAAGTCATTATCCGGCATCATCCAGAGAAGACTGAGGAGTTGCAAGAGGGAGTTAAGTGAGAAGGCACGAAGGAGAGAAGAGCAAGCAATGTAAAAGAATAAAGAAGAGAAGAGGAAGAGGAGGGGAGCAGTGGAAGTGGGTGGTGAAGGTGGGGGGTTCAGTCTTGATCTCCCAAGTGCAAAAGACATGACAGATTGGATTTTGTTGGCATGCATTTCCGAGCAAAGACAGCTTATGTTAAGAAATCTCTGCACATTTGTAATCACTTCCCCCCTTATTCCTTTTAGTAGAGTTGTATTTATAGATGCGTATATATACCACTAATGTGTGGCTACTAGCTATAGAGGAATCACTAGAGACAGAGATGGCTAAAGATTAGTGGTCTTAATATTGTGAATACATTTGTGGCCAATTTAATTGCCGACTCGCAGTTAGTGCGTTTACTTGTAAATAAACTACAGTTTTACTCTTAGCATTTTTTTTTCATGAAAAGGAATAAATTAGTATAAATTAACTTATTGCTACTGTCCAGTGAAAACCATGTAGTATATTACGTATGATTATGTGGTACTGTACTGTAGTTTCGCAACTTAGTATGTCTGCGTAGGGCAGGAGGGAGGGGAGGCAAATACAAATACAGAGTTTAACCCAGGAGACCGCTGTTTGTGTCCTGTGTGAAACCAGTGTGACACGCTTACATCATGCTTTGCACTTACTTTAACACAAAACATGATGCTAAGCAGATTTGTAGCCTAAACATAACAGTTTGATTGCGTTAATCGCATTTTAGAACGTGTTTTACCTAGGGGAAGCCGTGTGTTACATACTGACGCCGAAGGATGACTTCGGCGTTGTTGTCACACTCCAAGGGACCTGAGAAAGCATCTGTATTTAAAGACTCGGGATAAAAATGTCAGTTCTGGTGGTGGTGTATCAGTGCATCGTTTGTGTTGTATGATTTTTTTCTCAAAATATTCCCATAGCAATACCAAAACTATAAACAAAAAAGAGAGAAAAAGAAGAAAAGTTGCAAAGGGAAAGAAAATATAAATAAGTAATTAAGGATGGGAAATCTGAGTTCAGAGAGGCAATCCATATTTACTGAAGTGGCCTAAAATGTATGTTTTTTAACCCTAAAAATACATTTAATGAGGAAGATTGTGTATTTATTCTTAAACATGCACCTTAAAATTGGCTTCATACTGTATGCACACAGACATTTTCTCCATCTGTGCCCATGGCCACCACAGTATGTGGATGAATCCTGATAGATCCCCATTACCCCGGGTGTGACCCCTCACAGCTCAGTTCATTAAGCCAGCCACCCAAGTGTTCGGGACTCAAGTCCAGATTTAATCACAACTTCCATCCCCTTGCCAATCACAATTAGATCCTGATAAGCCTCTCCAGGATGGCACCCGAGGGCCTCCACACACAGACAAAGGTTAATTTGCGAGCAGCAAGGGCCCGGCTACGAGGCCGAAGGTCACCTGATTGAATACATGGAGCATGTGTGTGTAAGATGGGGGGACTTGGCAGCAATTACAAAGTTCATCAGTATTCATGTGTTTCATTCTTGGCTAATGGGCACTTTACCTTCAAAGAGGTGTGCTGATAGGATGTTGCCCTTAATGAGAAATAGCTTGTGGGTAGTCTTTAGGTAACTGAAATTTAAAAGTAATTTCCTCATTGTCTTCTATAGTCCCTTCACACATGTAGTCACATCTGTGAGCTGCTCAGTACCACGACAGTGATCCTCGGAGCACCCTCACTGGAACTGTTCAGGGTTAAGGCCGTCAAAGCTTGGAGAAGCCACGGCTCCTTGGACATAAATGTGAACATTCAAAAGGATATTCTCACTGGTATTGAATATAGTTTAAGTCTTTTGTTTGAAATAGGATTATGTTGTTTTTGTATGCCTTTCACATTTTCAACCTGGTCATTAAACTGAAACTGCAGCTTTTGAAAAATGAAATAGCAAATTATACTGCCAGAAAAGAAATATTGATTGATGAGAAATGAAATGCACCCACACTCAGTTCACTCAGTATGTCGTTCCAGCCTTACTTATCCTGGTGTGACCAGTAGCTAATGTTAGCTAATTAATTGGAGCAAACTAGCGTTTCGTAAATGTCAGCTGACTAGCTTGTTGCTAGCTTTTTGTGATTTTGTGATAAACTCAGTACAATGTCAGTTTGTGATATCCTGACTCTACTAGGCTGCTACACTTCATTTTAACATGTCACGTGTCATGCCACTCGTTGCCAAAATGGTCGCCGTTAAGCAAAATTACAGTCTTGCTTTAACGGACAGGCTGTGTTCAAATTGTTGTTTATGTTCAAGATGAGAAAGAATGCTGTTGATAAATACAGAAAAAAATAATAAATGCAGAGCATGTACTTGTTTTAGTGGCCCCAGTGAGATCTACTCCCTAGATTTCGGTAATGTTTGTGCGGTGCCAATTGGGCTCCAAAGGATTATGAAAAATAACAGAAATACACCACTGAACAAGTGACAGAATACAAATTTAACAGAAGAGACAGAGTAGGTTATTTTGCCGTTTATGATTTCATCTCTCTGACCTCGCATTCTGTGGTGCAATGTCATTTCCAGGCCAGCTGGCAGCGGGGACATGTGAGATTGTGACGCTGGACAGGGACAGCAGCCAACCACGGCGGACCATCGCCAGGCAGACGGCCCGCTGCGCCTGTAAGAAGGGCCAGATCGCTGGAACTACAAGAGCCAGACCTGCCTGTGTGGACGGTAAGAGGAGGAGGGGCAGCCGGGGGATCCCAGCTTAGCTCGCTTACTTTAAGGGGCCACTTGAGTGAAAACTACTCAAACATGAGTACATTTTTCCCTGAGGCATATCTGACTTTTACATTGGATTATGCCGGTGTTGACACATATGAAGAAAATTGAGTGTAAAAATCAGCACTATCAAAGTGTTGAATCATGTCATCAGGGCAGTTAGGGGTTCGGCTGTTTTTAAGAAGGGGCTTAAGGTGGATAAACCCACAATGTGGAGCAAAGTGGATCACAGGGCTGTCTTTGTGATGTTAGCAAAGCCTGCAACAAATCAATTTACAGTTGAATCATTTTTAAAAAGTGGCTGCAAGGGGGTTTATAAATCCCCCACCAACAGATGGGCTCATATTTCATGGAATTGTGTCACTTGTGGTGTAGTATCTGCCTTGTCTGCTTTTGTGTTGCTATTACCGTTGTTAGAGATTGTTTAGAATTACCCAATAACCATTTAGTTGATTAACAGAAAATGAATTACAACTATTTTGACAAATGATAATAGTATCAATATAATTGAGTATAACTAAGTCTTTTTTGTTAAATTTGTGTACAGTATTATAAGGTAAAAAATATCAGTATGAAGTAAATTCCATACCTTTGGGTCTTGGACATAGGCTGTATAAAAGTAATGGACGTAGCCACTTTAGCATCATCTATTGGTTTGTGACTGTTTTGAAGTCTCAAATTCACCATTTCAGTCAAACCATCTTGGTTTCTGGAGTGTCTTTGGCTGTGGAATGGATCTGACTGAGATCATACCTCGCAGACAGCCTGTCACTCAAAGCAGCTCATCCTTAATTATGCATAACTTTGATCCTCAATGAAATGTTAACAGGTGAGGGTTGTCATGACTTGTGAAATTAGCTAAAGCCAGCCTCAAGTGGCCAGCTGAGGAACTGCAGTTTCTGCCACTGCCACATTGAATTCTTTGGTTTTGGACTGTTTGTCCGGTAAATCACGCGATTGGGAGTTGTCACCTTAGGCTCTATGACAATTTTCACTGTCTTCCGTCATTTTAGATTAAACCAATTATAAATTACTTACAGAAATAATCATAAAAAGATATACAGTTAACATAAATTAAGCAAATTAAAATAATTATATCTACTTTACTTTTTCAAGGCAATCGGTTTCCAAGATTACTTTATGCAAGATCAACTTCAGATTTTACAGTGAGACATTGTAAATTAATTTTTTTTTTGATGTTGTGTCCACCATTTTCATAGCTTTTGGATACTTGTTGCTCGTGGTCTTACATCTGATGGCTACCTTTTTGTAAAGCCTGACCTCACCTCAGACATAAAAAAAAGAAAATACAAGCAAAGGGCAGAATCTCTGCAGAAAAACACTGCCACAGACTTTTATATGAGTTCATACAATGTTTTTTTTAGGCAAATCCTGTATAGTAAACCTTTAATATTTTACTGTATGTGGATAGCTGAAAGGAAGCATCTCATCAGTTGTTGCTATGGCTTCCTCACATATATGTAACAGTCTCCACGAGAACTGAAAGGATCTTCAGATGGGGTTAAACGATGCTGTGACTTTGGGTTTTCTTACATGTCTTTATGACATCTCCATTGCCATCCCACTGTCTCTTAGGGTGTCTGTCACCAAGTCTCTCTCTCCCATGATGTGGCCTCCAGCCTGGGGTGGGAGGAGAGGTTATGTGCACAGGTGAAGGCGGAGTAAACATCTCAGTTAGTTAGGAAGGACCTGCAGTGAATTGTACCTTTGGATGTCTTGTTTTGCCCACTATTCGACTGTGCCTTCACAGTTGTGTCTCTGATTGGAGAGGCTGCCTATTCTCAGTGCGCTGTTTGACTGGTCTTACCTGCTGATCATATGAGGAGAGGGCTTTGTGGAAATGGACGGAGGCTGATACCTATTTGTGTGGCAGGCACAGATGAACGTGACATTTGGAGGTGTTCCTCAAATTCAGTTTCTTCTTTTGGCCAAATTGCTTCAGGCTGAGATTTGTACTCTTCCTGGAGCCCTATAAAGAACTATCTGATCTTGTAGACATGACCGCATGCCCACCTGTGCTGTGGACACACTTTGCTGTCCTTACACACGCCTCCTTTGCCAGTGAATAAGTTGTATGGATGCTGCATAAACCCACAGTGTCCAGATAATATCAGGAGGTATTTGTCACAACGTGGGCTCCGAGGAGCACTGTGGCATTTCGTGTGGGCTTGATACTCCTCTTTTTCTGAAGAGAGCTTAGTCTTATCGTCTGACTTTTAAGAGACATGCGAAGGTGGACGGCAGTTGTAGAGATTCGCAGTGCAGCCAAGTACCTGAACGAAAATAAAATTAATGAAATAAACCAGAAAATTATACTCATATAGTTGTTTTGTCAATATGAAGATTCATATACTAAATAAATGGCAATAAAATTGTGCAAGTGCTGCCATAGACTCAGGGAAAGGCAAGTTTATTTGTGTACATTTCACAGACAAAATCAATTCCAATTGCTCGACATAATGCATTTAAATGCAGGATAGAGCAATAAAATGCAAATAAAACCATTTTAAAGAAATTGAAAAGATAAAACAGAGAAACAGGTAATCGACAGGTAATAATGATGATGTTAATTTGGACTCTGGGAAGAGTTAGCAGACTACTACCAGATGAGCTGAGAGGCTGAGAGGGTTGATATGCTAATAGACAGCCAGGAATGTATTTTAGTCAAAGTTTTTTGAACATTTTTGTTTATTTTTCTTAATTTAATCACATACAATACCCAACCTTTCATTTGACTCTAGATGTTTGTGATCCAGAGAATGTAAGGAGGTCTAAATCTCATATGCAGTTTTATTTTACGTACAACAGTCGCCTATAATCATAATCATTCCCTGTAAATATTTTATTTTGAAGTATGGGGGACAAGTGGCTTGGTGGTTATTTGCACAGCAGTCTTAAGCAGCAAGGCACTGGGATTGAATTTCGACCTGTGTGTGAGTCTGCTGGGTTTACCCTGAGTGTTCCTGATTACTCCCACAGCTCAAAGACATACAAGTCGATTGGAGACTGTACAGTAGATCACTCATTGGTGTGAATGTAATTAGGACTACAAACTGGCACTGACAGACAAATTCACAATGAATAGATTGCGGCTGCTGATAGTAATGTGAACTGTGCAACACTCTCAACTGCTGCGTGCCCCATCCCAAGGTCCGATTCACAAAAGATATCATGTTAATGATATTTCAGCACAAACATGGCCATAAAGTTTAAAGCAATTTTAACCTTTTGCGTCCTCAATTATCGATGCGATAAAGTAAAAATGTTGCCTTGCATCAAAAACACATAAGGCCTGACAATGGCAGAGAGAAAAATAAAACTGAAATTTAGCTTTAGGTCCAAAAGCTGTGTGTCATATAGGCCAAATAACCCAGTACCAAGTAGTGTCAAAACTTCCCCAGTCAAATTATACCTGCATTGGATCGCTTTAGTACACAGATCCAGAAAATAAAAGACTATTTGTATGGTTTTACTTGCAGCTAATCACCAAGTGTTCTGAGCATGATGTATTTGATAGAAATGGCAGGTCACTGTGCTGAGTTTCCAACAAAAAATGAAGGAAAAACAGTTATCAAATGAGATACTATTTCTGTGGGTAACATTTAAAGGGTTCTAATATAGGAACTTTTATTGTAATTTTTTTAAGAATACCCAAACAGGTCTTGATCGACGACGTGCAGAGGCATGCCTGGCATGACGAAGCCTTTACCTGGCTGCCACTGCTGCTATCATGATCACTGGAAAGTCTGGGTGCGACACCCCTAATAAATGCACTTCAGTTACCAACATCTTTTGATGCTTATAATTTCTCAGTAACTGCGTGTAGCTATTAGCACTGATCTTTTAAACTGGGCTGCTTTTACCTTCACATTTGCATAGAAAGGAGCCAAATGTGTGCATATTTCCTTATATAGATACGTAAAAATGCAATGGCATTTACACATTTTTAAATAGATCACAAGCAAACCAAGACGCTTTTTGCCTGGTCGGATAGTTAGCTGTACATTTCACCCCTTGATGGTGCGTTTTTAGTTGTTTTTGCAGTTTAAGCAGCTATTCAATGCTTTTGTGAATTTGCCCATAGATGTATTGTTAATCCATAATTAGTAGTTAGAGATGCATATATGCAGTTACATGGTGTATACCTACCACTTGGCAGGAAAATTTACCATATATTAGAAAAAAAGTAATTAAGTGCAAATACTGTGAGTTTTTAAGACAGTCCCTCCCATGCAGTGAAACAACCTGAGTAAGGAGAGAGCAGTCTTCAGGATAAACTGAAGGAACAAAAGTCTTTGTGGAGTCAAATTGATGAGAACAGATGAAAATAAAGTCAACACAATAAAGCGCACTCAACTAAATGTATTTAAAGGTGTAGAGTGTAGGATTTAGTGACTCTGAGCGGTAAGGTTGCATTACTGAAATGTCTTCTGTGTGCCAAGTGTGTAGAGGAACAATGGTGGATGTAAATGGACTGGGAGTCAGTGTTTGCTTTGTCCATTCTGGCAAAACGACAGACTTTGTTGGAGAGGATGTGCTCTATATATAGATACAACAGCTCATTCTAAGGCAACAAAAACACAACAGCTTTTAGTTTCAGGCGATTATACACTAAAAAAACATAGTTATAAATATTATATGCAGTATCTGCCAACAATGCCTCTATATCTAAAACACTGAACCTTCAAGTCCAATTTTATGGTACTTGCACTTGCAGTTTTTCCATCTTTTCCTGCTTCATACTTATAGTATTTTTTCATTTTGCTAACTAAATATATTCAACAACCACTAGTTACTTTGCAGATAAAGATTAGGATTTTCCACCTACCTACCTATGCATAATATTTAAAGCTAAATCTAATATTTGGTTTTGATAATTGAACATATGCATAGACACAGGTATTTCCGCGTATGCATATTTTTCTGTCAGATTGCAATTTATCATTTCCTGGCATGTTGTCACATCAAGAAAAACCGACCCACACCCACGCATGCACACCCTTATTGCTGTTCATATTACAATGTCCCACAGCTTGATATTATTGCCATGCAAATCTGGGAATGCTTGTCTCCACAAATGCAATCTTATTTGTTTATTCAGACTCGGGCTCTGCTCTCTTCGGGGACATCCAAAGAGAGTGAGAGCAAGAGAGAAAGCTGACATAAAAGACCCCAAATGCCACAAATGGGATTTCAATCAGTTTTAATCTACTTGAGTCCTTGAGGTCTGCTCTCTGTTGTAATGTGCCTTTGCCTTGGCTGACACGATCAGTGTCCTTCATGCTTCAGACTCTGCATCACCACGCATGCAGGATAATCCATAGCTCCATCAGCAGACTCACCTGGCTTCCAGGACAGTATGTGGTAATGAAAACGGAGAGAGTGCTGTAGTGCCGTTGATCCTGAAGTGTCACTCTTTGTTGTTGTGCATTTCCCATCTTCCAGATGCTCTTTGTGTGTTTATTGCTTTGAGGAGGTGAAAATGGGAGATAAGCCGTTGACATGATAAGATTTCGGTAGCTGCGCTATTTGATGTGCGGGTCCATAAGGAGACTAGCTTGGAAAAAAGACAACAAAACCTTCCCAAATCACGTCTCTGCGGCACGAAATGCTTTAACTCTCTGACCCCTCTTTCTTTCATTTCTTTTTTTTTTATCTCTCTCGTGCACACTCTTATAGGTTTTCTCTCTCTACTGTATATCTTCGATGGCTGTACCCGTTCAAGGCCTATATCGCAGCCTAGTGTTGCATAAGTACACCCTCTCTCATCTGCAATTTCATGCTCTTGAGCCTCTTTACCTTTGTGCTTGATGACTTTTAAGAGAGCTGATATTGATTCTTATTAGGAGGGCGAGAGACCGAGAGAGGCTATTAGAGAGAAACAGAAAGTAACCCACTCGTGCCGGCTGCATAGTGAAAGAGTGACACAGCTGCAGAGGGGGGCGACTCCAGAGACGTGGAGGAGCTTGTTGAGGGTCACTGGCTGCGGCGGTGGCAGTGATAGCTCAGCGGGGAGTCCCCGCCTGAGGTGACGTTGTTTGTGTTTGGTCTCCTTTTGCCGGAATGCTGACATTGACGAAAGCCTCAAAGGTGTCCGGTTTTAAGAGGCTTAGGCTCACAAATAATACAGTGTGTTCATGCTCGTTTGTGTGTGAAAAAAGGTGAGAATGATACACTGACACACATAAGTGGAAAAGAACTAAGTACATTTACTCAATAGTGTACTAACTACATATTGAGGTTTTTGTAGTTTACTTGAGTTTGTCCATTTCATGATTTTCTTTTTTTTTGTACTTTTTACTAAACTACCTGTATTTTGGGAAAAAAGGTACATAGCAGAATAAGATTTTTTTTGTTATCATAAACTTAAGCAAGGTGATAATTTTGCTTTTTTTAATTACTCAATTGATGCTGCAACTTAGTCCTAAAGCCTGCAGTAACTGACTTTTGTGGCCACTTGGGGCAGCAAAAACAAGTTGTAACTGCAACAGTGACATATCAACACCTCATTAGCAAACAGTTTCCTTTTTTACACATAAAGCACTTAAGGGGCAACATTATCACTCATTTCAGTAGTAGAAGGAGTACTATTTCTGGCCACCCATTCCAATATTTACTCTCTTTTAGCTCTGTTTTTGGTCTCTACCAACTACCCAGGGAAAAATCTTGCTGTTAAGTTGCAAAATGCTCCATTATGTTTAGCTGTTAGTGGCTAACTGAGTTTATCTGGAGTTCTATGTTGAACAGTTAGTGCAGTGGCTTTTTAAGGTTGTTTGCTTTTTTGAAAAAGACACTGTGAGTGGGAATTGACCAAAACAGTAAAAGTTGTGACCAGAAGAACCAAAACAATAAGCTGAAAGAGGCTCCAGTAAATTACTGTGTAAAGCCTTAGCTTTGTACAATTCTGCAGAGCTGCAGATTCAGTGGATAATTCTCTGTAGATTCATAAATTTCACATAGTTTTTACGTTGTCTTTTGATACATTGTCATTGTTAGGGCTGACCCGAATGCTTGAAAGCATTATTCATTATACATCAACATTAATTATTTTTAGTTACTCTACAACAAGGACATTTAAGGTTAGTGATTGTTAAATGACTCCGACTCGCTCTCATCTGTCATCAGTATCAGCAGTCCAGTAATACTGAAACTGTGATTGTTTGACCATGCTTCACAGATTACAGATACACTAGCAAGCTGTCAAAAAAGTGAAGTGGCTGGAATAGTGGACCCCCATAAATTTGCATAGGACCCCCAAAAAGTTTAGTGCCAGATATGCCAAAAGAAACTGGCTCGCCATAATATTTGCTTCTCACATTATTTTAGCTGCATTGACATAAAACTAATGTTTTTTAAAAGCCTGACTTTATAACCTTTACTTGAAGACTAGATTTATCACTGATATTTCTCACTAAAGCTTCGATGCCCAAAAGCTGATATTCGGAACAGCCCTAGTAATTATGAAAATATCAATAATAACATTTTAAAAGTTAAGAAAAAATCTGACAGAGCACTAACAATATTTCACTTATTATGAATGCAATTTACAGTATTTTCTTAAATAGTTTCATTGTTTATCATTCCTAAGCAGCAACCTGCCTCAAAGTTTCTTCTTTCAAGCCACAGACTCTTATTTCTAGAGGGTTTTTTTTCAAAATAAATGAATTAATTAGAAAAAAAATGACTGGACTTTTCACTTGTTTTAAGAAAATAAAGTTTTTTTAGGATGCAAATATATTCAGAAATATCTTCATGAGATTGTGGGTTTAGCAGATAAACACTATAGAGAATAGTTAGAATTTGCTCCACCTTGACAAACAACGAGATACACTGATGCATCATTAATAATAATCCTATATTATCTACAGTTTGTATGCAAAACACATCACCATCAAATTAGCCTTTTGTCTGCCTACTGAGTACTTTTACTTTTGATGCTTTTAACACATTTTGCTGACAATATGTGTGTGCGCTTTTTAATGCAGGACTTCAGCTTGTATTTTTCTGGTGTGGTATTGCTACATTTATTCATGTAAAGGATTTGAGTAGTTAACTCTGCTAACACATAACTTGCGTTGTCATATCTGTAAAGCTGCATCGCCAGCTATGAAAATCACCCTCATCCCACTAGACACACATCCCTGGATAACTTGCAGATGAGGAGTGAATCAGGCGGTGATAGAGACAACAGTATGCGTCAGGCTCAGTCTCTGGGCTATTAGACAGTACCAGAGCTCCAATCACACTGCATCAGCCCGCTGGTTTGATTTGATCCAGCGAGAAAAGGAGGGGGCCGCAGTCTGTTGGGGAAACATGTCATGTCAGCTCCGGCAGCGAGTTAGCAAGCTAGCCGCTACCACAGCGCTGTCCAGAGGGAGCGGGGACTGGAAAAGATGGTCCAGTGGTAAATCTGTAATGTCCCTCCTTCTCACTATTTTTTTGTCTTATGGCCTTTTTCTTTCTCTTTCACACACACACACACACACACACATATACACACACACACACACACGTATGGCGCAGGCTGAAGACTGATGACCACGGGGCTGCGGCCTTGTCAAACAGAGAGGAGGGGGAGAGGGCAGGCAGATGGGGACCGCAGCCTGAGGTGGGTTGCTTCTCCTTGGGTGTGCTGGTTTGGAGGCTGTAGACTCTAAACTGGAGCGGGGCACAAATCACATGGCGCTTTTTATATACAGATCACACCCAGGATACACAACCCGCGACTATTTTGCATCCTGTCTTTTCTCATTTGAACTGGCGTTGTCGACAGAATACCATTTTCCGACTTCAGAAATCTAGAATTTGTAATTCAGTGTTGCTTCAATATCCAAACTGGCATTATAACATCTTTAATTTCAGTTTGATTGTTTGTCTTGTGTTTAAAAACATGGAAACCTTTTCCTTATAATCTCAGGATCATAGTAGTTTTTCCAGCTAAAATATGTTTTTTTCAGTTACCACATATAAGATTTAGTAAAAGTAAAAGTAAGTACAAATTTTTATTTTGGCATCAGTGTGTTGTAAATTTAGCTCGTCTGTGTCGTTTCTATGCGATGGACCTCATCTGTCAGCATCCTGTTGACTGTGAGGTTGCAAAATGCTTTTACCAAATAACCTGAACTGAGAAAAACAGCAGAGGTACGGTGATAGAGAGAAAACTAAAAAATATGTATAATATCGTCAGCAAAATAACAAATGGAAACCATTTCAAATTTTAGTGCCAATGTATAATGTAGACTGAAGTATAAAATACTGCTTCCACCTACTGCAAGAGCTCAGTCCTGCTGTGACACTGATGGTATAGGTTAAAAATAAAAAACTTCTGCAAGAAGGAACTTTTTTATATTCCCTTTGTGAATTAGGTCAGAGAATGAAGTGTCAGAGTGAGATGAAGAAAGGTCTGGCTGTGCTTCCAGGCAGTGATATTTAGAGATTCCCTTCTTTACTGCTGGGTTTTTAATTTAATAATTTATTAACAATAATTTATGTTGTATTGTTCAAAAGCCAAAATTTGTTTAACTTTTATGTTGATCACCCACTTTTACGTGTGTTTTTTTTTTTTTTTGCATTTCTAGTGGTAGGCATTTCATTTAAACAAAAGTAGGTAGTGGTAATGTTTACTACAGTCATTGTGCTGTTTTCTGCAACTAAGGGACTGTTTTTTATGAAAGGGGAGTGGGCGGTACAAAACAAGGGAGGCGCATCAGATAATTTTTCAAGCATTAGGGAGGGAGTTATATTTTTTGATTTGGCTTTGAAGGGACTCTCAACTTTAAGTAGTTGTATTTTGTATTTATATAAAATAACCTCTAAACCTCAAAACCCAGAAGTGGATTTTACAGGCATGTTTTCTGTAAAAATCTCCAAAATTACACCATTTATCATGGCCAGAAACTGTAATATATGGCTATTTATGGTGGATGGAGTGTCACTCGTTTTCCCCAGTCACTTGGGGAAGCTCAAGGACAAATGTTTGTAGCTCTAGAAAGGGCCTTAAAATGAAAGAACCACAGTCACGCTCCAACTCTGATAAAGAAGAAGATGAAGTACAGTCCCTAACTATGAAAAGAAAAATCATCAATGTCATGTTGGAGCCTTGCTGAAAGCCTATTTATCTTTAATTTAAAAAATTACAATTTTGTCCTTAATATCAATTCTTAAAGTGCGATCCAATGTTGATATTTTTCAAGGCAGTGTTTCCTAAGTTAGAAATTCCAGTTTTGTGACAAGACTTGAGGGTAGCAAATATAATTAGTGAGAGAAAATGGGATATGTATTATTTGTAAAAATAAATAAATAAATAAATAAAAACCATGAATAAAAAAAAGAAAGAAAAGAATTTGAATTTAATCAAAATTTCATCATGTTGCTTTTTTTTTTTAATCATTTCTTTTTATATCATAAAACAAGGTAATAATTTGGCAACACTCCCTAACACTGTTGTCTTTTCTACCTAACAGTGTTGTTTTTTAAGCCGCAGGAGCTCTCAGAAACTCGGAACTAAAGACGTTGCTGTTTCTCAGAACTCTTCTCTCCTTCCTCTCACACTCCCTGAACATTATTGAGGCAGATTGCTCCAACTGTCAAGTCATCGCCTTTACACGGTGTGAGAGAGAACGAGAGCCAAAGTTCCATACGAGTGTCTGTGGGTTTCTTTTTCCTTTTTTTCCCTTTTTCTGGGCACTCTAAATTTTTGGAAATATTAATGCAGAGCTCTCCCTCTGGAGTTACTGATATCAAAACAATTTCTTTGTGGGTTTACACACAGAAATACTGAGCCAGTTTGTGTTTTTTTGCAGTATGACAAGCAGAAATATAATACAAAGAAAGCCTGTGTTTTCCCCGCAGGGCGAAATAGCTGACGAGTGGCGCACATTAGCATAAAAATAATGCAAAGTGTCGTGCTTTGGCTTTCATTCGGTGGCAGAGTTACTGTAAGTTTTCCATCCATTAACCTTGCGTTATGTTGGTTTATTGCCCTCCTTCCTGCTGAGTTCCTCAATAATGAAAATCCATTTCACGGTTCTTTAAAAAAATGACCTTTTTTTGAAAAAAATTCTCATTAAAGGATCACTTCACAAACCAAATGTATATATTACTCGATTTTTTCAATAAAACACCTTAATCAAAGACACATTTATTTTGAAATTCCCTTTTAATATAAAGAGAAAAAAAATTGAGGTTATGTAAAACTCAACATTATTACAACCCTGCAGCTAACTAAGAGCACGTACTTCACCACGTCGTACTTTGATGCAGCATTTTTTCAAAAACAGATTGCTACCATTCCTTTTTTTTTCTCCAAATGATGGATGTTAATGTAGCCAAAGATGAAGAAGTAGTCTGCTGCATGTGTGCAGGAGTGATTCTATATGCATACATTGACTGTAAATATTTAATATCCCACATGATATAGTTCATACAGATGCCATAATGCATTCAGGCGAGCCGTTACCCTCTTTCTTAATGAAGCTGCATTATCCGCATATCCCCTTCTGCCTGGAACCCGTTGCGCTTGGCATTCATAAATCTACAGGCGCAAGGTGATGAAGTGGACCCAGGTGTTCCAAGGTTCTGAGTTGATGATAACGTCAGAGGTTATTGATGCCCCATTGTTGTGCATTTTGCTTTCTGTGTTTTATTATAATTAATCCGAGTGAAATGAAAAAGAGGCTTTTTTTAAAAGTGCTCGATAAGCGTATGGGAATAAAATTAAAAGCAGTTAAAGGGATAGTCCAATTTTTTTTAAGTGGGGTTGTATGATGTACTTATCTATAGTGGTAGTATTTCATATAGACATTTTCAGTCGACATGCCCCCAGTTTAGAGAAGTGCCGCCACAAAAGATAAGTAATGTACTGCTGTGGATGGGGGCCAGCAAAAAAATGTATTTTATCCACCTTAAATAAGGTCTCACCTGAACAAAAAAAAAATCAATATAATTTTAAGGATATGTTACGTAAAGACTACTGCTTCACCTTTCAGTCAGACAGCCAGTTTAATCAGGTATGCCTTTCACACCTTCAGTTCCCCATGTATTTTTTTTCATCAGACTCCATTGAAGAAAACTATCATTTTAGCTCACTGAACTCAGGAGCTGCTGGTCTCCCGCTGCTTTGATTAGTTAGTTTGTGTTATTGTGTGACTTTGGTGAATCGGAATTAATCCTTTTTAATACTAAAGTCACACAATGAGACAAAAAAAATAACTGTTGGGGCAGAGGTAGATCAGCAGAGTTTGGCTTCAACCCTTTGAAACCTGGATTGACATCACTTTTATTGTGCTGCATCCAGATACCTTTTAAAAGCTATATGACCCTTTGAAAACAGAACAAATTGGTTTTGGTTTCTTTACTCTGGTACAAATGTGTGGGAGGGGGCAATGACTAACGGGGCAAGAAATGTCCCACAAATTGCAGGAAAAAAAAGAAGAAATTTGTTTTTTTTAAAAAAGGGGAAGATTATCAGAAATCGGTTGGGGGGTTCACGTGACCCCCCCCGAAAGAAATCCAAATAATTTGCCCAGGTTGCACAGGGTTAAAGAAAGCTATATAATTGTGTCATTTTCCCATTGGAAATCAATGTCCGACATTAAGCTAAAGTAATGAAAAATATTCTTAATATAAGGTGCAGTAAAAGTAATGTAAGTTTTTTTTTTTCTTTTTTATGTAAGACTTAGGTAGCTATAATAAGTTTTGTTGCAAACTCCTTCAGTAGATTTCTTTGCTTCCACGTCTCCAGCCTGCTCCTCCAAACTGCAGGCATGCTGACTGAAATCTAGTGTTTGTGATATACTGTTTCTGGATAAGTGCCCCATACAACCCCACTTCAAAAGATCTAAAATATCTCTTTAAAATACCTGCATTCACCCGAAGCTCTCAGACACTTTTTCCTGCTGCTTTTATCCTGATGCAGAAAGTTACCTAAGCAACCGTGAGTCACTGGCGATTTTATTCTGGAGGGTTGGTAAAAAAAAAAAAACATTTATGTATAATTCTCACTACGTTCTGTGCTGGTTTAATGCCAAATCATTCAGCTGAAGATCAACTCGGCACTAAGTGTTCATGAAGAGGGATGTTGGCTTGGTAGATTGACTTCATGTGCCGCGTCTGGCTTTCAAATGAGCCATCAGGCCCTTGTGTTGAAGTATTACAGAGCTCTTCATGGAGCAGGATTCTCAGCAAGGCCAGCGCACCAATCACTTGGTAAGCCCATCAGAGTCATCCTAACATCTCGGCCGTATAAATCCTCAAGAGCTAATATGTCTCAGCTCAGCTGTCACTCACTCCCCGCCTTGTCTTTTACATCCTCTCAGAACACACATGTAAGCACTTACTTATAAAAGCACATGAATTAGGGATGTGATGGCATGAAAAAAGGCAGCTTCTCCCCTTTTTCCCTCATATTTACCTCCTTTTTCTCTCTTTACATCTACATCTCTGACACCGCCCCCTTCAGCAGTTGAGGGGTGGCGAGGAGGCCGGCGCTTGACTTTTGACTCTGCACACCGCAGTGTGCTTCTCCTAAACGCCTGCTGTCTGTCCTCCCCGTTTCCCACTAGTCCGCTCGCCGGCGCTGCCGTGCTTGATGGCCCGTACTCTCCCCCTCTCCACCTCGCTGGTCTAATTGGAAGAGAAAAGTTCTTTCGCCCTGAACGCGTGTCCAAGGGGCTATGTCTGTTCGCGTGGCTATGGGCTATGAACAATTAATAATTACTGCTTCTACGGACCCCCTCAGGGCCGAGGCTACAATTTAGAGCAGAAGGAAGGCGTCAAGTCAGTCTGGAGTCTTAACTATTGCTGAAACATTGTGATTGCATAATGGTTAAACTGTCTCTTTGCAACATCTCTCTCTCTTTTTTTCTCGGTGACCAGTTGCTCGCCTGCTAATCCAGCAGTGTGGGTATTATATGTGTGAATATAACTGAGTTTGGGCATTTTTAGGTGTCTCTTTCTCATAGTGGCTACATAATTTAAATAATACATATAATGAAGTTAAAATTATATAAAAAAGTATAAAAATGAATTTAACCCTGCTTGGTTATTCTGGATGGAGTTAAGTCAACATTATTTTATATGAGAGAAGTCATCAAAAATCAGTCATAGAAGCACAATAATAGGATGTAAAAGCAACAACAATTAATATGCAATAAACCCCATATAGATCCCTTGACAATTCCAATTGATATGACTTTTCTATGATGTCTAGATTTAGGATTACTGTCATCAAATGCACAAATTGGTTGAATGTCAAAGAGCCAGAGTTTTCCATCATCTAAAGTGGACT
Organism: Plectropomus leopardus; assembly: GCF_008729295.1. Taxonomy (NCBI): domain Eukaryota; kingdom Metazoa; phylum Chordata; class Actinopteri; order Perciformes; family Serranidae; genus Plectropomus; species Plectropomus leopardus. Next base: position 15,837,230 of record NC_056484.1, read on the forward strand.
GCAGCAGAGCCACGGCCCTTTTATTAACAAGCATGACCGACGATGAGGCAAGGAGGAAGTGCAAGGCACATTTTATCAGATTGTTAAAGTTCATGACTTGTTTTTAAAGTATGTTCAAAATAATTGAGATGTAATTAGGTTGTAATGCTATGAGATTTTAATGGTACGATAACGATACAGTAGAAAATATCGCTCTATCTCTGGATTACAGAATTATCATTATCTGTTACGATAACCCTTAAAGGAATGAACAGAAGTTTTTTGTTTGGTTGAGCAAATGTTTTTCAACTATAACTGAAACTTGACAACAGTTTTAGAAATGGAGGTATGGGTAAAAAGTTCAAATTCTCTGTTCAGCTGCATTTTCTTTTTCAATACTGTAGATAAGCAAACATAACTATATTCTGAACAGCTTCACACAACAGAGCATACAGTTAAAATGAAACATGTTGACTGTTTACATTTTCATTAAGGGACTCGAAACATTGTATGAAATCCGTGGCCAGGCTGTATGATGCTTGTTTTACCTTAGTTGACTTCTATTCATCAAGCAGAATATAAATCCCTGTTGGTTTTGCTATCAGCAATTGCTCTGGCTGACAACATCATCATACTGAATCTTAACACTGAGATACTAAAGGATAAATTGAAGTCTAAGAGCAAGGAACAAAAATATGAGCGTGTTGAACAAAAACCTGAGAAAATTTCATTAAATTATGCAGTTGCTCATGGTAGCTTGTGCCACGCAGGTCATTCCTGGCAGCAGTCTTAAGTAGAAATAATGAATGCTCTGGCCAGGAACCAAATCCAGCATGCATGTTGTTTCTTTTAGGGAGTGTCAGTCCTTCAAAAAAAAAAATAAGCAAGACTGTTCTGCATCTTTTTGCTATCATGTTGGATAAAAATGTGATTATAAATATCAATAAAACTGAGGTAAATTTACAGCACAGGCTAAAAAACTAAGAAAAGGGGAATTTTTTTGAGGACTGACACTCCCTAAGAGAAACAACATGCATGCTGGGTTTGGTTCCTGGCCAGAGCATTCATTATTTCGACTTAAGACTCGTGCCGGGAAGGACCTGAAACATTGTCATCTAAAGCATTCCCGAAGACAATCATCAAAAACCGCTACAATCTCTCCTTGCCATACATAGATGTAAATATTTCCCTTTCTGGCAAACATCGAGATGCAATTTGTAAAAAGACAGCTTGTTCTTCAGCACTTCCCTGTATTTGTCTAAATGTCAGTCCATGACGGAGAAACATGTCTGTGCTGGATTGCAAGGAGGCTTTTATTGCCAGTTCTTGATGGAAGCTCGGATGAGGTGGGCCAATCATCTCTGGAGTCTACTCGCCATTTGATGTCTGCTTGTCGGCTGCCAAGGAGGGCAACGAGCATTCACTCACTCATCCGCTCACTCTTTCACAGCTCCGATCCAAACCCACATGAGCCCATCTGGCACTGAGAGAGAAAGCGCTTTCCCTTTTTAACCCCCATTACTCACGAGGTGCTGATTCCATATGATGGGTGTCGGAGCCCTGCAGTGTACATCTCTTCTACTCTCCTGCACTCACTTATCTTCCTTTCATCTCTGCCCTGTGATTACAGTTACTTTTCTTTAAGTGCCCAAGGGAATCAGATGGTCGGGGCATGTTTTTTTTTTTAATATTTTTTTTTTAGTTGGACGTATGGATGGATGGACGGATGGATGGATGCAGGGGACACAACGTGATGGACCAGCAACATGATATTACAGCTCAGCCGGGAGTCAAGGATCTGTGCTAGCTTTGACTGCAGGGGACGTGAGGGGAGAGTCAATAGAAGTGGGGAAAGGGGAGGCGATCTGCACGAGTCTTTATATCTACAGTGTCAAAACACAAGCAACAACACAGTGAAAGCAATTACCCATTGCCTTGTATCAAGCTATTAAGCTCATGTTGGCTAATTTTCAGCACACTTGGATGTGCGCTTTAATGATGGAAAAAACAAGCTGCATTGTTTTTTCTTTTTTAACATATTTTTTATATTGTTGCATGAAATATGAAGAAACTGTGACTACAGGGGCTTTACATGAGTTGGAGGTTGCAGCAGTAGGAAGTAATTTGGTGTTTGGTGGATGTAAATATAACACGGTTGTGCCTTTTCTTTATCTTCCTCATTAAAGCGGCGGAATAACAGCTGCACGAGTACACTGGGCAACTAAAGAAGGAAGGCACTCTATTGTGACTGAAATGATAAAATGCATAATTAGGTAGTCAATGTTGTGTTCCATCTCTCTCTCTTCCCCGCGCTCTGTCTTGTGCTGATAGGTGCGACTCGGTGTTTCCTCTCCATTTTCAGAAATGATGTTGTTCATTAATGCAATGCAATTTCAGGGGCAGGGCTCCTCTCTCTTTCTTGCTGCCGCATTTTGTCTTTGGTAATTTACCTTTATTGGCTGGCTTAGCAATTTCATCTGAACATGGGTTCATTTAATAATGTATGCGTCTTGTTGTTGTGTACCGTTCCAAACCCCCACCTGTAATTGCCGTGCAGCTGGGTGCACTCGACCGGGTAGATGCACCAGCTGAATGCGAGGACTCAGCATGGAAGGTGGAAGGACAAAGAGAGAAACGGAAACAGGGATAGAGGGAAAAGTTTGGTATGATTGCCCCTGTCTGGAGATGTTTAAAGTGGCGATACATTACCTTAATTGGATTAAATAAAAGTTTTGTTTTTGCGGATAAAATGTCTGTATCATAAGGTAGAAATTCAGCTATCACAGTGTACCAAAAAAGGTTATTTTCAGTCAAAACTCAATGACAGTTTTTTTTCCACATTTATTCATTTGTGGCGGCTAGTCATGATTAAAATATCAGTACCACAACATATTACTTTTATAATTTTGGAGCTGGATGATTCATTAGGAGCTTATTTGGCCCTGGCAGTTGTGCTGATGGTTACAGTAATGTTGTTTGTATGACAGTTACAGGAAGCTACCTGACTGTCCTCACTAATGGTATCCAGCTGACATACGGGCGCTGGGCAGCCGCAGTGCCTCCATGGGTGGTTTTAGGGGGTTTACAGTTGTCATTGCAAAATGTAGAAATAATATTGGCTATCAGGGACCCCTTTTCCCATTTTTTTTCTTGGAGGCCACAAACATTAACCTAGTCTGCCTCTCTTGACATTGCGTTTCTAGTGATGTGCATAGGTTCACCATTTGCTCACCTGCCAGTTTACAGAACTGCCATGGCTATGGCTATTTTCTCATGAATTGTACCGTAACATCTACTGGAGACGCACTGAAAAAAGCATACTGAACTGTGTTCTCAGTGAGTTGATGAAGTGATAATACGTGTTATGAGAGGTGAAGCCACAGGGGTCCACTGAACATCCTACTTTGTCCCCGCCATTTAGCCAGATAGCTGATACTATAAGCTCAGACTTGTCTTGTGTGAGACAGACAGACGGAGCAGGTGAATTAGTGTGAAGACTTCTGTGCTCTTTCTGTGCTGAAATAGCTTATTAAAAAATCTACTTCGTTGAAGCATTTGGTGCTTGACAGTGCATAGCTGTGTGGGAAAGGCTGCATTTTTTTTAATTATGTGCAACACTGACAGCTTTGCAGGTGGTACAGGTAACATTATAAAACTTAGTGTTATAGTGCCAGAAATGGGACCCGTCACATGAGTAGCGGAGACTCTAGTGAGTCACTAGTTTAAACGATGAAATACAAACTTTATGTGTTTTCTTAATTTTCTGTATGGATTCAACAGCCAAATTATAATATGTTACTTGGGGAGGTTTACGTGTGCTAGTGGGTGGATTTTGTTGTCATTGTAAAGAGTCTGGCATTTTCTCCTTCGTTTCCAGTCTTTATGCTAAGCTAGACTAACCAGTTTACGAATACACGTCTTGGCTGAAACCAGTACCTTCACAGAGTCTCCAAATTGTTGTTTTTACATGTTGACTTTTTCTTTGCTGGCACGTCAGATTTTGTTTATTTATTTATTTATGTTTATTGTTTTAACCTAAGTTATCCAGCTAACCAATATTCATTTCTTGGTAAAGGGACCAAAAACTTCCTGGAGTCTCCAAATTGTTGTTTTTACTACCTGCTGCTACCTTTGGTAGTTTTTTCCCATTTTCCATTCTTTATGCTAAAGTAAGCTAACCAGCTAGCCAATACACATTTCTTGTTTTTTATATTTTACCTTTGGCACCTTCCCCCCTGTTTCCAGCATGGATGTGTTTCAGGGAAGTTGGTTTCTAGTCTTTAGGCTCAGCTAAGATAACCAGCTAGCCAATACATATTTCTTAGTTGGGCCGAGTAACCTTCTTAAGTTTCCAGATTGTTGTTTTTACATGTTGGATTTTGTGTTGGTTCAAATTATTTTTATTAGTATTACAATTAATCAATTAAGTAATTAATTAATTTATTTTTGTTAAATCTTTGGTAGCCGTTTCCTCCTTTCTTCAGTCTTTTTGCAAAGCTAAGCTAACTAGTTGCTGGCTCCAGCTACGTATTTACTGAAAAAAAAAACAGTAGAATTGTGTCAGTCTTTTTCAATTTTGCCAATCTTACCACTTGGCAAAACTGCAAAAAAAATGTTTCCCAAATTGTTAAACAATCCCTTTAATGTGTGTTAGTTCATCATGTGAGTCTGCTACTGTTTATATGTGCCCTGTGTCCTTATCTGTGCCGTGTGTTTTTTAATGTGCGCGTGTGTGTACTGTCCTGAAACCCGACTGCAGTCACCCTCCGCTCTCATCTAATTGTTCTGCAAAGCCCCGCGAGGAGGACTGTGGTCACAGTTGTCTTTGTCCTTGGGTTGGAGCACCACTGGCTCACCTTGCCAGTAATAAAAAAAAAAAAAAAAAAAAGCACCAGGCCTTCTGTTAAGTGCGCACAGACATAAAAATGTGTGTGTGTGTGTGTGCTCATGCCTTAGTGTTAGTGTGTCCCTCTGTAGGAGGACAGACATCATTATCCCCACCCTTCACACCATCCTGTCGAGGGGACCTTTTAATCTCCCTGTAAAAAAATAGAATAAAATCAGATGAATGGAGTAAAATAGAGCCCCTCCCCCTGTTCCCTGGGCATCATCCTCTCCTGTCGAGCTGGGGCAATTTTTGTAAGAGCCAGTTATGGGACATCACATGGCCAAAATAATATTAGTATGGTGGTGACAGGCATGTGAAGGCAAGATGAATCTAGTATAAAAATAAAGGCAAATGAATACAAATGGTGTCTCCTTTCACCTAGAGGAGGGAATAAATCATATGTGGACTAATGTGGTGTGTTCTCGCTCCCTCTCTCTTTGTCGCCGTCACACACACACACACACACACACACACACACACACACACACACACACACACACACAATCTCTTGTTCTCTTTCTCTCTTTTTTGTAGCCTTTCATTCTCCGACTCACTTCATCTGATTAAGTTAGCAACAAAGTGTCCTTCTGTTTTAATAATCCTCTCAGAGAGGTGAGAGGGAAAGCAGAGGTATTTACTATGTGTAGGTGTCAGAATGTCACTGTGGAGAAAAGCAGCAAGCCTTTGCTATCTCACTCTTATAAGTGGGATGCCTGTGTGCAATGCTTTAAGTGTGTTTGTTTCCTCGATTCTTTTCTGTGTATATGCCTTTATGTGTACTTATGTGGTCCTCCAGTAAGTGAAGAGCATACACGCACAAATAAACCTTTCCAATGTCTGTTGAAGTACTCTCCTGCTGTAGTGATAGTGTGAGTAATTCAGTGCTTTTAGAAATAATTGAAACAGTAGTTTCCATTTTAACAACAGAGCTGCCATCTTGACCATCTCTCTGCTGTGGGCTGTTTTCTTGCTCATAGTGCCTTATTCCACCAAAACAGCAGTGTATTTGTGTTTTTTCGGTGATATACTCCTTCACCATTGCCAGTAGCCCAGTGTACACGGCTTTGCAGTAAAAGAGTATGTATTTTTGTTGATGTTGTTGTTTTCTTGGTATTTTTTTGACCTTTTTTTCTGGGTAACATTGGGGTAACATTCTGTGTCATAAAAAGTGACAGGAAAACACGGTTAGTAAATAGTTGAGAGCAGCACGGAGCCCACTGAAAATGTTACCTTTGTTACGTTTTCCATCTTTCCTGTGACTTATTCATTCTCTCTCAAAAGTTTGGGCCGACAAAATATTGAATGCTGCTTGGACAGAGAAAAACTGTATTTTGTGGTGGTGTGTCATTGCATTGCAATGGAAAAGGGGCATAAATTAGCACATCCAACCAAATGTCATATTGCCATCATTACTGATTGGAGCTGGAGCCAATAAGTTCTTTTAACTACTGCAGAATAATTTGACTCAGGAGTGAGTCCAGATTGCAGCCTTTCCTATTAAATACAAAAGCCAGATGTGAGAGTTAGTGGGGGGTTTTTGTCCAGTGAGCGAGAGGTAATGGTCTGTGTCTTTGAGAAGATTTAAACCAGATTAAATCCTGTAATACTGAATTCTTTCATATCAGTTGAAAATATACTGTCCCTAAGTTCAACAGCACAGATAAGCCAAATGTAGTTTGTGTAAATTAAGGGGGGACAAAAATCTGTTTTAACATATAAAAGATTATGTCATAGAAAATGTGTAACATCTGTGAGGAAGCATGTAGAATTGTCACAAAGAGACAGATAACTGAAGCAGAAAGCTAAAGCTCATGAAAGCTAGCCACTGCAAATCATTTCACACCAAAGGCTTAACCAGGGTTGAACAAGCATTGATTTTGTGTTTGAATGGGCTGACCCACTTGACTTTGTGACCCGAGAGTTAGATTGGACAAGGGTTGAACCAGTGTCGACTTCTACATGAGTGGCACACCACCAGGGTCACTAACGACTGCGGGCAACCACGAAAAAATAATGGCTAGTCTGTGAGATGGATCACTAACTTCATTGTTGTTGGGTTTTTTTACGTTGCAGTGGCCTAAACAGTTCATTTAAGGTGTTGAATTTGACATGCTGTTGTGATACCAAGGGATATAACAGTAGCAATCAAAGACTGTATTAAAGCTGTTCTTCTTCTGAGGTACTCACGGCAATGTCTGTTTTAATTTCCTCCTTGAATTATGTTTGTGTGGCACTTGGCAAAGCTTGAATTTTGAACACCTCCATCAGCAACTTCATTAGGGAATTCCCTGGTGCCTGTGTGAGGACAACAAATCCTATTCCAAACAACATTGAAAGAATGTCTGCACGATCTGCGGTCTCAGTGGTAGCTTTTGCTTTTGTCCTCTGCGTTTGTTGTGCTGTTTTTGACTGCTGTTGGCAGAAAGTGCAGTAGTGCAGCATGCTCTTCATGAGTTATTTCTTCCTGCAGCAGCAGTGTGTGAGTCTAGGGGTGGATAATTTATCTGTCAATCCATTCAGAGCTGATCAGATCAGATAGATGGATGAGACAGGTAGCTACTGCGAGTGAAACTTTAAGACCTAGCAGAAGGGGTCAAAAAAGTTCAGTTTCAATGTGTTTGATGTTCTGCTGCGTCATATGTGCCGAGAGTACGCTCTACGCTCCACCAGTGTGGTGCTATAAATAACCAGTTGGTATGTATATTCCAAAAGCGCACGGTTCAGCTCTAAAAAATAGAAAATCTCTGTGTGGCAGTAGATGTTTTAATCGTGGTGGATGACCACAAATATATGAATGTGTGGGAAACACTACATTTACTGTTATCAATGTAAATGATAAGAGTAAATATTATTTTCTTAAAACTATATAAACTTCTATTTTGAAGATTGTCCAAAGGCAGAATAAAGTATTTGTGTATTTAGGTTTTTCATTTTTTTCAATTTCAGTCACTACTTTTTGCATTTACAGTACTTACAACACAACTTTCCTCCACACGTTTACACGGTAGCACATGCTTCCTAACTTGATGATTCCCTTTTAGTGTGAGTAATCCATGCAGTAATCCACATGCTTCCCCATGTCCATCTGCGTGTGTTCGGTTAATTCCATCAACTCCACTCAGATGTCCATCTTGATGTTAGTTTGGATTAAAAATCTCCTGACACCACATTGAACATGTAAACATGGAGCTAAACCAACACATGCAAATTAGAGAGGAGGCATCTGTGAGACTGTTCACTGACGGGTAGAGGAGATGGGACTAGAAAATGTGACGTTTTATGAATGGATGATTCATAGGAAGGCAGAATTGGTACATGTTAGGGCATGTAGGCATCATGGTGATTGCCACAAGGTTGTGATTTGTGATGACTGAGACAATGTGGGCTATAATTGGGGCCCAAGTGAGCAAAAATGGCTAGGCCCCATTGTACCCATGCTTTGTGACCACTTAGAAATGTAGGCTAATGGGCCAAAGTTAAGTTACCTCATGGGCAAAACCATTTTGTATTTTTCCACCAGATACCATCAAAACCACTTTCCTGCAGTAGTGAGCCAATAATTATTCGCCATCTAAGCATTTGACATAATAAAAATGTTTTGCTGTCAACCAGTACTCTGAGCAATGTCTTTCTGGATGCATACAATTTATAATTTCAGGCCCAACCTCAGTTGTTACCCCCCTTCCCCCCTTACTGTACACAATTCTAACTAAAAATAGAGATGACTATGGGAAAAAACATTTAACACAAAAATATTGATCCAAACCAAGGTCGCAAATTGTGAGCAAAAGTTTTGAAACATTTCTTTTCTGAAAATTGAAAAACGCTGCAACTGCTGCCTTCTTCCCTCCCTGAAAAAATGGATAAACTGTGGTGTAATGGGACCAGGCTAGACTGATTTGAGGGTGCAGAGGGCACGTCCCGATTGATAGATGGAAGAGGAAGAGGTAAAGCCTCACATCAGGTGCTTGTGTGTTGCATGCACACCCGCGGGCAAGCAAACCTTGCTCCCCGCAAATCTCTCTGAGTCTTAACTGAGGCCAGAGGTTTGGTCCCAAAGGGAACAACACTTTGTATGAGCAGTTACCGTGGATATAGCACTTTAAAGGCCAGGGTTGTTGAAATGTGTTGTGTACTGAAAATGTTTTTTTTGCCACATACAAATTTTATATTCTCTGGTCGTTATCATTGTAATGTGAAGTTTAGCCATTGTAGAGAGTTGTTTTAATAAATGGAAGTGCAGAAATGTAGCATTTTTAAAATCTCTGGCTCTGTGGCTGTTGATCAATCTATAGACTGTACTTCCCTAAAAACTGAGGTTTGACCGTAAAACTAAGCAGTCCTGAAAAATTATTGTCAGAGATTCTGATACTGCGTTTTTCTCACCTGAAATGTATGCAAAAGCATTTTACTAGACTGTTAAGCTGTAATTCGAGACTGTTACTGGCCGGCCACAAATTTTTTTAAGGAGGAGCAACTTGCATTCTGTCACCCACCAGCGGGAATCTTTATTGGTCCGGTGCAACGTAGTGTATTCTAGTAGTTGTAGGTTATCTACCTATTGATATGCCACAGCCTCTGATTTCTAAAGAGTATTTGAATCCTTTACTGCATAGACAGGCTAGTTTTATTAAAAGATCATCTTTCCAGCATTGAAATACTCTTTTGGGTATAAGCACTGTAAAATATAAAAACCCAAGGTGTGTATAACGGCATCCATGTTCTGACCATGGCAAAAACGGCATTCTTCTTTTTCTCTTTGCCAGTACTTTACTTGAGAGAGCAGCCACTGAAAATTAACTTTCTTATGGCTTTCACTGGCCTTTGTTTGTGCTTGAAGAAAACCACTCTGTCTATTTTGTGGTAGAAAACAATCTGCTGAAGAGCAGTCATTTTAAATTGAAAGCCCCAGGACATAGACCTCTGCTGGTTTTAATTCTAGCTGTCCTATCAGAAGCCGCATTACACCTGGGATATCAGGTGAATGCAATTAACTGTCATAGGCTAGAAAATCAGCTGTATTCTGTGTCTTGAAGTCTAAGATTGAAAGCCATAATTGCCAGAAAAGTGAACGGATTCCCCGTGAAATTGTAGCTGGTGCCACAAAATTCTGAAAAAAAAGTGAAGACAAAGGCTGCCAATTTTCTTGACAATTGTCTTTGTAATTATATTTCTCTAAAAATTGATGTGGTAATGATTAATTGATGTCATCTTCTAAAAATAACAGAAAAAAATCATTGCAGAAAACAAATCCCCAGTTGCACTGTGAACAAATGTGTTTTGTTCCCGCTATTTGTTGAGCAAATATACCAAGATGACAATTAACTTTCCAGTCATTTAAAAGTGTCCTCTGCTTCTTGTATTTTTTTTTTCATCATCACATGAAGAAATGGCAGCACCAGCATTCAGATAAGCTCTTAAAAAGGAGCGCTGTCTCAATAGGTCTTCAGTTTGTAAATGGTGGGAAAGTGAATCACATTCTGCAAATCAGCTTTCAACCTGAACAGCTACAAGACAGCGCAGACAAAGTATTCACCAAGCCCTGTGCAATTAGAAAATGGATCAATAACTCTTGCATCTCCTCCTATTTATCTAAAATGGCCCTCCACTCCACAGCTGTAAGTACCATTACCCATAGAGAATGCTAAAGCGCGCATACACTTTTTCTTGTACTTCTATCCTTATGAGGACTTTCTGATGACATTCATTTTACACTTGCCCTAACCCTTTTATAACCACTGCACAACTAATCTATCCTAAACACAGGGCTGCGTACAAAGGCGGACATGGGGGAAAGCTTTCTGGGGCATTGAGGCCAGCAATATTCATGTTCTTCCAAAATAAGCATGATACAACCACTTTATGTTGACCCAAAATATTCATCATTACTCATTAGAGCAACAACAAAAACTTATTGTAATTATTTAGTGTGTTGTAACCTGTTTCATAGTGAAAACCCGCTCTCCTGAATATGAAATGTGTCTTTTCTACTGATTGATGCATTGATATTGATTTGATAACAGATTTGAGGAGGTCCTGTTAATTGTACCTAAAGCTTTACTTACACATAAAGTTCTCTTTAATGAGGCCCCTAAATATCTATCCAACTACTTTTGCTTCAGAGAAAATTACAATTACTAAACAAGATGCAGCTCAAGAGATTTTATTCTTTTGGATTCAAAAGTTCACTGGGCAAAAATATTTTTTTCAGATATGGTTGCAATTGAATGAAATATAATTTCAGTTTCTTTGAAACATATTGATTCAGAGAAACATTTTAAGCAGTCTTCGAAGAAATGGTTAGCAAGTCTCTGTTGTCTCTTGTTGTCTGTCTTTTATTCCTGTATGTAATTATATGGATATTGTACCTTTACATCTATCCATCCACCCACTTATCTATCCATTAATCCATCTAGTCCTAGTGTAAATGAAAAATAATTATATTTATATGTAACTTATATATATATATATATATATATATATATATATATATATATTGTGTTATATAACCACATACTGCAAACACTACTAGTTATTAGTAAAACCATGTCTTATTATGGCACCACTTTATATCCGCTCACTTAAAAACACCAGTGCTGATAGAACAACCTCTTTTACAACTAACAAATCCTGCTGATTGTCATTCAAATGATGATATATCTCACCTTTATGGTATTAAATCTAACCTTCCTGTAAATGGTCCCTTGATGATGTGAAAACCAGCCAAAATTGTAACAAAAATAGATTCAGTTTGAAAGTCTGATGTTTAAAAAAAAAAAAAAAAAAAGGTTCTCACAAGAATAGAAAGCACAGGGATACACTCACACACACAAACAAAGGTGTATATATTATTATATGGAGTCCAGCTGTGTAGGATGGAACTAATGAGTCAGCCAATGGCCCTACCCTCCCATCATTGGCACTAATTACACTCATTAATATTAACGAGCTCATTTGCATGCCGACAGAATGTGCGAGCTACGTGTGCGTGGTGGAGGCGGCGGAGAGGATAGGAGACGAAGGTCACTGAAAGAAAAAACAAAAGTAGTTTTCACACACAGGCAGGTGTGTGTGTGTGTGTGTGTGTGTGTGTGTGTGTGTGTGTATTTACACACAGCAATATCTGTCCTCAGTGGTTTGTATTACAAGATTATTAAATTGTGGTCACTATGTTCTTTCGGTAATAGGCTATTATTTCATGTTTTTGTGAAATAATTCTAGTTTCTTTTTAATTTTTAAACTTTAGTACTATCTGCTCCTTGCAAAAAAGAAACAGGCACATTGAACTGATCACACAAAATTAAAAAGGTAAATTTATTCTGCTCAAATGTTCTGAGTTCATGAATAATATCTCGACAATACTGACCTTTAAGGGGACTGAGAGTCCAAAAATTACACACTTTTATTTAAGCTCCTCTGTCTGAGTAAAAAGTGTCAGTTCTGAGACAGGGGTTGGTTGTACAACTACAATGTCTGCGTTTAAACCATGTGTCTTGTTAGCAACTGAGTAAAGCTTACAGTTTTGCTAACTGATCGCTAGCAAGCTCATTAGCTTGGAGAGATTTATTTTCCGTCTTCACTCACCATTTATTGCACAAAATGGTATGAAACAGGGATCAATATGACCAGAGAAAATCAACAGAACAGTGGAGAACAGTGGAAAAATAGAGAGAAGCTCCAGAAACTATTGTGACTAACTATCACTAACTGGGCTGGTTAGCAAGTTAGCAACACATAGCTCGCCAGCACAGCAGTTCACTGACCAGCTCTGCAAGTATTCACTAGACGTCACCAGGCTGCCGAACCTAAATATGTTGCTATGTTGCAAAAATGTCATTTTGGGCTGTGACTGCCACTTAATCCTGGTATTTTTAGGAAAATGACTGTATGTGAGTTAAAACCTTGAAACAAAAAAAGCCTAAATATGTAATTTTTAAAATCTACAAATGCATTATGCAAACAAAATCAGCTTTGATGAGTCAACACGGGTATGATTCCATCAGTCTGACAATGTTTGTATAGCCTACTATTACAAAAATTAAATTAAAGAGACAGTTCAATTGCAAGCCTTTTCATAATCTGCACTAAAACAGTTAAGTCCATAAGCTAACTTAATTGAATAAATAGTTCCAAAACAACAGCAGTGCTCACGGTCACATGCATCACAACCTACACTGAACATGATTGGCTGAAAAGAGGTCATTTAAGAGGAGATAGGTGATCACACATATAGGATCTGTTTTTGCCATTCTGATCATGTCAGGAAATTAATTAAAATGAGACAGCATGCCCAAACCATCTGCAAATTGTAATGGTCCAAAAATGGTCAAATTATTGTACATTATGGCACATCTCTTGGCACAATTTATTGCACATATACAGAGGGCGAAATTGTTGTCGAAATTCAACAGTGATTGTACATCTGGCAATGCTGCTTTCAACCATAATGTATAGAATCCAGTGCAGTTGTTTTTCCTTCTTTCAAGACTTATTTTTTATGATGAAAGACAAACACACACCTTTATCTGCCTTAGTAAATTTGATGCTGAGTGTTTTGCTGAAGGGCACTCAGCAGGGGGGATGCTTGCTGACATGGGGACTTAAAATTGGCTACATCAAGTGAAGAATTGTGCTTGTGCTCACTGCTTTAACATGTAGTTCATTCCTGACAGTCAAGGCTAATGTTTTCAAGTTAAAAGAATAGCAACATGATAAAGTATCATTCCAATATTAGCCAGTCAGGTTATGATTTTCCATAAAACGGATCACAACATATGTAATAGATCCTCACTATCTGTCACTGGCTTGGTGCAAAGATGCTGAGAAAATACATTTTTGGTCAAATGTTGACAATCTTAAGTGAATATCCTTTAATAAAGCACTTTGTAGCATCTGTTTTTAAAAAGAAATAATGTATCATTATAATTTGGGCTTTTAGCTGAAACTGCACACTGTGGTTTCAAAATAGACTGTAATCTAACATGCAAATATTGTAATACTGCAGTATTGTAGGTAGGTTGATTTTGAATCCACCAGGAGTTTACAGCTCCCTCGGTGCATGTGAGAGAGTGTGTGGCTGTTTTGCGATATGTGCATGGGTGCAAGTGGATGTGCATAAAAAGTGGGAATCCTGTGGGAGTGGAGATCATCTCCTGAGACAGGACAAAGTCAATATGAAGACTAACGCAGAGCCCTCAGGGAGCAGGCCACCAGAGGCAGGACTTATGCCAACGGATAAAGATAGAGAGGGGAGGAGAAGAAATTTTACTGTACGTGTGTGTGTGTGTGTGTGTGTGTGTGAGAGAGAGAGAGAGAGAGAGAGAGAGAAAGAGTAAGGGAGATAGCAAGGACGGGCGGGACAAAAATTGTTTTGTTTACCCTATATTCAGTGCACACAGCTGTTGGTTTGCTAAACTCGCACACATACATAGGTATGTGGATGATAAATTCTCCTTTGCTGTTGAGTTGTCATGTATTTAATCAAACATTTGAAACCTTAGACTTCTGTAACCCATTGGGAACTGACTTTTTGGATAGATGTCATTACAGTACTTGTGTACTGGTATGTTTCTATGTGCAGGTTGATAGAGGAGGTTATTAGCAGGCAAAGTCCAGCTAGAATCTTTTTAGCAGAGTGTACTTAACATATTTAGTGGTTATACCACAATATTGATAACAAAAAATACTAGTTATCTGATAGTAATTAAATGTTTTCTTTTAAATTACATACAATATACAGTAGATTATTGGATTCATAAATATTACTTATTTATATTAGCGGTTTCACATTAATAAAAAATATTGAATTTAAAATCATCATTAAAATAAGGTGTTTTATTTATTCATACTTATGATTTAAATGCACTTTAAAACCTCTTTGCAACTCCTTAAGGAAATTAAGAACAGCACTGCAACTTATTTTGTGTAACCTTTTTGAATTCTAAAGTTTAATTTCTGCATTTCTTTTTGTCTTTTTAAAATGTTGCTTTCCTTTTAATTGCAAATACATATTTACTAGAGTAAGATTAATATATTCAATTTTCAGTATGTGATTAGATATGCACTTAAGCACAATTAGTCAACAATTGTGTTAAAATGCTATCATTTGACGACACTACATAAAGCTTAAAAAGAATGTAATCTACATATGTTTCAATTGATAAAATAATTACTAGGTGACAGGTCCCAAATATAGATCAAATATAGTTTCTGATTTGTGTATGCCCCTTAAATCTCCTGCCAAAAAAGCCTGTGTCTTTGTGTAATGTGTGTCTTAGTCGGTTGCACAGATATGTTCTTGGTAATGTGTCTTTGCTATCATCATTGCGTTCTTTGGCACTTAAAGCCTCTTGTTTAGGCGACTCGCTCAAAGTGGTCCATTACGTATGTCTGCCTCACCATGATTCATCTACAGTGCTAAAATTAACTGTGCTTTCCCTTCTGTACCTGGCACAGGTACATTTTTAAATAGGACATTACATATTTGAGATTTTTTAGTCAGATTATCACACAGTTGTAGCAGCTGTTTTTCTTAAATGAATTAGTACTTGAGAGTTCTAAATGTGGTTGACTTGGCGACGGTGTGGTAAAAACAAAAGTGATTTAAAGCAAATACCTCTTAAGTAACTACTTTGCAAGAATTACAACAGAACAACTCATGTATCTGTTTACAGTGCAGCCAAACAAATTAATCAATCATAACTGCAACAAAAAAAATTAAGGGGGATATCGGCAATTTACATCTGAAGTGGGAATGGTGGACCTCGCCACTAACCATAGAACTAATATATAGAGAAGCGGTTACAGAAGGTAAATATTTTGAAAGACTATGAAAAAAAAGATAACCAGTAATAGCATCATCATAGTTGAGGTTTGGTTTATTGAAAGTATTAACAATAGCAACTTAAAGCGAGAACAGTTTCACCTAGTTTCCATATTATATCAAGGTTGGAGAATCACAAAAAGCCCTTGTATTACAGGGATTGTTTCATCTCACTATAATGGCCTGGATTTCTGAGTCTCTGAAT
Source organism: Plectropomus leopardus (assembly GCF_008729295.1). Classification (NCBI taxonomy): domain Eukaryota; kingdom Metazoa; phylum Chordata; class Actinopteri; order Perciformes; family Serranidae; genus Plectropomus; species Plectropomus leopardus. Next base: position 15,853,124 of record NC_056484.1, read on the forward strand.
GCGTAGTACTTGTTGTGTCTGAAGAGTACTAAATGTATTTCGGCTTATCTTTGCTCGTCACTATCATGTTCATACGCTGCTACTTGAACTCGGCCCCCACAAGCTCTTATGCAGATATCCGAGCAGATGCTCAGAACAGAGTAAAGAACGGAGTCTCATTTACTGTTACCAACTAAGCAGAAGCTAACATTTTGTACCTGAAAAAAAAATTAAAACAGGAAGTGAAATTACACAGTAGATGTGTAGGTGGGTGCAAGTAAAAAAAAAAAGAAAAAAAAAGAAAGTAAGCAAGAAAAGATCCATCTCAGAAGTTGTGTTAAAAGTTGCACAGCCTTAGGAAAAGAGGGAAAGAAAAGAGGGAGTGAAGAGAAAGACAGACCTAGCCTCCCTTGTACCTACATTCTCCCATGGTGCCGAGTTGTTGGGCTGCCTTTAAATTTGTCCAGGGACAAAGCGGTACAAGGTATAATCCACCTGCCAGTCCCGTTCAGCATCAGCAGCACTCTGGCAGGAACATTCTGCCCCCCACTTAAACACAAAATACCATCAGTGCGGAACAGTAGAACCCATTCTCCTCTCCACTCTTTCTCCTCCTCCTCCTCCACTCTGGATTGCAAATGCACCACAGGAAAAAAGCAACGTGGGTGGTGTTGAAGAGAGACAGGAGAAGGAGACAAACTCAGAGACGGAAAGTGGACAGAAAGACTCTTTAGAGGCAGAGTGAATATTAGTGACAGTGGAAAAGAGATGAGCGAGGGAAGGAGATAAGATGCGGGGTGAAAGAAATGAGTCCGCTCCTTCCCCACCCTGCTCGCAGGCGGGGAGGCCCCAGGAGAGAGCCGAGATTGATCGGTTCATTTGGATTGGAAAAGTGGATCTCTCCCCCCAAAAAACTTGTTTCCTTCCAAACCAAATGACAAATGAGCCTATCGATTTGTTGTTTACAATCCGGGGTGCACAGTACCCCCTCAGCGCACATGATGGACCTCATAATGGCCAGGTCTCCGAGGTTTACCATCGCCGCTAGCCGCTAACTGACAGCTCTCCAGACTGCACAACGCCCACTACAGTGCTATGTGTATGTGTAGCCCTGTTGTTATGTCAAACACTCAGACACTCTGCTCCACGTGAAATGACAAACAAAAGCGATTCTGATAGGAACTCCACTTGTGCTCCGAAAGAAAAAAATAGGTCTAGAAAGAAGAGTGGCACAAACACTTGTGGCTACAGTCTGAAATCGCCCCTCTTCTTCTTTCTCTACCCTCAGAAACCAAATAAACCCAGCTTGCTCCCTGCAAATGTTTTGCCATTTTCAGTGAAGACAAGGAAGATGTCAGCATCAAAACATCCTCAACGTCTGCCTGTCTGCTGTGTCCAAACACAGCGTGGTTCTTGATCGACTCAGATGGAGGATATACTGTAAAGGCGTCAGGCAATCGACAGTGTAGACTTCCTGTACCGAGCCGCACAACAAGCCTGAGGTTATTGTTTCCATGACCTTTGCTATTGATCCTCGCTGATCCTTGGAAATGTCAAGGTTAAAAACTCCACAGCTGCACTTCCTAAATACAGAACCTACACACAAACATGCACACATACAGCAAGAGGGAACAAGAGAGGGCTTTTTTAACCTAATTTCATAGTGAAATGTAATTATAAGACAACGTTATTGTGTGTGGAGTCCGTCTAATTGCAATAGTTATTGGTGTATTGCATGATGTCTGCCTGTATGAAATAATTCATAAGCCTCGTAATCATCAGTCTATTCTTCCGTGTCTTCATAACGCCGTTCATTACCATCAATGGGCTTCTGCAAAGGAGATTACTTTATTGGCCGTTTTACACAAGTCTGTGTGAAATAGTCTTGTTTTGTGTTCCTCCTGCAGACACGCACATACAACATTGCTTTGTTTGTATGTGGGTCTCTCAGTAGGACATTATATAGAGTGGCCTGCTGAGCTATTAAGGCATCAGTTGGCTGGCTCAAAGGTTCTGTGTCAGTAACAGGATAATAGTCATGTAGCCACCCATATTTCGGTTAAATCTGCAACATTAAATGCAAATTTGGGCGCCCTGTAGCTCACCTGGTAGAGCAGGCAGCCCTGTTCAAAGGCTATGTTCTTGCTGCAGCAGCTGCAGGTGTGATTCCACCCCTGGCCTTTGCTGCATGTCATCCCCTCTCTCTCCCCGTTCATGCTAGTGCTACCCTCTTAAATACAGGCGATCTAGTGTTGGTGTGGACAGGGAGGGGGTCGGGGATTTTACAGTACAATGTCATGGCAGCGATTGATTACTGACAGCGATCAGCAAAGGACAATGGCTACATCGGCCTTTTTAGTAAAGCTGCAAAAATGTAAAAACAATACTTAACACTGTAAAAAGACATTATTTGTTTTAACTTTAAAATGTTAGTGTCTAGGCTGCCCTTTGTTTAGTTGACTGAATTTAAGAAAGGTTGAATCATTAAATATTTGTCTTTTGTCTATTTTCGTATTTGTCATTTCACATTCAGGGAATAATTTCAGTTTTTAGGCAGCTCGGACACTAGCTTTTTTAATGTAAAATAATTCTTTTCTTTTTACAGTGCAAGTTTCCATAAAGGAACTCTGGGACTGATAAATTATCATCTATGACATTATTAGATTGATACTGATTGATCCATGATGTAGCTGTTTGAGGTGGAGCCAGTTTTTATTACTGTTTAAAAGGTTTTCAGGATTCCTTCAGCTTAAAGCAAGTTAGACTTAGACATTTTAAGACTTTTTAATTCTACTTAGAATGAAATATTAGATCAATATGGCAATAATGAGAAATACCTGGCGATTGTTGGCAGGTTTCCTTGGTGATTATGTGTTTCTCACTCTGCCTGTGGGATTCCACAGCCTTGATTCCCATTGTGCAGAGATTGAAAAACTGTAGTTTAAAATTCACCAAGTCATAAATGCATTGCCTTGTACCAGTCTGGGCCATGCCTCAAAAATCATGTTTTTTTCTTTATTTTGGGTCTATTTTTGTTTCATATTTAATTTGACATTTTAAAAGAATCCTGCCAAAACTCTTTAACAACACATTGTATCTTCTAAACTTACCATTTTTTAAAAAAGTAACATGTTAATCTGATAAATACCCAGTAACTCTAGCTGTCCAATGAAGGTAGTGAAGTGAAAAGTACCACATTGCCTTCTGAAATGTGATGACATAAAGGAATAAAATAGCAGAAAGTGGAAAGTATCCCACAATCTCGCTTAAGTACAGTACTTGTGTAAATTTAGCGACCAAACAAGCAGCACCACAGCTCTTACACCTCCTTTCTTCAGGCCACCTGCAGCACAAAGACAATGACAGGAGCTATATGAGGTAAAAATGCATCCGAATCGGCAGTGGGGAAAGTTCTGATGTTAATCTCAACTTGGCAGTTTGATATAGAAAAAAAAGGGGGGGGAAAGATAGAATCAAGAGTAAAGGCAGATTGGCCAGATTTTGATCTGTAAGTCAGCACTTTTCTGGCAAGAAGTGAGGGTGAGGATGGGGTGTGTGTGGAGGGATTGTATAGGAATGAGAACTAGATTGCTTCCTGATGCAGCTGCCATGCCAGTTTGGGAGGAAATGACATCAGACATCAGAGGAGAGGTGCGCAGAATAGGCAGAGAAGAAGAGTGGAGAGAAGGATAGAGAGGGAAGGGACAAGAGGAGGGAGCTGGAGGATGGATACAGAGCTCAGCCAAGCAGTACTCTAAATACATAACTAATGTTCCTTGCGGTGCAACTAGAGTCCCGGCTCATTTATTGTCTCAATAAAGCTTGTCTGACGGCCTCTGCATCGGTTATCAGTCACAGAACCGTCTTAACTGGGTCAAGACCGTTGGGGTGGGGGTGGGGAGGGAGGGAAGGGGGGGATCAGTTCAACCTCTCCCTCCCTCTCTTTCCCTCTCGGTCTTCGGAGCAGTAGTGGTGGCAGAAAGCACAGCTGGGGCCCTGTTATCGCTCACACTTAATTGAGAGAGGTCTCTGAAATTCAGAGTACCAGGACAGATATATTTGGACCGTTTATCCTTTGAAATGCACACATGCAATGGAGTGAAGGACACCTAGTGCACTCTGGAGAGTCAAAACCCTCTTTATGACTTACTGTGTTAAATGATGCTTATTTCTGAAATTGCAGGTCAAAATATATTTTAATTGGGGTGGCATCATCACATTAATTCTCAAATGCAAATAGTTTTGAACTTTTTAGTTCATTTTAATAAAATAACAAAAATATCCACATTAGCTGCAGCCATTTTGGTTGTTTTCAAAAATACCTCATTGGCACTTCAATATGTATTTTACATGAAGTGCGAAGGGTCCGCGAGTTATCAATCATCGTATCAAACTTGCCCCATATTCGATATATGGTCGTGTTTGGCTGGAAGAAGGCCAGGTTGGCTGGATATCTGTCTGATAGGGAGGGGGACCAGATGCTTTACAGCAAATAAAACATGAGCTTGTGGTTCCCAGGCAAGTATTTCATTGATTGACTCAATATTTGTTTTATTTTTCATTCACAGCAATATGGTTAGATTAAGTTTAATGACATAACTATGAAATTATGCTCCTTACAAATCCTTAAATTCTGCGCTTCCTTTAATAAGAACATGTATAAGCACTCTTTTATTCCCCGGCCTTTTCTGTGCTAACATCTGTCACAGGAAATTAATAACAGGGAAAAGAGAGCAGCAAAGAAAAGGTGCAATTTTGAAAGTACGCAGGATAATGAGGCACGATAAGTCTTTCTTATTAGAAGAAGAAAGGGGCCTTTAAAGAAATTAAATGAATCATCAGAAAAAGTACACTCAGAGGCAGCATTAACTAAATCGAACAACAACAGCTAGAGTGCTCTGAAAAAGTACTTTTCGTCAGTTCGGCATAATGAAATATAATTTGTTGTCCTTTTGATAAAACAGTGATAATTGTTCCAATCTTTAAATAACAGTACATGCATTCAAAAGAGCAAGCATTCCTAAACAGTGAGCAATATTTCAGAGTAGAAGTATAACCAGGTCTCTATAAGGAAAAGCGGCTATATTCAAAAGTGGTTCATGATGTAAAAAATGACTTTAATACCTTCAAAAGATGAGCAAACTAATAACGGCACAGCAACAAAATATCTTTGAAGTCAAACTTTTTTATTACTTACTGTATAACCTTTTGCATGATGAGCTTCTGTTTGGTCGTTTGCTGATAACATTTAGATTCATTTCTGCTTCTGTTATTTCTCTAAATCAAAGCTTAAAATTATTATGTGCCTGACACATTGTGAGCTTTTTTTTTTTTTTTTTTTTTTTTTTTTTTGCTTTTTCAGGTAATTATCTGAAGCCGGGAAGTGTTTTGGCTCCAAACATCACATATTCCATTGCTATTTCATTTTGTTTTCTTGCTCTAATTATTAAATTATAATAGACTGTAGCAGCTGAATAGTCAATGAGGTCTTAGCTGGTGGCAAATAAAAATAATGAAAAAAAAACAATAAAAAACCTGAAGGCAGAGAACTTAACAGAGGCACACAGCAGCTCGTCCCTGCTCACACCGCTCTGCCTGCAGCCAGAATGAAAATGACACCAAAAGCTTCAGGCAGAGGGAGAAGCTTTAAAAATTTTCTTGGGATTATCTATAATAAATACCATGTCCTATAAATATTTTACATGCCATTTTTTTTGGTATTTAGCTGACACTTCATGAAAACAGTTTGCTGTAAGGGAACAGTTTTGGTTGAAGACAGATTTTCTGCAGATTTAGAAGCAACCAGACCCAGCAGTGAAAGAAGTATTCAGATTCTGAAAGTTATACTTTTCAAGGGAGTGTACACAAATTATTGCAAGGAAGCAGGATCGTGAAAGAGGGAGGGAGGGAGAGCCTCCTCTTGCGTAATACGTGTTTTTTAAAACTAGGATCAAATAGTTGCAAATGATGACTCAAGTGTGTGCAGTGGTTCATAACGTGTTCATTGCAAAATGTAGAAGACAGCAACTCTGACTCTGGGATTTGTTTTTTTCCATTGTAGTTAGCTGGCCAATAAAACCAACATTTCAGTTGTGTGAATGCACTCGGTCCCTAAGATTTTCTATTACACCCCAGGCTGAATTTGAATTGAGGGATTTACAGGATTCCATACATGCATGTAATCCAACATTAATTCACCCTCATTGTTAAGTAATTCACCTAATGCCATATGAGAGCTGTAAACTGAACATTTCCTACTGCCACTGCTTCATAATTATTGTGTTCAACTGACAAAAGAAGTGGCTTCTAATTTTTTTTGGTTTTGTTTGTCTTTTTGTCCCTAAGTATTACATGTTTTTACACAATAAGCAAATCTTTGAATTTTAAATATAATATTTTATGAATGGATATTATGTTTTGTGTGTCAAATCTTTAACAAAGTAACTTGTAACAATAGCTGTATGATAAATATGGGTAAGTAAATATGCAATATTTCCCTCTAAATTGTAGTGGATTTGAAATGTTTATTTATTCGATGGGCTGTATAAAGATAATTTAAAATGGCTGATATATTATCAGATTTTTAAAACTCTAATATTGGTGTCAAGCCATAAGAAATCTTTATTGGGTTGGGCTTACATGCATATATATTATGGTCTGGATAAATACTCAATTCTGATTGGAATCAGAGTGAGCATAAATTCCTGATATAGGACACCTACTAAGAAGTTTGGTGAAAAAGGTCTGTTCTCTGTTCAAAATTAATGCACTGGTTACATAATCGTATCACCATGTATCTAATATGAGTAACCTTAGCAACAGGGACACAGTCAAAGTCTCCAATTACAATTTATTTCCAACATTGAGTATTCAGTGCTTCACCCTCTGAACACCAAAGGATGTAGACTGTAAAGCCTTTTTTTCCCACTGCACAAAAAATGCTAAAACCCACTGACACCTGGCTTTTTAATATAATGGGAAAGGTTATAATCTGCATTCACACTCGTGTCAAATGGCTCTGCAGTTGCAGTGGTCACAGGTATTTATCAGCTCCGCCTCGGAACGGCATTGATGGAAACACGACACCCAGGTGAACACACTAATGTTAGCCCACTTACCAGTGAGATGCAGTGACGCACCACCACAAAATACCTTCTGTCTCTGACTAAGCAGAGCAGAGCTTAAACATCGATCCAAATAAGTCTGCACAGAGTTTGAAAGAGAGAGTTACAGATATATAAAAAACGTAATCATTGGAAAGTTTTCACAGGCCTCATTTGCTGCTTTCTGTGGTTTACGAACTGGTTTTTGGGCTTGTCCTTGACGTGACGCTCTGGTCTATTGGCAATGGAAAGAGGACCGCTGAGTAAATATTAAGCAGGTTCGCCCGTGCAGGTACACAAGCTAATTTGGGTGGAAAGGGGGGTATAACACAAGCTACAAGAATTACACTGGCCCTCTGATATATCTTACACTAAGCAATCATTTCATCGTTCACTATTCAAGATGCTACTTCAGGCTGCTGCCAAACAGTAATGTTACAACATTTGTTTGTGAATATCTTGACATGGATTTTGGCACAATGACATGGCTGGATAGCTAGCTATTCTCGTTGTTAAACATATTATCAAATTATATTTACTGTTTTCTAACCGTATGCAATGTTATTGACTTTGAATCTTGCTAAAAAAAAATGTTTGCCTTCTGACTAACAGCTGAGTGGAGTATTTCAGTTGTATTTAAGGTTCATTCTATTTACTGGAGAAGTGAACAACGTTTTCATTGCATTAGAACTGTATTAGAGGGCAATAATTGTTCCAGGTATTAGTCAAACCCTCAGGTGTTATGAAAGAAACAGCTATGGCTTGTGAGAGAAAAAAAGATTTTGATTGCAATATGCATGAAAATATAAATAAATGATCATCTTTTTTTTGTCTTTGCCAAGTGGTAAACACTCTGGCCTTCCCGTCATCAAGTAATTCCTGATAATGGACAATTGCACAAGGATCATATATGGACATGGGTACATAAACAGGGACGTATGCACACTCATTAACTACTAAGTATTCACAAAGACCAAATGACCTGAAAATAATAAGCACTAACCAGATTGGAGTGAAACAGAACGGTCTTTTATGAGCTGCCTTACACATAACAGCAATGATTATGCTCTTATCTGCTTTGGGGACTGTACTGAGTTGAATTATCATTCATGCTGTACTGCTGTTTTGCTTAATGGAATTTGTTTAGCGGGCTTTGTAAGGGAGCAAACAGGGAATAAACAGATTTATGGGGAGCTCTGCCAAGTAAAAGGTTATGCATAATTTAAGGCGGATTAGTTTGGATGTAGAGGTCAATAAGGCTAAATAGACAAGAATCATCAACATCCAGGAAGGAGAAGGGGTGTCTTGAGGGTCCGGGCCTCCACCAGCTGTACAAAGTCCTTATTAGCAGACGCAAAGGCGTGCTCACATGCATCCAGGAGCATGTATTAGCACACATTAACACACTCACACACACACCTTGCTCATACATCAGTACACACATGAGCAGTTAACAGAAGGCATACTATGGGAACTAATTATACCAGTGTGTTTATTTTTGTTGGCAGCCCAAAGGCATTGTTCTACTTTAATCTAAGTATGTCACTATGTCATTTATCATCAACTTCAATGTAGTCACCTTCATTACCGTCGGCCACATCACGATCACAACTGCCATCATAACCCATCATTACAGCACCATACTATCATGCTGCCGTGCATGTCCATTTGTCACATTTCCTCACTCCTTGCTTTGTTTACAACTTGTTCACTCAGCCGCTGATAATGGCAGTATAAGCAGAGGGGGTTTTTTTGCTGGTTTTTTTTTTTCAGCTTATTATAAGTTGCCTCTGCCAGACAGCAGTTCAGAGGTTAAGATTGACAAAAAGAACTCAAGATAGTAATGATATGATATTGTTCACTTTAGTTTTGCAGTCCATTTTGTGCTCTGTGTTAAAATAAGCAGCCTTTCTTGTACTATCTCAGGTTTTAAAGAACAATGTAATACCCAGTTTTAGCTCAAAAACACCTGATATGAGCCTTTATCAGACCATTTAATTAGGTTTGAGAGGTATCATGGCATTATGGTATACCAGGGTAATTAGAAATCCTAAAGGTATGTTTTTCAATACGAGCATAATACAGGTGCTGCTCTTTCTATTAAAAACATTGGATATAGTGCATAGCATGCACCACCAGAGTTCTAGCTTTTTTGAATTCTGTGTCATTTTACACTTGATGCATGAGCAGCATGTTGTGTTGTGTTGGGTTCCTCAACCTTTTTTATCATATTTCAGTGACTGACTTTTTTCGTTTTTTTTTTTACTTTTAATTTTACATTTTGACATTTAATCTGTCATCAGTAGAGTAGAAATACATGGTTCAAATTACAAATGAAATGCAAATATTTTTTCTGTATCAGAGTTTTGAAAAGGGTAATTTGTGTCCGCCAGCTGCTTCTGGGTGTCAGGGCTTTAGCATTCACTGCTGATGTACTGGTGTCTCAGAAGACACTGGGGTAAAATGATCTCTTTCCCACAGACTCCTGTTCACACCAACATTTCCTCCCCTGGCTCACAGTGCCTTTGGGCTCTCCTCCTCTGTGTGTGTGTGTGTGTGTGTGTGTGTGTGTGTGTGTCTAGGTGGACTCACGTGCATGCGTATATGTCCACAATTCAGGAGTTGCTGTTGGCGTACGGCTGTGAGGAAATGTCAGAGCACATCTGTGAATGAACGATATCAGCAGTACCTGGTGGCCTGAAGACACACACATGCACACACAGTGAAGAAAAGAAAGCCTGGAGCAATGGCACGCCACAAAACCTGCCAGTTATGCACCTAGCATAAATAGTACGTGGACAAAGGAGGATGTAGCTGGAGGGCAGCACTGTGGCAACTGGACTTCAGTGTAGAGGTTTGGACGTGGGGGAACAAAGGAAGACCTATTATGGTGTTTCAGGTTTTTCATAGTAAAATTCATAATCCATTGTTGCCTTTATATATCAAAAAAGGTATTAGAATTGGTTTAAAAGGACTGTCATATTTCGTCATACAACTACTGATTTTAAAAATTACATTTCTAATTATTTTTATTTTCTGTTATTAAGTAAGTATGATATTTAAATAATCAAAGTGAATAAAACAATGATTATAGTTACCACTACTACTACCTCTCAGGAAGTAATGTTGTAATTACAGATTAGTGTATCTGTAAAGATACATACTACAGTTTCTATAAACTAAAGTGTGAGTTTCCAATGCCTGCCTGGCAACCTTAGGATATAAGTGAAATAAAAGTATAATATCCTTTTTCCACCAAAATCAGTGCATGTACCCAGGTTTTTTAAACACCATTAAACCTGCTAATAAATAGGCCATAGACTGCCTTTGCCAGTAGAATAGAACTGTGTACACAACTCTGTAGCAGACAAGTATGCCTTGCTGTGCAGGTTTTTAAAAAAAATTTTTTACTTCTTTTTTTCCCTTCTGTCACGGTGGATGTCACAGACAGGCCTGAACACAGGTTAGTAAACAGGAGAAATATGAGTAGAAAGCAGCATGGAGGCCAATGAAAATTTTAAGGCGGCTACTTCTTTTTCTCTCTGACTTTTTCAGTGTTTCTTTCAAAATCAGTGCAGACTGATTTGGATCAATATTTGAGTGCTGCTTTGGTGGAGACAGTATTTTTGTCAGCACATCATTGCATCAAGCAGGTTAAGGGGCCTAAATTAACGTGTTGACCTGGGTGTTGTGTTTCCATCAATACCGATTAGAGTTGGAGCCAATAAATACTATGATTACTGCAGTCAATTGACACGGGTTTGAACACCAATTAAAACATTTCCCATCACAGTAAAAAAGCCAGATGTTAACAGGTGTTACCAGGTTTTGTGTGCAGTGGAAAAGGGACTTTAGTGAGCTTTAAAGGTGCTGCTTGCCAGATTTCTTTCCCCTGGAAATAGAACTTTATGCTAAGCTAGGCCAATTGTCTCCTGTCTGTAACATTACACTTTAAGAAGCAGAGCAGTATTGATATTCACATCTTATTTTTTCCAAGTATCACGAATGTGTGATCCGGTGGCACCATCAGGAGTAATGGCCCCATATTGAAACATTTACCTTGTTGGAATGAAGCAAACCGCCATAATAAATTTTGGCATTTTTGTTTGAGCAGGCAGCAGGAAAGAAGAAAGTAAAGAAAATACGAGAGAGGGTAAAAAGAGAGACAGATGGAGAGCAATAATCTGTTGCAGACTGTAACTTTAATTTGAAAACTGAGAACCTTAATTTCTGTCTTGACTGTTAAAGTGAACCCAGTTGTAAAGCATCATCGTCTTTTCCCATTAAAGATGTTAATTTAGCACATCAAACAATTGTGAGGAAGCAGTTATCTCTGTTTTGGAAAATGTGAGCCATGAACATCACATAAAAGCCTCTCTCCCTTTTTTCTTAATGTATTCAAAATGTTTGAAATATCAAAAGTTTTATATACCCTACATCCATACGGGAGGCATATAACATGCACTCTTGCGTTCATTACCATAGATGTTCTATTCGTGTTGGTAGAAGATTATTAGGTGGCTTTCTCTTAAGCACACACAAAAGTCGACACCCACACATGCATGCACAGAGACACAGGGCTGAGGTCTGGAAATGTCAGTCAGCATGCTATCTCATTATTTCTGCCTCTTGAAGTTTCATGAGTGCAGAGGAGCTATTTGGGACACAAATTCACTTCACCAAAAAACCTCGGGCTTTTTTGAAAAGGGGCTTGACAGCTTTTAGTGTGCAGATACTCATCAGGGCCGCCAAACGGGTGGAATAATCTTATGAAAATCAGGCAAGCAATAGACTGGAAAGAAGCATAGGAAGGAAAAAAAAAAAGAAGTGAAGAGGGAAAAACAGATGACGAGGAGAAAGTAGAAATAGAGGGCAGACGTAAGAGCGCAGAAAGAGAAAATAGTGGTTGTGAGGGAGAGGGGGAGGTGAGGGGGAAAAACAAGACAAGGGAAAATTAGCTTGAGAGGAGATGAGCTGAGAGGAAAAGGGGATAGAGAGCTGGTGGCTAATGACAAAGCGCAGGGATTTATTTCTTTGCATTGGGTTTTTCCCTTTCACATTCCTCTGAGCCTCCTTCTAATTCCTGCCAGGCTCGATTCAGGTTTAGGGAACATCTGCCTACCACGGCAGGTCAGATAGTACAGTTAATTATCCGGATAGTAGATCCAGTGTAAAAGAAGACATGGGAGGGGATTTCCATGATGAAAGCAAATCTTGGGGTCTTAATGGCACTCAGACGGGCTTTTTTCGAGCCATCTTTTGTTTGACTTTGTAGCCTGACATGTCAGCAAAGAGATTATTGTGTGTGTCTCTGAGGGTATGTTTTCATATACAGAGCAATTGCTCATTATGTGTGTGTTGTAGCTTCTTCGTTACTTAGCCGACATCCTGATTCCCACAAATTTAAATTAAGTGCCCTGCAGAATAACAGCAACCACAAAACATGGCAAGGATGCTGTTTTTGTGCATGCACATGTGCATTTTTACACACTTATAAGAAGAAGTACAAGAGGAGAAAATTCTGATAGATTCATAGTACTCATCTGTGAAATGAAGACACAGTGAATTTGCTTAAAAGGCTATTTGATCTGCCATTACTGGGCACGGGGAGGCCTGAGCAGTACATCGATGCATTAGAGAGGCGAAGGTGGGCAGAGGTGTCAGCGAATTGACAAATAGCAGAAAGAAGATGCATATGAATGCCTACGTGTGTGAGGTGTGTGTGTGTGTGTGCGTGTGTGTGTGTGTGTGTGTGTGTATGAGCTCCATTTTGCAACCAGCTTAATGTAGGGAATCAGGAGTGATGTTGATTTGCTTCTGTCAGAAAGCAGTTCAGTTTTGCTCTAGGGATGAAATATCAGAGCAGGTTTCCATTTTGAACTGGTTCCTCGTTGTCCGATTCTATGGAATTACATGCCTCCATGCCCATGGATCCCTCCTATCAATGTTTTTAGATAGGGATGCAATGATTGTGAAATTCTCGTACAATAGTGATATTTCTTGTTGTTGTTTATTTTCATTTTGTAAATTCTTCTTTGGCCTTTTTTGTCATGGAAACAAAGAAATCCTCATCATAGAAAGGAATAACAGAATGATTTGAAAGTCATTCAATTCTTCATAACACTATCTTTGAATTAGCACAAATTCAATTGTTCATATTTATGAAACAACCTTTCAAAATAATCCTCTTTAACTTTTTTTTAAAAAAGAACTGCTACAAAAGTCTTTTTACTCCTTCAAACAACTGTATTTTTATTAACGTTTATCGAATTATTTGACAAACAGGATGATGGCAGTCAACAGGACAAATATGAGCTTATAACGTTGCATGGCCAATAATTTGGCACATGCCTACTTTCAGACGAATGTGCGTGCACAATGATTAAGCCCAACATCATGAGATGTGCAAAAGTCACAAGATCAGATCGTACAACAACAAATCACCTGAGGCGTCAAATACATTTCACAAGAGTACTTGACAACAGCTCAAGTTGTAATATTTGCTAAATGTTCATACCATCCAAGATAGGAAATACTCTTAATATGAGGAAGCATATGTCAATACAGCATGACCTGGAAGTGCCGGAATGATGATGTTTTTGACACTAGGTGAGCACAGCATCCCTTCCCAGTAGCGCTGCTGGCATGTCGTCCAGTCAGTCTCCCTCAGGTAAAAGTCTCTTTATTAAAATAACATTTAATTAATGACAATTGTTTCCTTGACAAAGACAAATCCAAATGAAAAACAAATGCTTCCACCTAATTAATATATTCCCATTTCATTTAGATGATGACAACCAGACTAGGGCTGCAGCTACCGGTTTATCTCGTGCTTCCGCAGGAAAATCCAGCATTCACCCTTTTCAAAAGAAGCACTGTTGTTTAATAATCAAATGTTTAAAATGTGATGTAATTATATTACCTATTTTTTAGTTTTATTCTTGAGTTATTTAAATTGCGTGGTGATGAATGTTCTGTTGAGCGATTAAGATAATAAAGTTGCTCAATAATGATCAATAATGTAATCTACAAAGAATTGGATCAGTACAAGGAACCAATAGTGGAGTTGGTATCGATAAATGCGTGTCAGTCCACATCCCTAGTTTGCAAAGAATCATACAGGCCTACAGAGATTTGTAACACCACCACACTAATGATTTTGATATAAAACACAACCCTTTAAGAATCCTGGACGCCATGACTAATTTGACAAAGTAATATAAACCGTACATAAACATAGTTCACATATATATATATTTATAGAAAATAAATGTCCAACCATATCTGGTGGCCGACATCTGCAGCCTTCGCCACACTGCTGATTCTGCTTCCTGCCCAGACCATATCTGATCTGTACAGTTTGTAATTATCTTAGCACATCTTCTTATCTCAGCACCATCTCTTGAAGAATGCTGCACTGCATTTATTACACAAGATCCAATCTGTCTTTGGGTCTACTTTCTGTCTTTTTCATCCGATTTCTTACTATCTTCCTGCCTGTGCTCTCACTTTCTCTCACACACATACACATACACACACACACACACACACACACACACATCTTTCTCCTGCCATCTCAGGCTTGGCATGGCATTAGACAGAATTTATTAGGCCAAGATGCTGGCTGTTGACATGAGTGTGATCTCCCATTTGGAGGGAAGATAAGTGTCCCATGGAGGGTGTAATAATGTTCTCTCCTTCTCTACTCCTTATCTCCTGCTGATGAAACCACGGCTGATACCTTCCCTTACACATAGCATCAAACCTGTGTGTGTGTGTGTGTGTGTTTATTTCTGTCCACGTCTGCCTGTGCTCACTGGTGTGTTTGTGGCTGGTTGCCTTCATGTGTGGGTGGGTGTTTAAGGGATGTTTTGATTTCATATCACTCTTGAATCTTATACATTTCAACACAAGCCACTGCCCTCACACCAGCACAGCAGTGATATGGTCGAATGGTAACAGATAGTGTCACTATCAAAAGATGTTGCTGGGAGATGAGTTTAGTTAGTGGCGTGAATCCAAATGTTACAGATAAGGGCCGTGTCTTGACTTGTCTTTACAGTGTCCAGTAGCTTATATAATAAATCACAGTTGTTGGATCAGTTGCCACATTAGAAAAGAAGCCCACCATTCTTTGCATTTTCAATCACACTGTCTGGCTAGTAGGTCCAAAGTAATATGAACAGACATTATCATTGACATACAAAAAAAGAAATGGTGAAAAGCAAGTAGCTCAATTAGAGTTGTAATTTTGCAACAAATAGTGGTTTTACAATTTGTTGTTTTCACGCTTGTGCGCCAGTTCTCTACTTATTTGAATATATTGTAAAAAATTGAATCTGAGCTTCATCCAAGAACCACCATAGCTGGATATTAAAGCCCCACTATGCCAAAATGTGGTTAAATACACAGCTTTTATTTATCACTCGAGCCTTTACCATGTTTTTGCCATATTACGCCATGTAATTCAACCATGATTTAGTTGAAATAATTAAGGGTTGGGGAATAGCCTACTGAGCATACAGATGGATAGCAAAGAAGTGGATTGTGCTGCAGAAGTAGTCAGAGAAGTTTCTTTGGATTTTGATACTTTGATTTTACTGTGAAACTGGGTCACTTGAAATCCTTTGTACTTTACTGTGAATCCAAGCTAACAACAGCTGACATCACCACAAAGGAGCATGCTACAAAGTTTTTAGAACCACCTTTTAATGTCTACAGGTGTGAGTGTTTGATACTGAAAATATTGGGTTTGGTGGAGTATTCCTTTGATTTCTGGGGTACCTTGAGAGGAGGCCAGCAAGCTGAAAATAACAAAAAGTTGTTATGGCTACGAAACTTAGATTCAAATTTGTTCTTGATTGAGCTCTAAATATGAATATTTTACCCAACAGAATAATGGTATTCATTATCTAGGGACAGTTTTAATCCAGGACCCTTAATATAATATTGAAAGGTTATTGTTATAACCTTATGATGTCATTACAGCAAATGTGGAAATCTCTTCCGTCAACATGAGGTCATCTGTGCAGTCACATTTTTAAATCTGACATCATTAATCCAACACAGCTGCGATCATAAAGATCTCAACAGCTGCAACCCTTATGCTTGTTTTATCAGCTTGAGGAGTTATGTCAAAGAAATAGTTGTAGTTATCGTAGTTATCGTAGTTCTGTGGATCAGGTGCATTCGAGGCACAGTTGACAACATCTCTAACACACATGCAGACAGGAGTGCTTGTACACACACATAACAGCATTCATTCCCTCATTACTATTATTTACCTGACAGGCCTATACATCTTCATCAGCTGAGGGTCACCCCACTAGATGGTAATTTAGGAGCATAACAAAACCGGTTAGTGAATTGTGTAAGTGACCTTGCTGACAATGTGATAAATTCACAGTAATGGATTAAATAAGAAAAGGAAGGGAAAAAAAATCTTGAGAACACTGCCAAACCTTGGGCTATTACAACTGACAAGTTTTTCCTTTCACCTCAGCGAGCGGTGTGTTTCCAATATGTCCTCTAATTTTCTCGTCTGCTCTCTCGCTTCCCCTTTTAATTTACCGCTGCTGAGGTACAGCTGGTTGTAGATGCAGATTCGGAACACTTTCTTGTCCTTTGGATTTACATAAAATGGAAATTCGTCTTGGGCACTGGGATACTTCACACAACACGTCAGGACAAAGCACACAAAAGACAAATTCCAAATGATAAATAAATATGTGATAAAATGTTAGAGAGATAAAATAGCTTCTTTAAAAAGAAGAAGAAACGAGGGCTAGGGGAGTCACAGTGTGAATGAGTTTTGGGGTGAAGTGCTTAAAAACACTTGTGAAAATAGTCAGTGAATGGAATAAAGGATGTCTTGAACTTGAGACTAAGTGTGCAACTTGAAGGCAGCATCTGGTGTGCTGATTTCGAGGATGGTTGGAGTCACAGGAAAACTGGATTGCTTTTTTTTTTTTTTGCAGTTGAGGCCTGTCTCAGTTCACCTGTTTTGCTTCATTGTGATCTTCCCATACCACGAAATAAGATTAGTCAATAATTCATGGTCAAATGTGAAAATTTGTCCCAGAGGGTGGAATTCGTTCTCAGTTTCTGTTGCCAGTGACCAGCTCATTTCTCTGCCCTTTATGTTGATTGGTTTGTACTGTAGGTAGAACCTATTTATCTGCCGTCATTCTGTATTCTTGACACAGCTTGTGACCTTTGGGGTCTAAGAAGGCTCAAGATGTCTTGCCAGTAGGAGGTTCTGTTTGCGCCCTGCAGGATAATATCATCAGCATTCATAATGAAGTAGAGATCACTGCTGTCAGAATGCACAACATTTATGTTGATGTAGAAAAGCAAGGGGAATAGATTGCATCCTTGAGGAACCCCTGAAGGGACAAGACAGAGAAAGATGGTGTTCGGAGTGTGCTTGAAACAAACCAGTTCGTAAGAAGTGTGGTCTAACCACATGTGAGGGCAAAGGTTATTATTGCTTTTTTAAACTGCCACACTCAAAGGTGGGATGAAAGGTCTGCCATCACAGTGGGGGGTGAAATGTAATAAATGTTAAAACAGGGATAAGGGCACAGACTTTTGGACAGTCTTTTCTCGACAGTGCTCACATGGTTGCAATAGGTTTTAAGCCCAAAAAGTGATGGAATTATTTGTGCGGGGAACAAGGTTCAGCAAGTAACTTTCAAAATGTACTATATTTCTTACTGGTATTACTAGTTGCTTTCATTTGAAAGTTAAGTTATTATACAATTTAGGGGGATATCTAGAATTGGACAGCCAAAGATTCACTCAGTTGATAAACTGCATGGAGTCCATGGCAATAAGTATGTGTCAGTACTGGCAGCAGAATGGGGTTATGTATGCTTAGCTGAGTGCTATAATGAACTTCTGTAACATTCAGATCTAGAAGAAAAAAAAATATTGCTGACAAAAATTAAATAGTTTTCAGATATTTGATCTATTTGAAAGTGCATTGTTCCCCACATGTAACTTTGCCCCTGAAGTGAAAATATTCGAGTCACACATGTTTTAGTTTGTTTTTGTGCTGCTAGCCTTGAGGCAAACTACTCTACAGTAGAGCCAAGTAATTCAACCTCAAGTAGCATGTCAGCAAAATGCACTCAACAATAATAATGCCTCATATTGGTGTCAATTTCAAGCTCACTCTTTACTGTGCTGACACAGTGCTCAGAGTACTTCCATTATTTAGCCATGTAGTGCTTGAGAAGGTAGACATATTTCATGGATTGACTGATGTATTGATATTGTTTATGGTGAACAGATATCAGTATTGCATACAGCGCTCACTGATGATCTACATGCGGGGTTATGACAGCTACTGAAGGTGCCCTTAGAGCAAATTTATAGATATGGAAGCGAGCACCATTCTCTCATACTTTAAGGGACCCAGTATGCCATGAACGCCATGGCAAAGAGACTATGATGTATGTTTGGCCTATAATTCATTCTGGGTTTAACTGTTATCCATTTAAGAATGCCATTTTCCATCCATAAATGCATACAAATATGAGCATGAATGTATGTATCTGTCTTTCTTTATCTTGCCCATATTCTGTTACGGTCAAGAATGTTATCTAGATATGCTTATTCTTCGTCTTCATCCTCTCTCCTATCTCAGTTCATCTCATATCCTTTTCTGTCTTTGTGATTTACATACGCTAGTGGTCAAGTGTTGCTTACTTTTTATCCTTGAACCCTTTTTAATGCAATGTCTGATTTGTGAAGATTTATATAGCCGACCTGAGACGCAGGGCTGTGATTACACACGTTATCTTGAAAGTTTTTTTTTTATTATTATTATTATTACACCAAAAGCACCTCATTACACCACATACATAATGACCCATAAATTCACTTTTTCTTCTCGTCTTCTTTTCCCAACAGACATTACTTTGATAAACTCTGCTGAGTTTATGTAGAGCAAAATCATATTTGTTTACAAAAATGTTTGTTTACAATGAAATCTCCACAGGGTATGTTTTGGAAGTGGCAGGAGGATTGTTTTATTATTTTGAGATGTGATTGTTTTTTTCTGGCTGTTGTGGTTTAATGAAAATTTGTGGTCCTTTGGCATCTTTTTTCAAATGCTCATTACCTCTCATGTCTGATTTTCTGTTACTACTTGTCTGCTGTTGCTTTGGAGCATACTGAAATTATTGCTGATATCCTTGTTGGAGTTTAAGATGGTGTCAACAGGGAAGTGGCTTTTTTTCTTTTTGACTTACCCCCAAATTCCTGACAGTTGAACTCAAGTACACCCTCAAAGACAACACCTGTCATGTTCCAGGATTAGCAGATTTAAAGTGTTTTTAAATACAATGATATTTATCACTGTTGACTATATAAAAGTGGATATTTTTACTGTATTTGTTTTGTTAAAGACATATTGACTGTACAATTGTCAATGTTTAGACTCTTGTTTTAGGATATCTGGTGAAGTTTTGCAGAACCATGTATCCCTTTAGGCCAATCATGAGGGGCTGAATCATAAGTAGGCCGAAGTGGAGTGTTTTTTACCTGCTGCACAAACTGTCTTTGTAGCATGTGGTTGCGTGCCAGCTTGCTGTGTACAGATTAGTTTTGCCAAGTTCTGCTGCATCACAATGACAATTACTAAAATCCTTATGACGATAACTGATTTCAGAACTAGTGTTTTGACCAACAAAATGTCAGGTTTTGGTCACCGGTCAGAATCACAAAGCTGACTGTTTTGCACACATGTTCAAGAATCACAATTAACAAATGCATAAAAGCCAGATATGTAGCTTGTCCTTATGCTAAACAGCAAATACTACATCAAACATTAGACCTGACACTATAATTATGGCGGTCATGTCCATATATCTTATGACATTGCCCTTTGTGTGTACACGCGTTAGTTCTTTTTTTTTTTTTTCCAATTAAAATTGCTATTCTTCGGAATTAAATGTTCATTGTTTTTGAAAGGGTGTACTTGAGTTATTTTGCTAATGTGTTATCTTTATATCAGTTGCATAAAATGTCCTTTGACATTGTTTATCGCAATTATTTCTGCGACAAATTATCATCAAACAAAGGTAGTTATCACAATGGCCTATGTGACATTCACATGTTGCAGTAAGAGGTATTGTCCTGTCACTAGCAGCTCCTACTGATTGGTATGAATGCTTTTTCCATGGGTCAAGCATGTATAAGAACAGAGCAAAGCTCGGGGCACAAACTCCTCGCTGTTGGGTAAAAGATACTCAGGCTCAGGTGTAAAGCTGAAATCACATGGCAGTGTAATCCTCCACACATCAGCAACTGAGGTTGGTAATAAGACCAACAACACGAGGTAACAGCAATGGCACTTTTGGGACAAAATGTGAACAATTGCATTGCAGCTGCAACATCACTTTCCCCCAAACTGAGAAACCTCAGATTTAATTGTCACTATATTTATCATCGTTATCTTCATGTCTCAGTCTGAAGCCTACAGTACAAATGAGTGTAATACCCGCTCAAGCCTGGGGCTTTTCTGTGAAATGTAGAAACTGAAATACAGCAGAGCTGTACTGTACTTGAGTTAGTACTCCAAAAAATACAAATTTCACATCATGACAAAGTCTTGTGGAATGCATTAAATGTCAGATTTTTAAACCTGTGTATGAAATATGAGAATATTTCTTCTCTTGTGGTAAAAGATACAAAATATTTCGTCCCATTTAAATGTTGCAGAATGCAGCTTGCTAAATATCATTTGTGATGTTTGATTTTATTTACCTGACTGATCGCAGCTCCCTCCATCTGTCTGATTCTTTCCATCTTTCCCTCATCGCTCATCCCCTGCTCCCGTATCTCTCAATTGTCTCTTTACTTCATTGCTCTTCATCCACCTGCATTTCTTATCTTTTCTCTAACCCACCCCTCTACATCCCTCCATCTTTTAACTCAATTTAAATGTATTTCAACATTTTTCTCAAATCTCCCCTTTTCCATCATTTTCCATCATGTTAAATCTTTCTCCATATCTGTCTTACTCCATCTGTCATCCCTCAGCCCACTCACTCCATTTTAATCATTACATCTCTGCATCCACCTCTCTCTATCATTTCTCTCCATCTGTTTATCCCCGCTATTTTTTCTCACCTATCTAATCGTTCCTTTTCTCTCTTTCTGTGTTCTCTGCAGCTGGTATTGTTCGGAAAAAGCAGTGGTGTGAGATGGTGCCGTGTTTGGAGGACGAAGGCTGTGACCTGTTAGTCAATAAATCTGGCTGGACTTGTACACAGCCCGGAGGCCGAGTCAAAACCACCACGGTGAGTTCAGGCTCTCTTTTAGCACCCCCAGGTTACAAAAACCACTCACAAACCAGTGGGTGTGTGCAAAATGTGTGCACTTACTGCACCACTGACACTGAGAAGGACATGACTGTAGGAGCTGAGAATGAAGCATTTGCATAGAAGATCAAATGCGTAAAGCAAAAACTGAGGACACATTTTTTTTCATTTCTTATGATCAAATGGTTTTGTTTGCCAAACATCACTGTTTAGAGGGCATTTTAACATGGAATTATTGTGCTGGATGATAAAAGCAATTTTGAGTATTGGCTCACATTAAAAAGCTCTCATCTACAGGCATACTGTATATGTACTGAACAAAAATAGCAATGCACACTTCTGATTTTGTTCCCACAGATCACAGGTTTAAGGCTATCTAAGTCTTTTTTATGCACACAGAAGACTTATTTCTCTCAAATTGTGTTTGCCAATTTGTCAAAATCTGTGTTAGTGAGCACTTCACCTTTTCCAAGATGATCGATACACCTGACAGATTTAGCATATCGAGATGCTGTTTAAAAAGCATCATTTCTACACAGGTATGTCTTGGGATGGTCACATTAAAAAGCCACTTTAAAATGTGCGGTCTGATCTTGAAAAAAAAATTGTAATAGATGATGATTAGATAAGCTTCCCTGAGATGGTCTGTGCAGAGGTTCTTCAGTCTGTCATTGTGAAATTGGTGAAATGTACTGCCAAAATTTGTATGCGACATTGGAGATGGTCTTAAGTAGTAAACACACAACACTCCGTTTATGAGCAACAGCTCTCTTTAGTATAAGGAATAGCTTAGGGTGGTCAATGAAAGCTGATGCAAGTAAAATTTGGATAGATATTGCTGTCTTAATATAACATAAAATGAACGCAAGCATTCATTTGGAGCCATGTTTCTGACCATCTGACAGATATAAGACCAATATTTACTCCTCTTGTAGCTCAGTTTAGGTCTCCACCAAATTCAATGAAGAATGGCTCTTTAGCTGTCAAATGTTTTTGGCGCTGTCAATAATTGTCTATAAATTTGGACAACATAATGGCTCCCCAAAAAGTGAAGTCTTGATTGCCCCATGGTGGCTGGCTGCTCTATAGGTCATAATCTCCGCCCCATTCATAGTAGCGGATCAGACATGGGCCAAACTAAAGCTCAAATTACAAAAAAATTTCTTATCATCTAGTTTTTAATTAGTTATTTGATGGTTTAAAAAGGAGTTTTTCAGGAACTTGGTACCACGGATTCATGGTTCCACCTCTGGATCGCTACTGCGCATATTCTGGCTCCAAATTTAGGAATGCAAGATGGCTGGGCTTGTTATCCAGGATATTTTGGCCTAATTTTTATACAAAAACGTGGGAGGAAGTGGACATGCACCATCCTTCTTTATATCCAGTTTATAGCGTTGGCTGGAAGCATATGTGGGTTTATTTTAATTTTTTTTTATTGAAAAGTTGTGGTTGTAAACTAAAACAAAAAGCTAAAAGACACTAAATTGCTCTGTTGAATTGAACTACAGTGTAGAGCCCAACCGATACTGTATTTTGTGCCGATGTTAATATCAGTATTGGAGAGTAAAGAATTCAGAGACTGATATATCTGCAGACGTTACATATATATATATATATCTAGATATATATATGTGTCTATAATGCAATCCAGTTATCCCTCAGATATGATTATCAAATACTTGTGACAGAGATACGTAATTGAAGCAGGATATTTTACAGTTCAACAATGAATGTTATTGTCAACAATGACATCAGTGCACTGAAACATTAAACTTGATTTGGAATTTGATCATTTTAAATTACTAAAAGCATCTTTTTCTGTATTTTGTTCTGTTAAAAATAAACTTTTCACATTATGCATTTCAGGCAACATATATATGCTTTTATGGGCCAATTAGATGACCATTATATCAGTCAGTCACCCCTTTTATATCGTCATTTGACCCATTCTTAATATGAAAGTAATTACTTTAAACAACGTCCTCTGGAGATTTGTTGGTGATATAAGAAATGTTCAGTCTTTTTGTTTAGACCTTTGAGCACCAGCTCAAAATGTTGCCCTGTTACCGCACTTTGGGCCAGCTCACACACTGTCAGCCACAAGTACATTGCTAACAGTTAGAAAACCAGTTGAGCATTCCACTTCACAATCCCTTGAAAACGTTTCCCTCCCACCCGCCTCGTCTTCAGCTCATCTCCACAAACTGTACGCGGTTTGTTTACTTCCTCGTCACCAGCAATTAGCTTGAATTAGGGACGCTCTTAATGTTAATGATGGCAGCAGATGGGGAGCCACCACTTGTATTTGCTAAGATGCCGCCCATCCATTCAACCGCCCGTCCTTCAAACCCTATCACCAGCTCTCCCAGCCTCCTCCCCTCCACTTCAGCCCAACACACACACACCTGCCTATCCCCCTTACATCCTCCCACTGCTTTACAAGAGACGTAAACACTGTTGCTCTCTCGCTTGTATGCATGCGCAGTCTATACTGTAGCAATTAAAGAGGTCTCAGTTGAGAAACATGTTACACAACACACTCACACAACACAGCTGCCCTATCTGTGAATGTCAATGGGTGAACACTGAGGACCGGTGGGGCATCATTAATGCATCTGTCATGATTTAGTCATCAGCTGACTAACTTGTTTATGCCTTCCTGCTGAAAGACAAACACACACATAAATACAAACACATAGCAGATGCACACACTGAACCCAGATGATATGGTTTGCTATCAGTCAGCTGCTGCCTCAGTGCTTTTACTGTGGTATGAGTCTCTCAGCAGCCTGACACCAACCTGAATATACGTGGTTGTGGAGACTCAGGTGACAGCTGTGACACGTTCCACCTACGATGTAATTTGTTATCATGGCAGGCAGATAGCCCACACACACATAGGTAGCATATAGCTGCATCCATTTGTTATATTTGACACATATAACTGCTAGTGTGTGTTGGAGGTGGTATGTAAATGTGGCGGTCATTCGAAGGCTAATAGATGCATGTGCGTTCTTACGTGTATGTTAACATGCTCGTACTGATATTTTCAGTTGTTCAGAGTTTTGAATATGTGTTCCTGCCTACCCCTGTATGCTTTGGCCTACATGCACATTTCATATCCTGCTTAGGACGTCAGTCAATGTACCTCTCACCGGCTTACACTGACAATATGTGAGACGTGACAGGTATTTCTTGCTTGCTTCATTGGCTACTTTAAGCTTGGTGACAGCTCGTCAAATGGCTGGACAGCTATGTGCACTCATCTGTGCCTGTCCGTGTATGTGTGTGTGTGTGTGTGTGTGTGTGTGTGTGTGTGTGTGTTTAAGCAGCTTTCACTGTCAAAGATTCTAATATCTGGCAACAAGCAGACTCCAGGTCATTGTTTGAAATTCTTCTAAAAATATTCATTTATGTGATGGAGGAACTGGCCTAATGTGACCGCTCCCTCTCATCTCTGGGAGCAAAGTCTGGAAGATTTTGACTTCATAACCATGCATGTAACCTAAAATTGCCTAAAATGCATTAAAGGTTAAGGCTGTTTCTCCAAAGGAAAAAAATTACATAAACCTCTTGTTATCTGCTGACCCAAGGGAGAATGACGGGCAAAATGAAAACAAACAATTTACTCCTCAGCCTCCCTCTGGTTAACTTTGAACAAATGGCCCCTTCCCTTAAGGCTTTTCAAGGTTAAACCCAAACTGCAGCCCCAATATCGCCTTAGGATGACTGCTGGGCTGTGCACAGTCCACTGAGCATGTCCGACCTGTCCGTCAGGTGTTTGTGCGAAAACATCAATGCAGACAAACAGACATGTCCCTCTGGGCATTTGACTAAGCCAAGTCAATCTGACTCAGCCCCATAGCCCCATAAAGGGCTATTTTGGACAAATGTCAGGAGGCGGTTTGCGTGTATTGGTCAAATGTTTGAGAGTTTGTGTTTTCTCTGTCAAACAGAGGGAGATTGTTGTTCAGGATGACCTCTCTTCTACCTTTAGTCTGCAATGCTGAACGGTATGAGTGGCAAGGCAGATTAGATATATGCTGTGCGTCTCAACCTCTCAGCGGCCACCATTTCATGTGCTTTAAAAATAACTTCCTCTCATACTTGTCTTCTACCTGCTTGACTCCTCTGTCTTTTTCACTTTCTCTTGCTATCATTTTTTTCACATTTTCCTCCCTGTCTCTCACTTTCTTGTCTTTCTCCTCTCCGTCCCCCTCTTTGTGCATTTATCTTAGACTGACCCTGCTTTGTAGAGTACACGTTGTACCTGCCAATAAAAAAACACAATATGGATTTTTCTAGGAGCTGGCTCCAGAAGAAACATATGAAGATTGATATGTACATTGCTCATTGTTGACAGTGACGTTTTGAGCGAGGTTACTTTTATTAGCAGCACACAACAAGCGCAGCTGAAAAGGACACACATCAAATGGAGGTGCACTTGTGAAGCTGTACAGCATGTAATTTATTTCAGTATCAAGAGTCTCGCCAATACAAGTTTCTCCTCTAAAGGGTTGACCTAACAGAAAATGGAATCCCTCAGATGAACCGTATCAAGCTCAAAGACTATAAATGAGCTCCTTGAGTTCACTTAACTGTATTAATGGAACAATAAAATGCACATGGACACTCAACTGCATGTCCATCCGAAACCACTTAATTTTCTTTTCTTGTTTTACCTGAGTACATAAAAGCAGTTGTCTGCCAAAAAGCATGCTTTATGGCAACTCATATGGGCATAAAAATGATGAATAATCACTAAGACGAATACTGGGCGGAGAAATCCGTCACTGATGTAACCAAATGTTCAAAGGTTTGGGGACTGACCATTCACTTAATCCTGCCCCTGAGTACCAGTTGTCCAATCATAGTTTAGCGACTGTAACTAGGCTCCTTTTGTCCTGTAAAGATGAAGCATACGCTTTGATAATACAAAGCATATACCTCACCACTGTGGTGCTTGTCTAAGTATATTCCTCTATATAAGTTCTCAAATCATCCATTTCTATTTATAGTACTGTAAAAAGAAGTCCTAAAATGGAGACAGACAATGCCTCTATCTGGATCATTTGCCTGGGACATGTAGCTTGATAGCCGCAGTCTTTTATATCATACTTTCACCATGTGCATATTAAAGAATCTTTTACAAGGTTCATATTTTAAAACGAGCCAGTCTGCTGGTTCTCAAACTTTTTGCAATATTATTCCCTCTTAGAATAGTTTTTGTTCAAGTACCCCCCACATGAAGAGGTACATTACAGTGCTGCACCATCAGCGTCTGATTTAGTGCTGCATATAACTCTGATGAGGTCAGTAATCGGACCAAACCACCAACCCAAAGGGTTCCTATTTGAATACCTGGGAATGGAGACTCAACAATCAAACACCTTTCTCCAAAGTTGCATGGAGAATCTTTAAACAACAGCCCTGACATTAAAAAAAAATGTTAAAAAAATGCTACTTTCCAAATGTTTAGAAGCCATCAATAAATTCATGGCAAACCAATTTTTTGGCAAGATGCAATAACAACTGAATGGCATTGCAGTTGCATTGAACTGTCTTTTGATAATTTGCATATATAGTTTGGTGATTATAATTATTTTCAGTTATGTATGACTGACATTTTTTAATTAACATTTAAAAAAAAAAAAAAAAAACTCACTTACTGGGTACTCCTGCACAGTGTAAGTGCAGGTACGCCTACCCCTAGTACCCCTAGTGATATGTGTACCCCCATTTGAGAAACATTGTTTTAGACCAGGGGTTCTCAACTTAGGGTCCGTGGAGCAGATTTGGGCTTCCTAAGACAGTGAAGGAATAGCCCACCTTACTCTGCCTCTGGTTGGCGTACCCTGACATTCTTAGCCTCACCTTAACCAATCCCACTCTTCGTGCCTAAACCTAACCCAACCAACCAATGAAGGCAATGACTACTAGCTAATTATAGTGGGAGTAGGGTCATCCTAGGATCTGCAAATTGGCATCTGGGGAACCCCAGAAAAATGGAGAAGTGTTTTATTTTCACTATTTAATTTCCTAAAGAAGTGAATCTTTTGTGAGTAAGAGTACCAAATAACTATTCTGATCATAGGATTCACTTCCTTCCTTTACAGTAATCTCGTCAACTGTAGTTGACAACTAAAGAATTCTGGTTTTAATAAGATATCTAACAACCAAAATCTTTTCAGATGGAGGTCCCTGAATCTTATTCAGTGGGTGTCAACGAACCAATATTTATACAATTAGGAGAATACTTAACACAAAAAGGTTGAGAACCACTTATTATTATTATTGTTACTTACACTAAAACTACAGCAGATTAAATCTGGTAGCTGACAAAATGTATAGTCTTGGCTAAAAATGAAAAAGCCTGTTGCTTGTGAAATCAGAAACACATTGTTTCACAAATTACTTCAAATATCTAGTGGCAAATCTTTGATTGGTGGCATTTTAAATTGCATATATTTCTATAATGGAAAGCTATCAAAAGAAACTAAGGGGGCAGATAGAGGAGACTGAGTGGACTGAATTGAAAGTACAAGTTATAAATTGGGAGTTGACACTTGAAAACATGACATATATGACAGATGCCTTCAGTTTTCTGTGTTGCCCACTTGAAAATAATTTGTAGTGCAAACAACATCAGATAAAAAGATACTGTGCTGTTTCCAACCTATGGTGCAATATTGACATTTTGGACACAATAGTGTTGTAATAGTCACAACATCCTGATGACACAATCATTGTCACGATCCCTGGAAAGCTCATCTGCAAGATATTACTTGATATACTGTGGACATACTTTAACACAGCAACCAGGGGTTAATTCCCCACGCCCATTATACTTTCCTCCCTCCATGACACTAAATGGTTTGAATTTACATTTTATCACACGGTTACCACAGTCAAATGCTGCCTTTGCTGCCTTTCCTAAGTGCTCTCTTTTGGCAAAGCGATATGTAGTCTCAACAGTCATCTCCTATACCTCCGTCTCTCAGTGAAAGGCTTACTGCCGTCTCTCTCCAGAGAGGAGGATGCTCTGCATTGTGCCCTCCACCATTTTAGACTGGCAGATGAAACAGCGCAAGGAGCTATCTCTCTCTGCATGTGCCGACGCGGGGAGCTCGGCGAGAAAGAGGCAGAGTGAGTGCGCCATTAGAGGAGAAAACGAAATCACCTCGGGTTATCTTGGCGGCTTTTGTGACAGCCCGATAAGACGAACAATTTTTTAAAAAGCAGGGTGAGGGAAGAAAAGAGCAGTGTGAGTGAAAGACAGAGAAGGGGATTTGGGCCAGTCAGACGTACAGCGTCATAAAACATTTTTTAAGTCAGTTGGTGCGCATCAAACAGTGGCTCCTGTTGTTAAGCCTTTCACTGCTGGTTAAGTCCTTTCAAAAGTAGTTCTCTTTCACTAAGTTATAATTTCACAAACTGAAACTGCAGGGAAATAAACTGCCAAGATACTTTTTTTTTAACCACTGTTGACATGCTGTTTACATGACATCCAATACACAGGCTGTAGCTAATGTTTTCAAATGATTTAGACAGCAAAAACAAGAGCATTTGTTATCCTGAAATTTAGTCAAATGTAGAGGGTGACAAAGGAGTATATTTTCACTCCTGTCCCATCCTATTCCCACACACACAGACACACACACACACACACACACAAAAACCTTCCTGTTGAGTCTCAGTCCCACAACAATGACACCTGTCCCATCCCATTTGCGTGTTTGTTTGTTTTTTTAAATAATAAATATAAGAATGCTTATTGATACTGAAGTAGAAGTAGTAGTGTTAGTGTTAGTATTGAAGTAGAAGTAGTAAAAGTAAGCACATGCTTATACTATCAGTAATGCATAATGTTAAAATTGCCTATGCATTGTACGTCCTCTTAATGTGTTTATTGTATGCACCAAACACCTAGGCAAATTCCTTGTTCGTGAAAACCTACTTGGTAATAAATCTTTTGCTGAATCTGATTTTAGCAGCGAAAACCATATGGCAAAACACCAGCGCTTAGTCTGTTAACTTGGTGACACATACTGGAAATTGCCATTATCAAACATTGAAAATTACCATCAGAGTCACAATATTATTTTAACAAATGATCCATTTTCATTCACATGCTTAACATAAAATGACACTCATACTTACAGGCGTATATTTTCTATGCTCTCTGGAAAGGAACTAGCTGGTTACTTCCTGTCCCGTTTGCTCCTGTTAACTTCATTTCCTGTCCCATCCCAGTCACATGAGGAATAGAGAAACTGACTTCCATACCATTTGATTCTCACAGGAATCCCGAAAAAATGTTAGCCTCTAGTCCTGCCCCCAGGAAATTCTGAGTGTCAATAATTTCCTGCATTCTGGTGAATTTGTGTACATCAATTTATGCCTTTACGGCATCAATATATGGTGGAAATGTCTGAATTCCATCAGAATAAAAGTGCTCTGCTACTTTAAAGTTATAATTGAGTGGGACAAATGCACATTTTCTAAATATCAAGGGGGATGTGTCCACTGCATCCCCCCCAAAATCTACGTCAATGGTCTAATGCATCTCATCATTGTTGAGTGCTGTTACGTGCAGTGATACAGCACACTATCATTTTCAGACATTGTGGGAAACAGTGACTCAAAAGGAAGGAACCGGAACAAGTGAAATGACTAAAGATCCCTAAATGTGTAACTGGGTCTTAATCATACGTTCCATTAGGTCGCTCCTGATTGGGCTATTTAGGCTGTGAACAGAGCGCTGTGAACAGAAGTGGCACCTCCTGAGAGAAAGACTGTGATTACTGTAATCAAGACTTTTCGGAGAGGAGTAAGGGATGAGGAGAAATTTGTGAGCTTGGGTATAATGTTTAATACAATGAGCCCATGTATATACCCTCTGGAGGTACTCTGCAAGCATGTAGTCTGTAAGTGTGTACGTTGCTATGTATGTGCATGGAGATAAAGGCTGTTTTTATCCCCACACAAACAGCATTTTTCTACAAAGGGTGCAGTGTACACATGACAATCCCCGGGCCAGTCCGAGTCTCCCTGTAAGCTCCTGGAGTATTTACGCATTTATACATCTGCCAGTGACAGCATGTGTTTGCCAGAGTATGAAAAAGCTCTTTCGATTGGGGTTTGTAAGCAAGTGCTGAGGGCCTCCCACCCCTCCTCCCATCACTTCCTTTCTGTTTAGTCCTCTTCGTCTCTCTGTGGAGCCGGTTCAGTATGGGCCTGATGGGATCCCCCAAAGCCCTACCATCACCGTGCCCCTCCCCCCCTGTGGTTCTGGGTCGGTACCAGCCTTGGTAATTGATCCCTCTGGGCCCTCCAGACACTTCCAACAGTGGGTTGAACAGAATCACCACTAAGAAGACAGCTGCATGGCCACCCCAGACAGGCCAAGACAGAAAGGGGGAAAGAAAAAGAGACCCTGTTGCTGCTAACCATTAGCTGTGTCTGCCAGCTTGTTTCTAGAGGAAGCAAAGTCAGCACATTGTCTCAGGCTTAGAAAATACCAAATCCTCCATTTTGGGAAATATACTGGGACTTTTAGTAAGAGAGAGGGACAGACACTAGAATGAAAAAGTCTGCCTTTTAGGTTCTTATTAACTGCCTAAGAGCTTGTGGGATTGATCTGCTAAGTGGCCAGCATTGCTTAAACCCAAAGTCTCTTCTAGCCAATGAAAGCACCTCTACCTGTATTATACTGCCCAGTTTGAGTTTCAGTTGCAGTCATTTCCATGTGGCTAAAAAAGGTAATTGAATTCAAAATAAAGCAGGGACTGATTGTGCCTGACTGATACAATGCATGTTGTCAGATAGTCCAATTGTGTTAAATGGTTAATTTAGCTTTGTAAGTGTGGGAATTTTGTAAATCCAAAAAGTTTTATTAAATTCTTCATATGAGAAAAAATCTAAATCCCCAGTTTCTTGAGATACGTGGTTTACTTCGTACAGTGGTGCTTATTTAAAACATACTGAGAGTCTACAACCATGTCAGCAGCATTCCAGGTTCTCAAGCTGAAAAAAAACAAAACAAAACTGAAAAATCAGTGAAATCATCACATAGCAAAGTCTATGAGCGAAGCTTGAACTCGGTGGCTGTCATACAGTGGGCTGCAAATTATGTAAGTAAACTCTGAAGCTCAACACTTTAGATACCATTAGATACCATGGCTGAGCAATTCTTATTGGACTGAATAAGTGCCATCTTGGGATCCAGTATCTAGGTCTACATACAGTATATCCATACACTATTCATTTGCAAAACAGTGGTTTGAGCTACATGCTTAGCAGGTACAATGTTTACCATGCTAATCCTCTTAATTTTGCTTGTTGGCATGCTAAAATTGACTATTTAGCGCCAAACACAAAGTGCAGCTAAAGCTAATGGGAAATTTTGCAGGTACTACAGTATTACATTATTTAACAATATTAAAAGTTTTACCTGATGGTGGTGCTATAGGGACAGTCAGGAGATCACCAAAGTCATGAAACTTCATCATCTGGGAACCACGAATGTCTGTACAAAATTTTGTGCCAATCCAGCCCATAGATGTTGAAATATTTCAGTCTGGACCAAGGCAGTGAACAGATTGAAGAGGAACATAATTCTTAAATAAGACATACATAGAGGGTTATTATGCAAAACACAAAAAAGTTTTATTAGAATGTGAAACACAGCTTCAAAGTGTCCAGAATGACTTTATGATTAATTGACTTGCCATGTATTTCACTTTATTACTTAATAAGTCTGATCATTAAAAGAATCACAGGAAAAACATAGGGCCTCTTTGTGTTTTGCTTCCATGAGGGCTACTGTAATGCAGAATCAGACCCTGATTTACTCCCACACTTCTATATTTAATATCCTCAGAACAGCTCATCCGGTTTGTACAAAGCCAAGCAGGCATGTTATCAAGACACTTTAGTGAGACAAACTCATAATAGTGGTGGTGGTGATGGTGCTGTGACTGTGTCTAAATCTGGAAATACAAAAAATTAAAAATAACTGCATCCTCATTATGAGC
Organism: Plectropomus leopardus; assembly: GCF_008729295.1. Taxonomy (NCBI): domain Eukaryota; kingdom Metazoa; phylum Chordata; class Actinopteri; order Perciformes; family Serranidae; genus Plectropomus; species Plectropomus leopardus. Next base: position 15,885,575 of record NC_056484.1, read on the forward strand.
TTGATAACCATACCCCCTTCCCCCCCTCTCCCTCTCTCCCCCCAGGCTCTATGACGCGACAAGAGTCCCCCTCGACACTCTTGCACTATGGAGAGCATTGATGACCCTTTGACAGACAGCCAAAAACCATCTGCCAACACCACCCTACCACCACCACCACCAACAACATCACAACTACTCCACCCAAACCCTGGTCCCGCAAAGGCAGGAAGCAACACAAGCAGCTACAGAGCACCAAGGGCCTCATGGAGGCAGCAAGGTACAGCAGAAAGCCCCTTAAATCCTGTTATTTGTGACTGAAATTCTATATATATAGATATAGTGAAGCCAGATTTTAAAAGGCAGATTTGTCATATTGTATTTTCGTTATTCATGGCCAAATGTCCATCTTAGAGGGACTGTATTTCCTCTTATCTGTATTGCTTTTTATCAACCTAGATTGTTTTGATGTGAGTTGTTGAGTGTTGGAGATATTGGTTGTTAACGATGTAACGATTCACTCAACTCATAATTCAATACGATTCATGACACGACTTTCTCACGATTCTTTGTTTTAAATACAAAGATAAAGATTACAGAGGTGGCTGGTGTGGAAAGGTTTGCTTTTACTAGAGGGGAAAGCGTAGGCGGTGAGTTTGAAGAACTAAGTTGGTCTTTTCCCACTCATGAGTGACAAGTTGGGCACTCTCTTTGGTTCTTGTCCTCGTTTGGGCGAGTGGGGTTGTAAATGCGCCTGTCAGTGTGGTTTGGCCGTGTAGTCGTCGCAAAGAAGTAATGTGCGTAGGTGGGGCTGACCGGAGCTACTGGCTCATGTGTTGCATCATGTTAGTTTATTATTTGTGTAGTTCAACACCCTCTTGCAATATTTGTAGACGGTTTTTGTCTTTTGTTATCTTATCACTTTTATTACTTTCTGACTCGAGGAAGCTCAAATGCCGTCACACTTTAGATTTGAAACTGAAGGGTGCATCTTCTCTTTCAGTATTGCCCTTCTCTGAGTCTTTACTTCGTCTTATTTATGTTGGTGAGGTTTCGGACATGTCGTAGACCGTTGAACATGTAATGGCGCAGCATGTTGAGGAAGCGAAAGCATAAGTAGATTATGCCCTCTGCTGTTCAAAAAAAGTATTGTGGTTCATTTTTCATGTCACTGATTTAATTGTCACATACTTTTTATCGATTTTTAACTGCCTCGCTATGCACCGTTACATTCCTATCGGTTGTGGAGATGTCTGTATTCTCTCTAATATAATGGAACTAAATGACACTCGGCTTGTGGTGCTCAAAGTGCCAAAAAATACATGTGAAAAACTCAACAGCAATGACTCTTTCCAGAAAGCATCATTTGGTTACTGAACTGACCTTGCCGTGAGTTTATATAGGAACTATTTTCTCTTAACCAAACTACACCCTTCAACTACATTGCCATGCAGTAGGAAATGTGTATCCACTGTTAACTAATTTTTTTTCTCTCCAACATATCTCCAGCATTTGGCAACTCACAATAAAACTATCTAGATTAATGACAAGCACTACATTTAAGAGAAATTGTATGTATTTCTGATTTGGGGCTAAACTATCGCTATAACGTAAAGCTTTTGGTTTAAAAAAAAAAAAAAAAAGGAAATGCCACCATCATTCACCTTCACTGCACATATACAATCTGTCCAAAATCATTTTTTCTCATGTGTGGGGGATGATAAACTGTGTAATTGAGTTTTGTCCCACTGGGAGATTTTTATTTTTTCAGAATCTGATGGAAATCATTACAATCAATTTTGCATCAACACATCATCCCCCAGCTTTAGCAGGACATGCAAACAACAGGAAGTGCAGACACACATGCAGGCACACGCATAAATCCAGATACAATTTAAACAACTGTCTGCTTGTTTGATGCTTTTATTTGGCTTACTCATTTTTCCATAAGCTCGCCGGTTCCCCAGTGTGCATTTAACCACAGAAAATCCATGTGTGCGGCAATACCAGTAAAACCCATCCGTTTATTTCTGGCTTGTTGTTGCTTTGCTTTATTGGCATGCCATGTATATTGTCTTTAAAGTATTGTGTCAGATGGCGTCTGTGAACAGAAGTAAAACAAGGCGCCAGACAGATATTAATGCATGTGATTGGGAAACAGAGAGTGGCCATGTAGTAAATTTAGCACACAGTGCAATAAAAGGGATGAGGCCAAAGTCATAAAAATGCCCAGCCTCATAGACTTTCTAAAAACCAGACTCCTCTGTCGGTCAGTGTTGTCAGCATTTATGGCTCATGTTATGATTCGTTTTCGAGAAGGAAAAATAAAAAACCTGATCTGGCCGCGTTTCAGGCCAGACAGCAAGTCTTCAGTAGATTTGAAACTATAAATAGACGCAGGAAGGATGCATGCTGTGAACTTAAATCCTCTCACAGTGCATCATTTAGAAGATTATTGTCTATTTACTGACAGAGAACTCTGTCTTAGATTGGATTTAAACATTTGATCCCATAATGTGCTGTGGAACGGAAAACAATACCATATCGAGTGCAATCATGTGATCTAATGCAGCTGCATGCAGTAAAGTAGCTTACGTTGTCATGTATAGATGATATCTGTTCATGCGGCGTATTGAGGGACATGGAGGATTTCAATTTGATTGTATCTTAAACAAATCAATGACATTTAGCTTTTCCTTTCTAGTCAGAGAGCGATGTTAAATCTGTTCTAATGTTCCCTCTTGAGCGTTATAGTTGTGATCATATTGTAGCATGCAGATAGTGAACTGTGTTTGCTTTGATGTTCTGAAGAAATGCAGTATGAAAGGGTTGATAATGACATAACACCCCAGATAGCTTTGAACTCACTCTTAATGTGGAATGGGACCGAGTGTCTGGAGGCCCGTGCATACATGTTCATATATTTTGATCTCAGCGTCTGCTTCAGGCATTATCCGACTTCACAGCATGTAATGAGCGATTTCCCATCCCTTATTAACCTGTGGATCTTTCCTAACCTACAAGTTTGGTTATGAATATTCATCTGGCGGGCCATTGTGCAGCTTGCGCGCTTCGATCCAGAAGGAAGCGTGCTTGGTTGCATGAGGCTTAACATTGAACAGTGAGGGCAGGAACGAGTGTTAGAAACAAGAAGTTGATGAGAAAAGCAGGAGCGCTTTAGAATGACAAATGAGCAGACAAGATTCTTATTCCATTTGCTGATGTGAAAGTGGCCAAGCGGTGGTCATCTCAGGTTCCCAGGGTCCTATGGTCCCAAGATCCAGTGGGTGGCGGCACACCTTTTTAAGTTAATTGAAGCTGCCAATAAACACAGAGAAGAAGAGGAATAAGAACAACTGCAGCACACCGTCTAAAAATGTGTGTGGACATCTTTTACAGTTTCGGAGGAAGAAGAGGCTGCGCTGAGGGTCTGATCACTGGCTGCAGCCCAACAGTGCTTAGCAGGAGATATTTGGCAGCACCACCTCACTTCCATGAGGAGCCTTAAAAGGGCTCCAACAAAATCACACCAAAAAGGCACAACTCTGTCGTTAAACCCAATAATAACCACTACCTATGTGATGCTACAGTAAGCTCTTAATTGTATTGTTACCTGGGAACCCACAGTGGAGCACGTTGATCCTGCCTGACTCACTAGCCGCTGCCCTCGCCCTCAGACTTGAAGTCCTTCTTGCTGCGTGCATGTGTGTGAGACAGAGCCGCCTGTTTGTTTGAGGTGAGTGTAAATGTGTGAGATGAATCAGCAGCAAATTAGTTGTATGCTAGTCTGCCGTGTGACGGCTCCTGGATGTGTTTATGTACATGCAGTGTAACAATACAAACATTTCATACATCAAATGTGGAGCGGATCTTCCATCCCGTTCAGAAGAGATGTCACTCTTTTTGTCTCTGATCATGTCTTTAGTCTGCCATGCAGTTCATACACTTCACTGATAAACCCACCTACTATAATACATTCATTGATAAACCAGAGAATCACACAGTAACCCCTAAATTCCACCGGGTCTGTCAACGGCGCATGCTCGTGATTCTGCCGTGGAGCGTCTCAGCAGTGTCCCAGATGTAGCTTGCTGCTCTGCAGGAGTCTACACAGTGAGTCTATTTTTGACAGACATGGACAGCAGCCACATCAAGAGCCGCACAGACCAGATTGTACCAGACTGGAAGTCAACTAGCCGTGCATCCGGTCAATTCAAAATAAAACGCTTTGCACAGACTCAGGATCATGTTTAACTTAACAAAAACATTACATCAACAGTATCTGCTGCTTCTCTTTCCACCAGCCCTCTATATTCTGTCTAGCAGGAGAATTAATGCTCCTTCTAACAGCTACTGCACAGAAAGTAGATCACTATTAGGAACAGCACTGTATATTTAAATATATATTATTATTGTTTTGTTTTGTTTTGTTTTTTACCAAAAACATGGTTATAATCTTAATTATTAATGTATGTAATTATTATGATCCATATATGTTTTTAACTGAAACACAGACACAAATCTTCAATCTATTCCATGTATAACTGATTTTTTTTTAATGTACTGATCTGTGTAATTATCGAGATGAGCATGTTTGTTGACTGAAATATGGCCAGACTTCTTTGATCTGCTTTGTTCCTGGCTGGAGTGTAAGCTACAGCACAACAAAGTGGGCAAAAACATTAATGATCAGAGTGTAAACAAACAGAAAAGGAAAGCAAAGGAAATGAAAGTAGCCTACTCAGCCACCGCTACTTGGTAGAATCACAAAATTACCACAAAATCAAGGGAAAATTAGGAAATAAGTAAGTCTACAGTATCAGCTGGCAGGATGCTCCACTTCTGAAAAGTTCATGGACGCTCCCGGTGGGAATTAGAGCTGTATAGAGGACAGAGTTAAACAGACAGACATAATGCTATCAATACGCTGCTGGTGGAATTAGGGGTAACACTACACTTCATAATTCTTTTCCTCCCTCTTCCTCTCTCTTTCTCTCCCTGTCTGTCTCTCACTCCCTCTCTCTACAAATAGTTGTATTTAACACACTGTCTAAACCTTTAAATATACTTTGTATGATTTTGTTTTTTTTTTTCGTTTTTTCTTTCAATTATTTTACCATTAGCTATACAATAAAGCTATAATTAAACAACTTAAGTCATTTCACACAAAGTAAAAGTCATTTTACTTTTACATATATGAAATAATTTTACTTTCACATACTGATATTTATTATATGCTTCTATGGTGTATGGTTATATGGGGGCAGGGGCTGTAGGATAGGCCATTTTCAATGGCCTTTTTTCACATCCTGGTATGTAGGTCTGGAAGAGTCAGAGTTTTTCTTTGTTGTGTTAACAATAGTGGTATCACTTAGATTTGGTCATATCACTGTTGTGGAAGAATATATAATCCGTATTTGCTCTCTACATTTTAGCTTCTTTTTTCCCCAGGTGTGCATATACTCCAGGTTACACTTATACTTCTTTTTAAAATACAAAAATGTGATATTATCGGATATGGTAAAGTTTATTGGCCTGAGAGGCAGGCAGTTATTGGTTGAAAAAAATCCATATTGTGCATTCCTAGTTCCCAAGTTCCTAAATTCCTGGGGTCCAATCTTCCCAGGGTGAAATGTTTCTAGGGCCCACTGCTCGCAGGTTTTTATGTCCCCAAGGTCCAGTGTTCCAAGGGTCTTTTGTCCCCAAGGTCCAGTGTTCCAAGGGTCTTTTGTTCCATCGATCCTATGTTCATAAAGTGCTGTGTTTCTAGTATCCCATGTTCCCAGGGTCCTAGAAAACGAAAGAAGACATACTTAATAATACCAAGGAAAAATTCAATTTTTTCACTCAGTTTTAGAAATGCCAGAGCAAGGGGGCTGAACATGAACAGGCATCCTGAGCAGTTGGGGGTTAGGTATTTTGCTCAAGGGCATTTACTCACCTACCAGTACACACTCCATACTTGGTCTTTATGGGGCCATAGAGTGCTGACTGTCTGGTTCCCGAGCCAAGTCCCTATGGACTGTCCAATATTGTGTCATATATCCAGGGTCCTGGGTTCTTGATTTAAGGTAACATTGTAAGAGATTGGTAAAAGCTAGCATCACAGTCCAAATCACAACATAACAAGAGACAAGACAATTTTAAATTAGTTTTATATATAATAGTTTGAATGGTATAAAAGCCAATTTGGAGATATCAGTGTCTAAAGTAAAAGAAAACTGTCTTGCGGGTGTAGGTTTCAAGAACCATAACATCAATTGGCGAGAAGCTGTAGTTGGGTGATTTCAGCCAATTGACCCTGGAAAACATGCATTGAACATTTGACCTAGAGAAAAAAAAACATTGCTGAGAACATAAGACCCTTTGAAAGACCTCTTTAAAGTGTCACATTAAGAGGATTTTGAGCTTGGTAACTTAAGACACTGGTGGCACAGAATGCTAGCAACATGAATACACTCCTGCAAAGCTTCCAGCCAACATACAAAATCACCCAATCAATCATACATCAATTAATCAACATACCCCTGAGATTCTACATTATTCACATCCATCAGAGTCTCGATAAAGAGTTTGGAGAGGCAAACCAATCACTTTCCCCTCATGCGTGCCCATTCACACATTCGCCATGGGTCCCAGCACTCTGGCATTTTAAAAGGAGTCAGCGAGAGTTCACACAGAGAGGAAATGTCAAGCCGGGGCCATGTGTTCAAGTGCATTTGCTTTAACTCCCAGCTGGAGAGCAGCTCCATATGTATTGTGTATAATTACCTTTAGCTCCAACAGATGTGCCTGGATGCACCCTCACTTGAACGTGCATGTAAAATGCATATGAAAGCCAGCACAAACGCATTCTCATTTATACATCAAAGCATTTGCAGCTTTGCCCGGAGACAGGAAGCTGGAAGTTGCGCCCCCAAAATCAAATGTTTAATGTTTTCCTTGTCCTCAATTGAATGCTGCTGGTTGGATATCAATATGTATTGAGTGGATTGCCTGTGAGCCCCATAACAAGAGAAGTCTGCACAAATTGGACATTAACACAGATGGATTCTGTCCTCTTCTGTTACTATGACACCTGCAGCAGTTATCAGTCTCACTTGAAAAACTCTAATTTTCACTCTAGTCTTGTTTGGATAGCCAGACCCCACTGTACTCACAGTTTGTCCATGTGTTCAATAACCAAATGGGCTCTGCATCCAATTTCCCTCGTCTCTGCAATTCTCGGGCCCAAAAATGTAAAATATTCTCTTGCTGTTATAAGATATAAAATAGAGTAATATGGCCGTTTCCTGATAAACCTGGGGTAATAATCACCTAAGGTCTGTGAATTTACTCATAGGGCAAATTCATCTCATATTCATCTGACATTCGTTCCTCTTTTTAATAGAAGGCTTGCATTTCCCTGAGATGAGATTTGTGTGTGAGATTTATGGGGGACTATTTGCCACTGTGTGGTTGTAAGAAAGAGGGAGAGGAACATGGAGAGAAATATAAGAAAATTACCATGGTAGACACTGACTTCCATAAAACAAGACCGCCTTTACTGGGACATCTATTTAAATTCATTTGCATTCTGTTCCTCTTCAGATGTCAGTTTCCATGCAGTGATTCTGTCCTGCTTCCATTTTATGGGTTCCCTCACATTGACATGGACAAAAATTTAGAAAAATTTTCCATTACTTTTCAAGGACCCAGAATATTTTTTTTCCTTACACCACTTGCTCAGCGTTTTTCAAACATATAAGACTCATGCTCTATCACTCATCATCCCCAATGATGTGTTCAAGCACCGTTGGAAATTTGAAAATCAAAAAATAATTTTGTTTTGCAGTTTCTGAAAACAACTTGTTTTCTTAAAAAGAAAAAAAAATTAGAAATTCCCAATATTTCTTTTTTTATTTATCGCTACATATATCTGTACAAAAAACAGCAGCTTTTTTCTTAAAGGAAACATGCCCTCCAAACACTTTTTTTTTTAGAAATTAATTTTAAGACAAAAAAAGAGGGAAATTGAGGGAAATGTTTTACACTTTCCACCAAAAATTTCCCCAAAAATTAAGAGACAATAAATCGCCATAATACATGTAAGAAAAAAAATAATCCCCCAAAATGTCAAAGAAAATAATTATCACGGGCCTGCTGATTTGGAATGCATGTTACCAAAATGTTGTCACACGTTGACACATATTAAAGCTACGTTAAGTAGCCAGGTGCAGAAAACAAATTCACCATTATGTAACATTACTGTAATTTTATTTTCTTACACGCAACCTCTTTCCGTGGTTTTTCCAAAAAAAATCAATGATTTTTGCAAGTTCCATGGCTCATCAAGGTCTAGAAAATGTGATTGTGAAATTTCATGACTCTTTCCATGACCATGGCTTTTGTGATTTTATCAGTGGCTCCTTCACTATTCAGTGTAATCTCAGTGTGACCACTAGGGGCCACCCCAATAGGAAAGTGTATTTACATTGGGATTTAACACCTGTTTTGGCAGTGGTCACAGCAGAGCAGTTAGCACAGTCAGGCCCCTGCTTGAAGCTGTTATACCTCGGGGTCATTTCATGCCCAGCTCCAACAAAACCATGACATTGTCTCTACTGAGCCCTACGCTCATTGAGATGTTTATTATTCCCACAATAACATTGTCATCTGTCATACATGCTAGTACTCCATCCAACACCTGCCTTTTTCATGGCAATATCCTGTAAAATCATCAAGAGTTCATTATTATGAATTAAACTTCAGCAGTCTTGGAAGGCATCGGCACCTCTATCAAGTTGGCTGTGTGACTGGCAGGAGACAGATGGTGAGGAGGCTTCCAGATTTGTCTTTTTGTTGGAAGATTTATTGTCTCTCAGTCTCTGCACTGCGAGTCTCGCTTTGTTGTTGGGTTACACCCGCTGAAGAATTCTAAATATTTGACTGGCAAAGCATTTGATTTGACAGAGAGGAAGCTGTCGAGTTTTTAATTTTTACAATTCTACCACAGTGTTGTAATTAACACCTTCTTTTTGTAAGGACCAGTGGGTATACACAAGGCATATAGCAACACACAGAGTGTAAAATCATTATTTACTACACACACGCACACACACACACATATGTATATAAATATACTTGTTTTAAGATGCTTATTTACTTTCTTGCCAGGAATCACATTAAAGATTGATACTTCTATGAAATCTGTTAAATATGAAGCTATCGCCAGCAGCAGTTGGAGGCTGTGCTCTGTTTTTGTATGTCTAAATTAAAAGATAAAACCAGATGCTGGCAGGCAGAATTTGTTACCTTCAGATAGCTGTTTCTCAGTGTCTAGATTTATGCTGAACATAACTAATTAAACCCACTGTTAACTTTGTTATGACACTTTTTTAAATATATATTTTTTAGAATATACTATCATGATGCTTTTTTTGACATTATTATTGCATACTGTGCTGTGAATTTTTTTTCTGATATTTTTATGGTATGCTATACTATGACATTTTTTATTTTTTACTATTGTATAACTTTTGATAAACTTTAATAGCATACTTTCCTATGACTTCTTTATGAGAAACTATGGGTACTTTTGACACATTTTTATGGCGTACTATACATGACATATTTTTTTCTTACATTTTAATGTTATACAATACGATGACTTTTTCTGTACTTTTTTATGGTACACTGTATTGTATGGATGTAACGATTCATCGCGGGGCAGTTAAATGGGAAATGAACAGCAATACTTTTTTTGAACAGCAGATGGCGTAATCTGCTTTTGACAGCAGGGGACATCGTGAATGTCCAGAAATGCATTCATTGCATAGATTGTTTTGCATTTATACCCTACCTCATAAATAATAAGGGACTCTTTAATTTGATATAGAGAAGAAATAGAATATTTTTCAGACATAATTTTTCTGTCATCTAATTCTGTACTGTGATACTGTAAAATCGTAAGAAAATCATATCGTGAATCGTCTGGAATCGTGAGTTGAGTGAATCGTTACATCCCTGCTGTATTGTGAAACTTTTTTAATACATATTATGGCATGCTATACTATGACATTTTATGACATTTTTTCAAAAACTTTACGGCATGCAATGCTTTTTCATACTGTACTATGCTATTTTTTTATTCATTTTTGACTTAAATTTTTATGGCATGCTTTAGAATCACAGTTTATGGCATGATATACTATGAGATTTTTTCATGTACATTTGCTATACTATGACTGTCTGACTCGTTTGACATTTTACAACATTTTTGAAGGTATGCTATATTGTGACATTCTTTTCCAACATTTACCATTCAATGACTTTTTGCTGCATTTTTATGGCATTTTTTCTGATATCTTTAAGGCATGCTTTACATCTTATTGTAAATGTGGTGTTCGTAGAAAGTGTCACTCAATGAATGTCATGAATGTACTAAATGAAAGTGTATGAATACACTCTCCAAAGTTATTTAATATCTGGTAGGAGCTGAGAAGACTGTGACAATGACTCAGTGCTAAAACAATCACCTGATGTTTGTTCTCTTCCTGTTGATTCACAGGTCTCATAACACAGCCAGGGACGGGAAAACCAGGGAGTGACTGTTTAAGGGAGCAAACGCTCCCTTGGACACTGGACAAACTACTCGCTGTAAAACACTTTCCATTTCCTATGACTGGCCCCCTCGGGATTGTGACTGCTCCCTCGTGCCATCTGTCGTTGGGTCAAAATGTTGCGTCGACCTCCTCTCCACTCTATCTGCCTGCTCTGTGAAATTAGCAGCGCCTGCTTGTGCTATGGAGAATCGGACACCTAAAAATCCTACGAATGGTTTTTGCCTCAGTTGAGGTACTTTGTTTGAAACTGAAACAAAGACAGGGAAATTACAGACCGGACCCTGTTGCTTGTTGGACCACTTCGCGAGGCCGTAAAAGCCAAACTGAGCGCTCTCTGCTGTGAATAGGCCTTCTGCTGGAGTAAACCTCCCATATTTTTATAGACCAAAGAGCAAAACAACAAATATGATCATTATGCCAGAGTGGACCATGTGGCAAAGACACACAGACACTTTGTGAACTTGCTGTTTGTGTCACCACCAACCAACGACTGCCCCCCTCAGAGGCACGCTGCACAAGTGGGCCGATGCAAACCGAACGGTGGCACATGTACCGTACACAATCAAAGGAGTACTTTTAAAACTTTCCAGACATTTTTTTTCTCAGACTAAGCCCACCACTGTATTTTGGAACTGGAGATATAGGTACTACATAATATAACTGTGTATCAAAAAACAAAAAAACAAAAACAAAACAAAAAAAAACGAACTGATTTGCATTTTTCAGTAGCTACGGGTGGGAGAGTTTGCCGGAAGTGTTGTCGAGTTGGTCACAGATCAGGAGCGCGGATCATATCAGAGAGATGATGAATATCTACAGAGTATAAATGCTATCGAGTCTGAAAATAAGGAGTAAAGAAATGTCATTAAATGTATTTTGAAAGGCCCTAAAAAGTTATATATTTAACAGTTTTATATGTTGTACCTTTGTAGAGAAGCTTATTGGACTTAAAATGTGGTCACAATGGCAGTTTAGTAGGATGTGAACAAATGCTGTTGTTCTCATTACTGCTGGCTCGTAGTCCCAGGTTTTCTGTTCACACCTCAGTAGCCGCTTTCTTTTCATGGTCATCTACAAGTCACTGTCTATCAGAATCATTAATGGAAAAAATAAGGAAAGTGACACAATTTATTGAGGACTGATCTGCAGCCAACTGAACATTGTAAATCTATGGTAGTCAGTGGAAGCCATTGAAATCTGCTAATTTGCTATGATATTGTATTGTACACGGTGTGGAATACTGACTCATTTCCTCTCTATGAGTTTTGATCTCTTAATTTATTTTTGTGCTTGTGTTTGTTCTCGCACAAATCTGTCCTCTCTGACGAGTACGAGGAGAGAGAAAGAGAAAGCCGAGGAAGCATCGCAGAAGTATTAGAGTCATTTACATACATTTTTTATCATGAAATATTTTAAGAATAAATTAAAATACATGAAAAGAAACGTCCCCTGAAAATTGAGATGGTCTTGGTGTTCAAGGTCATCAAAGAAAAATTCAAACGATCTCTCTGGTTTTACTTTGAATGACGGTATGTGTTCTGTCACAATGCAAGTGACTCAAAATGAAAGATTGTTTTTCTTTCCTGGTGATCAGGTGGGTGTTTGACCGGGTCATTTTTGGCTTGAAGTGCTTAGAAGATCAGAGGAAAAATATATGTGGAGAAAACCAGCACTTAATCGAGGTTATTCCTTAGCAGCACCAGTGAGTAGCTATGGAAGCCCTAAAAGGACATGTTTCTATACTTTTTATTTTCTCTGTTTCTCGTGATATTGACATATTTCGGGTTGTTTTCTCGTGATAACGACTTATTTTTATTTCGGGAAAACAAAACTGGTTTTCTCAAGATAATGGATTCATTTATCTCGTTATCTCGGGAAAACAAAGCCTGTTTTGTCGAGATAACGACATAATACGATGGAAAAATACCACTAACGATGAAAAAACTGCTTATTCCTCTGATGATGACAGCATGCATGGCGGAGAAAACGAGGGCGAACACCAGAGCTGAGCCGAGGTGGCGACAGCTAATGGGATCTGAAAGGACTCCAAACCGACAGTGAGTTAGCAACATTTCTGCTTGACAGCTACGCTTTAATGAATTCACTGTAACACTGTAAACTGTGTGTTGTGTTGCTGTGGAGCTAACGTTAGCTTGTTTCCAGTGCTAAGGCCGGTTAGCATTGATTTATATCATAGTGGCTAAAAATATCTTTGGGAAGTTACCAAACGGTCTCATCAATTTGGGTTTATTGTTGATATTTATGTATGCTCTCACAGTAAGATGTTGTTAATCAAACGCCTGCAGTGCTTAAAGCACTTGCTGAGGTTTTTTTGTTTGTTTTGCCATGTAGAGACTGCTGTACAGAAGTTTTCATAGCAAAACCATTTACACGTCCGCTGATTATTTATCTGTCAACATACAGGCTGCGGTTGTTGGACAACAATGTTGTGCCTGTCACCATCCTTTAATGCGAGACGCACTGCCATCCTCTTCGAAATGCTGCTTTCGTCACCATGGTTACTCGTTTCAGTTTCCTTCTTGCGCCATGCTCCAAACTGCCTAACAGACACAACACAAACAAGCCGTCAGTCTAACCGGTGCACTGGTCACAACTTTAAGTTGGTCGTAACTCTGAGCTCAAAGTCGGACTTTACACCCAGCCGTCCAGTTGGTGACCTCGGCTCTGATGACCACAGCAACTGAAACACTTTTTAAATCTGGTGGTGTGAAGAGGCTAAGGTGAAGCAGGCGGAGGGACCTGCAGGCTGTGTTGTTTCAAATTCTCTCTCCTCAGTGTTACCAACTGCAGCTTTAAGGAAACAAAACATCAGGCTGGTAATCATAAGTAGTATCTTCAGAGTTGCAAAAGCACAAAACAAGCAAAAATAGACTTAACTCACCTCGTTAGCGTGGGGGATGGCGGCATGGCATGTCCTCATCTTGCTCATCACAATGACCAGCATGATGTTTTGTTTTCTTAATCACCGGAAATTCTGTCATTATCTTGACAAATCGGGCTTCATTTTCCCGAGATAACGAGATAAATGAATTCGTTATCGTGAGAAAACAAACAGAATTATGTCATTATCATGAGAAATTGGAGAGAATAAAAAGTATAGAAACATGTCTTTTTAGGGCTTCCATAAGTAACATAAAAAGCACAGAATATTTTGGGTTTTTTAAACCGTTGAGATGTCTATTTACAGCAAGTCATTGCTGTTTAATCATTTCTAACAATATGGCCCTGGATTCACCTCAGTAGTTACTTTATTGTCTTTATTTTATTTTTTTAAAAGAAAAAATATTCAGATATAATTAAGTGGAGTAAGATTGTATTTGTAATATTGACAGTTGTTTTTAATTGCACCTTTATCATAAATGGACAACTCAACCATTACCAGAACACATTTTGCATTATAATTACAAAATTGTCTGGCTTTATTTGATATTTACAAAATTCTGTTTTTTAAACCTTTTAAATACTAAACTACAATAAAGACATATGATGACTCGCTGTTCAGTCATGGCAACAAACAAGGCTTTGTAAAGCAGATGATCTATAGGTGTTACAATATTCACACTGAAGTTTATTGCATCAATTTACAATTGTTTCATTAAGTTTTTAGAGCTGCACGTGAGGAACAAAAGGGCTCCGACTTGTCTCGTAGTCTCCAGCTGTAGAAGTGAAATGCGAGGGCACCTGTGGGTGGAGCTTAATCTCTGCAGAGTTGAACTAACACTGACCTGATCGACTCTGTCAGTTTACTCCAACACTGAGCAGCGTTTAAATCAGAATGTGTTAGAATTACACTTTGGGAGCTGAAATCAACTCTGAAATGTTTAACCCTGAAATTTCAACACTCCAGTTTTTGCTGTGTGCTATACTGTGACGTGTCTTGTCACGCTATACTTTGTGGTTTTTAGCCCTTTTCTTGACATGTCATTGTGACCATGAGGGCCCATGTTGTCACTGAGAACAAAACAAAGGATCAAACAAAATAGCAATGGTAGTGTGGCTCCACTGGGTGTGTACACCCAGTATCCACCATCTCATCACATTCTGTCTCTGTGTTCAGTTTAACAATCACCCTCTGGCTTCCAGAGAAGCCGTGTGCCAGACTTTGCATGGCTAAATACCCACTTCAGAGACTGATTGCCCACACCTGCACCAAGGAAGGGTTAGGTTGGTTGAGACTGCACCTGCACTAAAGAGGAAGGAACCAAATGAAAACTCACTTTTATTGTGTTAAAAATGGACAACAATGAACACCACTCAGTTTTTGTTACCAGTACAACAGAATTTAAGTGTGACATGTAAGTTGAAGAATCCCAGCTTTATTTAGAAGAGTGCAATGCAACTATTAATGTTTATGCCAGATAGGCAGAGCAAAGGAGGGGTGCAGGGAGAGTACAAAAGTGAGGTTTCTCCCAGTGCCTCAGATCCACTCTGCTCTGCGGATATGTTGTGAGGAGCCAGTTGAAGCCTGCTTTAAAGGTGATGTAACACCAGTTTTTTACCAACAATCATGAATGACATTCATTGCTTATTTTGACTTGGAAATTATTGTTTATTTTATTATGAGCACGTTTATATTAGTAAAATGCTGTTATTTGGTATTTTATGTTTAACTTTGTGTTCTCTTTCACAGGCAAACAAAGGGCCGCCCCTGTAAATTGCCACTCTTTTTGATTTTGAGAGAAAAAAATCATCTGTGTCCTCGCCATGCTGTCCATTTGATTTGGGAATCCAGGGTTTTATCGGTACGTTGCCTTCACCTCAGACAAAGGTGCGATAGTCATATTTTGACATTTTTCGAAATAATTTACTACGTTGTTCAAAGTTGTTTTTTCTACATGCTTTATTATGATGTTTTTGGCAGTTTTTTCCAAATTCTATACTATGACATGTCTAGACATGCTATAGAGTGTGGTTTCTTGCCCATTTTTTAGACATGTCATATTTTGACATTTCTCAACATACTAAACTATTTCAGTTTCGGTCATTTTTTTTGACATGCTATACTGTGATGTTTTTGGCTGTATTTTTCAACATGCCATACTAAGATGTCTCTCAACATGCTATACTATGTTGTTTTCAGCCTTTTTTTTGACATGTCATATTTTGACATTTTTCCACATGCTGTATTTTGTTTTTGGCCATTTTTCTTCTGCATACTATACTATGACATTTTCGGTCATTTTTTCTACATGCTATATAATGATTTTTTTGGCAGTTTATTCAACATGCTATAGTGTGACGTGTCTCTACATGCGATACATTGTGGTTTTTACCCCTTATAATAATGAACACCACTCGGTTTTTGTTACTGATACAACAGAATTTAAGTGTGATATGGTAAAGTTAATTGTTGTAACAAGGGGAAGAAACCCAACTAATGTTAGAAAAGTAAGTTTGTAAACAAAATGCAGCTACTAATGTTTATACCAATTAGGCAGCGCAAAGGAGGGGCGTAGGTAGAGTATCAAAGTGGAGTCTGCTGACACTGACATGCTGTGAGGAGCCACTTAAAGCCAGTTAAAGCCTGTGACGCCATTTTTGACCAACAATCATGAATGACATCCATTGTTTGTTTTGACTTGGAAATTATTGTTTATTTCATTATGAGCTCATTTGTATTAGTAAAATGCTGTTATTTGGTATTTTATGGTTAACTTTGTGTTCTCTTTCACAGGCAAACAAAGGGCCGCCCCTGTAAATTGCCACTTTTTTTGATTTTGAGAGAATAAAGCGACCTAACCTGGTACATCTGTGTCCTCGCCATCCTTCCCATTTGATTTGGGAATCCGGGGTTTTATCGGTACGTTTCCTTCACCTCAGACACGCATGTCTGGACATGCTATTCTATGTTGTTTTCAGCCTTTTTTTGACATATCAGATTTTGACTTTTATTCCCATAAGATAGTATGTGATTTTTTTGACCATTTTTTTCAACATGCTAAAATATTATGTTTTTGGTTTTTTTTGGTCGCTTTTCGACATGCTATGACATGTCTTGAAAAAGTATTCCATGTTGTATTCAGCCCTTTTTTTGACTTGTCATATTTCGGCTTTTTTGGCAATACTATACAATGTGATTTTTGGCTGAATATTGGCATGCTAAAATATGATGTTTTTGGTTGATCAGGTCGCTTTTGTCAATATGCTCTACTATAACATGTCTCAAAATGCTATTCTATGTTGTTTTCAGCCCTTTTTTTGACATGTCATATCTTAACTTTTTCGGCAATACTTTGCCGTTTTTGGCTGTTTTTTTGACATGCTAAAGTTTTATGTTTGGGGTTGTTTTTGGTTGATTTTTTTAACATGCTACACTAAGACGTGTCTTGAAATGCAATTCAATATTGTTTTTAAGCCCTTTTTTTGACGTCATATTTTGACATTTTTTTGCAACACAATTCAAATTTTGGTTTTGGTTTTTGTTTTATCGACATGCTAAAATATGATGTGTTTGGTTGTTATTTGTTCACTTTTTTCAACATGCTACACTATGACATGTCTGAACGGTATTCTATGTTGTTTTTTTAACCCTTTTTTTTGACGTCATATTTTGACATTTTTTTTAATACTATACAAATTTTGGTAGTTTTATCGACATGCTAAAATATGATGTGTTTGGTTGTTATTTGGTCACTTTTTTCAACATGCTACACTATGACATATCTGAACGGTATTCTATGTTGTTTTCAGCCGTTTTTGTGACATGTCATGTTTTGACTTTTTTGGCAATACTATAGGATGCAGTTTTTGGCTGATTTTTGACATGCTAAAATATGGGTTTTTTTTGTTTTTAATCATTTTTTCAACATGCTAAATTATGACATATCTCAAAATCCTATTCTTTGTTGTTTTCAACACTTTTTTGACATGTCATATTTTGACTTTTTTTTTTATCAAAATTTGACTACTCCTAAAAATGGCTGAAAACGACATATAACAGCTTGTAGAGACACATCATAGTATACAAAAAAAAAACGTCATAATTTAGCATGTCAAAAAATTGGCCACAAAGGCAATAGTATAGTATGTCGAAAAAGTCAAAATTTGACCGCTCCTAAAAATGGCTGCAAACGTCCTAAAATAGCTTGCAGAGACGCCTTATAACATGCAAAGTGGGAATAAAGTCAGAATATGGCCAAAAACCTCATAATTTAGCATGTCAAAAAATTGGCCACAAAGGCAATAGTATAGTATGTCGAAAAAGTCAAAATTTGACCCCTCCTAAAAATGGCTGCAAACATCATAAAATAGCTTGCAGAGACGCCTTATAACATGCAAAGTGGGAATAAACTCAGAAAAAGCAAAAAAAACCTCATAATTTAGCATGTCAAAAAATTGGCCACAAAGGCAATAGTATAGTATGTCGAAAAAGTCAAAATTTGACCGCTCCTAAAAATGGCTGCAAACGTCCTAAAATAGCTTGCAGAGACGCCTTATAACATGCAAAGTGGGAATAAAGTCAGAATATGGCCAAAAACCTCATAATTTAGCATGTCAAAAAATTGGCCACAAAGGCAATAGTATAGTATGTCGAAAAAGTAAAAAATTTGACCGCTCCTAAAAATGGCTGAAAACAACATATAATACCTTGTATAGACACGCTATAGCATCCAAAGCAGGAATAAATGCCAAAAAAAAGTCCCAAAACCTTAAAATTTAGCATGTTAAAAAAAAAAAATAATGTCCAAAAAGTGAAAATTTGACCACTCCTAAAAATAGCTAAAATCGACATATTACAGCTTGTAGAGACGCATTATAACATACAAAGTGGGAATAACGGCCAGAAAAGGTCAAAAACCTCATAATGTAGCACGTAAAAAAAAATGTCAAAAAAGACAATAGTATATCATGTCGAAAAAGTCAACATTTTACTGCTCCTAAAAATTGGCTGAAAACGTCATAAAATAGCTTGTAGAGATGGGTCATAGCATACAAAGTGGGAATAAAGGCCAAAAAAAGGCCAAAAACCTAATAATCAAGCATGCCAAAAAATGTCCCAAAGGGCAATGGTATAGTATGTCCAAGGTAAAAATTTGACCGCTCCTAAAAATGGAGGAAAATGACATATAATATCTTGTAGAGACACGTTATAGCATAGAAAGTGGGAATAAAGGCCAAAAAAGGCCCAAAACATCATAATTTACCATGTCAAAAAAAATGGCTATAAAGGCAATAGCATATTTTGTCGAAAAAGTCAAAATTTGGCCGCTCCTAAAAATGGCTGAAAACGAGATATGATAGCTTGTAGAAAGGCGTTATAGTAAACAAGTGGGGAAAGAATGCCAAAAAAGGCTGAAAACATCATAAATCAGCATGTCAAAAAAAATGCCACAAAGGTAATAGTATATTATGTATTGACATTTTTTGCTATGCGACAGTATGCGATTTTTGGTAGTTTTTTCGACATGCTAAAATGTCATGTTTTCGGTCATTTTTTCAACATGTCACAACATAGGTCTAAACATGCTCAAAAAACTCATGGAAGTTGGTACACTTGTCCAGCCTGGCGAAATATTTCATATTTTGGTGATTTCCAAAACCGGCATGGCAAAATGGCTCCACAGTACCCCCTAAAGCATAGCCCCAATGGCCGGTTTTACCTACAATTACAAAATTTGGTACATTTATGTATCATGCCCAGATGCACAAAAAAGCCTCTTGGACCCTCCCCCCAAACCCAACAGGAAGTCAGCCATTTTGAATTTTGTGCTCATTTTGTCTTACAGGATTAATACAATCAACTTCAAATGTGGTGTGTCTATTCTCAGCTCCTTGGCGATGAAAACTTATCACAGGTCTGTGCAACACTGTTACTGCTTTCCCATGGCTTGGCATACAATTTGATGTCTCGCCATAACACAGGAAATTGTTATAACTTTGGTGTACATTTTCCGATCCACCTGAAACTTCATAGGTTTGATCAGAGTCCCACCCTGAACACATCTGTATGACAATATTCACTAGTTGTGATAGCCAAGTCGGGTCAAAGCCTGCCATCCCGTGGTGTGCCCTGTGTTTAAATGTCATTTAAAACAAATTTCCTGCAACTCTTCATCACCTGCACTAGTCTATTATAGTTACAGTGAGGGTGTAGAGAACAGCATTATTTTTACAGCTGCCAACAGCCCAACATAATTCCCACTGAGAAAATGGGTGAAATCAAAATAAGGCAGTTAGACTGGGGCACCAGGCCCCCAAAAACTAAATCCAGCCCTGATAATTTTTTTTTTTTAAAAAAAAAACAGAAGCAGAAGCAGTGGAAAGATGCTGGATAAGAGATGAGCGAAGTGTTGTCGTATTTATAAAGAATTCCATCTAAAGTGTGACTTTTGAGCCGCTAATCCTATCAACATGCTTTAAAAGAGACATAAAGTGGAGAATCTAAGCTTTCCACTGATATCAGATATGCTCTGTTTAGACACACAGACGCTCTGCACTGAACGTGGTTACTTCTGCGCATTGATTCGCCAGTGAAACCCATGTGGTTCCGTCCTCTGAGCCAAACAGCAAGGGTTGCGAAGGTTTTGTCCCGCCTCCTGTGTCCCGATTGGATGACAATTTTAGTATTCATCTGTTCTTCACGGAAATTCGAACGCACGCAGAGGGAAAACGAGACGAAGTACGCGTGTTTGTTTACATGGAAAACATACCCAAAAATAACAGAGTAGCAAGACAGAGCTGAGCAAAATGCAAGACCAAAATGTCAAAATGACGGTGAACAGCTGAAGAGGCGCTGGATTCATTTTGTTTGAAGGAGTGGCCTCGCGACGCTGCAGCTGATCCTCATCACAATCAGCTGATGCAGCAGGAGGAGGACACGCAGGACAGCGGACACTTTGGAGATATTAGGTGAGTAACTTAATATATTTTTTACTCTGTACTTTAAGTAAATCTCTTTGCACGACTCTGAGTGAATTAAATGTTGCAATTCAAAAATTTATATATGTGTGATGTGCCACATTGACGATGCCTGCTGCTCAAACCCACATATATATGTTCACCAAAGTGACTTTGATGTTGTTTTCTGTGTTTTTTATAGGAAACTGATGGAAACCACAGGCACTATGATACGATGCAAAGGTAAGATTTAAAGAAAAAAGCTGAATGCACTGTGCTGAATATGAATGTGTTGTGTTAACGCCACAGAGCAGTATTAATTGTACTGCTTGTGTTTTCAGCTGCTGGAGGTGAGGAGAGCAGTCTTGGCCAACATCTCTGCTATGTTGATTTTTTTGTTCCTTTGTAGCTGTTTTTTATTTCTTAAAATAAAGCTTTACTATTTTTAAAATGTTTCTGGTAAATGTGTCGTTTTTTTTTCTCAATGAACTGATATTGTGACAGGTGTCTCCAGTAACTGTAAAATATTAATTCTAACAATAATTATATCAGTAATAATGATACCATAGAACACCATATGACAGCAGAGCAGACAGATATATAAAACTTAGTTGCTTATCGGTCTGACTCATATATTAGTAGCATTTTTAACAGCTGTCACTGCTGGTAATGAGCTAAATAGCACATCTGAGAAGATTGTGTTGTCAGAATGTTTGGCTGAGTGGTGAGAGCAGGTGTTTGGTGTTCTTGAGGTTTGTTGGTTCAAGTCTTACTTGTTATAAGTTACTGTTGACTTTTATGCCATGATTCAAATGAAAATATCAGCTCTGCCAAGAACTTAGTTGCATATTGGTATGACCCATGTCTCAGTTGAGTTTTTAACACACGTCACCGCTAAATGAGCTAGATAGAACATCCGATAGAAGTATGGTGTCTGGAGGTTTGGCTGAGTGGATAATGCAAGTGTCTGTGATTTCTGAGGTTGTTGGTTTGAGTCTCACTTGACACAAGGCACATTTTGTTCTTATTCCATGAATCAAATAAAAATATCAGCCCTACTAACAACTTGGTAGATTTTTGGTCTGTCTCACACAGTCAAGTTTTCAACAGCTGCCATTAGTGACACTCAGATTAAAGCGACGCTGAATGATGTCAAGATGTCTGGAGGTTTGGCTCAGTGGATAGAGCAAGAGGATGGTAACCAAGAGATTGTTGGTTCAAATCCAGCATGGAACATGTAGCTTTTGGAGACTGTCATGTGAGCACAGAGTTAATAAAGTTAATAAATCATTATTAATCAACTTTTCATGCCTTAATTTGTTCTGCAATATCACAATCAATGTCTAAACTGTATTAAACTACAGCCAAAAGATATTTTATGCAATTAAAAAAAAAAAAAAAAAAAAATATCGGCTTTTATATATCTGTCTAAAATCGACAGACGTCGCTGCCGATACTGGTTTTACCTGTTTTGGGACCACTTCACCTGTTTTCAGCCAAAATGTTATATAAATCAATTTTTCATGCCTTAATTTGATCTGTAATATCACAATCAGTGACTAAACTGTATTAAACTACATCCAGAAGATATTTTATGCAATTAAAAAAAAAGAAATATCGGCTTTTATATATCTGTCTAAAATCGACAGACGTCGCTGCCGATACTGGTTTTACCTGTTTTGGGACCACTTCACCTGTTTTCAGCCAAAATGTTATATAAATCAACTTTTCATGCCTTAATTTGATCTGTAATATCACAACCAGTGTCTAAACTGTATTAAACTGCAGCCAAAAGATATTTTATGCAATTAAAAAAAAAAAAAGAAATATCGGCTTTTATATATCGGTCTAAAATCGACAGACGTCGCTGCCGATACTGGTTTTACCTGTTTTGGGACCACTTCACCTGTTTTCAGCCAAAATGTTATATAAATCAACTTTTCATGCCTTAATTTGATCTGTAATATCACAATCAGTGTCTAAACTGTATTAAACTGCAGCCAAAAGATATTTTATGCAATTAAAAAAAAAAGAAATATCGGCTTTTATATATCTGTCTAAAATCGACAGACGTCGCTGCCGATACTGGTTTTACCTGTTTTGGGACCACTTCACCTGTTTTCAGCCAAAAATGTTATATAAATCAACTTTTCATGCCTTAATTTGATCTGTAATATCACAATCAGTGTCTAAACTGTATTAAACTGCAGCCAAAAGATATTTTATGCAATTAAAAAAAAAAGAAATATCGGCTTTTATATATCTGTCTAAAATCGACAGACGTCGCTGCCGATACTGGTTTTACCTGTTTTGGGACCACTTCACCTGTTTTCGGCCAAAATGTTATATAAATCAACTTTTCATGCCTGAATTTGATCTGTAATATCACAATCAGTGTCTAAACTGTATTAAACTGCAGCCAAAAGATATTTTATGCAATTAAAAAAAAAAAAGAAATATCGGCTTTTATATATCTGTCTAAAATCGACAGACGTCGCTGCCGATACTGGTTTTACCTGTTTTGGGACCACTTCACCTCTTTTTCAGCCAAAACGATATATAAATCAACTTTTCATGCCTTAATTTGTTCTGCAATATCACAGTCAGTGTCTAAACTGTATTAAACTACAGCCAAATGATATTTTATGCAATTTAAAAAAAAAAAAAATTGGCTTTTATATATCTGTCTAAATATATATAAACAGGTAAAACCAGTGTTGGCAGCTACGTCTGTCGATTTTAGACAGATATATAAAAGCCAATTTTTTTTTTTTTCATTGCATAAATATCATTTGGCTGTAGTTTAATACAGTTTAGACACTGATTGTGATATTGCAGAACAAATTAAGGCATGAAAAGTTGATTTATATATCATTTTGGCTGAAAACAGGTGAAGTGGTCCCAAAACAGGTAAAACCAGTATCGGCAGCGACGTCTGTCGATTTTAGACAGATATATAAAAGCCGATATTTTTTTTTTTTTTTAATTGCATAAAATATCTTTTGGCTGCAGTTTAATACAGTTTAGACACTGATTGTGATATTACAGATCAAATTCAGGCATGCATGAAAAGTTGATTTTATATAACGTTTTGGCTGAAAACAGGTGAAGTGGTCCCAAAACAGGTAAAACCAGTATCGGCAGCGACGTCTGTCGATTTTAGACAGATATATAAAAGCCGATATTTTTTTTTTTTTTTTAATTGCATAAAATATCATTTGGCTGTAGTTTAATACACTTTAGACACTGTTGTGATATTGCAGAACAAATTAAGGCATGAAAAGTTGATTTATATAACATTTTGGCTTAAAACAGGTGAAGTGGTCCCAAAACAGGTAAAACCAGTATCGGCAGCGACGTCTGTCGATTTTAGACAGATATATAAAAGCCGATATTTTTTTTTTTTTTAATTGCATAAAATATCTTTTGGCTGCAGTTTAATACAGTTTAGACACTGATTGTGATATTACAGATCAAATTAAGGCATGAAAAGTTGATTTATATAACATTTTGGCTGAAAACAGGTGAAGTGGTCCCAAAACAGGTAAAACCAGTATCGGCAGTGACGTCTGTCGATTTTAGACAGATATATAAAAGCCGATATTTTTTTTTTTTAATTGCATAAAATATCATTTGGCTGTAGTTTAATACAGTTTAGACACTGATTGTGATATTGCAGAACAAATTAAGGCATGAAAAGTTGATTTATATATCGTTTTGGCTGAAAAAAGGTAAACAGGTAAAGTGGTCCCAAAACAGGTAAAACCAGTATCGGCAGCGACGTCTGTCAATTTTAGACCGATATATAAAAGCCGATTTTTTATTTTTTTTATTAACTGCATAAAATATCTTTTGGCTGTAGTTTAATACAGTTTAGACACTGATTGTGAAATTGCAGAACAAATTAGGCATGAAAAGTTGATTAATAACGATTTATTAACTTTATTAACTCTGTGCTCACATGACAGTCTCCAAAAGCTACATGTTCCATGCTGGATTTGAACCAACAATCTCTTGATTACTATCCTCTTGCTCTATCCACTGAGCCAAACCTCCAGACATCCTGCCATCATTCAGCGTCCCTTTCATCTGAGTGTCACCAATGGCAGCTATTGAAAACTTGACTGTGTGAGACAGACCGATAATCTACCAAATTGTTAGTAGGGCTGATATTTTTATTTGATTCATGGAATAAGAACAAAATGTGCCTTGTGTCAAGTGAGACTCAAACCAACAACCTCAGAAATCACAGACACTTGCATTATCCACTCAGCCAAACCTCCAGACACCATACTTCTATCGGATGTTCTGTCTAGCTCATTTAGCGGTGACGTGTGTTAAAAACTCAACTGAGACATGGGTCATACCAATATGCAACTAAGTTCTTGGCAGAGCTGATATTTTCATTTGAATCATGGCATAAAAGTCAACAGTAACTTATAACGAGTAAGACTTGAACCAACAACCTCAAGAACACCAAACACCTGCTCTCACCACTCAACCAAACATTCTGACAACACAATCTTCTCAGATGTGCTATTTAGCTCATTACCAGCAGTGACATCTGTCAAAAATGCTACTAATATATGAGTCAGACCGATAAGCAACTAAGTTTTATATATCTGTCTGCTCTGCTGTCATATAGTGTTCTATGGTATCATTATTACTGATATAATTATTGTTAGAATTAATATTTTACAGTTACTGGAGACACCTGTGACAATATCAGTTCATTGAGAACAAAAAAGGACACATTTACCAGAAACATTTTAAAAATAGTAAAGCTTTATTTTAAGAAATAAAAAACAGCTACAAAAGAACAAAAAAATCAACATAGCGGAGATGTTGGCCAAGACTGCTCTCCTCACCTCCAGCAGCTGAAACACAAGCAGTACAATTAATACTGCTCTGTGGCGTTAACACAACACATTCACATTCAGCACAGTGCATTCAGCTTTTTTCTTTAAATCTTACCTTTGCATCGTATCATAGTGCCTGTGGTTTCCATCAGTTTCCTATAAAACACAGAAAACGACATCAAAGTCACTTTGGTGAACATATATATGTGGGTTTGAGCAGCAGGCATCGTCAATGTGGCACATCACACATTTATATTCTTGAATTGTAACATTTAATTCACTCAGAGAGTCGTGCAAAGAGATTTCCTTAAAGTACAGAGTAAAAAATAAGTTACTCACCTAATATCTCCAAAGTGTCCGCTGTCCTGCGTGTCCTCCTCCTGCTGCATCAGCTGATTGTGATGAGGATCAGCTGCAGCGTCGCGAGGCCACTCCTTCAAACAAAATGAATCCAGCGCCTCCTCAGCTGTTCACCGTCATTTTGACATTTTGGTCTTGCATTTTGCTCAGCTCTGTCTTGCTACTCTGTTATTTTTGGGTATGTTTTCCATGTAAATGAACGCACGTACTTCGTCTCGTTTTCCCTCCGTGTGTTCAAATTTCCGTGAAGAACAGATGAATACTAAAATTGCCATCCAATCGGGACACAGGAGGCGGGACAAAGCCTTCGCAGCCGTCGCTGTTTGGCTCAGAGGACGGAACAACTTGAGTTTCACTGGCGAATCAATGCGCAGAAACTGATGATGTATTCAAGTTCAGTGCGGAGCGTCTGGATGTCTAAACAGAGCATATCTGATATCAGTGGAAAGCCTAGATTCTCCACTTTACGTCTCTTTTTAGAGTATGTTGATAGGATTAGCGGCAAAAAAGACAGACTTGTTTATATCTGTCTGCTCTGCTGTCATATGGTGTTCTTCTGTCTTGTCTCTCAACCGAACTTCAAAAATTACCTGTGTCAGCTGATTCTAAAAGCAGCAACCACAGGCATAATATTCACCTGCTTTACTCACGCAACCAAACCAAACACATTTTAACCGGGGTGGAAACCCTGCTGGACAGTAGGTGGTTTGCCCTTCCCATCAGTATTACGATAATAATAATTTATCATTGGTATTATTATTACTGATATAATTATTGTTAGAATTAATATTTTACAGTTACTGGAGACACTTGTCACAAGATTAGTTCATTGAGAAAAAAAGAAACATTTGCCAGGAACATTTTAAAAATAGTAAAGCTTTATTTTTAGAAAAATAAAACAACTACAACTCTTATTACATGAGACGCTTGGGGTTGTATGCGGTTGGTGGCCAAGACAGCTCTCCTTGCTTCCAGCAGCTGAAAACACAAGCAGTACAATTAATACTGCTCTATGGTGTAAACAAAACACAGATATTATGGCTGATACACATTTTGATCACATTCAGCACAGTGCATTCAGCTTTTTTCTTTAAATCTTACGCTTACATGGTATCATAGAACCGACTTTAAAAAAAAAAAGTAGAAATAATAATAAAATAGGCATTTTGTCTCCCATCACTTTGCTCAAAAACAGATTTTCACTGACAACAGTGCAAAAAAGTGAATAAATGGGGGTTTCGGACGTTTTGTTGACATACAATACTATGAAGTTTTGGTCACATTTTTAACTTTCTATACTATGAGGTTTCTGTCACATTTTTGACAACATACTATACGGTGATGTTTTGGTCACACTTTTGTATATCACCCATGTCTTAAAAATGAGTTTACTTACCCTCCTTCAACAGCTTGTTATGCCACAGTGAGGATTTTTTTGTGAATGACGACTTTGATCCTATGATCTGGTGTGATAGCCTCCAAGTTTCCCTTGAAAATGTCAGCAGTGGATTATGGAATGGAATTTCTTCACCTGTTTGAGATATAAAAGCCTGAATGGGAAAAACACTACAAGTTCCTTCTTAATTGAGACCCACCCAGGAGCTTGATC
The DNA here is from genome assembly GCF_008729295.1 of Plectropomus leopardus. Lineage (NCBI taxonomy): Eukaryota > Metazoa > Chordata > Actinopteri > Perciformes > Serranidae > Plectropomus > Plectropomus leopardus. Next base: position 15,912,844 of record NC_056484.1, read on the forward strand.
TCCTGCAATATGTATTTTAGACAGCTGAATTAAAGATAGTGGTACCAGTCCACTCTTGGTACACTAAGACCCCCTCCCTCGTTAGCGGCACACAATTTTGTTCAGTTAAAAGAGGGTCTTTTGCCTGCCCACAGAAAGAAAGCCTTATTAAACCTTGCCAGCATTGGAGGAGGGAAACCTAAAGGCAGGAGATATGTAACTTAGTTGATTTGTAGAACTGTTACCATTTTTAAGAGGTTAATTTTATCCAACAACGATAAGTTTAATTTAGTTCAATTTTGTAAAATACTTTCAGTTTTCTGTGTAAGTGGGAGAAGGTTTTTCTTTATGTTTTTTAGACCTGGGATGATCTTGATACCCAAATAAATTAAACCTGAAGGAAGCCATCGAAACTGACAATTTTTCTAATAGATAGTGGGCACATCACTGATAAGGACCTGATTTTCCACAATTTATTTTGTAACCTGATATAAAAGAGAAGGAGTCAATCAATGACAATATCTGTGGTACTGCTGTTTCTGGATTTGTGTTTAGTAACAAAATGTCATCTGCGTACAACAGTAATTTGTGTTCTATTTTTCCTGCCACAATTCCCTTAATATTGACATTTTTTTCTGCTGGCAGCAGCTAATGGCTCTAATGCCAATGCAAAAATGAGTGGGCTCGAGTGGCATCCCTGCCTTGTACCCTTAAAAAGGGGAAAATGTATAATATTTTGGCATCTACATTTATCAATGAAACTGGTCAGTAGCTTCCACACATGGATATTTTTATGGATAAGGGTTATTACAGCTTGCTGCATGCTCTCTGGTAAACTACCTCTGTTAAGTGCCTCCTGGAACACTTTGAGTAGTCTTGGTGCTAATATATCTGAAAACTCTTTATAAAAATCTGTTGGGAAGCCACCGCCCTCTGGGGACTTTCCAGAGCTTGGTCTTTTTATAGCTTGTTGGACCTCTTCTATTGTAATATCTCCCACAATTTATTTCTGTATATCCTCTGACAGGGAAGGCAGATTATGCCTGATGTATATCATTTTTGGTAAAATATTCTCAATCCTTCATTAATCTCAGTTATTTCTGTCACTAATACCCGTTTCTCATTCTCCACAAATGATATTAAAGTCTGATCATATTGCTGTTTTGCTCTCTGGGCCAGAAACCTCCCATGCCGTTTCACCTTGCTTATAATACCTCTGACTGCACACAGATAATGCAAATTCTGCTCTTTTTTGCTATGTAGAATTCAGTTCAAACTTAAGTTTACTTCAATGTTATAGAATATTTTGTTGGAATGCATGTGTCATTCAAGGTCTTTAATTTCTTTCTCTAAATCAAGTAAACAATAAGTAGCCTGTCTTTTCTTTCTTTCTTTTTTTTTTTTTTTTAAATAAGAGGCATGTTGTATTAATCTGCCCCTAAAACTGGCTTTAAATGCATCTTACTCAAGACCTGGACTTAAGGTTGAGCCTTTATTTAATTTCCAATATTCTAGAATTTCTTCTAAATAAAATCACAGGATTTGTCATTATGAGGCAGAGAGGTATTGAATTAGACCTCAACAAGACATAAACATAGCTAAACAAAATCACAAAACGGAAAAGCCCTATTTTGTGTAATATAATAATACATTAAAACCAAACTTATTAGAAAAACAAACATCTGAACAAACATCAGAGTGATGAGAACTACCTTCAGTGACAGAAACCATCTTTGTGAAAAAAAATTATTCGGCATGTACTTTGAGTTTTTAGTTTGGCCTATGTCCATTCACTAACACGGAGGGTTGGGCCTTAGGACCTGGACTGCAATCAGACACCAGGGGGCGATCGAGATTGAATAGCCTCACTCAGGGGGCACTGTAATGTTGTCCATCTTTATATACGGTCTATGGTGAGCACAGAGACTTCATACTAAAGGGCAGGGGAGACATTTCGACACTTGTGCAACATATTAGGGCTGGGCAGGTAATCACACAGGAGAGAGGACAGGGGCAGGAAGCACAGGACCTGAAATGAGAGAAGATGTGAGCGTCTAAATAAAACAGGCAGTACAAGATAATGAAAAGAAAAGATAACTAAACTAACAGGATGAAGCATGACAGTACCTCCCCCTCAACAGCCGGCACCAGAGGGCCCAGGTTTGCCAGGATGGGCCTGATGGAAGTCCCTGATGAGCGAACGATCCACAATGTTGCTAGCAGAAATCCAAGAGCATTCCTCAGGCCCATAACCTTCCCAGTCCACCAGATACAGAAATCTTCAACTCTGGCGCCAAACTGCCAAGAGCTTACACACCCTGTAGACTGGAACGACATCAATGAAACATGGAGTGGGGGGCGGCCTGGAGGGAGGGACCAAAGGACTTTGACAGGTTTAATAAGACTCAACGTGGAAGACTGGGTGGACTCTCATAGCCCTGGGGAGTTTCAGTTTGACAGTCACAGGATTAATAACTTTTGAGATGGGGAAAGGACCAACAAACCCGGGGAGCAAGTTTCTGAGACTCCATTCTGAGTGGTAGATTTTTCATGGACATCCAAGCATTCTGACTGCTCCTGTAAGTAGGAGAAAAACTGGGATGCGTGTGCCCAGTGAATAACCCAGTGAATGTACGTCAGGAAGAACAAACGGTTGTTCTGGCGTGTAGCCGGCTGGTGTTTGATAGTTAGCATTTACTTCAATGACTGTTTTTAATGTCCCAGGTGACAGAGCCCACAACACACACAGGGGAGAGGATGGGATCAGGGTCATTATTGGGTTGCTCAGAGTAGAACAGACATGAGAGAGCATCAGGCTTGATGTTTTTGGAGGCAGGACGGTAAGATAGAGTGAAGTGGAAATGGTTCAAGAAAAGCGCTCAACTTGCCTGAACATGACATTAGCCTTTTCACTGACCTTCTATACTTTAGGTTCTTGTGGCCCATCCAGATGAGGAAAAGCTGTTCGCTCCCCCTCCAACCTGTGCCTCCACTCCTCCAAAGCCACTGTAATGGCTAGCAGTTCACAGTTACCCATGTCATAGTTCCTTTCTGAGGCTGAGAGTTTCCAGGAGAGGAAAGCGTAGGGATGCAGCTTGTTTTCTTTGACCTTTAAGAGAGGACAGCCCCCACCCCTATGTTAGAGGCATCCACTTCCACCACAAACTGAAGACTGGTGCGTGAGGACTGCAGGAGAGCTGAAACCGGCCTTGAGTCTTTGGAAGCCGCTCTCTCCTGAGTGGTCCACTGAAAGCTTATTTAGCAGATGTTAGTACATAAATCGTGTCCAATCCTTCCTCAACATCACTGGCACCGTCCTCACCTGGTTTAAATCTTATCTTACAAACAGACAACAAATCATTAAGATCAATAACTGCACCTCCTCCACTGCCTCTCTGTCCCACGGTGTCCCTCAAGGTTCGGTGCTTGGTCCCCTCCTCTTCATCATTTACCTCCTCCCCATCGGTGACATCATCCGCCGCCATGGCCTCCACTTCCACTGTAAAATAATTTGAAAATGAATTAAAACAAGACCACATAAAATGTCACAGTATTAAAAGTCCAGGGTGTCTTGTGGCTCAATGGATAGAGCAGGTGGCCCATTTCCAAGTGTCCTTGTCGCAGTGGCTGTGGGTTTGACTCTGGCGTGTGGCCCTTGGTTGCATGATGTCCCCTGTCTCTCTCCCTTTCACGTTGTCATTCTGACAAAAATGTGCAAAAAAAAAAATTTTTTTTTTAAAAAGTTCAGTGTTCCCCCAGCAGAGAGCAGTCCTGTCAGCCTTGTAGCTGTAGCACAGCTGGTCCTCAGTCCCTCAAGCGCTTGGCATTTTTGGCTGGTGAATATAGCGTATAACCCGAATCAGAAGACTCGTCTGATGCTGAAACCTCTTTACATCAACGACGTGCTATAATAATAACATATTCAGCTGTTTTTCTCAACATGCCAAACATAACAATTTTCAGCCATTTTTTCATCATGTTATAATATGACATATTTCAACATACTATACTATGATGTTTTCAGCATGTTTTTTGACATACTGTAGTGTGGCGTTTCTCATTGTTTTTTCAACACACTATATGACGACATACCTAGACATACTACACAATGAGGTTTAATACGTTTTTACCTCTTGCTATACTGTAACATATTTCAACACACTATACTATGATATTTTCTGCTGTTTTTTTAACATGCTACACTATGACGTTTTTCGAAATACTATACCATATTTTTCAGTAATTTCTGAGACATACTATTGTATAGTGTTTTCAGACGTTTTTTCGACGTGCTATACAATGACATATTTTGACCTACTATACTATGACATTTGCAGCCGTTTTTTCGATTTGCTATACTAAGACATGCTATTCCATGACATTATAATACGTTTTTACCACATGCTATACTATGACATACATTTTCCACTCTTTTGTGGATGTTTATAGGGGTTCCTCCCTCTGCAACAAGGAATTCTATAATAGCTCTTTGCTTCTGACAAACCTCAAGAGCAGTGGCCATGTTGAACTTTGCTGCACGACTGAAATTCCTATAAATATCAAGAAGACCCAAACAGAAATGTGTGTACAAAATTTACAAGTTTGAAAAAAAATCTCTGTATGCAACTGAGTTGGGGACATTATTTGATGAACTCCCCTTGTAGAATTGCCAGAAAAATAACTATGACACTGCCTTTTATGAAGCTGTTATGTGATGCCTGCCAGGTCAGAGAGAGGGAATAGGCAACCCCAAACACAGAGGACCAAGCTACTTTCTGCACAGTCTCTAGTATCAAGCGTATATGCACATCAGTTGTTCTTCAGAGGCAAGCACACATGCTGTACAATGGGGGAAAAAACTGCTACAGGCATTTGCAGGTATATGGAAATATTTGCTACAGGTATTTGATATATCCTACATTACACCACTGGGAGTATGTGTGAACCTCCTAAAACAAGACGCATAAATCCATCTGAATCCCTTCTGAATTCATGCAGGAAACAGTCTTTTGATTCCAATATAAACACAGAGAAGCAAAGGTCTTAACCCTGGCTTCTCGCTCTAAATCCTAGTTTGAACCATTATGCTCACCCACACTTGACTTGTACTGTGAGAGCTAACACAGCGATCTGGCTGGATCATCCTGTGCACCACCCTCTATGACTCTGTGTACACAGGAAAATCTGAAGCCGCAAATGAGACCTTAAAATAACCAAGGGGATTTTTTATTTCCGTAAGAGGCCGATTGTCGGGTGGGGGTTTTAATTACATCAGATTGAATTCCAATAATCTGCTCTATATCCTTGAGGTTTTCTGACAGTGTTTGGAGTCATGCCTCTACATGTTATAATTCGATTAAGACGGGACAATGTGGAGTTTCCTGGAGCCACGACTATAAGCAGGTACAATAAAACAAAAAAAAGAAGAGAGAAAAAGCCCTGCAGAGTATGACGATACAAGTGGGATGTCAGATTGGGCCAGCTATTATAGACCGGAGCCATAGGTGGGTTTTTCCTCCTTTTTTAAAGCTATCATCGTCGTGTTTCTGCATATTTATGTTGTCTATGGAATGATGGGAGAGCAGGCCAGTGTGTTTGCATTCCAGCATATTTCTGTTTATTTGTTGGTCAATGTGTCTGTCAAAGAGCAATGCCTGCAGAGAGTACACAGGCTGCATGCAGCTCCACAGCCTGCAGTAAACCCTGAGGGTAAAAGATTCTCCCTCCATTTACAGCCCAGATAAATCTCAGAAATACCAATACTGCATCACCCTGCACAAAATATTATTATTTGCTTTGATGGATAGCATTTATCTGCTAATTCAAATTTCATACTGTGAGTCTTTGTTTACAATATAAATCTAATTAAGTGCAGCCATCACAGCACAAGGCGGATCGATACACAATATGGCCAGCACAGCTGCTTACCTCACAAGGATGCCTTCCCCTGCCAATATTTTCAACCTATAAAACGGTTCAGGTTTTCTCAGCATGGCCAATAATCTGTCAAGGTTAGGGCAACGAGAGACAAAACATTACCTCAGCTGGTGACACGCTGGCTACATAAGAACAAATGAACTCATGACATGTCGTGTGGTTTTAAGACAGGGTTCATCCATAATTTCTTTTGCTTTAAACGGCAGTTTATGGAGGTTTCACCTGTGTTTTAATTCTTGTTTTTACTTTAATTAATAGCAACAACAAGCTTTAAAGCTGCTATATTTGAAATTTTATGAACAAATAAGTGACTAATGTGGAGGGGGTCGCATGTAGAGACAATGCCACACATAATTATTACCCAGCTCTCCTCAGCTTCACAGAGCATATAGGCGTCTTACAGGTTATTGCTTTGTTTTGGTTTTAAAGCCAGCAATTTTACTGTTTGGGTTCATTCTCACCTTTCTCACCAGTGTCATTTCCAGCCACAGCAAGCAATTGTCATCAGATAAAAGGCTCCAATAAATCAGACTATACAAAAGAAATGAACACCATGTTGTGTTGATGAAGAACTGAACCTAGTGATTGAAACCATGAAATGATTAGGAAAAATGTTTACTGAGGTAATAAAAGTGAGAAGAAGGGTCAATTTGTCAGAGACTTTTATACAATTAGACCTCTTTTTGCAACCAGATAAGCCGCTCCAGGTTTACAGAACTTCTACATTGACTTACCTTTTAAGACCAGGAAATAACCCCTTCTGTCCAATGTATCCAATCTGCCCAGACAGACAATGTTAGCTGCTAGCTGGTGAACATAGAGGAACATAAAGCAAGGCCAGATATTTCCCGCAGGAGGTGGTGGAGATCAAAAACAGAGCTAAAATGAGAGTGAATATTTAACATAACATCTTTAAGTGGCCAGAAACAGGACCCCAAGTTAATGCTTATGTTTCTCTATAAATGCTGCATGAGTAAATAGCAACTGCAACACGGTCACCATATCAAATTAAAAGCTGATAATATATCATTGCTGCCTTCACAAATTCAGCCAAAAAAAAGTTATTGCAAGCACGTTTTTAACACTGAGAATTTCCTGATGGTAAAATGTTGAGGTATTGTGTGTTATCTGATAGTTTTAAGGTATTGAGATTCAAAGTTTTCACATTTTAGAAAGCACAGCTGGCATACAGTAAAATTCTTTTCTTTTGGTTGAAATGAAAGGCAACCTAATCGACAATCGAATTATATTATTTTAAAATCTAAATTCTCACATTTTAATAAATGGGGTTAACAAGAGAATCACATTATCAAGTGACTTGAGATACAACCATGTCTTTTTACAAACTGTAGAGCAATCATTGCATAAAAACAGATCTACTCTTGGTATACAAAATGTTAATAACTTAGTAGTGTTGTTTTAATGACTAACTTTTGAGAATAAAAAGTCTTCTTAATATTCTAAGCTCACAATTAGTCTTCAAATGCTCGATTTACAGAGCATCACGTGTGTTGCAACTGCTGATCATTATAATGATATACCTTTTCTCAAACATGAAATTGTTATTTAGTGGTTTACAAACAAACAAATTTCAAACCAAGCCTTTCATACTTGGCATGAGAAGCTTAATTAGCGTATATCTCCAGCAGTAGCGCTGTCCTCACCCTTTGCTGCATCGAGCGCCTTTCTGCTGTGTAGAGTTCGACATGTGAAGTCTCAGGTTAAGCTCCAGAGCTCGGGGCCTGAGCTTTGCCTTTACTCCCCCTGATCAACCTCTCTGTGGTAGATGGTTCATTGTCAGCTGGGTGTTCAAGCTCCATTTAACTCTAACTAACTGCCTTTAGTCATTATCGCTGCTCATTAATGCTGCACTGGTACTGCTGAGCAGCCCTGTGAGCATCTGGGTGAGGTGACTGCACCATGTATAACTCTTAAGACCATGCAGGGGTTGTGTATTTGCTTTTGATAATTTTATTGTTACACAATTAATGGCATGAACATAATCCTAAAAGCATGTTATATTAAGGTTATTTGCCAGCATAAACCTTTATTATAATGAGGACTCCAGTAATCATTTAAGGGGCTAATGTTTGTTTTCCTCTAAATAGGACAGGAACAAATCTTTGAAGGCTCAAAAAACAAAAAAACAAAAACAAAAAACAAAGTCCTCTATACAAGCCGCTACCAACCAGGGGTACTTGTATCAGAAGGGATTCTTTTGTAGTTTTCAGGGGGGATTCATAGAAAGCTCGACTAATTAACTCAGCTTAACTCAACTAACCCAACCAAATAACCACATAAATTTGGGTTTATCAAACAAAAAAAAGAAAAAAAAATGCACACATTTGTGTAAAGGAGGAAAGTAGAAGTGCTGCAATTTAAAAACATTTGTCAATCTAAGTCAGCTGTTAATATGTTAACACTACGTGTTCAAATCAAGCGGCAACCTCTGAGGCTGAAAAATAAAGCCAATGCTTTTATCGCTACTTCTTTGACGTTGACTGGCTTGTCTTGGTGTTTCGAGATGTGCAGTTAGACGCAGTAGTCAAGTAGTGTACTTAATGTAAGCTGTTGACAGGAAAAAAGGTTCCTCAGGGCGACTATTGGTCTGCCAACCGCACTTTGAAAAAATATGACTTATATAGTTAGCTTAAAGTAATGGATATACCATTTGTATATTTAATTAAAAGTAAGCATTGACAGTTGCAGTGGTTAAGTAAAACTACTGGATAAACAGTTCTATGTTAGTTATATGAAAGGGAAAAAAAACAATATACATTTTTAAATAACCAACAATGCCGAGAAATATCCATACAATGCATTCATAAGAACATGTTTTTCTTTAAGAGAAATAAAGAAAAAATAAATATTGAGCAACAGAAGAAAAAGACATTACGAGTGTGAATTGCATCTCTACACTATATGGCATTAGTAATCAAGGTTTGCAACTGTACGCTGAGTGCCGCTCCGTATCCGCGAAAAGGCAAGGATGCAGGGTGACAGCTGGGGACCTGGCCAACACAGCGGACCACTAAATGAGAAAAATGACCAGCTTTCACCAGCTCTTTTAAAAACTCATTTACATCCTGTCAGATTCCATTATGGCCGGGGACCTGCACCGGAGTTGCAGGACAGGACTGAGCCTGAGCGCACCGACCGTGCCGGCCAAGCTCCTATCAGCCTGACCCGGCTCACCGGTCCAGTAGACAGCTGATTCTCCTGTGTCAAGGTTTTTTGGCTTCTCTCCTTCTTTTTTTCTCCCCCTCCATTTTCCACACTACCTTTGGTGTGCTCTTGGCAAAGAGTAGGTGATTATCAGAGTGCTTGAAACCCCACTTTTGCTCTTTTATACAATTACTGTACAGTATGTGCACCTAAAAGCATCAGCAGAGAGGATTAGGCCTGCTAAATGCTGAGCCCTGAATAAATTATCTGCTGGGGGGTTAGCATTAATATAAAGAAGGAACGGGAGGGAGTGAATGTGGAGCTTCGGCTTCCCAAAAATAAAAATACTGTGCATTAAAATCACACTTCAATTTCAGCTCATTTGACTAAACACAAGTGAAAGTGTTTCCCATTATCATGCCCGTGAGTTGTTTCAGCATCCATTTGTATACACTTCAATTTGGAAACACTACAGCAGTGTTGGGACTTTAACTTTGCTCTTGAAGTTACTGATTTACTTTCCCTATCACTGCATATGTTTGACATTTACATCCTCTTAACCACATTTACAATTCATACAGCACAGCATGCTAAAACAGCAGCACACCACCGTGTCTTACGGCCTGTCAGCACTGTGATTTTGCTCCAACAGTCTGCCCCTGTGCCTCTTGTGATAGTGAATTTGTGATTTGGTAAATACCACTGTTTTGGTGATTTTTTTCAATTAATGTTGACTTGTGAAGCACTCGCTTGTATTGTGGTACTTGGGCAATAGGTTTAGTTGGTTTTGTTGATTAGCTCTTATTTGTTCACACTTAGTTTTTTTTTTTTTTGTTAGACACACTTTACCACCACACATTTAAACCTTCATTCATATCCAAACTCGTCTTACAGATTTAATCTGATCACCTTCACATTTGGGTAGTGGTATCTCAGATGTGATGGTGATATTTAAGTGCAAGCCGTTTTAGATTTTAAGCCGTCTTGAGTGCTCCTCATTCTGTGGCTCTGTTTACAGCACGAGACATCAGCTGATCTCTAAACTATCATCATCCGCTGGTCTGCTGGGAGCTAACGCTGGGTGTATACTGATGAGGTTATGGGATGTAAAGACAGAGGCTCCGTAGTTTGAACCAACACGGCAAACTCTTTTTGGCTCTCACAGTGACAGCATCAGTGCAGTAGCTGTACTTCTTCCATTCTTACCTTTCACAATAAAAGCCTAGACGGATACATTGCATCACAGCTTAGCAGAGGGAACTCATTTTCACACAGAGGCTATGGTGATAAACTGTTCATAATATTAATACTTTTACTTCAGATTCTGCTCTGGCCTCTTCTTTAGGTTTGCATATTCTCTCAATAAAATTTACTGAAATAAATGTATATGTGAGAAAGGAAAGGCAAGTAGTTATTGGCTAGTAAAAAATACTTGGCTGGTAGATTTTTTTCTAACAGCCAAATTGCCCGGTGAATCACAAAGTTTATTGTCGACGCTGTCAGATTGTAATGCCTCCAGCGAAGTTAGCAGCAACAATCTCCTACAGACGCAGAAACGCTGAAGAAACATTTTTCATGTGTGTAGTTGTAAATGTGTTTTTTAACCTGTTCACTTAATAATAAATGGCAATGTTTGCCTGACTACAGCGGTGTCATGTTGCACCTGTTGCACAATAGTTTTGTAACAGTCATTCAAAAAATTACAGCTATTCAAACATTCTAAAAGTGCACTTTGGGTCTAAGAGCTCTAACAGCAGTTAAACTCACTGGGGTCACAATCTGTGGTCATGCACTGAGCCACTTGTGTGTCTCATTCAAACTCCAAGCATGTCGGTAACACTGTGATCTGAAGCATACATCAAAGCCATGGAGAGTACCTCAGCACACACTAGGAGCTCCATCAATCCCCTCCGGCCTGCGGAAGCTGCCTTTTCCTACACAGTCGGCCATCAAGCGTGACATCCTTGAGGAGGCGATACAAACAGCGTCTAATGAATTTTTAACGACGAGCGTTGCGAGTGGCAAAGAGAAGGGGAGCGGGAGACAAAGGCGGCGAGAGAGACCCCTGCTGAATGCATTACAGTGATTTGTGGGCTCACCTTTGAGCGGGGAGTGTGAGGCCACCCGCTTCCGATCATCGGGGTGTTAAGTGTGCTTGGTGGGGGAGCCTCTTGGCACCGCATCGCGGGCCAAATGATGTTTGAAATGTTTTAATCAAATCCTGTCTGTTCATTAGACTAACAATAGGCTTCGTGGGGTGAGCACTCAGTGGTTCGGCTTCTTACTGCCCCCGGGGGAACCCTCCTGATAGAGTAACTTCCCTAACCTCCCAGCGACAAATTTCAACAGGATGCCCCTTTATACATTTAAATGGGTCTATATCAGCAGTGGCAGCTTGTCATGCAGGGTAATTTATATGAACAAAACGTCTTGGGGTCCGGTCTCAATCTGTCTTCTTGAGCGGCACTTACATCTGTGTGAGATTACATGTCAACGCAATGTCGCCTGGAACGTATATGTTGAATTGATCAAGTAGACGTTGATGACAGACAGCTTTTTGCTAATAGCAGCAGACTACCTCGTCAGATAATCTCCTTGGCTCTCTGTCAGAGAGGAAAGGCTTTGTCAAGTGCCTCACTTAAGAATATTGTTTGTGGGATTGTTTAGGATTAAGGTGGAATATCAGTGTAAGTGTCTTAAAGCCCTTTGGCTTTGCTGTAGTGTTGTTGCTCAACTCCCACATGCTTCAAGCAGGTTTAGGTAACAATGAAGCATCAGTAGGTTTGTTTTTTAACTGTAGGATGCTCTGCTTGGATGAAAATGTATAATTGTAAAATTCAGAATACGTTGGGCTCTAATGGTGACATTAGGCAGTTAGGGCATAGGCTATTAAACATTTATTTCCTTGTTTACATCTTTAGGTCAAAGTGTGGAAAAGCGGCATGCACAGCTCCAAAACTTCAACAACATATCAGCTGCAAGGTTGTGGCAAGGATCAAAACAAGCAAAGCAAGTAAAACAAAAGCGAACAAGTTTCAGCTCAAAGCGCTTGTCAGGATACTCAAACAAGCAGAAATGATAAGGTTCAAACAACAATGAGGAAAAAGAATAAATACTAGCATGATAAGTTCTATCTATGAATGAACTACACAGTCATGGCCACCTCTAAGTAGGTATGTATGAGATATGTCTACAAAAATCAGAAACAACAACAGTGTCACAAACTGAAAGGTTTATGGTAAAAAACAAAAAAACTGATTGGCCAGGGCCAGAAACATATATCAAGAAATTCTATTCTATTCTACTATTCTACTTCTTTCTGTCAGCCCTTGCATCACTCCATACACTCTTATGTATGTGCAAAGCTGGTCTTTAGATTATTTGACTGCTATATGCCTTCTAATTAAGTACTGATAAGCTTCTCTGACCGCCTATAAAAAAATTCACTGCATGTTTTTCTATTTCATTTTCCTGTATCATAAATGTATGTATTTTATTTTTGTGATCAACATATTCTCCTGCAATTATTTAAGGAAAAAAGACAGATGAAGCTTTCCTTTCCTCTCCATTTCTTTTGATGAAACAATACACAAAGATAATTTCTGAGGCTGATCAGGGATGGACTCTCATAAAGGCTAATAGGATTACAAATAGATGAATTTCAAAAAGAAGAAAGACAAATATCAATTTTGGCCTTTTTAAAATATATGTCTGTGCGTAATTGTGACACTTCTGAGCCACCAGAATGTGCCCCAAATGTCCCTTTTGTTGGGCTAGTTTCCTCTTTTATCCCAGTGCCAAAGTGACCCTGGGTGTTGGGAGTCATAAACGTAATTTCATTTTACTTGTAAAATGACAATGAATCAATCTAGCACTCCATCCATCCATCCACCCACCCACCTAACCATTGGGCAACCAGTCTGTTCTCATTTCCAGGGCGTCAAATACTGCTGCTTTGTCACGCCCTTCGATATGTGATATCAACGCCAAAGGCACCTTTTTAGCATGTTCATAAGACGCACTGGGCTTTCAACTGACATAAATATACTAATCCACTGCAATACTTGACACTGAAAGTAATTAACATATTATTAAGAGCGAGGGAGTCCATGTAGGGTGAGAGGGAAAGGAGGGGGATAGTTTATGTCCCGTGTGAAAACAAAAGTCAATCGATTTTTTATTTGATGTTGCACAATTATGTGCAGCCAATGCACACTGACATCACTCACATGACTTGTTTATGCCATTTTTATTAGCTAAACCTAAGAGCAACAGTTACACAACATTAACCACTTGTTACAATGTGTATCAGCTGCCTTGTGCGTTACAATGAGACCTCAAGGGGCATGACATTTTATCAGTATTTGATGACTTTGCACATTAAAGAGGTACCTTTAAACTAATTGCGGTTTATGAGAGCAATATTCACAACTTGCTTCTTATTCTTGACAGATTCCAACACAAACGTATCCCAGATAAATCCTGTATTAAATGAAAATGTGCTAGCATTAATCAGCTTAAGTACGCAATTACAAATTATATGAAAGAAATCATACACAGATTTATTCATTAGGGCTGTCCTCATAATAATGACCCTCCAAAGCACATTTGTAATGTAAATGTATCATGTAGCGAGACGCTGATGGAACACCTTTTCTGTAAATATAATTATAGTCAACTGCTCAGGACAAATGGAAGATATTATTGAAAAAAAGGTTATGTGGGAGCCCATTATCCTGTCTTTGCTGTCTCGCATATTGACTAACAATTGCTTCAAGATGCGAAGTTGGATTTTGTAGCTTAATAGTACAAAAGACACATTTCTTTCAACAGTGTAGTCGTTCATGTTTTCTTCTTAAATTATATTCTATCAATCATTTTGCGGAAGAACACCATGTATGATGTTTTTCAAAGGGTGGATGCTCTTATTCAGGATGTTCTCGATAGCAGTGACAGTGTTTTACTTCTTCTTTCAGAACACAATGCACCAGCCTTTAATCTGAAGTATGAAATGTCCCCACATTGCTAGACCACTAAATCTACTTTATTGTGTTATTTCAACCTGTCAGACCTATCGATCAGTGGATTAAGACAAAGATGATGTTTTAAAGCTTTGACTGAGGGTTTCATGGCTGTCCTGAAATCCAATACCAATAGGGGTTCATAGATCCTGGCCAGGATTTAGTGCTATAGGCAGGATTGATGACATGGAGCCCGGGCATAATAGTGGAGGTGCATGAGGCCCATCCCTCAACATAACTCAAGATAACAGCTTGCTTTTTATTTGGTTATTAGAGTCATTCAGTTGTCCAGTTATTTAAAACATCTAGCGCGGCACATTGCCGTATGTCTCTGTTGTAAATAATGCCTCGGTGTTCTTCGCTCCTCTTGTGGGGGGAATAGATTTGTTCTAAAACTTCTGGTTTAGTGATTGCTGCAAAACTGCAACCAGTATAAGCCATATTACTCAAAGTCAGTGATGTAATCAAATTCGATTATTTAACTCAAGACAACGTTTGTCAGCGGCACCAGCACAGGATTTATCACCACTGTAAACTTGGTGAAGCCACCTACAGCTTTTCAATATACACAATATTAAATTTCAAGACAAGCGTGGCTTCTTCATTTGGTCTTTCAGCTGTAATCAATTGTCACTGTAATATATGCTGCTGTAAGATAGAAATGCAACGTTCACTAATGGCAAAAAAAAAGTAGCAGAGAGCAGACCTATTGCTGGACTGACATTTTAACTCTAATCAAATAAATACCAACAATACAGAAGAATATTGGGGAAACAAAACAATGCAAAAATAAATTGAAAGCAGTGAGAGATGCCTGGTGAATCTTCTGCTGTACACTGAAACTTACAGCCCAAATTTTGTTTGATTTTAGGGCATAGCAGCCATGTTTGACTGATCTGGCCATTTACTGTGTATTTTAGTATAGTTGATCATTTCTCTCGAGGCAGAATAGGAAAAAGAGACAGTCAACATTTATTTTACCCCGGAGCAACACAATTGACTTCTTTATTAAAGCTGCTGGCAGCTTTTTTTAGTGTTGGTCAACACTTGACTCACTGGTGAAACTGCATGTAAGAATAATGTATACAGGCTAATGGTGTATCTCAAGTCATGCACGTCATGCACTCAAAATAGCAAGTATGAGTACAGAGGCAGAGTACCTGATTTTTAAATCTTGACGGTAAGAAAGTCGAGTATGGACACTTCTTACCGTCAATGGTCGCTATGATGCCTATATAGGAGGAGAGCCCAGATCGCAAACACATTCCCAACTGGTGAAATGTTTGCCAACTACTGCAGTAAACAAGTAAAGAGGCATTGCACAAATACATATGTGTATATTTCACTTGTACTGACGTGACATGAGCTATGCAGCATGATGAACTGTCATCTCCATTGTCGGGTGATTGACAAGTTGTAAAAAATCTGCATCATGCAGAAGCTAATATTAACTTGGTTGATCAGCTGGTGACAGAGCCAGTCATTATCAACCACGGACACTCACCTATATAGAAACATGCTGTGAAAGCATGCTGAAAGTGAGCAGCATATATTTCGGAAAGTGACAATTATTCTTCAAATGTAGGCCATAACATAATATAATAATGAAATTAATATAATCGCAGCTGCAATTCACTGAGCAGAATAAGAAAAGCTGCCAGATCTCCTGATCCTCCATTCTGCTAAATGTGAAAAATTACCCTTTCAATATTCACGCACTAAACAAGTGGCTACAGAGTGTACACCAGCAATATACGTCTTGTATATTATGTAGCAATTTTACCAGAATTGTTTCAGGTTTTTATCAGGATTTTGCTATGGATTTGCATTCCTTCCTGTCAGTATCAGTAAGTTATAAAAAAGCATTTTATAGGATAAAATTGGGACTTTAAAGGATTCTATCAATTCAATTGTTGCCATTGTGTCCATATTGTGTTTAGATGACGTTACCCATCTGATTTTATTTTATTTTAGTTGTACATGCACTCAGTGGTCTCCAGTAGACCTGTAATATATTTGATAAGGTTAGGGCGATTTATGTTGTTTTTTTTTTTTTGTATGAATTCAAATTTTTATTTCCCTTTTCATTTATCCATACACTTACTTTACAGCAGCTGTTAGCCAACTGCAGTTAACACTTAACCTTAAAAAAATATGTAGCGCACTTATCAGTAATGACCTTTGGGTTAACTTTAAAGCCTCACTGCCTCCCAGTTACGCATGTACTTTTACTAAATATTAGTGCAAGAGAAAAAATGAAGGTTTCAGTTTTAAGATGTTTTGGGTAATGTTACATAAAATGTAAAAAGCTTTCATTTATTTACAGATGTATCTCCTGTCAGTTATCTGTCGCTGCGTGTTCAGAATGAAAATCAGGATCAGGAGAGGATTAATACACAGGTAGGCTCTCTAAGAGCATCACTCACTACTACTTAGCGTCAATTCATTTCGAATAAGCTTCCCAGTAGACATCTTTATCAAGCAAATAACAGATTAAGCTTATATTTTGACTAATTTATATTAAATGGAATCGACCATCAGAAGTGAGAATAACCACTGCAGAGTCCTCAAGTCTTCGCCGGCTCTGAGCCACAGGGATCTGCAAAAAGGACACACCTGAGCCATGGGGCCATCATATTAGCTATAGAGGTTGCAGACATTCTGTCTACTTTGGACAAAATAAAATGTGCCACATAAATAATAATAATAATTAATATTACCAATATATTGCCACTGCTGTTGTCAGTCTTGACTGTGGGCAATTAACTGCTGCTGTTCTGAAGCACTGCTAAAGTAAAGTCTCTGTGAGAAGCTTCCCTCCTGCTTTTCTCTGCCCAGTACCAGCCAATACAAAGCAGTGACAAACATTGGATAAAAGCCAGATGACTCAACTGTGTCATTAAAACTTAAATAAAGTCAAAACATTCATTACATGATTCTAACAGTTATTACTGTCAGTGTGTGACTGTCACAGGTGCAGCATTAGTCTCAAAATAATCTGAAAGAGAGGGCTGAGTGAATCAAAACGCTGCATGCAGCTCTATAGTCAAATAAGATTTTACTCGTTGCTTAAAAGTCAAATTTGCAGTAAAGTTGCAGAGATTGGAAAAAACTGCAAGGTCGTGCAGAATTCATAGGGATGGGCCGAATTTTCGTGAATTGTTACGATTGCAACATTGCAAAATACCAGGGGGACTGAGTAGTTGCCAGTCGCTGCATAACGCAGCTTGATTTGTTGTGTAAAGAACTGGATAATTGCCATTTCTTCTGGGTGTAAATTTTATCTATAAAAGTAGTACTCCACTGATGCTTAAACTTGAGTACTGACCGATACCAGACTCAGCATTATACCCAGTATTGGATGCATTGCCGATACTAGTATCTGCATTGGAACAACTCTAAAAAGAGGACAAATTGTGTATTGTTTAAAGTTCCATAACAAAGGTAGGGTAGGAATTTGGTGTAAACTGCATTACTTATAGAGAAGTTGGCAAATAGAATGTGTGCTCCAGAGTGTGGGGGAAACTGATGAATTTTAAGAAAAAGCCACTCCTAGCTCTGCTATTGACATACAGTAAGCTGTAATATATTCTGTATTTGTTCAAATGGGCTGACAGTGATGTTACCTGTTTCCATGGGAAGAGGAATTTTTCATTATGAAAACATAATGTAAAGAAATAACATTTACAGTAAATACAATCAAAATTTAATTATATAACAAAAGAACTGAAATATCAGCACATCTCCTTGACTGCTAGTGGTCACACATTTAAGTTGTTTTTCTGTTTCAGCTGTCAGCAGACTGCACACATATAAATAACTATGCAATAGAGGGTCATAAAAGCTTCCTGCTAAGGACAGCCAACATAAATCCCCACATACTATAGCTGCACTGAGACCCTTAATCAAATCTGTTATCATCCGTGCAGCCATCTGATAACAGACACACATTTTTTTATAGGTGACCTGATTAGGCATTGTTCTAATTGGATCTCATTAGGTGACAACCTTTCATGAATAGTTTAAATGTCTCACTGTGAAACCTTTGTAGATGACTTAATTGTTTTCTTTGTTTTGATTTTTTTTAGATATCTGCAACATATATTTTTGTTTTTGCACCTTTATAATGAATTGCACACCATGAAAAGCTAAGATGTTTACATATTCGCAGGTACAGACACTGAGGATCGCATACATGGCTACACAAGTCTAAACTTAAACACACACACAAACACACACTGGTACACACACACACACACACACACACACACACAAAGACTTTACAGTTTTATGACCTAATGTTACTTTACACAAGAGAGCAACACAAATGTGAAAATGGAAGAAGTAGCTCAATAAAAGTAGACCTGGAGCTACAGCAAGAGCTCTTTACTTCAATATAAGTCTGTAAATTCAAGCTTCAACTACTGTCAATAGTCCCCATGAGCAAGGGCAAAGCGTTTTAAATCGCATTGTCATTCCTCAGTGTTTCAAAAGGATTAAAGTTTGTTAAGAAATTTCAAGCCATAATGGGGTCAGGGGCTTGACAACTCTATTTCAGCATTGTCAAACCACCATAATTACTTCAAAAGCACGTCCTCTCATCAAAACGTCATTTCCATGGCATCATAGGAGCCTTGTGTCACTGCACTGAAGTGAATCTCTGCATTTTGTCTTCGTAATGGCTTATGGAAAAGAACGGCCCATCAGCCCGAATTTAATGGCTGTTTTCATTCTTCGGCAAGAGCGACAGGCAGTCCGTGTTCCTCTTTGCCTCAGTAATCTCAGTAATTCTATGTACGTTTCTCCGCCTTGTTTTGCCATGCAGGAAATTTCATATCAGACTTTAATTCACTCAGTTGTCCTGACGGTTTGTGCGAAGCCAAAAAGCTCACCGCCCTCTGGACGTTTGGTAGTTAACTGTTCATTCAACTTGATACACTGTATAGTTTCCAGCTAAATTTGATAGGAGAAAGCCACGGGGTTTAGAGTGCTCATTTGACAAAATAACAGAGCGCAGAGATCCAATATCATTATTATCATAATTATCATATCTCTCTCTGCTGGAGACCAGCAACAGTATAGCAAAACACAGGCCTATATGTAAGACTACTTTCATTCCTATCCCGATGTGTACTTTTCACTTTCACTTACTTTATGCTTTAGTGCATATCATTTGGTAAAACGATAAAGCAGAGTTGAGCTGTGTGTTCTTCAAATG
This sequence comes from Plectropomus leopardus, assembly GCF_008729295.1. Taxonomy (NCBI): domain Eukaryota; kingdom Metazoa; phylum Chordata; class Actinopteri; order Perciformes; family Serranidae; genus Plectropomus; species Plectropomus leopardus. Next base: position 15,932,164 of record NC_056484.1, read on the forward strand.
TCATTTATGGCATTTTCATACATGCAATCAGTTAGGCTTTTTTATCTGAAGTGTCTGAATTAGAGGCCAAGCTAATCTGCCCCTCTTCTCGCTTTTTGAATCAACTATGCAGTATGGTTCAAGTAGAGGGAAAAAAAGACAGTTAAAGGATAACGCCATGGTTTAAAATAGCACTCACATGTCCATATGTACATTAAAACAGCTTTTGCCTGCTGTAATCATTAATCTGTTCATACTGGCAATTAAAATATTCTTTGCCCACGTGCTTCTCATGGGAGAGACTTTGTAGTTCCCTTTTTTTCAGTCAGAAATATATTGAAAGGTTAATCTTAAGTTAAAGCATGCATTTGCACAAATCTCTAAAAAGGCCAAATATATATATATATATATTTTTTTAATGAAAAACTAAATCTGAGAAAAGCAAAATCAGAAAATAAACCCTCCTCCTGCAGCTCTATCCCATCCAGAATATAGCCTAACAGAGCCGCTAGAGTGGCTGTATGACAAGAAAGTTGGTTTATTCAACCTTCCATCGCTGCTCAACACGTAAACATTGTCTAAAGATACACAAAAAACACTAGAAAGACTAACTTTTGGGAAGACACCCACTTGATTTGATTAACTCAGATTGCTTTAAGCTTATATTAAAGCTGGGGTGGGCAGTTTCATTTTTGCAATATTGGGCAAATAAATAAAATAACTTTCATAATCGTAATAGCTGCTGAAATTTTCAGAAGTCAGGAACTATTTCAGCAAGCAAAAAAATGTTTCAATGCACATATGGGCACTACTGTTTTAGAGTAACTAGGACATTTGTGAACCTTTCCTTTAATGTGATCTAAGCTGTCACACTATCTTCATTCCACTGGGACAAATACAGTTATTATTATTATTATTAAAAATGATTAGCAGGCTGCTGTTTACATGCACAGCGTGGATGATTCAGCAGGTTGTGTTATGACAGTCACAACTCTTCCCTACTTTCCTGCAGCCCTCATCAACTTATTCAAACGGTTCCCAACAGACCCAGTGAGAAGTGAGGGACTTGCACTTACCCCAGGCACACTGCACCTTGATAATGGAGTGGGGCTGAAGCGATTAGCACACTAACAGCTTCACACAAGTAGGAGGGGAATTCTCTCAGGGAGGAGACGGAGAGACTGAAAGGAGGAGGACGTGACCCCCCCACCAACACAATTCACAGTACGACTACCGGTGGTGCCATGGTACCCTGACACCTCTTGAAGGACTCGATGCCCTCAAACATGAGGTGAAGGTGTCTGAACTTTTTGTAAGAACAGCCAGCTCTATTTTAATCGCACCAACCAGAGCACTTGCTGCATCTAAGTAGCTATTATCTGTAATGTATGTGCATTACACATCCAGTCACACTATGCACAAAAAAGCAAGTGAGGTGGAATATACACACATGGGTGCTGCTTTTAATCTATGTCCTTAGTCAGTCACATTAGTCATGCCTTACTGTTCTTTAAAAGCCACGTCAATCACAGTGACACACAATGAAAATGGCTCGGTGGATGACGAGAAAAATAACCAGGAGGGGTAAAGTGGCAAGACATGACTATTTATGGCGCCATCAATTCAGGTGAGGTGATTGTAGAAACATGGCAATCTCCATGGATGAGGACCTGCTGCCTATGTAGACATAAACAGTTCATTCTAAGGTACAAAAATGATTCTGATTTTCAGGAGATTATCAACTAAAGAAAACATAATAACTATATTCTACTTAATTTCTACTAATATATCCCCCCAAAACCTACACACTGGATTTTTAAAATTAAAATACAATACAATACAATAAAATGTGATAACTCCCTTTTCTTCTACACTTGTCAGGATCTGTAGATCAAAAATATAGACTACCACGCTGAAACATTTAATTTGAAGAGTCACTGTCTGTGCTTTCATTAAAGAAAACACATGCCTGTTGTGCCACCTCCAGATGTAGTGATCAAGCCAGCTGATCAGGCCAGGCCTTTATACATCCAACAAGCAACTGTGGATAACAGTTATGTGTTTGTGAGAGTCCCACATTAATTATACCAAAGCACACTCTGCTGTACTGGTATTATTGTTACTTCCTCAAAGCCATGAAAATAGCGCCCAGTTACTTTGATAAAAAACTGTGGGCTGAAAAGAGACATTTCAAACACAAACGTTTTACCTTACCTAGTAGTTACCAACCTGATTCTTTAACTGAAACAGTCGGGTGCAGCTTTTGATTAGCCGTGTGCCTCCCATCCTGTGAGACCCTGCTGACTGTACTGTAAAACACTGTACTGAAGCTCAAAGCGTGTTAACCTCTGAAACAACTCCGCAGAGACTCTGTCAGCTTACTGTTAAGGATGGAATGAAAAGAGATATTCATAGGGGGGGGAGATCGTAGCATCCTATTCACAGATTTCCACCGACCCATCAAAAGAAGAGCAAAGCCATGAACTTAATTTGGGTATTCAGATTCGAGCCCATTGTCTGATCACTGTCACCCACCTCATTATTGTAAATGGACGCTGAAAACATCCATCTCAAAGAAGACCTTCAGTAATGCCAAAGAGGCATTTCATGATGTTTTCTTTTCCCTACTATAAGAGATGCGTTTACTTCATGTAATCACTAGCAGTAAGGAAATGCATATCTGGAGGCTATGCATGTAATGAATGTTCCCTATAGGAGGGAAATGAGGTTTAGCACATCAGTACAATACTGATGGATGGCAATGAAGGTCTGTGTCACTGAGTCTGCCCTTGTGAGGTTCACATTTGTAGTTTTTGATGAAATGTCTCAAACATTTATAGGATAGTTTGCCATGAAATACAGTATGAAATGCATTAACTTCCCTAACATTTCTTCAAGTGCCATTATCAGGCAGTTGTTGTCTAATGCTGTACAATATGACTAAATGTCTGAAAAACTAATCACAATCCAACACGTTCTCATCCAAAGTCATCACATATTGCCACTTTGCAGTGGACTTCCATGTCTACATATTACGCTCTAGGTATCTTTCTGCGTCTGATGTTTATGCTCCGGGTTGCCACTACTGTGATGTCAACAAATGCACATGATGGGATTACACTGCACATGGTTATGTTTAGGCAACAAAAGCACATGGAAACCAACGCCAGGATGTCAACAAAAGTACATGCTGCCACAGTTGGTTAGGACTAGGGAAAGGAGGTACAAGGTAAAAATTTCATGCTGACCAAGTCCAATACACCCTATCCTTTCAGCTCTGGCTTTGTTTCCACTATATCTGGCTCATTAGTAGCTCTAAATGATACACTATGTTCACCAAATAGTTGCTGAAAGATGCTAAAATGCTTCATGGAACTGAGGGTCACCACAGAGCTGGGTGACAATACCAGCCCTTTCTCATTAGAAATTCATCAACTCGCTTCGATAATGCTTTCGGTGTACGATCCAGATGCCAAAAGGCACCTTTTGAATCCACATGATGCGCCCCTGGATGGCATCAGTTGAGAATATGGCCGAATAGAACTGGTCTTGTTACCCTGCTCGATGGCACCTGCCGCGGCAGCCTAATAATCAAACATGCATCTTCACTTGCAAACGCTGTCGGACGGAATCTGTCATGTGCGCATTATACACCACTGAATGGCATCAGGTTGAAATGCAGGTACTGATAATGATATAATAAAATGAGCTCAAGGGTGCCTATAGTGTGGACAGGAAGGGCAGTGGATGGATCCAACAAACCCCAAACTTTCATGCTAGTGTCCAGTGTCACTTCTCGTGATGTTTTTCTACACCTTACCATGTGCCTCCCTCCACTAATCCTACCATACGTGTCCTTGTTGCCTAATCCTAACCATCCATGCCAGCATGTGAATTTGGTGACATTCCTGCATTGGTTGCCAGGTACTTGTGCTGCTTAACGAAAACCACAAACCGCTCCTGGAATGTAAGGAGCAGAAGCAGAGTGATATTAAAAACGTAATATGTTGACGCAGACGTTCACTACAAAGCAGCAACATTGTCTTGGGAATGTGTTGATAATAACCCATATTTATGCAAAATATTGTGTACTTATCAATAAAGTATTTAAAGTGATGCATTTGAGGTATGTTTCTTTTTAGTTATTTCCTCTTCACTTCACCAAACAGACTTTTTGACTGCACCTTGGCCCAGTTTATAGCTGAATATGAAAGCTTGCTGACCCTTTGGGAGCATTTTTGCAACCCGCACTTTTATTTTATAACTCAGCATGTTGATCAGATTAAAAGCTTAAAATTATGACGTGCACTGATTACTAAATGAGCAAACTAAGAGCCCCATTTATGAGTCATTCATAAATTTTATGCAAGGCATTTCTGGACACTCATTGCACTATGCCCAGGGACCTTTCCAATTGTCGTCACATTCCCATACTCTCTGCCTCTCTTTCATACTCACTCTGCTCCTGTCAGCCATGAATAATTGATAATCCAATGCGATCTCGGGCTTTAAGAGTTTGAGTGCTCTGTATCTGTCTCATAATGATTAGTGAAAGGGTCACACTGCTCAAACCCCTCGGTCGCCTGCATCCGCCCTTAATCCTCCGTAATCCCCAAAACAATGGGCTCCTCCATGCAGGGGACTGTGACAGATTTTTATCATCCTGCTCAAAGGGATCAGTGTGCCTTCACACTGCCAACACAACAATGATAGCAGTTTAGAACTGCCTGGCCTTATAAGTGCCAAACCCAACCTCACACAAACCACAGAGAGGCTGCAGGTAATGAAAATGCAGATAAGACAGCTCTATTTGAGGTATGTTATATAAGGACTCACTCCTCAGTGTGATTTGTGTTTCGGGGTTAAAATGTTTACCCCATTCAACCCCTCTGTTGCTAGCCACCTCTCATCGTGTTTCATATGGAAGGATCAAGGCCGGCTTGCTGTCTGTGTAGCCAGAAGGGCTGGCTTTGGAATTGGCTTTGGATTATGAGCAAAGAGCTGAGGTGGTTCAGACAGAGGGAGAAAACTGAGAAATGCAAAAGAACTGGATGACCAAAATATGACCAACGGTTCGGACTAAGGCTTGGATCGACAATACTGCTTTCAAAAGTTGCAGTCATGCCTGGCAGATTACAGCCTAGTTGCCAGAAGAAAATATTAACATTATACCTTCCCGCAAACCACAGATATGCCAGATTTGTACGTTTTACATACATTAAATCAACATTTCTAAAGTGACACAGTATATGAGCTGACTTTGTCATCAGGGGGTGGAGGGAATGGTGAATGGCATGTCACCTAGACGATGCCTGCCAAGTTGCAAACCACTGCAGACCACCATTTGAGTCCAACAAACAATGAAAGTGGCTGTGTTTTAGCAAATCATTGCTGTGTTTTCATCACACTGAGTTCACATTCTATAATGACAAACCCACACAATGTTCTACGAGGTGCTCCAGTATTTTTACACTGAACATGATTACATTTTAGTAGATTTTTAGCCAACAAAGTTAGTCAAAAATAAAGGCTCATTCCACCAGCACAGTATTCCTGGCAGTGCGGAGAAAGGTTTAAATTACCAATCAAGGTGCCGTCCACGAAATGTTGCCGCTGCCATCAACATCAGCAATCACTATTTTGAATCAGACCACAGCAATGGCTCTGATGCAACCAGCTTTAATTCTGGTAAATAGCATTTAAAAATGTTACTAAGTTTATAATTGACAAATTAAAAAAAATGGTATAAAATCCTGTCTCACTGTTGTATTGTTAACTGCACTAAAGTGGTTTAGCGTCATTCAGATCCATAAATGTTTTACTCAAGTGGCCTTTCTGGAACTTATTTCATTATCTCAGTGTTATCCATGCCAACACAACGACATAAGTGTAGATCCTTGTTTTTTTTTTTTTCTCCTGACACATTGCTGATTTTAGTCTCAATACCCACTAATGATGCAACTGACCCACAACTAAAATATCCAGATGAACTTGGTGAGACAGATGAAAATTAAATCAGTTCAGAAAACCTTAATCTACGACATTCACATGTCCCCGACAATTATCATGCCTCATAAAATAATTCCCTAAACCTGGAGTTACTCAGACGTGTCAGGAGATGCATTCATGCAGAGTTTACAAAGTCATTACGATTACTTCCCACATGCCTAAATTATACAGCACCTATTGCCAGGCCTTTTGACCCACCTGAAGACATACTGTGAATACTCCAACACTGTATTTCACATTCTGATCAGCTTCCACACCTTTGAGCATTATGATAATCTTCCCAACCAGCCATATCGCTGAAAATGGTCTATCTCTCTCACACACACACACACACACACACACACACACACACACACACACACACACACACACAAAATAATCACCCATTATGTCTGTATCTGAAAGTGCACATACATGCACACACGCAGACAAAGTGTCCTTAAGGAAACAGCAGCATGGAGACATACAATAACAGACGTTATTACTTGGCATTTGGCAGTGACATCAATCAGAGCCGGCCATCCTAAGCACTGTGATGGTACATAACTGCTCAGCCAGAGAGCTGATTTAATAGAGCATGGTCTGATAAAGTCCCTGCAGAGATCACTTCATGGCCAATAGGTTGTTCAGGCAGCTAATTGGTCAAAAAATAAAACCTCTCTCAGGAATTGGATCCAATGTTATCACGGGGAGTCTGGCATACTATTAATGAGTTGCATTGGCCCCTTTAGCCCCCTAACTATATTTCTGCTCAGGCTGTGCATGGGGACTTGTACTTGGGCATAATTATGGTGATGATGACCAAATGTTTACCTTATAAGTAGAGTCTGTACACAGGAGGATTTCTGCAGACTCCGTACAGTTGTATTAACAGTGAGAGTAATGATGCAGCCACCCGGCTGCAGCTGCTCGCTTGTTTCACAGCAGAACATCCAACACTTTTATTGATTCGCATTCACCTATACCTATAAAGATATTTAAAGGGAATCTAAGGCACATAATGTTCTCACACTACTGGCATTCAGTTCAGGAGGGCGACCAATATATAGTGTGTGCTGGACATGACGGTGCTAAAGGGGATCATGGCGATGTCTCTTTATATCTCTTTGCATACTGAGCTGCCTTTATAACTGGACTTCAGTGTTTTATGCCACAGGTTACATCTAGCAGTAGGTAAGCGGCGCATAAGTTACTTCTTTTTTTTTAATGCATATGGGAGAACATTTGCCCAAAAGTGCAGGTATGAGATTTGCTTATTCATACATTGAGCGCAATGATCATTTTGTTTGTATGGACTGTATAAAAAATATTGGACTGGATATTTCCTCATAAAATGGTGCCCCTAAAAGTGTGTTTTGACCTAATGTGGAGCGAATTTTTCACACAGCGCAATTATATACAAAGTCAATGCAACAAAGTAAACAGTTGCGACTGAAGAAATAGTCAATGCAAATATGGAGACACTTATAGCTGCAGCCACAATTTGTTTGTACACGACATCCTCCCACAAACCATGTACATACCACAGCCTCAAATGCAACAGTTATTTGAATACTGCTAAAACTAAACATTGTAGTGAATAAATATGATGCCAATCATTGCAATAATCCACTTTAAAATTTATTATACACCAAAACATTATTAATCTTCAAAGCACCAAACCCTAACCATTACGAGAAGGTGAAGAAAACACTGAAAAGTTGAAGTCAAACGGACACACCGAAAAACCCACGAGCCGTGTACACCAATCTGCTCTTTTGGCAATGTGAAAGCAGTCTATAGACTATTTTTAGCCGGTTTAGCCCTGTTTAAAAAACCTGCGTGCACATACTAATTTTGGTGGAAACAGGGAATATGATCCCCATTCTCTTACTGTGTTCATGCCACTCTCTTGTCACTCTCTGTCCATGCAATAGCTTTGGTTTACTCTGCATATTAAGACATGAGACATAATAGGCAAAGAGCTACGGATAGATTTAAATGTAAGAAAAAAACTGACATGTAATAGTGCATATTAGTTTTGAACCCGCTTTCCATGTCTGTTTTTCCCCAACCTTAATCCCATTGGAGATGGAATTAGTTATTTGTTATGGATATCTCACCTTAGCCTGACCTTTGACCTCCCTCTTAACCTAAATTGGCACAAATGCTAAAGTTTCAGTGGAAAATCTATATGTGACCCCGGAAAAGAAACATGATGATATTGCTTCCGGTCTTGAGGATATCTGAAGTCTAAATAGTTGAAGTGGACTGAAGAATGCTCTTCATTGTCTAAATGAATCCAGCTATACATATATTTTTCCATTCATTCAGCCCTATATCTCTAACACAACAACATATTTTCATGGTGGAGCATCCGTGCATGCTTCATCCAGTGATCGGCAGCAGCAGTGAATGTCTGACATTTTACCGACAGTATCGTCCTCATCTGCCTCTCCCCTCGGCACATCAGCTCTCCTCTCTCTGTTATTACGTGACCATCCTCAGCTCCTCCCCCTCTCTCTACCTTCCTGTCTACCCCTCTCGTCTCTCCTCTCCTCATGCCCGCCGTGGCGTGACAGGTGACTGGCGTCGCTAACAATAGTGGGGTGCGGCCGCCCCCCCTGCTCAGCAAAGCGCAAGCCGCATGATAAATTACCCTCATCAGTTTGTTTTGCCAGCAGCCCACACAGGTCACCACCAAGGCCGGTCGTGACATTTTGTTGCATACTGTATATGCAAATACCTGCCAATCAATTAGCGCACCGCTCCCCACGCTGCCCATTGTGATTAAAATGAATTGATTGTGGGCTAAAATCAACAGCGGCCAGCCTGCCAAAAGCCCAGGGGTCAACAGGGCGCAACAGTGGAAATGGGGAGGAAAAAATAAAACTTCAAGTAATGTTGTTGTTTCCCCTCACTTCCCATCACTTTATTCTTTATTGCCACCTCATAACTGCAGGCATAAAACACAGTGAAATTTGCTGAAAATGAGAAAACCGCAATGTAAACAGACCGAGTCATAAATTTAAGGGAGGCTGTCAGGGCTTTTTCTGAAGATCAGGTTGATATGTGATGGGAAAACGATGGTGACAGCAGTATTTTGAGCAGCCTGAAGCCTTTGGTTTATTGAAGCATGTGAGTTCTGTATACGTAAATGTGATTCTACGTGTGTGTTACAGCCAGTACGGAAGGTTTACATGCTCAGGTTTGCCAGCAATGACAACACTGATGGACAAAGAGCTTAGCAGGAGTCACAAGTGAAAAAACACAACCAGCTTTTGATTTAGTATCAAAGGCTGAAAAGGCGGTGTAAACAGCTCGCTGATGGTTTACGGAGAGACTGATTAAAGGAAGCACTTATCATTCAAAACCATGCCTGCTTACATAAACAGTGCTTGCACAGGAAGAGTCAAGAGCGAGGTAATAGAGGGTGCAATTCGAAAATGATAGCTTCCTTTAAAACTGCTTTTTTTCCTCAGAATTCAGAGTGATTTACACATTTGCTTTTTTTTTTTTTTTTAACACAGCTCTCCTACTGTTGTGTAACAATAAAGCGATTTCGGGAGTGATAGAGAAGGTCATCACTTTTAAGGAACGCTTTTGCAATCAAAGTATTAAACACACAATGTAGAAAGTAATAGCACTGTTTTCTACACAAGGGTAAGCACTGTTGACTGCTGCTTTCAAATGAATCAGTGCCTGGTTAGGGTTTAGTGACCACTGTTTCCATACATGCTAAATGTGACCGCTGATAATCCTCTCTCCATATTAACCTGAAAGTGTCATACAGGTTATGTATGCATCTTTTTAGGATTATGGTTTTATTCAGTTTAATCTCTCAGTGGTGGATTATTGTGTGTGAGGCACGTTTTACAAAAGAGTTCACACATTTATGAATAGAAGTGAACCTCCTCTTCCAGCCTGTTCTTATCCCCAAGGCTTCAAAAACTGACAGTCCCTCTGAGTGTAATATCGACGCAGCAGGCTTTTATCGACTCCAACGTAAACCCATACGCAGCAGTACTTGACGCTGAGAGCAACTGATGTAGTATAAAGAGCTAGAGACCGCAGTTTGTGTCCTGTATGTAACCAAAAGTCAGTGCTGTTTTCATTTTCAGTTAATTTTGCTTTTTCTAGCCGCACGCCCATTAACTGGTACTTACTGGTACGTCTTTAATTTGTAAACCGGCAAATTAAATTTTTTGGAAAGAAAATGCAAAACAACCTGACATACAGAAGGCACGTAATTGACTCTGTAATCGTTAGCACCGTATTTCAGTGCTATCTATTTAGAGGTGGTGAAATTTTAATGTTTTTTTGATGTATCTGTCCTGCCTTTTATTTTAGTTTCTTTTGGCTTTGCCGACACACAGCTGGCCAGCTATGTTGACATATAGAAATATAGTGCCCCCTTTTCACCCACTGATCAGCTAACATTACCCTTGGCCACCCTGCACTTAACATCACTGGGGTCGGGTGGGAGCTAGCTAGTTGCACCGCTCATTTTGTGATTCCCGCTGCTACCTCCTTCCTGTTGGAGGGAAGACGCTGCTGTGGAAGCATAGCAGCCACCCTCCAGTGTCCCCAAGGTCACCCCAGGGGGTAAACGGCTTCATTTTGAGCTGCAAAGCCTCTTTAGGATTGTTAATTATGTTAGCACCACTTGCTGTGCTGACACTGTGAACGGTATAACAGAGCTAACTGTTGTTAGCAATGCTAGAGGGGTTTGCAGCTGAAACTGAGCTGTTGGGTCAGGACAGCGTTATTAGTGGTAATCACAAAATAAGAAGTAACTTAAAGACTGAAATGTGTAACCAGTAAAACGTATTCTCAGCAGTTAAGTGAGCTGTTCACATCCCAGTTATGGCAGTCGGGCACTGATGTTTTTACGCTACGTTCCATATAAAAAACTAAAAAAAACAAAAAAATTTTCTAAACCTAACCAAGTGGTCTTGTTGCCTAAACACAACCGAAACAGTTTCATAACATTATCCATGTGTTACAATGTGTTTTAGCTCTGCATCACCAGGGCGCTAAAGGATGCCCTGTGTGCTACTTTGAGGCACAGAGATGGACGACAAAGTGTCAGTATTTGGCAACCTGGTAAAATTCCTACAGGTTGCCTCTTTATCTTCAACCTCCTCCCTCATCTGTTGCACTAGCATGCTTGGTTAAGAGGGTTAGGGTTAGGTTTTTAGAATCTTTTTTTATCTTGTTTTATGTATCATGTGTAACTTTATCAGAGTTTGGTGCTGCCTTTGTTTTGGATCTCACTATTGTAGCCCATTTTGTTATGTCTACCATCTGCTGTGGATATATAAATGTCATTAAACAGACAGACCTCCAGCCACAGTAAATATCATTTGCAATATGCTCACAGCACCATATTCAACAGCAGTTGGACAACCTTTGAGATCCTATGCCAAACATGTTTTAATAGCCCTGAAGTTCAGGAAAGACTTTAGCCATAGTTAAATGTGTGGGAAATAAATTTTGGTATGAGATGGAAATAAAATGGAAAGCAAGTGTTAATCATCCATGATTTCTTATTAATCCTACCTCCTCTTCATAATCCTCGAAGAGTTGAAAACAAAATTTTGCAAACTTTATTTCAAACATTTTGAGCTGTGTAGTGAAAGTCTCGAGCTAAAAGTCAGCACTGTGGAAAGACAGCATGACCTAAGGGGCTAATCCCTGTGTAGCAACCAAGTTTTTTCCCCCTCACTTATGTTAGTGAATTGATTTACATCCACATTACAACTGAGGCGTACACATTTTATATTGATGTTGTTGTTTGTCTGCAGTCCAAGTGATACTACCTCTGCGGATTGCTCATCTTGAGTCTTTGAGGATGACTCGAGGAGGTAAGAAGGTGTTTGTCATGAAAAGGTGCGGGAGGTAAAGTGAGACTTCACAGCATGACTGAGCAGTTCTTGCTTTGACAGGGTAGGGCCTGTGGGAGCAACTCGGCAACTGCCTTGATTGCACTTTTCGGGACTAAAACACATCTTTTCACTCCATGTGTGTGTTTGTGAGCTAATCTGGATGGTTGTGCATCCACTGTGTGTGTGTGAGCAATACTCTGTGGGTGTGTTCCTCATGTTAGATGAACAAGGGAAATTGAGGTAGGGGGCTGCATAGCGTACCACAGTGCAAAGCCCATGCATAATTCATAGCCCTGCATTGAGCCATAATCTTTGTGCACTAATGAAAGCTGCAGCGCTGCATTTTTACTGCATGTAAGTCAGAGCAACTAGATAATGTGGCAGGAGAGAGAACATCGCATCATGACTGGGTACACTGACTTCCCACTCCTGCTGTTGCTATTTTCTCCCTGCAGACACTTGCAGCCGCTTTAATCCGACGGTCCATCAAACGTCACTGGAGGCTGACGATACAACACACCAGACTTTTATGGTTTTCAAAGCTAGAAGAGGGGAAAAAGAGAAAGGTAGGAGGCTCGTGTGGCCAGGGAGAGGAGGAGGTAGTAATGCAGTGGTCGGGCTGTTTTGATAATGGACGAGTTCTAGCAGGTAGAAGGAGCTCCGGCTGACAGCCAGTGAAGTGTTTTCTTTCAGCTCGACAGCAACACTTTTCACATTTCCCATCCAGGGCTGCGAATTGCCCCAACAAAGCCGAATCTCTCACCCCCTTTCTATTTCAAAGATGTTTATGTGATGGAATAATGTGCATTAGCGAGTGCAGCACATCATTCGCTCCCTCTCCTCCTTTCTCCTATTTCCCACCCATTGCCCATCAATTCCATGGGTTTGGCTCATTGGGTGCAGTGGAGTGAGACCGATGCGCATGGTCGCGCTCAATAGCACCACGCTGCTCAGCATGGGGATATTAGTGTACTCTGCCAGACGGTTTGGATACAGTCCTCTGACCTCACTTGTAAAGAATCAGTTTTCTATCTGTCAGCTGCTGAGCGTGTTTTTGTGTTCCGCGTCCAGAGGTGTCCAGGCAGGGTACATCTAGGGGCTGTAAGTGGCTGATAAACGCTGACAGTGGAGGAGAAGACACCAAAATTATTGAGTCGAGAGGAAAATGACAGTGAGGGACAGTTTCTGGAGGACAACTCATGCTGTATATGTGAGATAGAGAGAACAAGCCAGAAGTGTGACAGCTGTTCTGTGAAAGCACATTAGGGACTGTTCTTTATTTATCAGAAGAGGGGGGTGAGTGGGGTGTGCAGAAGCATAGAACTGCCAGGCCAGGAAAACATGAAAAAACAGATTAGTATAAGGAAATAACATAAAAAAATTCTTATTATTTTGTACCGTTTTACAAAGCATTTTTATGTTATAACAAGATACTAAAGACTTTTCATGTTATAATAACAAGTTTCTCATTATAACATGAAAATGTCTTTTAAAACCTGAAAAACATCTTGTTATAACATGATTTTGTTTTTAACCCTCCTCAAAGCTACAAATATTTTGTGCCTCCCCAAGTAATTTGGGGAATTTATATTACACTGCCTCAAACATAAATTAAAAAAATTACCCTATGATGTTTGAAAGTGAAAAGTTTTAAACAAAATCCTGGAGTTTTTCACTATTGTTGTGCATGCTGGTTGATTCGCACAAACGGTTGATTTTTGGCAAAATTTTAATAAGACAAATTGATTTTGGGGATATCACTACTTTAAGCTTAAATTTGGTTTTGTATGTCTTTTCTGACAAAAGCATTTTTTTTTCGCATTATGTATCCAAGCCCTGTCGGAAATGAGAAAATTCCCAAATAATTTCTGTTTTTACAGGTTCTGTCTATGATAAATGGTGTAATTTCAACATTTAAAAAAACATGCCTTCACCATCAGCATTTGTAAAAAAACATGAAAAAGATTATTTTCTAAAGTAAATGTGCCTCCCAAATCCGTTGGGTTGGGATGGGATGTTTTCCTTACAAATCTCTATTAAAATAAATACAAAATGCAGCTGTTTAAAGTTGCATGCTCCTCCCCTAAGTAAAACATAAGTCCCTCCCCAGTGCTTAAAAAATATTTAACATGTCCCCTCCTTTTTTGCATCACCCTCTCCACTCTCATAAATAACAGTCTCTTACAGCTATGCTCTATGGCTATTCTAGCATCACATTGTGATTCTGCTGTTCTATTTACAAGAAAAGCAAAGGGACTTTGTTGTGTTTAAGAATTTCAGGGATGAATGTGAGTAAAAAAAATAAATCTGCATTTTGTCCCCTCAGGAGACTGAATTTGAATCAGTAGGAATAGCTTAAGGCAGAAGACAACTGTGCGCTTGTAGGCGTACTGGTGCTTCTACATTAGTCTCACTCCAGGCTTTATATGGCTGGTGTGATGTCTCGGATGAAAAGCAGGCATGTGTTAGGTGTCATCCCAAAATAGGAGCGCATTATTGATTTTCACCAGAGCTAACCAACAGCTGAAGCTTTAATTCAGAATTTGAAATCTACAAAAAAATGCATTTTCTCAGTCTCTGTGTGACAGCTGGAGATGGCCTCATTATTACAGGCAACGGCTGTAAAGGCTCGCCTAACACCTCACCACCTGAGGTTCCCTCTTGGGTGGCTCGTGTCAATCGCCTTGCCATCTATAAGGTAGGCAGACTTCAGAAGCAGGAGCCTCCTGTCCATCGCCCACGATGAGCTCATGCATTATTCTAAGGCAAATTCTCTTTCCGTTTGAAGAAAAGGGAGGAGGCCTTGAAACATGAAGAAGACAGCTCGTGGATAGTCTGGCGGACTTGAAATGCAGCAAGAGATGACTGGCTACTGAATTTTCCACTTCTCTCCAACTCAGTCTTTTTCTTTATTCCTCTGTTTGTTCCTCCAAGTGCGTATTTTTGTTTCTCCATCTCAGCTTGACTCGTGCCAGCCCGTTTGAATTACAGTACACTCCCTATTCAGCTAATCAAGCGTTCATCTGAACTTGTGTCGTGCCACGCAGCATCGATATCAGCACTCATAATGAAAAAGAAGCTTACAATCTAAGAAAAGGTTTAGAAGCTGTCAAAATGCTCGAGCTTGGCTTGTGATTCAGCAACATCCTCTCTTCCAAGAACATCTCCTCAGAGCAAAGAAGAATAAAGATTGGAGTACATGCAGTTACAAAGCCTGAAAGGAAAGCTGTTTTTTTTCCCTTTTTGTGTAAATCTTTTGAGAGTAGCTGAATGTTTTTAAAAGCACATCTGTCTCTGTGTTAGCACATCCCCATGAGCTAAATCACTTCCCATAAATTGTTGCTAATGACCTTTGTCATTTCTAAGTTGAAACACTGTAGACTAAAAAATTACAATATTTAGCTTAAAAGACCACATCAACATCTTGGGAAATGTGCTTTTTCACATACAAGTAGAGGGTTGAGTGAAAAGACTGATCCAGCTCATATAAAGCTAGGTGACAGTTAGCTTAGTTTCACACAAAGACTTGAAACAAACAAACAAACAAACAAAAAAACAGTTGAAGGAAAAGTTTGACATTTTGGGACATCATTTTTTTGCTGGGAGTTCATTTCTGTTTGTTCAGCATTGAGCTACAGAGACAGTTGGCTGAAAAATAAAGACTAAAGAACATAGGAGGAAACAGCTAGCTAACCTTGCTGAACAAAAACTAAAATATCTGCCTACCAGTGCCTCATATAACTCAAAAAACGTTACGGTAATAAAGTTTGGTCTAAATGCATCAGACGCAGCCAAACTGCTATTTTAACGTTTTTTTAAGCAGCAAAAAACAGCAATGCTTTGCCTGAGAGATGCTGGGTGGCAGATGTTTTTGCCTTAAGAAAGCACCAGGCTTGTTGCTAAGCTAAGCTAACTGACAATCAGCAAGAAAGCAAATGTAAGGCTATTTTAACTGGTAATTTAAAAAGATAAAAACAAAACAACATGGAGACAGTAATCTTTAATATCATTTATCTGACAAAAAGGAGCTATACAATTTTCTCATGATTCATAGTCTGAGCCATGATTGGCTGCAGACAGCTCTGAGGTGCCTAAGCCAGCAGCTAGCAGTCAACAGTGCTAACAATGCTAACAATGCCAACAACAGTGCTGACAGAGCTAACGGTGTTAACCTGGGAGTAACTGGAAAATGGATGTTAAGGTACAAATGTGACGACATGAAAGAGTTGGTGGCAACGCCCGGCCAACTATCGGCTCATGATGCCTGTTTCTCAGCCACAAAGTTGCACCACAGCTAACAGCGGGCAGTGGTAGTCCATATTCATCATTCAGAAAGAGAAAGCTGTAGACTGCCAGGACGGATTCAAGATGCTAGTTCAGCAGTTAGCAAATTAAAAACCCAACTCAGTGTTGAAAGAACAAATGATATGTACCTTACCATGCACTCGCAAACAATAACACTAACAACTATTTCTGCCCAAGAGTTCAATGTTTGTTTGTTTTGTCTTCACTACTTCTTGACTTTAAATATTTGTTTGCTTTCCTTTACTCTGTTCTCTTCCGGTCCATTGAGCAAAAGGGGCAGGACAGACTGATGTCACTAACGTACGTGCTCTACCGTCACTGATGCTTATTCAACATGCTGAATCAGCCAAACAAACCCAAGGGCTGACTAGTGACAGTGCTGCCGGACACACCGCAAAAAAGTAGGACAACATAGGCTCACAGATGGTCCAACATTGACTGACAGCTGACCACTGGCTTCATTTTTCTGATGCAATGACACCATCCTGCTACTTTGGGTTGCCAGTGGTGGTAATGGCATTGATTCGCTAGCCAATGGGATACACACACACAGGGACTCACATGCGCTGACATGCATGTGCTGGTGGACCATCTACCATAACAAAAGACAGAGAAGCTCAGATTACAACACACACAGAAGGAGCATGGCTTCTCCCTACACTCACGACTCCACTACTCCACTGTATCTTTGCATGGCAAATTACTGTTTCCTGCTATTTGAATGCTACTTTTGATTTAATATATTATTATACAGATTTTAGTGCCAAACAAAATTTACTGTAAGTGCCTTTGTTCTCAGTGGTTTCCTACCTGAGGTTTCCACAAGCCATTTTAGGCCAAGTATTTTGAGCTGCACACAGAGAGGGAACCTGACCTGATCGTGGTGACCCACTGGTTCCTCTGCTTCTGCAGCACTTCATGGGATACTTGGTCCCTGCAGCAGCTGTGTTCCAATTAGAGAGCCCTGACTTATGCGCCCTGTATTAGCATTTCATTTAGGCTCCCCATGCTCGTCACCTGGCTCCCGTGGTGTGGTGGTCCACCGCAAACTGTCATGGGCTCGGACTACTCGGCTGAAACTGCCCACCAATCCCACTAATTGACTCCTGATCTTCCCACAGCGCACAGGTGAGCCCACATCACATTAGCTTGGATTTAACGCACAATATGGAGTGGAATATCACCTTAACTTTTCAGGTCTTCCCTTTTCATGGAGGGATAAAATGGGTCAATTGAAAAGAGGCAAAATAGAGCTTGGATGCAGACTCTCTTGATTATTCCTATCACTCCAAAAGATGTGTGATATCAATGGCAAATTATGTTAATAAAAACCAAGAGTTGCTCAAAATCTTATTTCAAATCAAGACAAAATCACCAATCACAGTTCCTTTGTACCTCAGTGTGTACAGTGAGGGTGTCATGCTGTGTGCTGAGACTGCAGAGGGGTGCCCTGCAGAGAATAAGGGATTCCTCTAATCACTGTTTGCCTTTGGGTGCAGGCTGCAGAGGGCCAGGCACTGCAGTGTTATCTCCAGGAAACATGCCACAATGAGTCAAATGAACACACGAGCACGTGTACATACATGCACATGTGTACCCTCCAGGATGCACTGAAAACAGCGAGCGTAATCCCTTAGCAGCAGAGATATTCAAAGGCAGTCAGACAGTGTACAGGCAGCACTCACGGTGTGTACTGAATTATCTCAAGTAATCAAATAATTTTATACACAACCTTTTTTTTTAATATATATATAAAGCGGATCCCTGGGCTGCCATTGTTGAGAAGATTTTTGAAAGACGTGAATCCTAAGTTTATTTCCCAGGCTGCTGCAAGATATCAAAAGATTCGAAAAAAAAAAGATCTTAGAAAAATAATATATACTTGCATAACAAGTCATGACTAGATTTCCATTTCAGTTTACATAAGTTATTGAAAATGTGTTGATAATAACAGAGGGGACGTTCACAGCGTCAAGCCATGGGGAATGTATTCTGCTCTCATTTAATTAGTGGGGCTTCAAGTGAGAGCACCATCAACAGTCATCTCACTGAACAATTGGTTTTATTTTCCAAATGATGACACGGCACCTGGTGGAATTGCCAATGGCTTATCAATTAGGATACAGAAGACTTACACAAGCAAATATTAAATACTGTAGCAGCTGCACTGCAGAATGATACAGACAGATAGAGGGAGAGACGGTTTAGATTAAAATCTAAAACCATATTTTCTTACAGAAAATGACTCAATTTAAGTTTTAGAAACAAGTGTCTATATAATGGGTGCCACAATTTATCCGTATTGATGATAATGACAATATATTAATATACACACAATATTATTGTGCAAATGACACAGCACCTCTTAAATAGTTCTTGTTTCTTTACATTCTCACCTCGTCTCCCTTCCTCAATGCCATCTTGCTGCCTTTTCACTATCCATTAAGTGTAATTTCACATGTTCTATAATTTTGCACAGTTACAGACTCTTTCTCTCCATCTCCCTACCTTCATATTTTGAATTTAATTCACTTGCCATATAAAGAGACAAAACACACAAGTTTAAGATGAATTCGACTAATGGCTTTTCTTTTTTCTTTCATTTATTTTTTATTTTTTTTAGATATCGCTGTAATATTGTAACCTAAATTCTTTTGGCCTTGATAATTGAAATAAAAATATGTTGTCAATATTTTGAAAAAAAAAAAAGAATAAGGCTAATCTCTGTATTACAATTTAAGATCATAACAAAGCATGATTATATAGTTCACATGCACAACTCAAGCACGTTTCAAGAGTCTGTTAATTATTATGTTAGAAGATGAGTTTTAATCGGTGGCTGGGATGTGAGAAAAGATACAACCATCAAAAAATATTTGTTTTTTTATACACTTGGGTAAAAAGTAATTTTTCTATTTTTTTCAGCAAAGCAAAACATCTGTTAGTTTATTGATTTGGGAGAACGCAAATAATATCAATAACTTGATAACCTGCATCACTGCAGTGAAGCATCAGATTGAGATCAAGCTACAGTCACATTTAGAACTAAGCTTCTGGAAAGTCGTGTCAGGGTTAATAATTTGGAGTTGAAGAGCTAAACTCTACAAAAATACTAGTATGAAGCTTTATTTTCCAGATTTAGTGCTATAATTACATTTCAGGGTTCATACACACACTACAAAATGAAATTCAAGAACTTTTGCACGCACTGCTTTTTTCATTTTTGAGAACCTCATCCAAAAGAAATAACTCAAATTTTATTAAACAGATAAATGATATGATCAATGTCTGTTTTTAGTGAAGTGTTACTCATTACATTCTTTATAGGCAGAACTGTATAAAAATCATTAATAAAAACATCTGAATAAGAGCTATGGTGCATAGTGCACCAGTTTCTCACGCGTTGAAAAGTTCCAATCCAGAGAAAGTTTCAGAGCGAGAGCTCCAGCATAAACATACAACTACACTCTCAGTCAGAGAGATCCTTGCACACTTGTCTAATATCAGACAGAATTGTCCATTTGTCACAAAAAAGGAGTACAAATTACAAAGAAAGGAGAAAAATCATCTTCAAAACAACACCATCTGAAAGTAGGGCAAGAAAACGATGCCAGCTAGAGTTTAAGCTTTAACTCGAGTTTTCGGTAGAGCAATCACATCAGCACACCACTGAAGAAAGAAAAGAAAATTACAGTAAGAGCTTAATAATGCTAAACTTTAGATACCTGTACTTGACGGAGCCTTTTGTCTGTACTGTTTGTCCGTATTTGTGCACGTTTTCTGAAAGCTTATGGAAATCAGCACAATGTAGCAGTCAAACAGCTTTTAATTTACTTTGGGAATGCCTTGAATAGGCGTTTTAGCTGAATTCTACAGAGTGTCAAGTCATTTTAAGTTAAGGTTTGCAACATAGATTTACTGGTTTTGCCAAGTTTTAAGAGTGGAGCAAATTTTAAAAAAAAAAAGTACAATGTCAGGTGAGACGTCATCAGGGCAAGGAAGAAAGGAGAGGTAGAGCACATTGCAAAGTAAAATTAAAAAAAAAAAAATGTTACAATCACTAGTACATAATTTTGATCAAAATGTATGATGATTTTATGTGGGCCATTTGAATTTCAAGAGCTCTGTAAGCACTTTGTAAAGAAAAAGGGCTATTTTCAAGTTATTCTATTTTTTTCACCTTAAAATTCAAGCAATTCAAACACCTTATGCAAAACCTGCAATGCTCATCAAGTAAAATGAAATTCCAAAATTAATCTTGAGCATTCACTGAGTGATATCTGACACCTGACTGTACTCCTGTGGTTTGACAGAAGGTCAATTGCAATTATGTTAGTGGTGACGTTGCAAGCTTGTGTGCTGCTGCTCCTAAGCTTCCAAGCTCCCCAAACCACAGTACATATTCATCACCGCCTCCGTCCTACAACACTTCCCAAAGCTGCCGCTGTCCAAGTTTTTGTTGCATCCGCGAGACACCCTGACAAGAAATGGATTGCGGTGCTTTCCCGCCCCAGTAAACAGGCTTCCTGCTTGTGAAGGTATAGATGGGTTTGATATAGGATGCTGTTTAACCCAGAAACGACGCCATGGCCCCCGGGACGGCCCATTCCTCACACTGCACATCCATCATGTAGGGCAATCGAATGAATGGGATACAGGGCTTCCCCCAGGGAGGGCGAGGAGAGAAGCAGAGAGGAGATGTAGAGGGAGTGAGGGGAGAAGAGGGTGTCAGATTTCACCCATGCATGTGGGTGGAGGTAACAATAGGCCCGCCTACCACATTTTCCCACTTATGGTGCTCAATTTTTAAGGGCCTCTTTTGTCAGGCTCCATCATGTTCTGACTGCTAAACAGGAGAGAGAAGATCCGTGGGGAAGCCAGGTGGAGCGCTGGGGAAATCTTCTGTTTAGTCTTGAAACACAGGATCTAGATTGGTGTAGTCGTGCTGGATTGGCGGCGGCTGTGAGGAATCTTCTGTGTTTACCAGCTCATTTTGATGTGCCAGACCTTGTAACAGCTTTTAGGTGCCACAAGCCCCCTCCCCCCGGAACTATATTAAAAAAGCATACAACAGCACTTTGCCCGTCACGGCGTGACAGCCACATACTTGTCAAGCCTGCAAACCTTCAGCGGAAGAGGGGAGATTCATTAAAACGTCACCTCTGACTCTGAATTCACGTCTTTCATGCTGCTTTTTTTTAAACTTGAAATTAAAAGAAATTAGCACACACAGCCTTGGTGGGTTGTTTTGCCTGAATGGTCTAAATGTAAAACTGGATATTTTATGTATTAATTTGCTACTGTGATAGCCCTACATTGTTTTCTCCAGGGGAGTGATTTTTAGTGATTCTGACTGTATATTCAGGTGGACGACGCAATTCCACTTTCTTCCACTATACAAAAATGATGCCAAAATATTCTGGATGGGGGTGCAGTTCTGGCCTATACACTCATCTCAACCAATTGTGAGCAGTACCAATGATTAGAAGCACACCAAGTGACACACACAGCTGACAATTATGACCGCACATCCCCTATTGACATAGCATCAAATATCTGGTTATAACCAAACTCAGAAAACGAACACCTGAACAAACATGGGTGTGATAAAGAACCAATTAAAATGACAGAAACCATCTTTGCAAGAAATTTATCTGATGTGTACTTGATCTTTTAGTTTGGCCCAAGTCTCAACTTCTAACATGCGAGGACCTATACTGCAGCCAGCCACCAGGGGGCGATTGAGATGTTCTGGTGCTGTATGGAGCACAGATGTATTACAGGGAAGCGTGGATACAGCCATAGGGGGCGGGGCCTCGTTCATTCCTATGAGAGCTGCTTATTGACACATGAAGCAGAAAAAGCTCTTTTACTGGTGCATAGAGCATGCGTATTAGAGATTCGCGGCGGCCAAGCACAGTTGAGTGTGCCCTTCCGCCGGCAACCAACTTTTGGATTAGCGCCTCGCTAGCTTGAATGATGTTCTAAAAAATGTAATCTTGCTGCTCTTTTAGATTTTCCAACTGTTTGTCGAACCAAATGGTTTAAATCTAGATAGTGATAGGAGTCGTTTTGCTGAGGTTTTGACGCTCACAAAAAAAATTATGTTTTATGAAAAGACCACCTTTCCGGCAGTAAAACACTTCTTGAACAGCACAATTTGTCAGCCAAAATGTGTAAGAAGTAAATCAATAATGATACATAACAAATGCTATGCGGGCTTGATGTAAAGGGGGGAAGTGTCTTGTATCAACATTGGAAGGTTACACAGCTTTGTCGTGCATCACAGAAATTAATTACTAACTATTAACTATTAATTAATTGTCTCTTTGCAATGATAACCCTATTTAACAATATTAGTCAGACTGCCATTGGAAACTAAAAGAAAATAATGCACAATAGCTGTAGTGTCATTTCAGTATATATATCCCCAAATACGAAAAGTGCAGATTTGTGCTTCTGCTTCTTCACAGGAATTATATTGACTACTTTTTAAATTGTACTAGAATACTTTGATAATCTATACATATATATTTCATTGGACAGGTGACATCTCACTCCTGCAGGGAGCGACTGTAATAGCACATCTGATTGGCTGAGACATTAATTATGCACTTGGCTTCCCTTGACCGTCTCCGTGTCCCCCTTGGTCCCGACTCTCCGCTGAGTGCTCATTAGTGAAATGGATTACTAATGGATTATTAATCTAAGAGGAGGGAGTCCGCGGCGACCCAGCTCTGAACACCTGGAACGCAAACAGTAAATAGCGGTTTACACACACACACACACACACACACACACACACACACAGGTACTGAAATTCAGTGCATAAACACAAACACACCCTCATCACCATAATCACACACACACGCTTGCTGGGCGTTAGTTACAAGTCTTTTAGGACAAATATAGCTTGACCGTTTGATTTATTGCTGGCCCAGTAAATATAACGGATACATCTAATTAGCCGTAATTAATTGTTGCACCATCTCTGTTTCTCCAGGTTTTGGCCTCCAAATATACGGCCTCAGCTACGTCCTCTCCTCCTATCCTTACCACCGGCAAACAAATGGCTGCGCACGCTGAACCACACACAAGACATAACATACATCTTTTTCTGTAGCCGAGGCACCATTACGTTTGCTTTTGTCACCTAATTATTCCTCAGGAGAGGCAATTAGCCACCACACAGCAGCTAAGGCCGCATGATTTGAAACATACTACACATATATGCGCACGCACGTGCAGGTATACACAAACATTTCTGTGAACGTGTGAATGTGCTTCAGGCATGCAAACATACACACATACTGTACACGAGGTTCACACATGTTGCAGAGCATACACACACCAGGCATAATCACTCAGGAGCTTAGGTCCAGGGAGAGCACAGTGCACTTCGCAGATAAAAAGAATCTGTGAAACAAACCAAGGAGCGTATATTTAGGCGGTTAATTTAATCAGATAAATGTTTTATTTTATATGCAGAGGGAAACCATAAATATAACTCGATGTAAGTATTCTCCATATCAAAGACAGACTTCAAAAGAAAAGACAGACTTAGCGTGTCCATTTGGGGCTTGTTCTTTTAAAAATAATCACTGGCCTAAGCAGAAGTATCACAAAGGAAAAGTGAGACAAGAAAGTGCTTTTTGTTTAAAAGCCGACTTCTTGTTATGGAAGTTTATTGTGCCAAAATCAGTTGGTCTGTGAGACAACGGACCAAAAGGCCAACAGCACTTTATTGTGTTTCGCCCTAAATATGTCACGTCTCGCAACTGGCCCAGGCCTCGCCTAAACACTCAGCGCTTATCAAATCTCCCCGCTACTTGCTGGGATGTCACTTCTAATCAGAGGCCAATTACAAGTTCCAAATGGGACCACAACAGATCCGGTAAACAAAGTTTGACTGCGTTGTTCATTAAAAATGAAGCAAACGGAGTGACAGGCGTGTTGGTAATAAGTCTTAAAAACACCTCTGAGGATTTTTGAGACTTTGTTAGTCCTGAATAGCATTGTTTGTCCCATTTAAGCAATGTTATAATTATTTTATTCTGAATTCTGCACATGACATTTATTTCCTGAATGATCTTATTACTGAGAAATGGCTCAATCTTCTGCTTCTTCTTCTCCGATTGTAACTGTCTTGGGAGCTGATTAATTCAGTTGGCCTCTCCATGTCTAGCAGAGATACAAGTTTAGAAAGATACGAGGGAGGTCTACAGCTCTCCATTTTCTCTGATTGCTTACAAAGGTCTCCCTCTCGCTGCCGCTATCCTGGCCAAGATACTTGGCCAAGATAATTTGGCACTTGCACAAACATCGCGCGAGCACGCAGCCGCACACAATGATGCGGCGCGAAGGTACACGCCGACAGCCTCCTGGTACACTTAATTTGGCTTAGCACACACGGGCAAATTCACAAACACGCAAACGCATCCACCCCCGCACTCCGCTTACAACGTTGGTTATTAGAGCCCAGTGTTTTAGGGATGCAAGGGAGAGCAGATAAAGAATTTGAATTCCTGGCAGGACTATCAGTAAAGGTTATTAAGCCGTTGTTGATGCATCCATTTGTCGTGGCTGCATCCAGCAGTGTGACATTTATCAAGTATGTCCAGCTAAATGTCACAGAGAGAGGTAGCTCGCTGTCCTGTCCCTAATTAGGACCCTGAAAGTCATACTGAAAGTCCCTCTCATCCACTCCTCTACTTCGGGACAACATTGATCTCTTTCTCTTTCCTGTTCTCACTCTCGCTTCTATTTTCCGCACCCTCCTCTCATTTTTTTTTTTCTTTTTTCTCCGGCATAGCAGGGAGTGCATGTTAAGCAAACTTTGGGGTTTAACAATTGATTCCGAGATGGGGATAAAGCGCAGACAAATGGGGAGGGATGTAGGCCATCCGTCACGGACACAGGACTCATTGTTTGCAGATTTTAACCTATGGGAGAGCTAGCTTCTTTCCCAGTGGGCTCCACAAATCATAGGCAGGCAGGGGAGTGCGGCGCAGTAGGCAGGCCTGGCCTGGGAATAGCCTGAAAGCAGGACGAAGACTCAGCTGTAGTGAACAAAATGCATAGCTTGTACTACTCGCTCGCTCTCCCTGCCTACCAGCCCCAGTTTCACAGGCCAGACTTAGAAATTGATTTTAGGTTGAGGGGCATGAAAATTATAGTGTTAAGAATTTCATAAAGAAATGTGTTTTTATACCAGTCCCTATTCAACACTTTTAATGTACATCATGCCAAGACCTTCATAATGTATGTAAATTTATTAACAAAAGACCTTTACTTCTGTTTTTTCTACTCGTCAGTCCTGTATGACTTCAGTTAATATGCTGTGCTGAGGTTTTGTTGACATGTAGTTTTAAATGTTAACTATTGTTATATAGGTCTGTGTGATATTTAAATTAACTTTGAATGTAATTTCAGATTGAGACGCTAACATATTCAAACTATTAACAACACCTGTGCATATTCAGTGACTTCAGTGTACATTAGACTCCTCGTACACTCCTTTTTACCGCTACAGTACTTCATCAAAAACAAGCAGCAATGAAAGAATTACACAGATTTTTTACTCAAGTAAAAGTATGAATGTTGCAGTCTAAAAATACTCCATTACAAGTAAATGTCCTGAATTCAAAACAAAATGTTAAAAAAAATTCTCAAAGCTTTTTATGCACAGTATTTTATATAATTATAGAATTTTATATTAGGCTGTTTTCATCACCTATAAATACATTGAGAGCATTTTAATGTTGAAGTTTATCGATCTGGATTCAATTCTAGACTTGTATGGTGGGTGGATTGATAGTATAGTACTACATATCACACAAGTGTAGTATGGTTTAGTATAATTGAGTAAACTATAAGTGTATAATACTTATAATATACTATAAATGCAGTGAAATAACAAGTAGAATACCCACCTCTTAAATGTTGTGGAGTAGACATATTAAGTAGCATAAAATGGATATATTCAAGTAAAGTACAAGTAAAATATGCCATAATTTAAGTTATTTACACTATTTGGGTACATGTAATTAGTTACAATCCAGCACTGAAAAAAAGACGTCTCATTTTATAGCAATTATAACTTAACTATGAAGAATCCACAACTGCTGTAGAAGCAACTAATGATAATTGATAAAAGCCTCAGTTATATTTAATTAAATGCAATTGTGCTCATCATTTCGTTGTTATATATAAACTTTTTACATCTACTAGTATGTACAAATCCTTAACAGGTGAATTTAAAAACATTTTTACGCATGTTCGTATCTCATTAAGACGTGGAGAAGGAAGGGTTTTTCTTGACCTTAGAAATAATGTTTTTACCAAATACTCTTAAGTCAAGGTCCACTTAATACATTTATTTCTAGAGCTTTCAGCTGGATCTCATGGCCCTCATCAGTGGATGGACTTAGCTTTTTCTTAATGTTGAGTACAGTTTTAAATAAGGTGTTACCACAATAGATACATTATCTCCTATGGAATTGAGAGTAAACTTACATTTACCATTAGATAAAGAGCGGTCTGTGCTAAAGAGAATTATAACAATATGATTGATTATAAAAAAAAAATATTTTTTTAGTACTAATTAAAAGACTAATTATTTTAATTTCATTGCATGAAAATCTATTTGCTCTCGCACATATGGCTTAATTGATCTGCACTATATTACTAAATCAGTATTTGAACTACTTGACAACTACGACTGGTTTATTATAGAGCTTACTTATATAAACAGCACAATAAAGCACATAACGAATATTCTGCTGCTTACATATTAGCCATTTAAGTTCGTAAAAAAGTTGGAAAAGAAAAGTTTCTTTCATCTGTCATAAGTTGGATAGGGAAGTACAGCGGAGACGGTGGACCTGATCTGGGAATAGTCTCCTGAAAGCAGGACGAAAGCCTCAGCTGTGGAGAACAAAGTGCCAAGCCTGTACTACACCCTTTACTATTCACCGGCCCCATTTCCTCTGGACCTTGTTTTACTCTGAAGGTGAAGATAAAGAAAAAGAAATTGCAGTCGTGCAGCGAGTTGGAGAGCAGCTTTGAATCAAGTGTCCTGGGGTTCAGGTGTTCGGGCTGGCGAACACCTGCCCTGCTGGAGTGTTTACCTCTTCTATGACCTTCCTTAGTTTTCACCGCTGGTATTAATTTAGATTTTAAGTGTCTGCAAAAAAAACATAAAAGAAGCTCAGTTCCCTTTTGGCACGTTTTCTAATTACTGAAAAGAAGATCTATAAAAAGGAAATTTCCCCATATGACAAGTCAGACAGGGAAATACACTGTATAAATATGAATTTAAATTACTGGTCCTCACTTCACTCATAGGGAAAGAAAAAAATACTTTGATTTCTTTAAAAGTTAAATAACAACAGCACAAAATAACATTAAACTTTTGGAGATTAAATCAAGAGTCATCGTGTGTTAACTTGACGGCCCTGTGTTTCCAACAGGTGTGACGAATTTAGCAACCAAATTAATTTAACATGCTACCTTTATTCTTAAAAATAGAAATACAAAGTGTGTCTTAATGCAATACAAATGAGGCCGCCTACTGCATAGAGCTTTGCCCTTTTAAGCCTGAAGCCGGCAAGTCATGTTAAACAAGCTGATTATCATGACATGTAGTGCATATAACAAATGTTTTTCATTTCATATTTGGTAATTAAAACGTTTTACAATACATATCAAAAACTACATTAATGCATTTCTCTAGAATACCTTTTTACTCGAGTTTGGAAGAGGTCTCTTAGATACAAAAGAAGCAATAATAAGTAAAGGTCCTGCATTCATAATTCTACTTGACTAAAATTATAAAAAGAAAAGTACAATTACCTAAAAATTGCACTTCAAAGTCAAGTGTGTAGGATTTAGTGGCATCTAATGGTGAGGCTGCAGAATTTCTCCCGTGTGCCAGGTGTGTAGAACTACAATGGCTTGTTCTAAGGTAACAAAAACACTACAGTTATTAGTTTGAGGTGATTATAATCCAATGAAATTATAATAATTTCTGCCAATAGATGACCTTAAATCTTACCTGACCTCTAAAAAAGCTCTATAGGCTTTTCGGACCATTAATATGGCATTCATTCATTCATTCATTCATTCATTCATTCATCGAAACCGCTTGATCTCTTAAAGGTCACAGGACAGCTGAGGAGGCAGGGTTCACCCCGGGCAGGTCACTAGACTATCACAAGGGTTGACACACAGAGACAGTGAACCAATTACACCTATGGCTAATTAAAAGTCACCAATTAACCTGACCTGCAGGTCTTTTGGAATGTGGGAGGAAGCCAGACAACCCAGAGAAATCCCACGCTGACAAGGGCCCCTACTCAAGGTTCAAACCCAGCCCCAATAAAACAAAGGGCATGTTAGTTCATGTTTGTATCCCAGATCCGTTCTCATTCCAAGGTTGTCAAATACAGCCACTTTGTCACTGATTTAAGATACCAAAAGCCACCCCTTGTGGTAGTATAACACGTGATTGGGTGGCGTTAGTTTGTAATGTGGCCAGACAGATCCTTTTGCGATGTTATGATATGCCACCAGTAGACTGGATGGCACTTGGTATGGCAGTGTGATATGTGGACAGGCGCACAGTTGATGATGCAGCCAGACAGAACCTGTCGCGTCAGGTTGCAATTAACCACTATCTTTCACCCAGGAGCCCGGTGTTTGCTTCCCGTCTGCATGTAGAGCCAAACAATGATGTTTTTTACTAAACCTAACCATGTGCTTTTGTTGACATCCCAGCATTGGTTGTGGCATCCCATGATGTCAAAATCAGACGCAGAAGGACACCTAAAATGTAATATGTAGATACAAGTCCAAGTGGGAAATGGGATGAAAACTTGTGTCTATCCTACCCATAAGTTGGTCGCCCCTGCTTCTTACTGCACACATATATTGGTTAGCAGGTTGGCATCATCACTGTAGTGTAATAGCCGCCACCCCAGGTTATCATTGTTTGTTTTGTCAGCATTGTTGCTCTGGTTAGCACTTTCTGCACTGTTAGCACCATTAGCTGCTGCCACCTCAATGTTAAATGCCATGTGCAGACAACCGCTAAGTCATAAATCGAAACTGAATATTGTATAGAGCTCTTTTGCAAAATTGGCTTGATTTCTTTAAAAAAATGGGAAGAAGGCAATGACTAACAAAAGAAGAAATTACCCAAATAACAGCAAAAAAATAGTAAAAACTGAAAATAAAGTTACCTGAAAATTAGTAAAATACACAAAAAAAACCCAACTAACCAAAATAAACAAAAAAGAAACAGAAAGTAAAAAAGCAAAACAAGACTTGGAAAAAGTGATTAAAAAATGACAAGTCTGTAACATAACTTTAATTATGTTGATAATTACAAATATGGGTTTTGGGTTTTTTTTTGTTACAGCTTTTTCCTTTTTTTCTAGAAAAATCTTCCCTAGCTTTAAAAAAAAAATCAGGGTCTACTTATTTCTTGCAATTTGACGAAATCACACCAATAGGCTCAGCGCTCGAAGGTTTTAATACTTGAAAGCAGCACAAGAAAAGTGATATCGCTTCAGGTTTCAAAGGGTTAAGTACAGTACTTGAGTAAATGTACCTTCCACTGCATACAGGGTATTTATTGACTAGCCTCATTAACATGACATGTCTGTCTGAGTTTCTGTCCCTAAATGTTGTGGACAGACTTTTGTGTAATTAATCTGAGGATTGTGAAATGTTGTTCATTTAGCCGCCTGATGAACTTGGCACAGAGTCAACTTCTAAACAGTTTTGGTTTTTTTTCTACATTTAATTACTTAGAATTAATTTGGCACAATATAGACTTCACTGTGTATCTCTCACAAACATTTGGATGCTGTTTCATGTCCTGATTTCACAACAAGCAAACAACGCAGGTCACCTTGTTTTTGAGAGTGGCTTGAAAATAAGGGGAGCTTTTGGTAGCAACCCAAATAGGTTATCACATGATTCTCTGTATTTTGCTTTGATAGGAAATGGTGCAACCCCCATCCATGCCCCCTTCTATTTGAATTCCTGATATTTGTTTTGGCTTTGAGAGCTTTGAAGGTGGGCCAGCAGTGTAAAAACCCTGCACAGAAAGAGAAAGAAACCCCTTGAATAATCCCACAGGGATATCGAGTGTGGTCCTTGAACATGGAATATGCTTCCACTGGCTTGTGAGTCAGTCTGCATTTACATGAAAACACAGCGCAGTCACAAACAATACATCTGACGTCTTATTCAAATTAAAAAATATGCAGACTCGTACCGTGATTCACCATCACTTTTTTAAGGTCCACGGAGAGGTTGGATTCAGTTTTATAGGTGTGCTCTGTGGTGCTGAAGAAAAGGAACTGAGGCACATATAGGGTTCTTAATAGGGGAGTATGTTGCATTAATGTGTAGTGAGCTAACCCAGTGGTGAGTATCAGGAGACCTCCTACCTGCACGGAGACAGAGCCAAAAACAGAGCCATGGACTCAAGGGGGGAACAACTCTGAAGCCTGAGATTGATGATACTTGGGGTGTGCATGAGTGTGTGTGGAATCCTGCAACTTATTATATGTATTCTTAGATATCTGTTTATGTGTGTATGTTTACAGGAAACGTGAATCAGTGATGTGGTAAATGTGTATCCCTATGTGAGTTTATGTGTGCATGAGTGTGTGTTTATTCGTGGAAAATACTTGCATGAACATACACAAATTCAAAAAAATCTGTGCTCCATTCCCCCGATCCTACAGCTCCTTTCTGCTTTTTTGTCATTTAATTTCCCCTCGCTCGTTACCTCGGGATCCCCACTGATTCCCCCCCTCCCCGGTTCCTGAGCCGGCCCCTGGCCTCGAGGTTCCTTAACTGAATCCAGTGTTGTTCAGTCTCTGAGCTGTCTAGGGGCCCGCCTGGTGTAACGTAAATAATTCATTGAATTCCTATGCTTTGGCAGAAAGGTGATAATGCCTTTCTGGGTCTGTCTCATCCCCTAAGGAGCACTGCAGCCCAGCGCAGAGTATCAAGCAGCAGCAGCATGTGAAGGAAGTTTGCATAACCTCTTGATAAGCACGTTCAACAGTAAACACACATGTACAAATGTCTGTGTGTTTATATCCATGCATGCCTGTAGCCCACACATTTAACATTCTGATGTCATGAGTATGCAGTGGCTGGAGGAGTTAACAAAAACTGCACTGGAGTAAAGGTATTATACTTTATAACTCTATTGATGCCAGTAAAAATACTCATAAAAATTAACTATTAATAATTAAACAATTATAAAACTATCTTGTAAAAAAAAAAAAAGGGTAATTAAAAAAATTGTGAGTAATTCAGCCTCAAACACAGATGAGGAGCCGGCTACAGAGGAATATGGATGTAAAACACAATATGCTACACTTCACACTCGGCAAGAAATTAGCTGATAAGACAAACACAAATTAATTATCTTGAGCTAAAAAATCTTTATCGAAAGCTTTGGTGGTAGTATTTCTTGAGTATTTACAGCTTAAAGCTGCCAATATTTTGTGGCAGTCTGTCTTCAAGACTCCTGCAGCCCAGGTTTGTGTGTATGTGTGTGTGTGTGTGTGTGTGTGTATATAACACAAAAGCTGTGAATTCCCTCAGTAACCAACACTTGGTCTTGCCTCTCTATTTCAGTTTTTAGTCAATACGTCCTTTTGGGATCCCAGTTGGATCAAGAAGTCAGAAGTTTGAATAAATGGGCCTGTTACCGCAGATGAAACTCAGTCAGTGGATTACTCTGCCGCTGAAAGATGCAGATCTCTGTGCAACAATGACAAAAATGTATCACGTCTGCAAAATTATGGCCATTTAAAGGCCACATAAAATCTACAGAGAAAGTAGTCACCCACTTTGCTGACTTCACATCCTGTTTTGATGATTTAGCACCAGAGTGCACACCAGATTGGAGTCTGTACATGTTGTTCATTGTGATACAAAACACACCGTGTGTAAAAGAGCAACACACACACACGGCTGTATAGCATATATGTGTGTGTATATATATACACACACACTCAAAGAAGCATGAGAGAGTAATTGTAAGACATACATTTTTTTTTAAAAAGCCAAAAGGGGGACAACAATATTTAACCTTGAGCACATCAGTTATGGCTGGGTATAACATTACTGCATTCAGGCATGCCCGGAAAACCAGCTGATGAAGTACAGTAATAACCATGTGTTACTGCCGGGGCCAAAGACCACATCATCTGTTGGGTTGAATGTTAACAAGCCTAATTCCTAACTAGCACATGCACTTTTCAATAGATCCAAAGTGTGGAAGCCAGCACTGAATGCTATAAGACTTACGCTAACATTACCAGCTCTGTCCTGTTCTTCACTGAAATTTGGGGACATTTACACTCCAGTAGCTCCAGTCAGTGTTAATCAAGACAACGATACGATTGCAAGCTTTTTATCTCATAACTTTAACTTAAAAGTAAAAACACAAACAAGTATTTCAGCTAATCAGCTAAACCAATGTAAGCACAAAATAAGTCTAATCATATATTTTTTTCCTCAAAACTAGGACTAACTATCAATACACGGTGATACAATAACAATGCTGCTTCTATATTTACATGTCATCTTTATTGATCATCAACTGCACAGAATGTTAACTTTTTGGGTGAGACATGTAGGTTTAGCCTTGATTTTTGTTTTGTTTTGTTTTTTTAGCATTACTGTATACAGCAATCAAGAGTGCTAAAGCGGAAGATAGCGGTTTGGCTAACAGAAGTTAGCCGCTCTCAACCGACCATAAGTCACATGCTCTTTGAGCCCCATACTGCGAAAGATACAGGAAATTTCTTACTGTCAGCTTTTTTGGCTTCAGTGCCACTAAGCAACTTTCATACAAATGAACAGGATCACACTTCAAATGCTGTATCCAGAGCTCTTACTACATCAAAAGTCAATTAATTTGCTTCGAATTTCACATAGAGCCCCTTTAAAGATGATGTGTTAGCGTTACTACTATGACAATGCAAAGAGCAACGGCTCCTACCGAAATTAAAAGAATTTTGAACTTTTTATTTCGCCACAGGGCTAATGATCAGATCTACAAAGCAGAACAAGGTTCTTCTATTCTTGTGTCTGCTTACATGAAAGAATTTTCGCATGTAAACCAACGACATACCGACTTTGCATCAATTGTGGTTACGGAAAAATAAATATGTACATGCTTATATGTATACAAACACACACACACGCAGACTGTCTTCAACAGTAGCCTCTGATGAATGAAGCACAACATCAAAGATGACAGAAGGTATAGTCCCACCAAGGCTGTTTTTTGTAGTTTAACCTAATCAATGTTTTCCGAGCGTTTGATGCCAATGGCTTCGTGTGTGTGTTTCTTTTCCATTCAGATATGAAGCTCAGCAGGGAGCCAGTGTTAATAGAGCAAGAGAAAGACAGAGCGAGCTGAGAGGAGCGACGGAGACAAAGATTGGTGTTGATATGAAAGGAACAACATGCGACTCAACCCAAATAGCACAGATCAATCAGCTCCCAGAGTGATGCATGCTGGGAACATGGCAGTGTGCTTGCCTGTGCCATGTCCTTGCTTCACCAAGGTTCGATAGGCACAGGAAAGCTCAGATGCTACTTTTTTTTTTTTTAAATTTCTCTCTTCTTTTTTTCTCCCGTACACTAGAAGCTCCCTAATCCTCTCTTTGCAAATTTACCCTCCAGTATTTTCATTAGTTATTAAAAGCTGTCAAGCTGAGGTTGGCCTTCACTCCATCATCCCCAGGAGTTCCCACATTTGGTGCAGTCCTGAGGAGAGTAGGCATAACACACACCATCTATTAAGCGCAAAGTATATGGGGGAATTCTGCAGAATATTCACTCAGTCTCACTCGGTGCCTTTTATAAATTATCATATTACTAAAGAGGCACATTTGCTATGTATGGTTTGTTGCCTGGGAGCTCGTTCTAATAGTCCTCTATAAAGCAGGAGGGGGGCTTTGGACTCTGATGTATGCTGGCCAGTGCCCACTGTCAGCGGTTGGCCCGGCCATCATTTATCAGATTTTTTAAGAGATCTCCAGATGGGGAATATTAACAAGCATATTTGGCAGAGCTAAAGTCTATAAGAATCTTAGCAGCGGACTTTGCTGACGCTATACAGAGAGGCGGGCGTCGAGTCGAGGATTGGTATTCAAGATCTAGAGTGGATCAGTGGAGAAAATATCCACACAATATGCCTCAGTCAATTAGCGCATGCCATGTTGCAGCGCGGCATTCATACATCATCTGAGTGGGTTTAAATCCAAAAACTGACACGGCAAAGTGATGACATTTTCAAGCAGCTGAAAACACATTCCCACTTACATTGTTCCCCCGAAATAAATCCACTGCTTTGTCAAGATGTAACGCAACAGCTTGAGTGCATTAATCTAGCAGATGCATATTTTTGTTCGGGACCCATCAGACTCAAGTTAAGATTGAGAACTCTAAATACTATTAATAGTAAAGCTAACCACTAATTAACTCAAGAATAAAAAAGCACTTTGATCACTAAGGTTGTAGGTGGAAGCAACATAACTGCAGAGGTGACAGGAAGTATGAAGTCAAGAATTAAACATTTGTGTAAAATTTTGTCATAATTAATGTACAAATTCCTGAGTTTTGGCCAAAAACATGTTTTGTGAGGTTACCAAAATTCTAATCAGTTCATTCTTGAGTCCAAGTAGAAGTTTGTGCCAAATTTGAGAAGCTTACCACAAGACATTCTTAACATATTAGGTTCATAGAATGGTTAGTGCGAAATATGGCAAAATGTATAGATGTATGGATGTCGGACGGACAAACAACCTGAAAAAGACTGCTTCTGGCCACAGCTATTATGGTAGCATAAAAATTTGAAAAAGTGACATCCTTTTACATAATTCCACTTATATTCAAATAATGTCCTTATCAAACTTCCAGTGATGATGCATTTTTTTCCATTTTGTGATCTTTTTTTTTCATTCATTTTTTTATATAATATGGTGTCGTTGTTACTCTTTTATGCTCATTTGTGCAAAGCAAATTCCCCTTGGGGTTATAAAGGTTTCATTCATTCATAAACAATGTGTCAACTTTGACACATATGTGATCATGTAGAGTATTGCAGACAACCTGGATTTTATAGGTTATCATCATTTGTGCAAAAGAACATAACATTTAATAAAAATGTGATAAACTGTAGTCCTGTAAGCCTATTTTAGATTTGTTTGAGTAGTGAAGTAGTAGTGAAGCTTTTGGAATTCAGGATGAGAGGAAACAAAAGCCCAAATAGGGATTATCATCCTTCCGTTTTTTGGATTTCAATGTTCAGCGCCTCAACATGTTTTGCCGCTTTTCCCATCCTCAAGGAAAAACAACAATGTCATTTTAAAATTGCTGTGCACGGTCTTGTTCAGGTGTCGGACCCGGTGTCACTGAACACGAATGTTTGGCAAGCTGAAGTCTACTCAGACAACAATGGGCTCAGCTCAAATTAAAAAGAGAACACTGGTGCAGGCCACGTGTTACGGCCGCTGCGGCTCCCACAACTGTAGGAATCTGTTCTGGATTTATTAGTTTCAATTTCACACCTCTTCTCTTTTAATGCCCGCTGTTTCGCTCCGCTCCTCCTCTCCTGAGCGCGTTCCTCTCGGCTTCTCCTCCCCTCTCCAACCTGCTGCTGTGCTCCTTCAAAACTCTTCTCCTCTTTATTCCTGCTGGGTTTTGCCTAATTTTCTCCTCCTCGACGATTCTCCTAACAGTTATCTCTCTCCTTTGTGTTCATTCGTCTTCTATTTTTTTCATCTTGAAGTGTCATCCTTGTATTGCACCAATGCACAGAAAGCTACAAAATCACAGCACTACAACTACTTTAGTGAAGTGTATAAAAAAGATTTGAAGGGAAAGGTAATACATTTTTTTCTTTTAAATGAAGGAAGAAAGTCTGACTTTTGTGGGACAGCAGGGGAGGATCTTTTAGCTTCTCCTCATCCAAAATTAATGTTTAATTTCCACCTCCCCTTTTGGGATTTATTATAAAGAGAATAAAATAGTTAAAGCCCTGTCTCTATATCAGGGAGTTACTTTTGTCATCAAATCACAGGGTATGTATTTCCATAATTGTCTTATGTTTGCCATTATATAATATTTTAAAGCGTATGGCACCGTTTTTAAAAACATAAAATATTGATAATGCTAGGGACAGCCTTGCTTTCTTCTAAAATGATATTCAAGATTCAGCCTCGCTTGCCACAAAAATAAATTTAAAACGGCCCCATAGGCATCAAAAATGTAATTAATGTTAGCATAAGGCTTTAGTCATGGTTAAACAAAAACAAAACCATTTGCTGCAGATCAAAATTTCACTCACTATTCTAAACTTTCTCATATATAACTGAATCTGGGTCATTCAAATGAATACAAATTTGTCCACCCCCAATTATTCTCCACTTCATTATTTCAATGTCAAACTACCACCTGTTTTGGCCATGTGACTCCACCTTCTGTTTCATTTTAACATGCAGAATTTGTGCACATTTTACTATGATTAAGAATATTAGGCTACATTTTCTCCTGTTGCAGTTGCGCCCTCCCTCTCTCCTCCCCGTCTCCTCTCATCGCCGGGGCTTCTACTTGCCCTTCCTCCGTGGCGTGTCTGTCGTCCCACCGCAGAGGCACAGTGACCCGCAGGCAGTGAATTTAAACGAGGCTGAGAGCTGGGCAGGCTTGGGCCGCACCCGGCCATATGGCTCTGTCTCTGATAGAGGGTTGGGGGGGCAGGAAGGAGGGACGGAGGAAGGGGGCAAGGATGAAGGGGTAGGACAGAGCAAGGGAGATAAAGGAGGAAAGCTTACTTGGCAGAATTAAAAAGAACAAAAGGGGGGAAAAAAAGACCAAAAAAAAGAGAGTAAATGTGGCTCTCTCACCTGGAAGAGGGAGGAGGAGGTGCACGACGAGGAGCAAATTACCTGGCATTAATCTGGAGGTAACAGCAAGGAGGATGGAGGATAGAGGGAGGGAGGGGTGGTCGCAGGTGCGGACAGGACATTGGCTCACCTGGCAGACGAGTGGGGCTCAGAAGAACATGGGAAAGGAAACGGGGACGGAAGGAAAACGAGTGGAGAGGTATCGATGCCAGCTCACACAGCTAAATAAACGAGGGTGAGAATATAGAGCAAATACGATTGATGCAGTGTAAATCTGACAAGTTGATTTTACTGTAAAAAATCTTGGAAAAGGTAAGATATATAACTACTAGTCTTAAATTATGTTTCTTCTCAATGTTAAGGTAATTTAGTTACATTTACAGAATTTTGTGAAGTTGTCCCAACTTAAAAGAGACAAGTGATGTTAACTTAATATTTCTAAGTGTTAGAAACCTTTTCAACTGTGTCATGGTATTTTTTGTGAAGAGAATGAATGAAATTTTACCATTTTCTTCAAACCTCCACCCTAAGTAGCACTTGCATACGCCAGCCTTTCTCATTTTCTTCTCATTCAAGCTTTTTACTGAGAGGTTTGTTTACATATCATTCATAAACGGTATACTCTTGTGTATATAAATTGGCATATATTTCACTGGATAATGCCTCCTCTGCCAGCCCAGTTGCCATAAAAAAATGTTAACCTTGTACATTTCTGCAAACTGTAAATGTTAAATTTGCACATTCTGGCTGTATCATATCAACATTACTAAATTAATGTTGTATACAAGATGCCTACCAGCTGCAGACTACTGTTTGAGAACAACAAACCATAAAACCGGCCATGATTTAGAGAGTCATTGCTGTGTTTTAGTGGCTTTTAAGGCTTTGTTTTGTAGCCAAAACTGTTTTTCCAGCGGGAATATTGCCATAAGACCTTTTTTTTTTCCTGAGACATTGCTGCTTTTCCAGCAGGGATTTTGTCCCTAAGCAGGTATTTTGAGACAAAATATTAACTTTTCCAAACCATAACCAAGTGTTTTTTTGCACCTATGTCCACATGTTAACCACAGCGTTGTTGAAATGTAAAGTTTCAACATATCCACAACAATATAACATGGATAAATATAAAATGTATCATATCTGTGATGTACAGAAATGTAAATTGCAAACACTTGTTTACGGTGACTGGGTGGCATTTGCATATTTAAATATAAAAAGGCAGAAAACTTTTTATATAAAAATAATTTTCTTTACGCCATTAATCAACAGGGAAAGTTTTGTGGTGATATATATTAGTTAAAAGTTTTACTCTATATATCTGTAGTTTCTACCATCAAAAACTGTCTCATGTTTTAACATGCATATGACTCCTTGGTAACTGTCGTCCACTGCCAACTGAATTTAATCCAAATGAGGAGAAGCTCTTTGGTCAAACTTTTAATTTAAAAGTTTCAGACCACGAGAATAAAGAAATTGTTTGATATTGTTGGAATTTCAATACTAGAGGAAAGGGTACATAGACTACAGAGGGCTAGATGGAGGGAGGGAGGAAGAAAGGAGAATATAAGAGAGGACAGGAAGGAGGGCGGGAGACAAGACATACTGGCCTGGTGCAGAGCTGGCTGTGGAGGCTGGGTGTCGGGCTAGTCTCTGCGGGCCCAAGGGTGCAGACGGACAGAGGGAGGGAGACGGGGAAACAGAGATCAATTCTGTCAGAACTGGGTTCATACCCCCGGGGCCACAGAACTGGGCTGGCCCGGGGAGAGAGTCAGAGGAGGAGAGAGTACGGGGAGGGGGGTTGCAGTGGTGCTATTTATATCATTTTATTCTGGACTTAAATGTTACACCGAAAGAAAAAAGGAGATATATGCGAGACCAAGACATAGATATTTGTGCACGCTCTTGAACATCTGTGCGGAATTACTGCACATGCATATTTGCACTCATAAATCAGTCAATAAAGGGTTGTTGCCTCTACAAGGACACACACACGGAGTGCTGAGCATCCTTTTGTCATTGCAGGGGAGAGTCATACATCCGAGAGAGCAGCAGAGGCAAGACGGAGACAAAGACAAAGAGAAAGAGTGAGGTAACCCTGCCTTGTCCCCAGCACCGGGGGAAATCTCCAACTCCAAGGTTAATTAAGCACTGGAAATGAGATCAAGAAGCTTTCCCTTTCCGACTCATTAACCAATCACAACGCTTCTTCAAAACAGTTCAGCACTCATCTCAGAGTGCAGAATAATTGTCTGTCAATGCAGATCAAAAATCAAATCACGCGACAGACGGAGACTAGCTTTGGCAACAGCCAGAGGCGTCTGTGCGGACGTCCAAACAACAGACACAAATTACTGTGGAGCATGCTAAAAATGATATTGTGAAAGCACTAAGTATGCATGGGTACTATCTACTAATCAAGAGGGATAATTAAGCAACAATTTTAGTGTCGCATTAAATAAGAGCAGGAGATCAAAAGCACAAGGACAAAGTTATTCCAATAATAAAAAAAACTGCATGTGACATCTGCATTAAAGACTGCAAACATTCGAGAGCCGAAGTGTCACAGTCAGCTACAATTACCATCTCTTCCTCTATAAGAGCTTCAAATGCTTCTCAAACAAATCTGACATTTGTATCTTGTACCATTGGTTTCCAAAATAAAAAAACACCCTTTGAAAGTCCTTTTTTTTTGTGGTTCCATAAGAGAGTCTGGCACACCATGTCACCGCAGTAATTTAAGGCCCATGTCAGCAGCTTTTGACCCCAGATCAGTAGTTCTATCACAGCCACACAGCCACAGGGCGTTTCACCAGCATGTACTGTGCTACTGACAAGGTCACTGCACAAAATTCTTTTATAGAGGAGCAGAGATCAAGGCTTCATCGTATGAACATCACTGCAGTGGAGCAGCATGTTACACATACTGAACATGGCTGACACTGTAAAAGACGGAGGGGGGAAGATGAGAGGATTGCTTTAGCATCAAATCTGTCCTTAGACGTGATTGCTTTAATGTCATAAAAAGAAAGTGTTGCCAGAGGATAATCCAGGGTAAATGAATTGCTTCCATTAATTCCTTTAAATATCTTTTTTATATGCATATGCATTAATAATGTAGATGCAGATATGGAAAATAAATACATATTTCACTCTTTACTACATGATGTGTTTATTATGTTGCAATAGAAGTAGCCCCTCAATGACACCAGCCATCTTTTATTTTTTTGCAGTTAAATTGTTATCTAAGTCTGTCAAATTTGTAGTCTACAACCACTTACAACGTATGTTCCTACATTGTATCCCCAGGGATCAGATGTTTATATGATTCTTTTTAAGACCTTTTCAAGATATGTTTTAAACAAATAAGCACTGCAGTATAAATCTATCCTCTATGTGCTGTACTGTGCCCAGTGCAAAATTGTGTTTCCTACGATAGTGAAGGAATGGCCTGCCCTACTCTGCCTCTGACTGGCTTACCCTAACCCTAACAAATCTCTGCTCTTGCCTAAACCTAGCCAATTATAAGGAAAGTAAAGTGGGCCAGTCCTTTGCTATGGTAGGATTGGCAAATTTGCTCTCCCAACAACTGAATCGCCAGATAAAGAAAAACATGGGTATGTAACATTTGCATGTTATGATATGAGGAGCATTAAAACTTTACATTTAAACAACACTGTGGCTGACATGTTAGTTTTAGGCATAAAAAACACTTGGCTATGGTTGAGAGGAGATCATCTTTTGCTTAAAAAGACCTGGTTTTAGGGGCACCAGCTGGCAAGAAAGAAAAAAAGCAGTAATAACATAGTAAAAAAAAGAAACACCCCCTTTTTGTGCCTCTATTCCAGCATGAAATGAAGAAATGTAAAATAAAAAAAGCTTTCCTTGATACTATCCCCACACAGACTACTTAATGACTTGTAAGGCCTAATATTTATAAAAATATTTACAAAAATAAATACAAAATATTTCAAGACTTTTCCAGGACCTGCAGACACCCAGTGCAAACATTTATTCAGCACTTTTAGCTTTTTCAACAGTTTATCAAATTCTTTACGGCAAGGCAAAACGGGTTGCTTAGGAGCAGGATAAGAGGGTATTGGTTAGGGACCTGGAATTGATCAGCACTTCTCAAAAAGTCAATCAAATTAGTCAGATGAAGTCCAGTGATGAGCTGGTAACCAAAGCTCACAGGATATCTGCATCCAGGAAGCAGACGGTGGCACCAAACGGCAGGGCCAGGGAAGTGCTGAGAGTGGGCAGCCGAGGAAAGAGACGAGTAATGGGCAGAAACCCAAAGTGAATTGCCCTGGGGCTAGTGAGAAGGGCATATGGGCAACTGTTAATTCAGATCTGAGAGGTGCACTGGAACGGCTGAAAGGGACAGTTGGGAAGACGTTAGAGAAGATGGGAGGTTTAATTTATGAATATGGCTTCGGAAGGTTTGGGGTTTGTGAGAGTAGGAAAAAGTTAGCCTGAGAGGTAGTAAAGTCAGTGCGGTGACAGGAGATTTATAGGCTTGGCCAAGAGCAAAATATAGGGACGAGGAGTTAGGTTTACCTCTATATACACCCCTCACTGGGCCAATACAGGTGGAAATGTTTTTTTTGCAGTTTTATTAGGGTAGCACGGAGGAAGCTGCTTATTCCTAGGTGTTTGTGAAGGGCAGGAATTCATTTTCCTAAGAAGAAAGATTCTGTTGATGTAGGACGATTAAGGTCTTTGCAGTGGAAAGATTTTCTATTGGCACGAAGGTTGCCTGGTTACCAAGAAAAAGAATAAGATAATCAATACCAGAACAGGAAGCAGGTGTGTTGCTCTGGATGCTTGGATGACACAAGTATGATCTGGCATCAAATACAGTAAGCAAAGACGAAACGAAGAGCACTTGTGGGTTTCTTAGATTTGGCAAATGCATTTGGTTCTGTTCCACATAGTCTACTGTTGAAAGCATTTGAAAGCTTACAGTGCCAGACTTTGGCATAAGGGCATACATGTATGACATGACAACCATCACTACCACGGCATCATGGACCAAAAGGCTGCTGGGTAAGTTGAACTCTAACTTTAAGTGGGTTCTGATGAAAGTTAAGTCATAGATATCAAGGAGCATTTCAATTGTAAAGGGTGTGCTTTCAAGTAAGCTGTTTTATATAGATGAAGAGGCAACTCCAACAGTGTTAGCGAAGCCAGTTAAAAGTTTAGGCTGGTGGTATGATGCAGCTCTCATAAGGAGCCGATCCAGGGGTCGAGACAGCAGGTGGTGAATGGCATTAAGAGTATATATAGTCGTCAGGCCTTGAAGGCACCGACAGTATATGATGTACTGATTTCAAAGGTAGAGAAGATACAGAGAATGATTAGCTCTTACATTAGTAAGTAGCTGCGGAGGCCCACGAAGCCTCAGCAGTGCACTGCTGAGGCAACATGGGGTCCTGTATGGAAAAGGGATTTTGGAGCTCCCTACAAGGTTAAAAGAGGAGTTTAAATGTGCAAAAGTAAGGTTAGAGATAACGATGTCAGACTCTAGGAATGTGTCAGTGTGAAGTACAGAGCCAACAGTCTCAGCAAGAAGGACATGGAACCCAAAAAACTTTGCCTTTGAAGCCAATTTTACAAAATGGCCAAAAGTGGAATTACACCATAAGGGTCTGTCGTATGATGTCATGGCGCCCAAAAAGACATTTTCCCCTAAATTTACATTGAGAGAGAGGCATCTATAAATATTTTGAGTGTCAAAACTCCAAAATCGATATCAGGATTTTCTAATCCATTTGCTCCGATAACATTTGGAAAGTCTAGAAGAGTCGCAAGATTAAATTTCTTTTTTTTACACTATTCGAGTTGGTGGAGTGCTAAACCAAAATTTAACTGTTCAGCCAGCGAAAGTAAGCCACTCAGCCGCCTTAAGTCAGCACTCGCTCTATGGGCTGCATATTGTGATGCATATTTCCATCACTATTTTATCAATTATCCAATACTTTTAGCTAACTGTTATAAAACTGTTGCATAAAGTAATCATTTAAATAACAGTTTTAATTAATGCAGGGCCAAACCAGTCTTCATTCAAGGTAATAACCCATTTTGGAACAAAAGTGAGCTTGCTGGGCCACTGCAGCATTTTGGCTCCATCCACAAGAGTCAGTGTTTAGAAGGGGGGAAAAAAATCAATTTCTGCACTTTATCACACTGTCAGAAATTACAAGGAATAGCTTGGTAACTACTTGGCTAAGAGACACTGAGTTTTGTGCTGGAATAAACTAATTTTGTTTGCACTGTATAATACTTAAGAAAGAACTCCCAGTAGTATTAGTATGTGACATGCAGAATAAATGGAAGAAGGGAGAATTTCACAATGACTTCTATTGTATAACCTCATTTAACAATGAGGTTTGCCACACATGATTTATAGATTCTAAATGTATGAGGACAGGGAGATGAGAAGGGTCTGCGCTCTATATTGTTATTCAGACTAAAAAAGCTATGCATCTGTACAACAGCATGTGGATTTAAATAAAAAGAGAAAAAACGGTGAAGTAAAAGGGCAAAAGATAGACTAGATAAATTCACTGTCGTCTTTCTCACACACCTCTCTGCTGTTGTTCATTTGTCTCAATTAGTGAGCATCCATTCAGCTTGTACAGTCTGTAAATTCATCTCACAAAGTCATCTATTTGCTTTACTGTTTCTATTTTTCCTCTCTCTGCCTCTTTCTTCATATATTTAGTTTTAATTTTCAAGTTGAGTGGCAGTAATGTCTTACATTGCCTAAACACAATTAC
Organism: Plectropomus leopardus; assembly: GCF_008729295.1. Classification (NCBI taxonomy): domain Eukaryota; kingdom Metazoa; phylum Chordata; class Actinopteri; order Perciformes; family Serranidae; genus Plectropomus; species Plectropomus leopardus. Next base: position 15,976,054 of record NC_056484.1, read on the forward strand.
TGAGATAATAGGCTAATATTATGATTACTGAATGAAAGTCAAAACATTTACTGAATATTCTGATTTAAAAAAACTCGTAGAGGGGAAACTGTCAGATATTGTTGCTGAATAAATGTACCTTAGTACATGGCAGTCTGCCACAATTTGCAGCTAAAATAAGAATCACCTTTAATCTTCAAGTACAATAACTGCAGGAATTTGACATGGTGACATTGATGAAGAGACATATTGACACAGTTCACTACAAATGGACTCGCATAGAAGCTGGGCACCAAGTCCTCACATAAAGAGCAATGGGACACAGCTTTTAATGTTCCGCTGATATTTGCATTTCATTGTGAATTGCAACTGTAAAAGATAATGGTAGATCTGAGCAGCACAGAATGACTGCAGCTGTGGCGCAGGGAGTGACCATTAAACCGATAAACGAGTTACTCTCCTGAATAGGCAGCAGATCTTTATTTTGCAGGAAAAAAAGATCTATCATGGGTTTGTTAATGATGGTTTTAAATTGTGTGCCTGAGCAATCATAGAAAAATGTCCGGCTGCTTGTTCTCTTTCTCTTGCTCTTTTTTTTTTTTTCTCTGTAATGGAAAACAGAAGCAGCAGCAGCTGGGTGGTCAACTGTTGTCCTTCACATCCCAGTGACCAGCTCACACTGATCACTGTGCATTACTTTATCAAGGCTTGACGCGAGCACACATATATATGCAAACTGTAACCTCGCATATACAGGGAGTGGAGGACAAAAAAAAGGGGTGCCAAATAACAGCACTGCATACTATAGTGAAATTACACAAATACAACATCAGATGTGCATCACAGAGCCAGTATTTGCTGCAGGGCTTGAAATACATACGTGCGCTGCTGTTTTTAACTCTCAAAATACAAAAAAATTATATTGTGTGAAAAGCGTCTATTGTGTGAGTATTAAGGTGAATCCATGAACGTTTGCTGCTGTGTAAGTTATGTGGTGGTGCACTGGTGCATGTAGACATGTGAATTATATAAACAGCTCAAACTTTACATTTACTACTGCACCAATGCTAATGGTATTTTGAGCCCTGTCCTGCACTGCTTTATATTAAATAAGTGCTGTATTTATAGTTTTTATCATCTGTGTATAAAAGAAACAATGCTGTCACAACATAAACAAGCTTTGACCTCTCATCATCATCACAATTGATATATTAACATGTCAAAGCAGTATAATACTGTAGTATAATATGACTGCATTCCATGAAGGTGAGCCAGTTCATGTAATGTTTATGGGGTGTTTATTTATGCTGTTGTTTTCTTGTATTGTTATTTTTGCTTGTTTGTTTTTAAGATGGTTGTAATGTTTATATTGAAGTGTTTTTTTTTTCTTTATATGACATTTGAATAATAAAAAAAACTGTAAAATAAATAAATAAATAAAAATAAATAAAATTACAACGTGAGCCAGTTAAAGGGTCTGTTTTAAACTGAACAGAGCCGTCGTTAATGTTCGTAACTCCACCTGTGTTTCTGCTATGTTAACCTCTACAATTTAGAATTGATTTTAAAGTCTATTTATCCACAAAGCTCTGCATAATCTAGTGCCCCCCAATATATCAGCGAGTATACCTTTTTTTTATGTCCCAAAAAGAACTCTTAGATGTTCAACGGTTGTAGATGTGTCTAAAGTATCCCACAAGAGATCCGGTAAAGCTGCTTTCTGTTTTATAGCCCTTAACTTTTGAGCGCTGCCCCCTTAAATCTTAGCACTGCAAACTCTCTTGAGATAAAGAAACTATTGTGGATGTGCCAATTACACTATGTATGGCAAGCAACTACACCACTTGACTATGGTAAATTGTCAATACTGTCATGGTATTTCACTGTTGGAAATGTGGTCTTTTTTCATAAAACTAGGCCAGCTCTGTAGTAGAAAGATGCTAATACTTTTGAATTTGGAACTACATAACTAAAAAAAAAAAAAAAACAAGAAAAGGGCTATAGAACAGTTTTTTGAGACAAGACTGCACAGGACCATGAAAGGCTCCCACTGATGGGTGACATAATAGCAGCTGGCCTGTAACAAACAATGCATTACATGTAAACAGTATGCTAAAAAAATTATTGGAAGCATTTTCGGCGTTAACAGAATCTTGGTTCATATTTGATCAACACTGCCTAGTTTTACCATTTGATTTCTTTTTTTCCCCCGTTTTTCGTTTGCTACTCACTTCCTGTTCACAAACCATCTTACTACAGCTAAACAGTGCACTAAAATATCTCTCTGAAAACATTTTAAGAGAGACATGGACATTGTAGTAACACAATGTTGGTTTAAATTTGATCGGTAATTCCTAGTTTTACAGTTTGATCTAGAAGTGGTTGAGTGTGAGAAAGAGCGAGAGGGGAAGCTTTCTTTGAGCCTTAAGTGGTCAAACAACTAGAAAAGTGCTATACAAGTACAAGTCAGTTTACCATTTCCCAAACAAGCGAGGAGATCTGGGCACTAGAGAGATGTAGGGATGTTAACCATAGTTCATTCACACATACTACCTACATTGTTATGAGTCAAAGCTGGTTAAAAGTTAAAAGTTATAAGTTAAAAGTATCCCTTTAACTTTTAGGGGCAATGGGCTGCAACATTAGTGTTAAAGATGTGCAGCTCAGGATACATCTTTTATGGTTTATTTTCTGTGTTGGACTTTCTTCATAAAAACACCCATCTGATTAGTCAGAATAATGAGGTAGGCTGGCCAAAGACAAAACTATATATGTTAATCCAGACGCTATGAATTCACCCTTTTCTCCGGTACAAAACTTTGGTGTCACCCACTGACACGTATCCGCCTACAAACAGCAATAAATCAAATATATCAGATCAAAATACGTCTCATTAAAAACAGTGGATGCTAATTTGAAGAATAAGTTCACTGGCCAACGGCAGACCTCTATTTTTCCTTTCTTGTCTCCTGAACCACAGACTAGTTAAAAGAAACTTTCTTTGTGATATCTGAGCATAAATATGCAAAGATTTGCAGTCATTTCTCAACGCTTTCTGGAATGATCAATGTGCGATTTTGCCCAGGGTAACTGATTTCAACGGGTGTCACCGCATTTTATTTTTCTTGCCATGATATAATTGTAAATGAGATATACCTAATTGTCCCCTCCAGGCCCACAGCGCAGTTGAATGTCTCTATTAATGTCCTGTTGGGAAAGGAGTGGGTTTATGTATAGGGGGTGTTTCCCCCCTGCAGATTATTTACATTCCTCTCGCCGCATTTCTCCCGTTGACACACCATTGTAGTCCCTCTCGCAAAGACTATTTTATTGTTTGTGTGTGTATAATGTGTGATATTGGTCATTAATATTTCCTGCTCTCTGTCTGGGTGGTTTCCTACGTATACACTGAATGCTTTGTGTGTGTTTGTGTGTGTGTTCATACATGCATGGCAGGACTGTGTTTATGGTGTTAAACTGACGTCTTGGTGGCTGACACACTATTTGAATTCCAACCTGACCTTTTATGTCCCCATTGGATGAAGCCCTCCAGGGATTAACCAATCACAGAGCCCCGCTGAGCGGAGATTAAATCAACCTCCCTGAGCTGCCAAGTGATCAGAGACGATCCGTCTCTCTCTCACACACACACACACACACACACACACACACACACACACACACACATTCTCTCCCTGTTTACACATATAGGCTCTCTCTTCCTATGTTCACTCTCTGACAGTCTTTAAGAAAAGATGAAAAAAAGGTCAAAATATCACGGAGATGTTTTTATGCTTGGCTGATGTATTAAAGAAATTCAACAAGCTCTCGCTCTACTGAACAGCCAAAAAATAAATCAATAAATGTTGCAGATGAAAACATGAGATCTGTGGAGCAATGACTGTAATGTTCCTTAAATTAATACAGGAAACCAACATAAATGCCATGTATAATTGGTTTCCGCCATTTGAGGTTTGATTGGCGCTCTTTTCATTACGACAGCTCATTGTGCCCCCTTTTTTCCCCAATTTCTTTAATGCCACCAACTGTTTATCTTGATGCCTCCAATTCCCAATAGTTGCAAATAAGTTAGTCTGTTGAAACCTGGATTTTTCTTTTGCCTTTTCTTTTTTCTATAAGTTCAAGGTGAGTTTGTTCTTTGGATGGAAACCCAAATAAAGAGTTATGGTAGAACCAGAGGTATCCAGGAGTGGGTGTTGCATCTTGACACAATTTGAGTAGTGCTGACAAGTGGTACAACTAACAGTTGTACAGTACTTTCATTGTCAATTACTTTCTCAAATTATCAGTGGTCTATATAATACCAGAAAACAGAGACAACTGTCAGTCAGTGTTTCCCAAAGCCCTAGAATGCCCTAAAATGTCTTGTTTTTCCACAAACTACTGTACTGTCATAGAGGAGGAAAGAAAGCAGAAAATATTTATATTTAAAAAGCTGGATTTTTATAAATATTCTGACTTTTTCTTCTTAAAAAAATTACTTAAACAGGTAAATTGATTATCAAATTAGCTGGAAATGTAGTTGATGGCTATGATTTGCTAAGATGCTTTTTTGCGTTTTTATGAGACTAAAATAGCTTACAGAGCCTGTGGGATGTAACGTTCTTGCCACTGACACACAGTAGTACACAGTGCCCTTACTTATCATGTTTATAGCAAGTATTTTCATGTATAATGTATTGAGAGAAATCACTGAATTTTCTTTACCCAGACCTTAACAAGCCCATTGCAGCCAAACCATAAGTTCTGTTTGTACAGAAAAACAAAAGCCCATTATGTTCGTTTTAATTTGTTTAAAATCAATTTAAAAAAAAAAAACTCAAGTAAATTTATCTGGCATTTAAGAAAGAGAATTTTTATTTTGTATGTATTTTTAATAACTACAATTCTACATTTAGTATTTTATAAGTTGTTTTATATGCGGCTAAGTAGACACCTCAGAAGATGCCCCCCTCAATAAAAGCTACATCATTGCTCAAATTAATTAAAATAGCATTAGATTAAAAAAAATAGCAATCAAAGAAATTTCAATTTCAATCTACTTTTTTGCAGTACTGAAAACTCACTGAACCATGAATTTTGTGAATCGCTACATCCCTGACTGATACTGTAAATTTCTGCTTGCTTTCATATGTTTAAGATACTTCCCAATCCAAATCAGGAAACTTAGTAAACTATATTTTATAAAGCCACAATTCTTTCCCTTTATTTAAAACATTTGGCATATTCTGTAAACTTTTTTTTTTACAATTTTAATTTTAATAAATGATTACAATTCCTACAAATGCCTGCAAATGCATGGATCTTTGATTGTGTGTGTGGGATATAGAACTAACTAAAAGCTGAAACCGCAACTGTACATTCTGAACATTTGTTATTAAAATGGTAAAAACAAGATAAAATTGAGGATCAGGCAGCCACCTCTCCTCTGGCTCATTTTGTTGCTTTCCCTCTTTCTCTTCCTCTCCCGTCCTCCCAGTTCTAATCCCTGTTATCTATTTGATTGACCAAACCCTTTAATCACATAGCTATCTCGAGGATGGAAATGGCAGTGGCTAGATAATTAGCTGCTAGATAATGGATGCCTTTTTTTTCCAACAGCCATCCTCTCCTCCCTCGTTCACTGGTCATTCCTGGAACAAGTTTATAGTTAATTGACTATTCATCATGAGCCATCTGATGCTTGCAGAGAGTTGCTTTTGCCAACATCCTACACTTTTACCACCCTGCATACAGATACACAATCACACAAAAGGTGAGAATGAGCACTCAGACTGAGTAGTAAACACACACATGCATAAATGCATGATTGTGCACACAAGTGCAAACACAGAAACTGACATGCATGTGCATTAACATAAGCATTCCCCTATGGACCTGCTCATCTACATTCACATCCAAGGTAGCTACTAATTTAGTCAGTTTATAGGTTGATTATGTGGTAAACAATGTGAAATGAATCAAAAACAAAACGCCGCTACATGGCATGTGTCAAGGTGTGTGACCTTTGACAAATATGCGAAGCACAGATTGAGTGACCTTTAACAAAGACACAAAGTAAACTCATACAATAAACTGTCAAAGCTATAACGTGTTGCTTTGCATATTCCCCTTTTGTCAGCTTAACACGCTGGTAGAGTGACAGAACATTGCTGTAGACATCAGAGGAATGGTATATGAATGTACACCACTTGGTTGGAAGTATGAGCCTGTTATATTGTTATTGTGACATTTTTTTAAATGACCAAATTACTAAACTAAATAATTTCTCTCAATGATCTGGATTTAAATCAGCTCCCCAGCTCTGCCACCGGCCCTTTCAGGGAATCTGTTCTTGTGATCCTTTCCAGTGTTGAAGTTTCTCGTTGTTGATTTGAGGGGATGACTTTATCATTACAAGCTTTTCTTTTTTTGTAAAGCAATTTGCAGATCAAGTGTTACACTAAAGCACTCTCTAAAGCATAGGGTTAATTCTGGGTGTTTTTTTTTTATTAGTTTTAAGCTGTCTGTGTTTTTATGTTGGGTTTGTGGGTTTTGTGGGGTGTTGGTTAGTTATTGGTTTTGGCTTGGTTTTATGGTAATATGGCAGATTTTGTGCAGGTGTTGTATTGTCCTGGTCGGTATCACGTTGGTTTGGTTGGTTTTATGTTGGTTTATGTTGGTGTTGTTGATTTTATGTAGGTTTTTGTATAGGTTTGTGTTGGAACAGTTGATATTTTGCAGGTGTTATGTTGTGGTTTATTATACGTTGGTTTTGTTTTTGTGGTGTCATGGTTGGTTTTGTGCAGGTGATGTATTGTTGTGGTTGCTTTTCTGTTGGTTTTGTGGTGGTACGGCTGGTTTGGGGTTGGTTGAAAAGATGAATCACAATGTTTGTTTAAAGTAACTTTCAGATAGAAAACCCCTGCTTCACATATATGAAATGAATTAGCTTTAATAAAATGCTGTCTAAATTGGTTATAGGCATTTAAACAAAAAAAAGCTCACATAAAAAAATCTATATCAGTTTAAGTGTATGATATATTTAAAATATTTTCATCGCTTTACCTTGCTTTCAGACAGCCCTTTCCAATTGGAACTAAAGCAATTATCTTAAAGCTATCACTATCTCCAAAACAGTTAGTGATAGCTAACTATTTAGAAAAACTGATATTTTACTTTGCAGAACTTGGGAGTTACTGGTCTCTTGCTGCCTCGTTTTGCTATCGCTCCTGTCCAAAGCAGTACATTGCTTAGCTTCTGAGCCAACAGCTTTGAATTTTCAAAGATGCTAACAAAGAAACACAGCAGGCCTTATAAGTATGCACAGGAGAAAGGTCAAAACATCATGTTTAAATATTTATATCTTTAAATGTTATAGATATGGCGACATGATATAGTGACAATAGAAACAGACAATTTTGCAGATTTTACATATCTCCACAACCGAAATTAAATGCCAGTTGCCCACTCGTAAGTGATTGTTGGTGGTAGCGCAATATTACAGTGATTTGGTCCATACATGACCAAAATTGCTCATAACCTTTTAAGGACATTAACAAATTTAAGTCATCATTTCCACTATGGTCTTCATTAAGGGGGGAAAGTGAAATGTGACTTTTTCAAAATAGGCCAGAAATATATGTATAGGTATAGGGCTTAAGTTCATCAAACTCTATCATGGTTCAGCTGCAATCCACCATATTAGCAGAGTTTTGGTCTATCAACACGTACTGAAAAGAAAAATGACTACTCAGCATTTCTCACCATCCTGGGGAAAAAAAAAGGTCACACGTTTTGCTGCCTGGCAGTATCCGTTGGGTCCTTGCACATGCACTTATCACATTTGTGGAGTGATTCTGGAGACTGTATCATGCTGTTCCATTATAAAACAGTCAGAAGACGGGAAATTAATTATTTAGGGACGTACCATAAATTTAGTAAGGTAAAGCTTCCTAAAATAGGTCTGGCGATACCACTGGGTCATAGGAGAGCTTTTTTCTCATCATGGGGCGAAAGTATTACCCAGAGTTCAACAACCTACAGTTTCTGCCATCAGGCGAACAGAATGACATTCACACCATTAAAGTCAAGATTCTGTGGCAGGCTACAGGATAAATTGCCTCCTAATCGGGCAGGTGGGCTGTGAGGACTCTGGGCATCAGAAGGCTTTAGATCATTCCATTTATTACCAAGTTGATTTAATCAGCACTGCCCGCTGATTTGATGAATTGCTCTAATAAGCCGCTTGGTGAATTGTTAATCTTTGGGGGAGAAGACAGAGCATTCGAAAAGTCTTATAATACTGGTAAAACACATAAATAAGCATCATATGGAAATATAAAATAGAGAAGCTTGTGCAATGATTAAAGAGAGATAAAAAAGAAGAGAGAGAAAAAATGTGAATGTCCTAATGAGTAAAATAAGAAGTTAGAAGGTGAAAAGTGGACCCTTTGGCAAAGCATACAATTTAGAGTTTCTTTTGCAAAGAAAATGGAAATTTTAGTTTACTGGTTAGAACATACAAGTGAATAATAAACTGACCTGTCATTATATTTCTAAGTGCTTCAAGTGTGACCAGACATCGTCTACTGTACTTATTCATGATGATTTGTTATGATAAAAGTTGCTTTGAAAACTACAACATCATGTGCTATAAAAAGACAGCATTCAAAGGAAAAGTGTGCAAGATTTAGTGGCATCTAGCAGTAAATATTGCAGATTGCAACCAGCTGAAACTTCTCCCGGTTAGAATTCCTTTCGTGTTCATTGTTCAGCACATTATTACCGGGAGTCGAATTATCTGCAGAGGTTTCCTCCTCTCCAAAACAAACAGACAAAGTGATTGAAACCAGTATGAACACTGAATAAAGCAGTTTCATGTAAAAAAAAAATCTCTTTTTTTTTGCTGTTCGGCTCGCCACAAATGGGCCGCTAGCTCAGCACCTGCTAATGTGTGCTCACCTTTTATTCTGTGATAACTTAACATCCAGACATCAAGGCTTTGATTGAGCTTTTATCGTAGAAAATTATTAGATATGAAAACATGTAAATGTAATCATGAATAATTGTATGAAAGTATGATTCAATCATGGTCATATTTAGGTACTATCGGAGGCCTGAGAGTCCTTCAATGTCTGCATGCAGGCATGTGAGGAGGGTGTCTGAAGGTTAAAATACTGTAAGCTCAAGACCTTGTAGATATGAGTGTGAAATACACTTTGTAAGGGTGAATAATTTTTCTGTTTTAGTTGTTGGTGAGTCTTTGTCTTTGTCCATGTTCATGTTGTACCAAGGGCTTCTCAGATCTGATTTCTGTTGTATTAAACCTAATGTATTAATATAAGATCAACTGTGGCACATCAAATTTATTTTCATCAAGATGAAGATTGACCAGGAGTTTTTTTTTTATAAATCATTGGGAGCTGAATATCTACAGGGGTCTCTTCATCTCAAAAAATGAAAAAAAAAAAAGAATGGACATGTGTTTTAAACACTGAATAAAGCAGTTTCATGTTAAAAAAAGAAAAAATCTGTTTTTGTCCGAGACTGTCTTCACTGAGGGGCTGCTAACCATGGCTACCGATGCAAAAACATAAATTTGGTCAGCATTTGGTTTGTCTTTTCTGGGCGACTGTAGAAATATAGCAGTGCACGGTGAGCTCCACGTCGAGGACCTGCTTCCTAGATATAAACAGCTCATTCTACCATAACAATGGGATTATACACTAAAAAAACACATTCTTACTTTATTCAGTTTCTGCTAACGTATCCTCCTAAATCCTACTCGCTGGACTTTAATGAATACAGAGATGCATTTTATTCTCTGGAAGTCGAAACTGTCAAGAACAAACAGACAACACTACACACGTGCCTTAGTGTCATTTAAACTTCCGCGAGGTTGCTGTGATCAAAAACACACCAGGACAGCAACTCGTTAACTTCGCTCCATCATCCAATTTATTACCACAGAAAACAGCAAAGGACAGTATGCCCAAGGTTTTATGCTCCAAATACTATTTTTTCATGCCTAATTTACACATACAGATGATTAATGAAACAGTAGTTGTTGTCACATGATGAGCTCCCGTGTGTGTGTGTGTGTGTGTGTGTGTGTGTGTGTGTGTGTGTGTGATGCACTGGCACTAAAACAACCCACAGACTGTGGTGAGAAGTCATGCAGAGAGAAAGTAGTGTGGGGTGGTGGAGGTCTGTCCCATCTGTCTCCCTCAAGAGCACAGAGCGCACACACACACACACACACACACACACACACACACACACACACACACACACACATGCACGAACGCATACACAAACACACACAAATGAGTCATTTATCTGATGGGAAGTTTTGTTTTGGAGTTAGTACCTGTATTTATCCATTATCCACATTTTCTTTAAAGCTAAAATGTGTGACAGGTTGACAAAATTTGTTTTCTTTTTGATCTATTTTTTAGGGAATATAATTGGAGTTGGAGCCTTTATTTACAGTAATTAATTATGCATGTGCCTTTTCTCTTTGAAACAATGAATTCTGTCCCGTGTTTGCACACATGGGAACTGTTTAAATCTGCTATTTGTCCTAGTTAATCAGGCTGATGTCAGTCTTTGCAGGATTATTGTTATTTTGAACTAAACCGACATTGTGTTTGTGAGTGTGCACGCTTCCGAGCGTACTACAGTGTGGTTCATTTGTGGTGTGAAAACAAAATTCAAAAACAACCCAAAGATGCAAAGAGTTTGCCTTTTGGGAGATAAAAAGTGGCTGTCATCTAAAACGCATGCTTCTCTCAGTTGCACATCATTCAAAGACCATGACAAAATGTCTTGAATGATTTTGAAAAGCTGCACAGACGGTTTTGATCAAAACGAGAAATCTGGATTTGCAGTGGAGGGATGATGGCATGCTTGGCAATAACTACGGGAAACTAGAGGCCCCTAATGGCAGCGATATCCTAATAGGACTGCAACTAATGGCAGCAAACACCTGCCAAAATGTGAGAAATATGGTGCAGCTGGAGATAATAATAAGATAAAAGTTGCATCCTAATGTTACAGTGCATAAAAGTTAAAAATGAAGTTAAAGTTTTAAATTTCACATAAGAAAATGGTGTGTTTCTCTATTCTTCTGTGCTCAGTAGGTGATGTCAGATACTTTATGCACCAATACGAGTTGACCCTGACACTGCTGGCAGTTGGTTGGCTGTTTGGTCACTGTCAGTTAAGTCTAATCATAACTCATCCACATGTTTTTGAATGTTAAAAGTTCACCCCAAAATCAAAAATACTTATTTTTCCTCTTACCTGTAGTGCTATTTATCAATCTACATCAGTCATGTCCAAAGTCTGGCCCGGGGGCCAGTTGTGGCCCTCAGACCGATTTTAAACGGCCCTTGGCTTGTCTTTCAAAATGATATGATAATAATAATAATAATGATTAACACAATACTGAATAATCAAGTAAAATTACTTTACGTGTATTTTCCTTCATTTCACAATGGCAGGACAATCATACAGTTTGTAGACGTGCACCAAGTCAGAACTAGGTGAAGCTAATATGTTTTCATGAACATACGGTAAATAAGCTGACAAACAGTTACCTAACACCTGATATTTCCTGCAATGTAACAGACGTGGCCACAGCAAAGAATCATGAAGTTGGCAGCGAGGGCTACTGTATATACTTTTTCACATAAAGCTGAAACTGGTGCATTCGTGTCATGTTTTATGTGATTTTTGTTTTTTCTATTAACTCACGATACGGGAAGTGGCTGGCCCCCGGGTATTTTCACATTATCTAATCTGGCCCCCATTCGAAAAAGTTTGGACACCCCTGATCTACATTGTTTTGGTGTGAGTTTCAGAGTGTTGGAGATATCGGCCATAGAGAGATGTCTGTCTTCTCTCCAGTATAACTGAGCTAGATGGCACTCAGCTTGCGGTGCTCAAAGCGGCAAAAAAATACGCTTGAAAAACTCGACAGTAATGTTTCTTTCCAGAAATCATGACACGGTTACTCAAGATAATCCACAGAGCTTGTTGTGAACGGTTTCATGTAGAGATTTAACTACAGCCAACAACCACACCACCGCACAGAAGGAAGCCTGTTCATGACAGCTTGAGACATAAACACTAATAGAGTCCTCCTCAGCAGAGCTGTAACATCAGCTAGCTCAGTGATAATAGGTGCATTCAGTGCAAATGTGCAAACAGTGCATGAGGTCAGCCTCTCATCCTTGAATAGATGCACACTTCCTTCTGCACTGTGATAGTATTGGCAGTTCAGCAAAAAGAAAATATTTCCTACATGAAAATGCTCACAACAAGGTCTGTGTATTATTTTGAGTAACAAGGTCATGATTTCTGGGAAGAGACATTGCTGCTGAGTTTGTCTTTTTTTTTTTTTTTTTTTTTTGAGCACCATCGGCCGAGTGCCATCTAGTTCCATTATATTGGAGAGGTCAGACATCTCCACGGCCAATATCTCCGGCACTTAACAACTCACACTAAAACAATCTAGAGTGATAAATAGCACTATGAAGCAAGAGTAAAAATATATTTTTCTGATTTTGGGGATGAACTATCTCTTTAAACACCTAATAAATAATACATATAGATTTTTAAATAGTTATTATTTCTTTATAACAAAATACATCCTCCTCATGTGTTGTGAGTATAATGTTGATTTCCTCTTTTCATTGCACAAAGGAGACAGGAGTAACTTGGAGCTGCACAACATGTAAATAAATTTGAAGGTGGTGAATCAGAAAGAAAACAAAAATGTAACAAATATAATAAAACAAATGTAACAAGTACTAAATCTTCAGAGAGAAAAAAAAACATTTTGCTTCTTCTCAAGTTGAATTGAATGTGTCTGTTAGCACGCATATCACATCAATACAATAAAGTGTACAAAGAACAAAGGACATTGATTTCTGGTGTACAAACTGCAAAAACTGTATAACAACACTGCATGTCAATATAAAGGCTTTATAAAAAATGGGAAAAGGAAGTATTTTAATTGGGTCTCCACATCAACAGTGCAGCTTTGTTCATAAAATGGTAGGATATACAGTGCAGTCTCACCCAGTATTTCACAGTACAAGTCATGTTTTTTCATGCTAGTGATTTCTGCTGGGTCTCTTTACATCTTTAGACTGTGTAATTTCATCACAGTGAAAATAAATGTGTCATGGCGTCAGCTGTATTCGAAATTGACTTTGTTTTAAAACAGCATCTAAAGATAACCAATGTAAACAGCATGTATATTCTTTCAGCGACGAGATAAGAAGCAAGAAAGAACTGAACAGTTCTAATGACTGCGAGAACTGGGTGAATGCACACGATGGTGACGCATCGGGAAGATAATATGCTCTATGTAACAGATTCTGCCTTTGTTCTTCAACAGAGGGAGTGCAATCCAGAAAAAGAATATTCACTATCATTAAGTCTCATTAATAATGAACATAATGCTCGTTTTCACAGGGAAATGGCTTCTGATGCCATCACACATGCTGTGTCAATATCTTCACGTAGTTGAAAGGTGAGGTTTTTTTGAGAGCTGTGTTCAAGTCCCAATTTGTTTGTGGGCCAAGTAGTACTTTTCTGTACTTTTTCATTAAAGGTGGACCAGGGCTTCCGCTGGTGTATTGTAAGTCAGGCAGACCACCAGGCCTAAGCATCGGGGAATTTCTTTCAAGTTCTTTAAAGATGTTTTTCTGGGGTGTAAAGAAAACTAACATTACAATGAACAGAGTTAAATATGAAACTGACTGTGCACACAAACACACACACACACACTAGGGCGATCCATCAGCATAATCAAGGTCATCGATTATAGAAATACGTCAATTTGCAAAAAGTGTCACTCTTGAAAAAAACAATTTAAATCTCAATAAGACCTTTACCTGGTTAAATAAAGGATATATATACCATGCAAGGAGTCTTTTTTCTTTCTAGAACTGAGTACAAAAGGGAATGAATGCAGATATTGTTTGATTGAAGTTTTTCTGACAAAATGAATGTTGATACTGTGTAAATTGAAACAAATAAGAAACCAGCTAAAAGCTTTGATTCTGCCCTTGATTTTACTCGAGACAGCTGGGTGACAGGTTGCTGTGACAGGACATGTTTTAACAAGAAGGACACTGTCAACAGTGGCAAACTCCAGATCAGGGATGTCAAACTCATTTTAGTTTGGGGGCCACATACAGCCCATTTTGATGTCAAGTGGACCAGACCAGTAAAACCATCAGATATTTCACAGTTTAACAAACTTTGATACAGTAGGAATGCTTAATTTACAGTGAGTGTGTGGTTTGAGAAGTCCTAAACTCAAATATTTCAGTTATTGTCTGGATTGTGGAGCATTGGGTTTGTTTTTAGTTTTTTCGATTTTCAAATTTGAAGTCACTTCAAGATAGGAATGTGGGACTTTTACTCAATATTTCTAGATGCATGAAACTAAAATGCTTGATTTGTGTGTGTGCACAGTCAGAGATATCCTCAACTGAAATGTACCAGTCATTGTCTGTCACACAGCTATTTAATTTTTATTTCAAGCAACCCAAAATTTTCATTTTCTCATAAGTTAGTGGTATTTACTTTTTAATTTGTCTGAGATAAAATCCACCAAGTACTAATGACTTCTTTGAAATTTCAAACTTTGCAAAGTCATCCAGAGGCCCGCATTGGATCCTTTGGCAGGCTGGTTCTGGCCCACATGCTGTATGTTTGACACCCATACTCTGGAAGAAACCCTGCATCAGGCTTAAAATGTAGTCAAAAGTCTATGAAAAATATATGGCTGATGTGCTGACTGTGAGATCATGACCCTGCAGAATAAATAAACATCCTGTGAATGTAAATGTGGATATGTGACCTTGTCTCTTACATGTAAGGGAACAACAACTTCCTGTTTTAAGCGCATGTACCCGATGTACCCAAGTAATAATGTCACGGATGTCGTTGACCTTTTGTGCCTACCCCGAACATCCTCGCTCTCACATGCCCACAGGCGCATGTGGAAGCATGCAATTACACCTCTCGCATGCACATGCACAAACGTCACATGTAAACTAATTCGCATGAGGGTCTCTAACTTGTTCCGTTGTCTCTTCTTTTCTTTGTTCGGTACACTACAAAGCCCAATGAACTCCCCATGGCCTCTGAGTGACACTGCACACCGACAGACACACACCTTCAGGAACATGAACACACTCCCACAGTGTGAAGTGACCTGAGTCACACAGGGAAGGCGGCGACGACATCAGAGGGTTGTGATGGGGGTTCTTGTCAGAGAGCCTGTTCTCACATCTGTCTCTACTTTGACCTCTCCCTATGCTCTGAACTCTTCATTGGCTACACACACACACACAAACACATATGCACCATGCAGCCAGCTGGCAACTGAACCTATTAGGAATGACTGGACATGTCAGGACCAGCTAGGCCACAGCCATGAAGAAATACGACACTGCCACATGCACATACACGATTCATCTTCTGTGGACAATTTCAAGAGCAATTAGTCTGTCCATGCCACCGGGGTTAGGCAGCATATCTGAGCATGGCTCTGAACCAGAGGCGGAACACTGCTAGCTAATGATGTGGTGCTGGGGGAAGGGTCGCCCATGAGTTTGGTCAAGACTTACTTAACATGCTTTCTCTCTTCTTTTATTCAAATGCGGACTGAAGTTTTGTATTCACGCCTAATTGACTCAACTCCGCTCACTGGCTGTGTCCTGTCCAGTGTCATATTATGTGTAACATTCTTAACAGAAAGTCAAGCTTTTTGTCTTAACAGTGGCCTGCCACCAGGTTTCGCTCATTATATTGAGAACAAGCTGCTGTACGCCACAATCTTACAAAAGCTAATAAGACATACATGTTGACATGTGTGCTCAAAAACACACATGATTAAATAGAACAAACAGGAAAAGTTACCTTCAGAGAATCTGCAGATTCCATACAAGTAACTGGTTTCAAGCAGCTAGTTCAGCCTATTAACCTTAATGGCTGATAGTCACTGTTGCCATCACTGATAACTGGATTAGACAAAGCTCAGGTACATCATTATAGCAACGGAGACACATGACAGAGGGAAATGAGGCTTCTTGGGGGGAAAATACTGTCACTACATCTTAGGGCCTAAAGAGTAAATTGGTTTGAAACAAAGTCAGGAATAAATTATAGTCCTGAGTAATTAAGGTGACATGTACTGTAAGTTTGTAGCAGTAGAGGGCTATTATTCCTGCTTAACAAGAGACACCTATGTCAAAGAATTGACTATTTATAGCAAATTGTTACACAGGGCTCAGGCCCATCCGACATCCAGGACACGGTGAAAACATATAAGCCGGCGCATTCACTATGCTACGCTACTGCCAAACGGCTACTCCCTTACTAAACATAAAGTCCAACTACTGCTCTACGAGCTCATGGCTGTTTACTGTCCTGGCTCCACAATGTTTGAATGAACTCCTCATTGATATCACAATATCAGAAAGTCTACACATCTTCCATTGCACATGTAAAATTCATCCATTCAGACTGCAACCCATACAAAAAATAAAAATCCCTCTCTCATATTGTCTCTAAAAGTATCTCTTGAAGTAGATCAGTTTATTTGAGAAAGTTGTTGGACTTGCATGATTCTTGGACTTTTTGGGGTTGTACCCAGATGAATGAATGAACTGTAAACTGCATGGAATAAAAGCATCAGATAAATAAATGTAAAGTTAAACTCAACAGACAAAACTCTACTCTTACTTACTCTTACTTACATGGTGCCGCTCTGTCAGGTATCCTTCTGCGTCAGCTATTTACACTCAAGGATTCTGTTAGCCTGATGTCAACAAATGCACAATGTGGGAAGACTCAGCACTTCCTTATGTTTACACAAAATGAGCACATGGCAACCAACACAGATTGTTACGATGGTTAGGATTAGGCAACAATGTCACAGATGGTTGGATTTAGGCAAAAGAGGCGCATGGTAATGTGTTGAAAAAAAAAAAAACCCCTCACATCAACAAAAGTAAAGTCCACCTCCACCATCCCTCCTGCCTACCCTCCAAGTAAAATAAGGGACTCCTTATATTACCTCGTCACTGACAGCGTTATTAGCTGATGGTCTTTCTGCATTTCTTGGGCATGTGACCATTTCAGTGCGTCCGCATTCTCAAGTGACACAACCTGCATTTGGACGCGCCTGATACCATCCATCCATCTGCCGGCGTATACTAAAGAAGCCAACGGCTCTGTCCAGTTACATTATCATCTGACGCTGTACAGCCGTGTTCCAGGTGGATGGTGGCTTTGGTGTCACACTTGTACGTCGGGAGCACTGACTAGTTCAGAATGAGAATGGGCTGACTATGTAGGAATTGTCGGTTACTGTCCCTCCTACCTGCAGTGCTTGTACGCACGGTGCAAGTACGGTGACCCGGTTCAGCTGCAGTCTGTTTAACATTAAATATTTAAGTTATCTTGACATAAAAATTTGTACACAAATGTAGGTGTCATTTTAAGTTACACAAGCAAGTATTGAATCTTAAATCTGAAATGAGTCTTATAATAAATAATGAGTTGGTAAAAATACAGAAACCTAGAGCAGTTTTATGTACATACAGCAGAACGTTGCAACTTTGTTATGTTAAGTGGACACAAATTTTTCATTTTATTTAACAAGAAAGTGCCTACTTATCATATGAACATAAAACATTGATACCATATTGTCACAACCTTTCTTCAAATTTCTTTTAACTTGAAAAATATATATTATACGCGCAAAATGAATTGGTTAATTGGCCTTAGACTAAATTAGCTTTATACATTTTAGTCAAATGAACTCACAATTAAAAAAAATGTTGTTGAAGATTATTACACAACCACACACGTCTAGTGGGTCATAAGTGACGATTTAGGGGGATTTCTTTTGTACGAGTCCATACATTGTTTTTAAGAGATTCCTGCACAGTATGACTTCAAAAGAGCTCTGAAAAAAAGTATCAATGAGGATTCTACTGGAGGAATCTGAATAAACACACACATTCTCTTTAGATCAACATACCAAAATATTAGAGAATGGTTGGAGGTTGGACTGATGGGAGAAACTGCACAATACGTATCAGGTTATAATGGCCACACTGCACGCATGTGTGTGATTGGATGTTTTTAATCCATTGGTAGGCAAGCAGCTGTGAATAAGCCAATGATTGTAAAGCATGAATGAAGCAGCTGATACCATTCAGTTAATGCAGGCGTGACTTCAGCTTTCTGCCTGAACACTTACACTACACACCATTTATAAAAGCATGTGTTCACTAACTCTTCGTTCATGGCGCTGGGAGAGGGAGGAGCCTGGGAGGGCTGCTGCCCCCTCAGCTACCCCCCTTTCCGCTCCAGTGCACCCTAGATATTTAAAAATAAATATTTTGAAAATAATTCATAATCTTTAATAAATAATCTAATAAGCATCCAAATTATCTAAAATATTAAACAAAACATCAATTATAAATCAAATGAGGTCATAAATATAATTATGCTCTAATATGATTGATGCTTCATTAGAGACGATGCATGATGGGATTCACACGAGGGACCTTAAGCTCAATTCTTGCAAATACTTTAGGTTTTATACACTTTCCTGTTTATTTGCAGTCTGGCAAAGTCAACTGACGCTTATTTGGCACCACCTGATAAATCCCAGGTAGCTAAAAATCCTTTTATTAAAAATTTACATACTAATTGAAGCCATATAAAAGGGTTGACAGACACCTCAGCCCTTAGTGGGGGATTGCAGATTAAGACCTCAGGAAGCGAGCCGTGGAAAGTCTGCTCTCCTTCTCCCTGATGTGCGCACCGCATCTTCCAAGACGAACGGCAAGGTTGGTTACCACTTGTTGTGTCACATGACTCACATACCAGCTCACACATGACAGAAAACCTTGACACATATGGGGCAACGCGGTCATTTTCTGAAAAAACGAGGCGGCAAGGACAGAAGATGAGGAGCTCGGAGGGAGACA
Organism: Plectropomus leopardus; assembly: GCF_008729295.1. Taxonomy (NCBI): domain Eukaryota; kingdom Metazoa; phylum Chordata; class Actinopteri; order Perciformes; family Serranidae; genus Plectropomus; species Plectropomus leopardus. The sequence continues at coordinate 15,995,067 of NC_056484.1, forward strand.
AAAAAAAAAAAAAAGGCATGCCGCTCAACACGTGGCGAGCTGAAAAATGAACAAGTGAGTGGCACAACAGCGTGAACCCAGAGGAAGTTATGGGAGCGGCAGGCAGATCAGTGGCTTTCCCCTCGTGGCAGATTACACAGAATACACACAATGAGAGACAGGAATATGGCAGCGGCTCACTTTTTCTCCCCTAATTATCAGACGCCATATTGGCTCTCTTCAGGAAGAGAGGAGGTAATTTTGTTTCTGAGTCCTTTTGGGAAATTAATTCATTTTACTAAAGTGACTTGGTAATTACAGTGACATCAAGGTTAATTGCCAAATCTGTATTGCTTTGGTGCCGTCAACGTCAAAGAAATCTGTTCTCTAAACACTCACCAGTAGACAACAGACCACACAAGCACACATACACACATGCACATACGCACACACGGCCCATTTGGATTGTGTGTGCTTTTGTCTGAACAAAAGCCTCTAGTCGTGCACGAGCGAACGGGCCGGGACACACAAAAATACCACATAATGTAGGCTTTACAGATGCTAGTGCGTCATGACTGAAAGAAAAAGGTAAACAAAGCAAAAAGGTCAAAAGACTGAATAATACCACAGAGGAAAAGAGCTACAAAAAGCATACCCATTTTTAGACTTAAATATACAAGTGATGTGCCACCTGATTAAAAAAAAACATTCATTGCAATAATAAAGTCTTTTATCTACTGATGACAATCCGCTCTTTCTCTGATGATGAGCTTTGTCCGCAGCTTACTGTTTGCTGAGGCTGGCCATAAATTCAAACAGAAAAGTTTATTAACAAAAACAAGGCAAAGTCATCAGGGTGAAACCTTGGTAATCATTATTACGAAATAGAACTCATTTGTTCTCTCGGGACCAAATCAACAATAAAACACATCGTCCTCATTAACGGATCAGAATAAGGTGCCAACTGCAGCTTGTTATGAAATATGTTTATTGAAAGTTTTTCGTGTGGAAAGCCCAAGTACAGCATGCTCCACAAATATAACTGCTGATTTGCAATCTTCCTTCTTACCCTTTTATCCTTGAATAATTTGAATTAGATTATTTTTGCCTAATGTTGGTGCCCCTGTGCTGCTGCACCCTCATCAACGTACACTTTGATGTCTACTGTAATGTGTGTGGGGTTTGTTACCGTTTCTTGCCGAGCTGGTTGGACAGTTTCCTCTAGACAATATTGTTGGTTCTGACAACACGCATAAATAAGGGTTGCAACAAAAGTAACTAGAATCACAGCCTTGCAGTTGTATGTAAGCAGGTTTAGTTGCAGTTGCCGTCACCTGTATGGGCCAGACCAGTTCAGAGTGACCTTGACCTTTGACAATCTCAGTTCAGCACTGAGCCCAACTTGACATTTGTGCTGAATTTGAGGAAACACCCTCAGGGCATTCCTGACATACTGGGTTCAAGAGAATGGGATGGACCAGATTACAGTGACCTTTGAACTCTGACTACCAAAATCTAATCAATTCATTGTTAACTCTAAGTGGATGTTTGTGCCAAATTTGAAGAAACTCCCTTTGAGGTGTTCTTAAGATACCATGTTAAAGATAACGGGATGGATACAAGGTCACAGTGACCTTGACCTTTGACCAAATCGTAATCAGTTTGTCCTTAAGTCCAAATGGACGTTTGTGCCAAATTTGAGGGTAATCCCTTGAGGTGTTTTTGAGATATCATAGTAACAAGAATGAGACCAACCAGGCCACAGTGACCTTGACCTTTGACAACCAAAATCTGATAATGTCATCGTTTTAGTCCTAGCTGATGAATGTGCCAGATTTGAAGAAAATTCCTTGAGGTGTTCTTAAGATATTGTGTTGACAAGAATGGGATGGACATAAAGACAAGCATAGGGAGGGACGGACAAGACGAAAACAAAATGCTTCCAGCCAAAGCTATTGAGGGCATGGAGGCATAAAAATATTATCTTTTCCACAAGTCCATTCTCCTTGTCTTGTGCACCAGGAATGCTGCAACATGAATGGCATGCTCGTTACTTTAATGTCTGGCAAGACATCTGTTCATTAAGAAATGCCAAAAACATCAAATACAATTAAAGATAACTTAACAGACCCTGACAACTTCACAAACAATGTGTTCTGCCCATGACATTCTTTTTAGAGATTTTTATGGACTCTTCAAAGAACATAGCACAAGCAGAGTACATGCCGGGTGCCAGGAAGTAACTCAAAAATGTGCTGAATTTCATGCAGGCCCAATGCATCCAAATATTAGATCCCACGGCCAACATCGGTCCCATGTTACCGCGGCCCGTGTTTGTGCATATGCCTTTTCCATCCTGACAACAGGTGCTGCATCAGCCAGACAGGATGTTCCTGGATGTTGAGGGAATCCCTTAGGTCTCAGTCTCCCGCTGCTTGGTGCAGCTGCCAACAAGCAGACGTACAAAAGAATATATTGACCAGACAATGACACACAAGATTCTGCTGTGTCTGTTTGTAGAAAAAAAAGGCAGCAGTGCCATGAAATATGTAGAAACCGGAAAATAGGTAGCTCTAACATTCATTTTGACAATGTCTGTTTGCGTACATGAATAAAGCTTGAAGGCTTTACATGCAACCCTGAGGATTTTATCACCAAATGCAATTTAAAATAAAGAAACAGCATATGTGTAAGAGCTCCTATATTCAAACTCACAATTTTGCACATTCAACAGGCGAAAGTAACTCTACAAAAACTCAGTCCCAAGGCTTACTGAAGCCTCACAACTTCTCTACTATTTTCCTGAAAACCAACTTTAGTACATGTTCCAGTGGATCCATTCAGCCGGGTCGCCCCAATGACAAACAAGTCTTATAACCTATAACTTTTACATTTCAACTATTCACAGGTCTTATTTACTATTCACTTATGGATGAACAGAAAACGTCTTTAACATTGAAGAAATCTTTAAAATGTGATGTCTCTCAGGTTAGTTATCATTTTATTACTTAACAGACTTACAGAGCTTTAGTCATAATCAGAAATAATGGTATCTTCAGAAAGCGTAAATTACACTGAAACAAAAGGTATGTGAACCATGTTTCTTTTAAGATTTTAATAAGTTTGGACTTTTAAGAAGTTTTTTTTTACTAAAATTGCAGAAATTGGGCTCTTAGGATTTGTAAGTGCCTTAATAGAAATAACAAACTTTCCCTTTTGGCTCAACAACAACAACAATAAAAAACATTTCTCTTTCTCTCTTGGATTTAAAAAACTGTGTTACACCCAAACAAATCCTAGAGAGTAATAGCCTGGCTTCATTCCCATTCTTGGGTCAGCAGTTAAGCACTGGGAACTGGAAACACTTTCTTGAATATCTCAAATAGCAACTCAAAATCTAATTACTATTTATTTTATGCTGTATTTTTTATACATTGCATATTTGCACATGGGCATTTTCTATCTTTAATTGTATCAATAAGGTTCATGAGTTATGGTCAAAAACATGTTGTATGAGGTCACTGTGACCTTGACCTTTGACCAACAGATTCTAATCACGTCATTCTTGAGTCCAAGTGAATGTCTGTGTCAAATCTGAAGAAATTATCCAAAGGTGTTTTTGAGTTATCACTTCCACAAGAATGAGACAAATGCAAGTCACTGTGACCTTGATCTTTGACCACCAAAATCTAATCAGTTCATCCTTAAGTCTACTCAAATGTTTGTGCCAAATTTCAAGAAATTTCCTAAATGTCTTCTTGAGATACTGTGCTCACAAGAATGAGACAGACAAGGTTACAGGGACCTTGACCTTTGACCTATGACCACCAAAATCTAATCAGCTCAGTCAATGAGTTCAAGTGAATGTTTGTGTCAAATCTGAATTAATTCCCTTGAGATGTCCTTGAGATATCTAGGGCTGCCCCAGCGATAATTTTTTTATTGATTAATCTATCGATTATTTTTTCGTTCAATCGATTTTTTTTTTTTTTATTGGTCTAACTATTCGTTTTTTATTACTAGATTAATATCAACAAATAAACAACAAATTTACTGAAAATAACATTTTAAAACTTGTCATACACTGCAGGGCATTATTCTCCAACAAAAAATAGCCCAGTCTTGGCTCAACTGGTAATCTGTGTTTGACAGTCTGATATAAAGTCTCTCCAAAATAAAATTAATGCAAGAGCTTGTTCCACTCAAGTAAAAGGAATGTAGTGCAATCTACATTTAGCAATCCAACAGCAAAATGAATAAAACAATGTAATGTCTAATGTACTGTCACTTTTAGGAGGAGTAACAAAAAATTACTCTTTGTTACAGCAAAAAACCTCAAGAGAGAAGTCAAACATAACATCTTACAGTAAAATTAATGCAATTTGAATAACACTATAACTTTTCTCTAACAGAAATAATTATAATTAGTACATTCTTTCTGCATCAAAACAGTCCAGCCTTAACTGGGTCTTAAGGTATATTGCTGCCTGCTGATATGAGTGCTGTATTTTTATATTTATAAGCACATATTCCACTCATTTATGAACTTATACAAGTACATAGCTTTAGTTTTGAAAAGGAAGCAAGGAAGTTGAGGTAAAACAAACACTGAATAGTTGAGGTATTTCCTCATCTCTGTGACAGAGAGAGACTTTAAACTGCAGTATAAAATGGTTTAGAGTCAATATAATAATTCAGTTTGTCAGCAGTCTATTCCTGCTGACAACCACGAGCGTCACGCAAAAAAAAACAGCGAGCCACCGTTTCTGTAGATGTGCTGCAGCTGACACGCATCTGAGACGCACCTGACAGGTGCTGCTCAGGCGAGCAGTGTGCACGCTCTAACTTAATAACATAGCGCCGAAACAAAAAACAACACGCTCGACTCTGCTCACACTCTCATGACGTAAACTTCACAAGAGTATGCCAGACGGACAGACAAGCTGAAAACATAATGCCTCCAGCCCTGGCTATCACAGGCGCAGAGTCCTTATTTTTCTTTTTTTTTTTTAAACTTGCACATTCACATACACTCCGATTCTGTGAGAAACAGTGCATTAGATAATGTGTTGTATGATTAAAGTTGACTTAACATATAGGGCATCAAGTAAATCAGATTTGCAGTTAATTTGTCAAACTTTCATGTCTTTTTAGTGTATATTTTGTAGTCCTTTTATTTAAACAAAGCGGCCCTCTCTGTGCATAAAATGGAGACATGGACACTATTAAGTACACTCTAGAGATGATGCAATATTATTGAGTCCTTTTGTTTGTTCACAGATCCATAATGCATCCAGATATCTTGCAAATTCATCTTCAGTCTAAATAAATAATTAAATGTGTAGAGTGCTTAACCCGGGAGTTCACAGCGCTTGTGCAGCTCTTAACCAATCAGAGAACAGCTCAAGGCCAGTTGATCCTTGATCAATGATGGGTCTTGATTTGCTCATTAGGCCCAGATGTGAAGTCTAATTAGGCTCACCAGTCTCAATTGGTGCTGTATCAAAACACACACACACATATATGCACCCCCACCCACCCAGACAACCTGAGCTTCCTGAATGATCAATGTCTCTGTCATCCAGGGCTGTGTCCGGGGCGCCAGGCAGGGCCGGTGAGCCTCTGCGGCCAGGCTCGGGGCTGACATTAGCGGACACAGGGTGAGTGATGTCAGCCTGCTACTCCCACGGGGCGACGGAGGCCGGGGATCTGGCTCGGCCCAAAGCAGTGGGCTCGGAGAAAGGTCACTGCTCAGCCTGGTGTGATTAATAAGACAAGAAGCTGAGTGTCCCCAATGCCATTATCAATATCCGTGGCCACCAGCCGCCCTAACTGCATATGCAGCAGGAGCCACACACGCGGAAAGGAAGCTAAAAACAAACACGGGTGATTTTTCGGATACGCGCACAAATATAGTTAAGTCTGATTGGCCTGTGTCGGTTTTGTACACATTTGCTCGTTAATGTGAGAGGTCAGCTATCAATTAGATCATATTTATTCACAACAAGCGCTCTGACTCAACCTGATTCTGGTAATGACTCACAGCGAACAAATCCGAGAGGTGAAAGTCTGGGACTAAAATGTCAGCACAGCCTCGGCGACAAACATGACATTTAAACAGACATCTGTTTCGCTGTTCTGTTTCCCCACCAACCAAAAATATTTATCCGAACCACAGTTATCCCATGTAAATCAGGAGGAAGGAAGGGGTGAGGGGGGAGAAGAAAAATTCCCACTTGTATCAGAAAAGACTGCAAGCCATTAAAATAGTTCTGAATCCTTATTCCTGTGCGCTATGCTGCGTCTCCCCGAGCTCGGGCGAACGAAACTGATTTGGACATCAAAACGTGTGAGAGAAATATGGAGTTCACTGCAGAAACCCTCCTCTGCCAGCTTTTTATTTTCACTCCCATCCATCCTCCTATATTAGCTTTTCGTTAAACCCATCAGCACCAACAAGCAAATCTTGCTTCCTTAAATCAATTAGCCTCTGCATGTTGAGTGTAACTAATAGCCCTGCTGAATCCTAGATTAAATATGCTAGATACAAGCCGAGTATGAAGCGGGATAGTTAAGATAATTAAGAGTGATAAATCCTTGAGAGGGGGAGAGAAAAGGAGGGGGGGAGGGTCTGAAAGAGTGAAATGTGAGCAAGAAGACAGTTTGAAAAAGACACAGGATGTCAAGATGGGACAGTTAAATGGGCTGAGAGGCCCAAAAAAAAAAGAATAAAATAAAACCGATGTGTGACTGTGAGCTGGAGAGCCAGTGATGGAGCTGGAGTTGTTTTCAGCCTCGCCTCGAGCGGCCCAGATGGCGAGGGCTCGTCTTCGTCTAGCCCTCGGTGCATTTGGCAGAAGCTACTCTTCACTGCTGGCTACTGTAACATCTCTCTCTGTCTCTTCGCTTTCTCTTGTTGCATTAGCCCGGCCCGTGAAAGATTGCCCCGTATTTTTACACTCCGCAAAGTCTTCTGCATTTAACACTCTGACCTCCGTCTCGCATCTCTTTCCGCATCCAGATGTGCGGCGTGGCACACATCGTTGAGTGCTTTGCGTTCCACTGTAATGCAAATCAACGGTTGTATTTATAGACACTGTGTGTGCATTGACTTGGAGTTGCGGAGAGTGTTTTCTAAACCATAAAGCTGAAGCCTTGTGACAACAATATGCTGAATGCTTAACACACTCATGGCAGTGTTGTCAGCCTCAATTTTTAAAGACAGTGAAATAAAATATAAATTTCCAAGCTGTGTGTCCCTGTGTTCTGCTGATCTGAAAAAAAAGCTGAAAAAAACCATCTGAAGTATTCACATATCAAAATCTCTTAACCTGTTAAATGATCAAATATCTTCCATGACTCATCCTGCACTCAGAGGTGTACGCAGCACTTCATTGGTTCCTTAATTCACATTAATTTGCTAATATATTCATATGAAGGTTTTTAGAAAGAACCGTGTAATTTGGCACTAATTATAGGTAAAATAAGTGTGTTTGACTGGTACCCCTCCAATCAATTAATTCCAATTAAATGCTAAGCAAAGCAAGAGTGTCTGAGTCAGTGGGTCAGCTGAACGTGCAGAAAAAAACGCAATCTGTCTGGAAGCAACACACCATTCAACATATATAAAGAATAAATATCCAATAATACATAATGAATATTTGGGTTTAGATTGAGCATCTCTTCCAAAGAAGCTCCTCTGAATATCAGCAACTGCCAGTTGACTCAAGCATTACATATTTGTCCACATTTTCCCTGTAATAAGTAAACTGCAAAGTTCTTACCATTGAAATTTCAAGTGGGGATGCATGATTTTGGATTTTTGGCCGATATCTGATATGCTGATAACAACTCATTTGGCCAATAACAGATACCGTTATCAATATATAATAATATCATTTATTTCGATTTCTAATTCTAATAATCATCAAGTCTCCGGTAGTTGAATTAACATCATATTATGCACTTATTGTGATGGTTCACCAGCAGACGGAGATATGAAATACAATGCTTTTCAATAAAAATGTATTAATTCTGCAAACTAAGAAAAATACTTCAACTTAGGGTTGATGTTTTGTACATGTTCACTTTTTCAATTTGAAAAAAATAGATCAATAAATCAGTTTGTCATATCGGCAGAAATCAGCGATTGAAAATTCTAATACCAATGACATACTGACTTGTGAGGAAATTTATTTGGAAATTATTGGGAAAACTGAAATAATACAAAATAATGTGTTGCTGTTTAACCAGTCAAATGGATATATGTTGGCTATGAGGCAATAATTATGATCATGGACTTCAACAAGCAACAAAAAATAAGCCTTCAGCCTTGCTATCTCAGCCTGGCTGTATCGCGGCCTGAAGTTGCTGAATTAGCAAAACCAGTATTGTTAATTTTGGACCTTGTACTCTCTGACTATCAAATATAGAAGAGGAGGTTGGGGAGATATTGTAGTAATAATAATAATAAATACATAATAATATTAATATTCCTGGACGTGACTCTTTTGTCCTTCGCATGTAAGACTGAGGACAGACTGGATTCTGCAGTGACTCATTATCACCTCTTGAGGTACAAGCTGGTTAGCATGCTGTTTCAGTAGATATGTCTGAAACACAAAACACTAACACCTTTGACATAAGGTCAAAACTGGCACTTCTTCACATTTAAATTTTTCATTCTTATTAATTTTTTTATTCTGTTTATCTATTTATATACTATGCTATTTGCACCTTAACATAGGCTTTTTGCACTTTAATTTATTAATGTATGTAGGTGTTTTCACTGTGTGAGTGCGGTTGTTTGGATGTTATGTACCTACAGGTATAGCAGTTTTAATTCAATGATAATTAAGGCTTTCTTTTTCTATTTTGTTGATCAGAGTTTTTTTCTAATGTTTTAAACAAAAATTCTGGCCACATGTTTCACATCACACCTATAAAATAACCATCATAACCTGCCTGCACATTAATTTTCATTTAGAAATACGTCACATTACAGAAGCTAAAGATGGCTAACTGCCATTACACTGGGACTTCAGTGGTTTCATTTAAAGATATATCACTATTAAGCAATGAATGTGCATTTTCAAACTTCCATATCAGTATATGAAATCATTCATGTGAAATGATAATCTGTGTTAATTATCATTCACCTTAAGAATTTAATTGTCTTGATAGTAACGAGAGCCAGAAACAGATTGTATTACAGCTTCACGCACAGTTGGATTCATACACCAGAACCTTATGAGGGCTGTCTTTTCCACCAAGCTAATAAAAGCCTCGGGAGCTCTCCATCACTGTGAGAGATGCCTTATATTTTCCTCTGTCATCCTCAACAGAAGCAGGCCTCTGATTTAGAGCGAGCAGCACAACAATGACTTTTATTAGGGAGGTAAATATTAGTGTTGGGAGAGCGACATTCACAGCTGGGGCCGAGATGTGCTGCGTTCACTGTGCGGAGACAGTACCGAGATTGTCTGAGGGATGTTGAATTTCAGTCTTTTGTCACTTCCCAGAGCCCAATCAATTGTTCTCATCAATAGCTTTGTTCCATTGGACTGTGTCCTCATTTTAATGAGATAACAGGAAATAAAGGCGCTGTCTGACTTTTAGAACTTTCAAAACTTTGTAAGCGAAGTCTTTAAAGAAACACCCACGCAGAACCCGTGAGATTAATCCATGGAAATGTTAAGCAACGCATATCGTTACTGTGGAGACGTGGACACATGCACATGTTGATTGCTCATTATTCCCATCATGGCATTACAATGGAGCGATGGTGTAAATGTACGCGGGCTCACTTAACATTTCACATGGGGTTTGTACAATATGCTGGATCCACTCGACACAGCTCAGCGGTGCTTTTGAAGCGGCGCAGCAGGATGTGAGAGTGACTCTGTGGCTAAGCGCTGCATCATATTTTATAAGACATCTCCTCTCCTCCCATGGGTTTCCCTGGCTCTAGCCATAGCCATCAGTTGTCAGCCAGGGAGCCTGACAGCCAGACCACAGCAAGACAAGTAAAGCTGGGAAGTGCTACTGTAAACTGGAAATGATGAAATAAGCTTGAGGCCTTTTCAATTGGGATCCAACATGACATGTAAGCAAGATGCTTTATGGCTTTTGCAGCAAACCCAACAGTGGAAAATTCTGAACAATAATATCGACTATCTCACCCATATTCATCACACCTTGTCACCAGCTGCCATCTCATAATTCTTTTACCTCCTTCCTGTGTGTACTTGTATATGTGCTATGCTTTTTAGTATCATGGATGGATTACTGAATAGGTCTTACTTCTGTATGAGGTAAATTTTTGGAAAGTTAACCAAATTACAACAAAAACATGCAGAGCACGCGAAGGTGCAAAATGATCACCAAGAGACTCAAAAATGACTTCAAAAAGATACAAAACAATCACAAAGAGATGCAAAATTATTATGAAGAGGCGCAAAATAATGAAAATATGCAAAACAAATATAAGGAGGCGCAAAATGACTACAAAGAGGCACAAAACAATTATGTGGAGGCACAAAACCACAATGAGGAGGTGCAAAACAGCTCAATACAAAGCAACTGCAAAGAGATGCAAGTTACCACAAGGAAAAAACCACTGGGAAAAAAAATGCTATAAAAGGGGTGCAATAACCATAAGATGCAAAATGACAAGCAAAAAGATGCAAAATGACTATAAAAAGATGCAAAACAAACACGAGGAGATGTAAAACAACCAACAAGAGATGCAAAATGCCTATGAAGAGGTGCAAAACAGCGAAGATGAGACACAAAATGACAAGGAAAGCTACAAATAGGAGCAAAACAAAAACTAAAGGATGCAAAACTGCAACCAAAAGTTGCAAAACAACCACAAGGAGATGCAAAACAACTATGAAGAGGCGTAAAACAACAACAAAGACAAGTAAGGCTAGGAAGTGCTACTGTAATTGGAAATGATGAAATGAGCTTGAGGCCTTTTCAAGTGGGATTCAACATGACATGTAAGCAAGATGCTCAACTTTGCAGCAAACTGATCAGTGGAAAGTGATTAACATTAATATCTACTATCTCACCCATATTCATCACACCTTGTCACCAGCTGCCACCCACCATCTACGCCTCAGCGACTCCACGTCGTGAAGGTGAAGGGTTTTCCAAATGACATCCTCAGGAGTCCCCTCCCACTCGTTCTGTCCCTCCTTCACAGCCGCACCAAATAAAGCACCATTTCCCTTTGTAATGGCTGCCGTGACGGCTCTGAGATTAGCCTAGATAAATATAAAGACCGTCGCTTTTACTACATGGCTCATTGGCGTGGCAGATGACAGTTATTACATGCTGCGGGTTAAGAGGAGGAATCCATAGAAGAGAGCACAGAGAAATGGCAAAGGCAGATGGATGATAATGGCAGAGCAGATGTTTTTCTTTTCTTTTTTTCTCTCGAAAGGATGAATAATAAACATTTGCTTAATGATTTTCTGAGCAGACTTTTGTGTAAGAGAACAGCAGTGGTTCCCACAGAAAACTATGATCAGGAGGAAGGTGAGAGAATTGACAATTTCTGTCATCTCGCTTGTTAGGGAATTAAAATATTTCTGGAATTCTCCTCACAAGCATGCTTCAGATATGAGATTGAGCAATGCTTCTGTGTATTAAAAAAAAATAACTGTGACATCTACATATGAGGATGTCTGTTTGAAATGCATGCTTTGCTTTTACCTACTGTGGGGAGGAGGAGACGCAAACACATAGCCTGAGGGGTTTTGTAAAATAACTGATTGGGTGAATCACTGGATACATTTCAGTCAAGCAGGGTTAAGAGAGCGTTAAGCCAGACTGCGGGCTGAGAGGGGGGGTTCACACTGGCTCCAGGGGCTGCTGTTGGGCACTGCAGCTGTCTGGGTTGTGTCATGACCCATCCAGCAGTCAGTCACTCAAAATATGCTCGCCACAATGTGAGTGTCTTTATGTCTAACAGCTGGAGTTTGATATGCAGCCGTGGTCCAGCCGAGTCAAACACAATGCATAACGCGTGATATCTGCACACAGCTTCAATTGTACAAACGCGTTCCCTCTCATTTGTTCTGTTAGACAGAATGGCAAAAAAGCAACTGTAACCTTGGCATTGGTGGATTCGATAATTATCTCCCAATTGGCTGCAGCTGTGGAGCTCCAATCAGACTGTGAGGGTGTCAGGTGTGTTGCTGCTCTGACTACAGTATTTGCTGAATTTAACAAAAGTGTGAAAGAAAATCAAAAAGTAAGCATAAAAAAAAATGGATGACACAGTCAAAAAAAACATTTTGCCTTTCTTATTCATTCTTTTATCACAGACAAGAAATTTCAACCCCTCTATCCAATCTTTAAATTCTTCTAGATACGTTTTTTAAAATTTGATTTCTTTTCATTTCTTTAATTTCTTTATATTTCTTTTTACTTATTTTTTCTTTTCAATGTATGTTTTACCTTTTTTTCTTCTTCTTTTTTTTTTCGTTGTTGTTGAGGGCCAGAAACCTATTAGTAATTGATATAATTTTAATTTCTGAGTTGTAGCAGGCTAGTTTCTATTTTATTTATTTATTTTTTTAACTTTGGACGCAGCCAATATAGCCGTTTTCCAGAATCCTCCATTCCTAATGCTGGTCAATCATAACCATCTCTGACTGTAACTCATATTAAGCATACAGCCAGCAGCAAATTGGCTTTTTTTAGCATATAGACTAAAAGCGGGGAGAAACAGAGCTCAAAGATTTAAAAAAAAGAAAGACCTTAAATTTTAATCTATGGGCAATGGGCTTTTTCAGAAGTGGTGATGGGCTAGTTTTTTAGCCTTTGGACAGAGTCCTGCTTCCAGTCTTTAGGCTCAACTAAGTTAACTACAATGTTGCCTACCCTTTTTCAATCAAAGTAGCTTGTACTGGCTCCAAAATTACAAATACCTGCATATTGTTGACCCCATCACGCATTATTGAAAGCATTAAAACTTTGCTGTATTAGATTCAACACAACAATCCTTAACAAAACATTTGAATGGTATGAGAGCTATGGCGGTTATGCTATTGTGCACCAGAGAGAAGAGCTTCACATTAACCATTAGAGTCACTATAGTTCAACTCCCACCGCAAGTGGCGTCTTCTCTCCTGCTTGTCACTCCACGGCACAAGAGCAGAGAGGAGAGAACCCTCACGCAGATGGCGAAAAAGCCTTGGACTGCGATTACTCTAAACAGCATGCATGGGAATGAATTACAATATAGGCTATTTCTTTCTCTTTTTTTGCAGATGATCTGAATAAATTGCTAATTATGTCGCTGGTTACTTTTTAGAAATAAAGCCACCAACAGAGTCGGAATATAGCGACAAAGTGGCCAAGTTGGCAACACCGGCTAACTGACTCCTGGCTGTAGCCTCGGAGTTTGCAAATAGACATCAGAGTGACACCGATCTCATCTAATTAACAAGCACAATTCCTTAAATATCAAACTATTTTATACAAGAAGAAGATCTCAAGTACTGTGAAAACTGCCTAACTTTGCAGATATTAATACTGCAATGTACTGTTAACTGTTAGAGCAACAGCCTGGGAAACATGTTTTTGCAGATAAATAGTTGTTGCATATGTTCAATGCATACCAGGAGGCAGTTTATTAACTTCCAGCGAGGACATGGACAAGACATGGTGTGTTACTGTGCTGGTTCAGGTCTGATGTGAGTTTCGTGATCTGTCCACAGGCCGTCTGTTCAAGTACAGATGAAAACAGAAGGCTTTGGCAGGCACCATGATCTTTCTAGCAGTACGGACAAGACATAAAACTTGCTACTGCTGGGTTCCTTAATCACTCAGTCATTGCATATGATGTTTTCGACAGGCACGCAGAGCACAAGCAATATTTTTAGGTTCTGCCAAAGCCATCTGAGATAATGCAAGATGTTACAGCTCAGGTGCATTTGAGAGTACTGCCTTTCTACCTGTGTACTCTCGACTTGTTTGTGTCTAGCCTAACAAGATCTGTACAAGGCTCCCAGCTCTCTGGCTTGTTTTGCGGATAAGATCTGACTGCAAATTCTTTGTTGGCGTTCAACTGAAATTCACCTCATTTGCAATAAACTTTATCAAAACAAACAAAAATGTACTGTAAAACAACTGAAAAACAGAAAGAAACAGAAAGAACAGAAAATGTGTCCCAACTACAAAACCATATTGCAGACTGTTTTACTAGGCCAAGGAAGAAGAGTTATATTAATAACTGTTAGCACAAATGTCTTTTTTTACAAAGCAACCAAGATTATTTATCTTGACCTCGAAAATATGATCATATTCCTCACACAAAAAAAAACCTCTCAAGTGTATTAATTAAGAAAAAAGAATGAGCCTTTTTATAGTGCTATTCACCTCTGAAGGTTTCCTGAAAGCAGTTTTAGCGAACCCCCATGTCAGGTTTTCTCTCTATTTCCCGGCTTATTCTGAAAAGTAATTGGGGATAATGAGCTGTAATCCATTTAAAGCCTGAGCACACTTGTTCAAAAACATGTACGACACTTCTTGCACAGTCCCCTGACAGGTGTTGCACGGGCTTGTACCTTTCGCTCTCTGTGACAGAGAGACTTTAGATGCCAAAAAATACAGTGTGACGTGCCAAAAAAAGAGGATTATCATGTTTGGAGGCAGCTGGGATTGAAAGTGACTATAGAGGATTTTAAGTTACTTTGTTACAAAACATATAAGGACATGCACAGGTTCTTAAAGTATGCAGCTTTTCAGCATTTTCTCACTTTGCAGCCTTGTCGTGCCACAGCTCAAAATCGCTCATACAATATGTATTGATACATTCTCCTGGCGTTTTTCCCATCACCCCCTGCGAAGCGTTGCAAAGCTGCAAGTCTGTTCACTCAATGCAACAATCAGAAATGACCTTAATGTTGACAACAAGGACACCAGCAATGGATTACTTGTCAATTTGACTGCATAACAGAATCATGGAGTTGGAAGATGAATTACCCTGTAAACCAGCCAAGACAAGTGGTGTGTGTGTTCATTTAAACTCGATTTATGTATTTAACGGCTTACGACGGGGTGTACGTGACAGAGTGCCACCAGGCGCTTAATTCAGATGTATTACAGCTAACGCGGAGCACTTGTGACTGACAGGCAAAACATAACGCTTGGAAACAATTATTCATGAGCCCTGCACAATTCTGTGTTAGATGACCGCTCAGTTTGATGATGAATGCTGCTTTTTTAGCCCCAAATTAATTTTCCCCATCTGCATCCATGAACATCTATTTGTGAATGCGTGCAGCGGTGGTAAGTTATGCTGATCCTTTCCTTTGATAAGTGCCCTCAGTGCTACCATCATTGTCGTCTACAATGCTGCCGCCGTTGCTGATTTAATCATAGCCTGTCAATGTGTCCACACATGCTGGCGCTTTGTGTTCCACATTGATCATTAAGTGTTGCAGACCGTCTGCACCTAAGGAAGGCTACTTTTCATCAATATGTCAACAGCGATGACAGGCTCGTCCCTGGGAAATGTCCGCACTGTTTGGCCACATTCATGCATGGAAAACATTCTACTTTATAAATTCTCATACCTCCTTCATGTGTGTACATGCCATGCTTTTTAGTATCATGGATGGATTAGTAAGCAGGTCTACCAGGTGCAGGCCAGGGGTCTGGACCACTACCTTTGTATGGAAAAACTTGTTGGAATGTCAATCAAATGACAACAAAGAGATCGAAAGCTACAAAAAGACACAGAATGACCACAAGGAGGTGGAAAAAAAACTCAAAGAGATGCAAAACGATTAAAGAGAGGAGAAAAACAACAACAAAGACACGCAGAACAACTATGAGGAGCCATAAAATAAACACGAGGCAGCACAAGAAGACCGAAGAGGCGCAAAATAAGTACAAGATTATTGAAAACAACTATGAAAGGGTGCAAAATGACCACTAGGAGGCACAAAAGAACCACATGAAATGCAACACAACCATAAAGACACGTAAAACAACTACGGAGAGATATTAAATCATTAAATGATGCAAAACAATTGTAAAAAGATGCAAAACAACCACAATCAGTTGCAAAATGACCACACGAGGTTGAAAAAGGACCACCAAGAGATGTTGATGACCACAAACAGACACAAAACTACAATTGGGTCCATGGATGTAGGCTAGTAGAAACTACAGATTTTTTAACTTTTTTAAATTGATTTTATTTTCTATTAGCATAATTCAGTTTCTAAATGAGCTCTGCTTCTTTAAGACTGTCTCATAGTCGGCACAACCCCCTTTCAAAAGTTTCTACACCCGTCTGTGGTCACATGTATGCAAATGTGCTTTAACATACGCAAAGACATCCGGACTGAGTCGTGTTTGTGTGTCTGTGTGGCGCACACTATTTTCCGCATGGCCACTTATCAGTTTAATATGCTCCACTCACCTCTTGATTCTGTCCCTGTGCTCCACCACGGCCTGTCACTTCATTCCCGGTGGTTGCGGCGGCGGAGCATGCCACACCACGTGCTGCGCCTCCACGCCGCCTTGTTATCTGATATCTCTCTTCCTTACGCCTGATCTTCTGGAACCTTCATCAAGTAGAGGGAAAGGGATGCACAAACAAAAACAACATCATTAAACTCCGAAATTCTCTCTTATTCATTTGAGCATTCAGGCTTCACGCATCACATCTACTTAGAGGAGGCAAATTGATTCAATTTGCCGTGTTTGCATCACGCTTAATTCAGCGGCCTCTCGGTGAGCTGTAAAACATGCGTCGTCAAGGAGATGGTTTTATTTGGACTTTTTTTTTCTCCACTTTAACCACAAATGTGTCTTCCTATGAAATCTCATTTATTAATGTAACTGAGCAGATGAAGGCAGCGGGGGGAAAAGGCAGCAACAAATAAAGGCTTGTGATGAAAAGCTGTAGATTAGGTTGTCAAAAAGCTAAAGCGCTGATTTATCTGATGTAATGATTGTTTAAGCTAAACAGCAGATGCATCGCTCAGAAAATTACAGTCCTTAGAAACTGCTGTTAAATAAGTGTGATAAGGATACAACACTTTAAACCCTTTGGCAATTAAAACAAAGCTGTTAACCATACAGCCAGACTGCCAATTACACAGACCGAGCGCAGTACAAAAACTGCCAAATTATAGACTTCCGTTTTAGAAATTTAAGATAAGTCATTTCAAAACATGTTATTTATTTTAATCACAGCTCAAAATACGGTGACATCTAAGATTCAGTAAAATTGTATAAACATATGTCTGATCAGTTGCAATTTGTGATTTTAGCACATTTTGACCCGAAGCTAGAAAAAGTTGAAACAATTTACTGGTTTATTGATTATTCAATCCAAAGAATATTAATCTATTTTGATAGTGAACTTAACATTCATGTATCAAGCAAAAGTGCAGAATATTCCCAAGAATATTTGTTGCTTTTCTTTGTCTTATATCCAAGACATTTTGAACAAATTGCCAATGGCTCCTTATAAACAGGCTGACTATTATATAATGATATATTATATACTATTACTGCCAATAGATGCCCCTAAATACCACAGTTTTACACATACAGGTTACAGGGCAGCCATAATGACTACACCGCCTGTTTGAAATGGGGACAGTGGTTATCTAGCTAGCTACAGCACATAGCATACTCACTGGAGATTTCAAGGGCTGCATCAGTTTCTGTCCATGTTTTTTTTCTTTTTGAAGGTAACAATCTTGCAAATAGTGACCCTTGAAGTTCCCCAATCTATGCAAAATCTGATTCTGTTGCAGAAAAACTCTCTGAGACATTGTCTTTAGATGTCAATGAGTGTCAGTTTGTATATTTTCAAAGTATACTTGTGTATGGTAAGCATCAGTCACTTATAAGGCATTGATTCTTAGAAATGTGTGAAAATGTACCTTACTTTTTATACATAAAATGAAAACTTTTGATACTGAATGGACTGCTATAGCACAATATGAGACCTTGATTGTCGATGTGTATATTGGTGAGTATAGGTATATGTAGAATGCATTATAAGCCCCGTCAGCCAACCTCTAGTTTATAACTAATCAAGAGCATCCATAAGCAACTGACCACTTATATATCATTATGTCACGTTTATGATATTATATGATTGCTGATATAGTGCATCACTAAGCATTATGTAGTTTAATAAGTGTAGTCATAAAGCATTATAAATGCATTATAATTCACTACGAATGCCTTCATAATGCATTATAGAAAAATATAGAAAAAGTTTGCTAGCTGCTTGATACCTTAGAGTTTGCAAGCTTGTTAGCTTGGTTTCTAATGAAATTATGAATTCAAGCAGTCTAGTCAAGAGACTATTTCTCTTCTGTTGGAAATACAATTTGTGCAACACAGCTGAGAAGCTATTTTGGACTTCCTTTGGTTTTGCAAAGGTCAGCGTTGTCAAGACAGCTTGCTATTGGTCAAGAGTGATGTAAGAGAATTGTTAACCAACTTGAAATAATTATTTCAAGCGGTAACACGTAAACAAAAGTTTACTCAACTCGATTTCCAAGCATTTGTGTCAACTGAACTTGATAACTTGGTGTAAAAAAAACATAATCCCTTTATGTGTTACTGACTGTAGTAATTATTTTAAGTTAGTTTAACAATTCTTTTTTTTCAGTGAACAAATTTCACCGTTTCAATGGTGCTGTGACCAGGCCTTTCCTGAAATAAACTGTAGATCCAACAGTGAATATAAGACTCAGGGCAACACCAGTCTCCATCTTCAACTTCTTGAGGCCACTCTTAAACACTCTCAACTTTGATTTCCTAGAATATCAGAACCTCCGCTCACCCCGACGTTCATTTTCCCTGAAGAATCCACCAGAGCACCTAAAGCAAGGCTAAATCAATAGCATGTACAGGTTAATAGCAGTCGTGTTTTTGTAAGCCGGCACATCAACTATTAATTAGCTGGTGATTAGAGTCAGCTGGCAAGAATGATTCACAGCCCGAGGAGGCTATCGTCCTTGTGCTCCGCCAGGATAAATCAGCCAGTATTAAAGACGTGGGGGATAAAAGATCTCCCTCAGTATGTATCTGCGTGTCCTTTATAGAAGTACAATTGCGAAACAATAGAACAAAAGAACAAAGAATTACCATTTACATCAAAACAAAGGCGTCTGTGTCTGACCTGAGAAACATCAATCACACATTTCAAACAGCTAAGACTTGATCTCTGTGCTCCCACTCTGGATAAGTTTGCTCTCTCCAAGACAACTCAGGGAAGAAATGTTTTGCACAAGGACACAAGCATGGACTTGGCATTGATTTTAACATCATCCAAAGAGACTGAGGCAGTAATAAATATAGAGGAACAGGAGAAAACAGAGGGTAGAAATAATGTTGGTGGCTGCTTTGATAAATGGATTGAAAAGGCTTGGAAGCTAACAAATGAGAAAAAAAGATGTTTGCTAAATTTCAGAGTCCAATTCTTGTGTGGATGCCAATGACTTGGCCACTGCACACCCACCACAAGACAGCGGGAACGTTTGATCGGTCCCTTTCCGTCCACTGCTCTCCAATTCTTCGTCTAAATGAATCCCCTGCAGCTAAGAGACAAATTCTCCTTCTTCTTCTTTTGTAGGATGTTGTTTTCACTCTTTGGCATTCGTTTTTCAACGACAGATAATTGGAATGCACACCTCCATATTCAAGATCCAAAGTGGAGAAAAACAGAGAGGATATTGGATTGCAAATCAAGTGTTTATAGTGTCTGCTTCCTGTGTGTTTGTGTGGTTCAGTGTTTGGTATAATTACAAAGCGTTTGTGTACAATGCAAGAAAAAAGGGTGCCATAACTCCCCAGGAAGAATTGTTTTTATAGATAATTCTTTTAGAGTAAAATGTTTTGTTTTTTTGGAAGTTCATTTTATCGACTCATCTGTGTTTTCTAAATCTTTTCAATGATGCGCGCATTGTATTTGTAAAAATGTATTTCTTAAAGTGCGTGGATCAAGCATAAAAGTAACAAATCACAAATAAAAACTAGCGCTGTCTCACAGATCAAAACCCCCCGTCCCCGAGGGTCTCATACTCAAAAGCAACGCCTACCCCAAATAAACATCATCACAAAGACGGCAGCGACATAACAGAAGATGAAAAGAGGACATGTGTCAAATACAAATCATGTTTCCGGCTTTGGAAGGCAGAGTGCGGTGTAAATGGATCAGGGACCCCTCAAAAGCAATTACTGCTATGATTCCCAGAGTGAAAAACAGGTGTCAAAAGATCCAAACCTCAGAGGTCAGATTTCATATTCTATCTGTTGTTTGAGTCGGCAATAAATCAAGTTTGAAACATGGATGATGAGGGAGATGGGTTTTGTTTGCGAGAACACTGGAGTGACATTCTTACTTTTATATGCAGTGGGTAGAATATGACTGCATTTACAGCTTCAAATCACTTTCAGCACACTTGTTAACACATTTTTCTTTTGCAAAACTTTTGAGGCCAACTTCAGTGAAAATCAAGTTTTCAACCTTTTAAACACATTTTTTATATGCTACAAGAGATATGAGCAAAATAAGCAGCCAATGCCGTGGCTTAGGATTTCTTTTTCTGGGAACTGCAGTGTACAAATGAGTTTCAAAAACACAGATTCAGACAGCCAGGGTTTGTTACATCACAAACCCAAGGAAACAATCCTGTCAACTAAAGACCGCACACAATGACAAATAATGACAGCTTTAACAGTTTTTTTTCTTATAGTGTGAGGTGTGCAACGAGATGACCAACACAGCACATCACACACTGACAGATTCTGTCTACCAACAACCAGAGACTTGACTCTCAAAATTCAAAATATCGTGTGGTCATACGTGAGTTTAGAGTAAGCAAACATGGCGGACAACGAACTAAATGTAGCTAGCTGTTAACTACCTGGTACATCCGTTGAAGTAGCAATTTTTGTCCAACTATCCTTGTCAGTTTGATTGTGGTATGTTTAACAGGAAGCTTTGTACAAAAACTTGTGTTTTTGCCACAAATCAACAAGTTGGTCCTCCATTTCTTCAGCTCATTTTATGCTTTGCGTTTATCACCGTCACCATGTCTCTTTGTTTGTTGTGCTTCTGTCTTCAGTCGTCTTGCTTCCTGATTGGCTATTGTTGCGTTCCAAGTGTCAATCCACAGAGTGTGTGCTCGGCTGTTCTCGGTGTTCCCCCCACACAGCAGAAATTTCTATCCTGTTGACTAATCGATTAAATATCACAAATTCAATTAAATTCTTAATGACTGATTCATTGGTTGTCGATTAATTGTTATTTTTCCTAGTTAATAGTATACCTAAAGAGTGCATATTTTAGAGTGTTTAATTGAATGAGCAGGATAGTATTCCATCATCGCAGGAGTTGGAGTCTGGGGCTAAAGGGGAAATATGATAAAGTTACCATGAGCTTTTATGTAAACCTAAAAGTGAAAAGGGGATCAGAAGAAGCCCATGGCTAATGTTTTGCCCCTGGCCACCCTCACAGGTTAATCCTGGTCTTTAGGAGGTCTCACTTTCCAGATAGAAACCGATGAGTGTTCTGAGTATGCACCCTTAAGCAAATCCATTTGAAGGTATATCACCTACCACTGATGCATCAATATAAATCTGACGCACAACATGACAGTTTTTTCATTAGACAGATGAGATGGTTTTACACCTCTGATGGATGGCAGATTTGTGGCTTGGTTATAGGGCAGCCATAATGACCAACAGTGAGTGCACGCTGTTCCAGGCCACCGCTTTTGATTCCCTGTACAATCCCACGGCGACATTACATCCCCCGTGCGCAGAAGTTGTATCAAGGTCGTTTCAAATCACCCCCGTCCCCATTAAAGCGACAAGTTCAAACCCGATGCATCCCCGTGCTGAAGACGGCGACATAAATAAGCTTGGTTGACGAGTGAATATAAAGCTTCTGAGTGGGTGGGAGGAGGGGGTGGAGGGAAAAGAAAATATTTTTTCACCCTTTAATGGAGCCGTCAACAATCACTTTTCAGCAGAGAGATGGAGTCACAAGGCGGATGGCGGTTTTGTGGTCAAAGGCAGAGGGGAAGCATCATTACCATAGAAAACATTACAGCGAACGACGGACATCCAGGCCATCAAAGATGATCATCTCATAAATTCCATGCACTGTATAATAGGCCTGTCACTCTTGAAGGCTGAAGGGAGAATAATGCCCACGGCTGATTTTTATCTTCCATGGTGCTTCTGCTGATTACTGCTAAATAGGTTTCAGCTTGTTTAGCTAATATAAACCGTGCGCACGCAAAAACCGCAACGTGTGGTTGGCAGCTTTTTGATGGCCACTGTCCGAATCCATATGTCCCTTTCAATCTCCCTTGTCTTATCATTAAGCTAATAATTTGATGAGCAATTAAAAGCAAGGCCGCTGTAAACAACCACTCAAGCCAGCTTGATGTGCGGCCCGTCCGTGTTGGAGAGATCGCGGCCCCGCTTCCGCTGCTCAAATGCCAGCGGTGGGTAATCAGCCATCAGCGGAGACCCTGGATGGGCAGTCGTGACAGCGAAGTAGGTGTTTCACAAACCCACACATAACACATTAACGTGCACATGTGCAGAATAACAATAAGGCGTTCATTTAGAACTGCGCCCAGCTAAATAAAAGACTAATGCCTTAGGTAGCAAACCCTCTCCTTGTCTTAAAGGTCACTAATGATGTCTTTGTCTCTGAAAACATGGAGCCTAGACGATGTTTTGGAGGGAATATCTCTAGCAGAGGGTAGCGTTAGACAGTCAGTCCCCCCTCCCTTCCCGTTAATTACATGATTAAGCTCTGCTAAGGTTAAAGACCCATTCAAAACCTGGCATTGCTAATTGGGACACAAGTGATACTGCTGTCCGGACTTCATCTCCTCCTAGTATTCCCCTCATGCTGCACATACAAATACACACACACACACGCGCGCGCAATTTTAATAGGTTACATCATGTTGAAGCACGAGTCGTTCTACATTTTAATTTCGTGAGCCAGGAAATACCCTGTTGTGGCACCGCACATAACACAAATAAGCATTTAGCTGATGTACTTACCCAGCAGTCAGTGCAGCAGAATCACTGCTACAGTAAACTCCCAGTTTACAGCAACCGATAGTATGAGACTCATAATATCAAGTGGCTAAAAAAAGTATCTCTTTTCATTCAAACACTTGTGCAAGAACGTGGGTTTGGTTTTGGTACTGAAATTGTGCCACCGATATATATTAGGGCAATGTATATTAGAGCAGTGGTTCCAAACTGGTGGGTTATGGTCCAAAAGTGGGTTGCATGTCCATTCTAAATGGGCCGCAAGTGACTTGTGAACATGCCAAGTTTTTATAATAATACGCACTGCTAATACACTTTAATTTTAAGTACAGTGGCTTTCCAGCACGTAGCTTTTATTTTGAAGTACTGTTTCCATTTATTCTTGCAATATGTTTTATTTCTTTGTGTTCTAAGCCAAAATGTTGTTTACAATTTGTGAAATAAAATTGAAAATGTGGTATTTTATCCAATGTGTGGACCTTGAACTACTGTATGATGGGAAATCTGGACCCACTGGCTGGACCAGTTGGGAACCACTGTATAAGAGACAATCAAGTGTCATGTCATTTTTTGACCAAATACCTTATAATCAATATTGGGCCAATTTTGCAATTTTGTAGGGTTGACTATTGGTGCATTTACAAAATATTTACACAAAGATTTAAGGATAAGTAGTCATACACACACACACACACACACACACACACACACACACATATACATATATATTTCCCTGATAAGGTTATTATAACAAAAAGAAATGAGAAATTTTATGTAAACCTGACTGATTCTTAATGATAGATAATGAAGGCCCTATTAGCATATTTACTATATTTTCAGCACTGTCCTTTAGTGACTTATCTTTGATTGCTGGTAATTATCTTCCAAGAGATTGTTGATGATAAATAAAAACACAGAGAACCAAAAACATGCAGAGGAGGTTAAATACTTTTTTCAGCTCCTAATTGTGACTGCAGTCTGTCTCTTGGGCTGCCCCAACAACCCCCACTGATGAGGAAAATACTCGTTAAGATTATTGCTGTGAGCCCCTGGTAATAATTAAAGGTTACTCAAATGAGCATATTAACATATTTATCCAGCCCCTTTTCTGGTCTTGATTTTGGAAGCTGGACAGAAAGAAGACAATATCTGGACAGATTTTTAACTATGATAGTAAGGGGGCAAAATAGACTAAGGGCCATATTTTAACGATCTATAGCACATGGGCAAAAGTGCATTAAGAGTGTTTCCAGCACCACTTTCGCTAGTTAAACAATGCATAATATGGGCACAAAGGGCAAAGGGGTTGTATTTACTCCCTTAATAATTCATAGGTGTGTTCTGGGCACATGAATTCCACCAAACTGATGAGAGTAATGCAGTGAGAGCAGTAATGTCACTGCAACAAATATTGTGGGATATTTAAGTACTAAACTAAAAACTGTAGTTATAAATTTGACAGAGGAGAAAGAACTTAACTTTTAGCTTCTGAAATAATTAATGAAGTTACGCTGCATCTGTGCTCTGCTCTTTCCTATGTTCATATTGTAGAATTGTCCTCATTAATGATGTACTATTTCATCCAACAACCCATCCATTCATCCTATTTTGAAACCACCTATTTAGGTGTATCTTAATCTTCTAAATTATAGGAAAATACTGTGCCAGAACAGGTTTCTGTTGGTCAGTGGCCCAACTGCTTTCTCCTGCCTCAATATAGCAATACACCAACATTGCAACTGACCACACCTCATTTTAGGACCTACACATCAATGGGTGTGCCCATGGGCACAAGTACATTTGCTGCCTACTACACAAAGTAGGCCCTGGCCTTAAAAATGAAAAAGAAAAAGAAAAAAAAAGTCCATCTGTCTGAAACTAGTATAGGGCTGCCCCTGAGTTACCTCAGTCAACTGAGATTTCAGTCAAGCAGTCGTTTTTTTGTTTTGTTTGTTTGTCAGTGTGCTTCTTGGTACGTTTTGGTCCCCAGATTTTGCTGCGGAGTGAGTGCTCTTGACTTTCATGCTACTCTTTGCAGCTAGTGACATGCAGACAGCATCACAGAGGAAAAGGGAGATTATGACAAGAAGTGGTGGCTATACAGCTCACAGCAAGTTTATACAGTACAATCTCTGGCTTATATTCGACATCTTGCTGAGCCTGTTAAAACTTTAAAACTTGATCATTGAATATTCGCTTTAAACAGCCAAATATGATTGGACTGACATAATTGTAAGTCAGGCACAGCCCTGGAAACTAGCAATAACAGTAATGCTGCACTGTGCAACACTTTGCACCAGCTGTTAGACATGACCCTAAGAGTCTACAGCCATGCTGAAGTTAGGCCTATTCATTTAAGGAGCAATTTTGTAAAAACATATACAAGATGACTTTATCTGACTGGATGATGAGAGTATGTCAGAGCACTGGGTATGTACTGTATGTATTAAAGATAAAGAAGTGAGGTGAGCTGCTTCTGGTTTATATATATATATATATATATATATAATATATATATATATATATATATATATACACAGTGAATATTCAAAATTTATGTGCACACTTTTCACAAAAACAAAGAAAAACTGATTAAAAAAGCCTGCCCTTGCTTCCACCTTAATCTTTTTTTTACACTTTTGTCGAGTCTTTTAACATCTGTCAACTCTTCACGACACTTTTGTAACAGGATGTCTCCCCTCGCACCATGGAGACGAAATTTCAAACATAGATGAATAGCTGGTGGTGGGGGTGGGCGTACAACTGAGAGCTGGCCAGCTACACGGACTCTCCCAGGACTGAACCGTAATGAGCACCATGAAAGGCCCATGTGGCCGGCAGAGCTAGCAGCTCACAGTGCAGAGAGACCTTCTGCATTGAGCGCCAACTTAAGTTCATTAAAACAGAGTAATGAAAGAAAATCACAAAAGTTGTCTGTTAATGAGTGATGAACGCAGACTTTAAGCCACCTCCCTTTTGGCTTCTTCTGCCTCACTTGAGTCCTCGACAGAGAAAAATAAACTTCACTTGTATAAATGGAGCAGAATGCATTCAGAGGGGGAAGACGAATTGGGCACACACACACACACACACACACACAGTTTGGGAATACACTTTTATGCCTCACTATATAGAAATAGCCCCCTCGCTTTCTGCTCTCTCCCTCTTGCTTTCTCTCTCTCTCAGGCGAACTGAGAGATGGTGATCTTTTCAAAGGTCATTTGAACCATTTGTCTTATCTCAGAGTTTCTTCACTGAGATGGCAAGCACAACAGAGAAAAACTTTGCCTCGGGCTTTGGCTTTGTACATTTCATAACCAGCCAGCGAGAGCCCGAGCAACACAATTTCTCCCTTTCGCAATAACGTCTTACTTCCTCTGTTATTAAATCATCATGCACTAAATATAGAGTCATTGATTTTTTTTTTTTTTTTTTTTTTACCAACAAGCAATCAGCAAAAGGAAGGTTGTAAACAATACTATAAACAGCCTCATGAATAATTCATGCGGACCCCTGATGGTTGACTGCACTCATGCAACCACCCGTGTACTTCGACGACCCGAGTTTGAATCTGGCTTTTGCTATGCTGCCATGACTCGCCCTTTTCATTCCCGCTGCCGTGCCTGTAAACACTAACAAGCCACAGAGAGCGACCGGGCCTGCCTGTTCACTTAATAAAAATAAGTGAAAAATTATTGTGGGCCGCCGCTGCTGCCAGCGTCCTACTGCGAGCACTACTTGAGTATTTACCTGCTATTATGACAAACGAGTGCTGATTATTACCCAGGCTGCACTAGGGACGGCAGTCATTACAGCGACTTCCTGTTTCTGCTGCAGTTAGCCGGTCGTCCTCTGTGTTATTCACTAAACACCTGTGCTGGACGCCTCCGGCTTTGGCAAAGAAAGATGAGAAAATTAATATTTATAAAGAGGAACAGCTTCAGACTTCTCACCAGAGCAGAGCGAGCTGCACCAAAAAACACGCTGCAGTGGAAACACATTAGCACTGCTAATAATTTGTTTAGAATTGAAATGACTGTTACATTTGTCCCACACTAACCATAACCCCTAACCCTTACTGTCTGCTTTTGTATCAGATCATTGACAGATATCTACCTGTAAAATGGGCATTCTGCTATAAGAAAGACCCCTGATCAATGAGTATTTAAGAATGAAAGTAACTGTTCTGGATTAGGGTTGCATCTTTCTACTAACTTCGGTATTCATTCATCTAATTTTATTTTTTTACAAATGATCTAATAATGGCATATTCTAGATCTATAAAATGTCAGAAAATAAGTGTCTAGGACTGTCAAAGTAATTACTGTTTTTGGTGGATATACTGTCCCAGAAATAATATATATATATATATATATATATATATATATATATCCATTATGAAGTTATCAGTGGCATAAAATGGTCTCAAAATGACAATAATATTGTTTATTTAAGAGAGAGAAAGAGAAAAAAAAACATAGACAGATAGATAGATAGAAAGAAAGAAAGAAAGAAAGAGAGAAAGAAAAGAAAGACAGAAAAGACAGAAAAGAAAGACAGAAGGAACAAAAAATATCAAATTATAATACCTTTTCGAGTTGCCCAAAATTCAATTAATTTAATTTTTTGTTTTGTTTTTTTAAATCCAAACTAAAAATCTTATTTTTCCAAGTACTTGTAACTTAATATTTTTTTAAACTCATTGTCTTTTTATCATTATATTATTTTAAATCTTTTAAATTATTTTTTTTATTATTTTTTAACTGTTTTATCTTCTATCTCTTATTTTTTCTCAGAACTCGTGTGAGTGGGTGGGGTGTAGAGAAAATAAGGGTGGGGGGGTGAGGGTTGCTGTGACTAATATGCTTATTCTGGCATCATATTGGCTAAAATGTTGGTGACATTCTTACGATAACAATAACAAGGTCAGCATAAGATCGATATCACGTCCATATATTGTAAAAATAAGTCAATAACATAATTGTCGTGACAGGCCAGAAAGCAATATTTCCCAGATCAAAAGGTGACCTCTTGAAATAGTTTCTTCTCTTCGATTAACAGTCCAAAACCCAAAGATATTCAATTCACTGATATTAAATAGAGAAAAAAACAGCATGACCTCATATTTGAAAGCCTGGAATCACACACTGTCTGACATTTTTTGCTTAATAAATCACTTAAACTGATATTTAAGTGAGCACAGAGAAACTTTCCCCACTCGGCAGATGAATTTGAAAACAGCCTTCGGTGTCAAACTCCGCCCATACATCATTCTGCACGAGAAGGTCAAACATCCCAGTGATGGAACAATGAGCAAAATGCATTTTTTAAACAGAGGGGGTTTTAAATGATGAAATTACTGACTAATTGATAAATCAACTCATTATTTCAAGTCTAGCCTGGATGGGCAGAAAAATCTAATTCATGGGTTAAAAAAAAGCATGGGCTTCTTTTACATTGTCTGTGTTCTGATTGTTCCACCTTAATGGTAATAATGAATGCAAATGCCCTGATTATTATTGAACAGCAGCACAGCAGGAAGGAGAGAGTAGATGCAAAATGTGTGCATGTGAGTGTTAAGAGCGCCCAATCAGATTTTAGAGCAGGTCATCCTCCTTCTCAGCAAAGCAGGCCATGATGACAAGATGCCTTCAATTAACCTGCTGCACTCTGGCCAATGACATTTAGGCTCAAGCACGACCTGAATCACAAACTAGCTTCCCCTCTGTCCTCAGAAAGTGTTGCACTTCTAATTGCTAGTAACAGGAGCCTGAAAGTAAAAGGAGTGCTGGCACACAGAGGGCTTTTTTCTGTCATTTTTTTAAAAAAGAATATTCCAAATTAATATATCAATAAATGTGCCAATGCACATCTTTTTTTAAAAAAAATATTTATATATATATTTAAGTTAAGTATTTAAGTTGTACATATTCAGGAAATATTCAAACATGAGAAAGAGAAAAAAAAAGGGGAAAACAACATTAAACTAAAAAGGTCAGAAATGAAGCAAAATAAACTAACCAAACAAAAGACAAGAATCCAAGCACACCAGCATCCACACCCCAAACTATGGATCATTTACAGTGAAAAGAGCACATAGACTTAACAAAAATGTAATAAAACCAGCAGTTAGTCGGGCAGGGCCTGTAAATCGGACAAATAAGACAGAAAAGGTTGCCATTTGTGGAAGACCTTGTCCATGTGTCCTGCTATTGTGTATTTGATTTTCTCAAGCTTGAGAGAAAAAAGTGTGTCTTTCAGCCAGTGTGAAGCAGGGAGGAAAGTGAAAGGGAAAGGAGCACTGGCACACAGAGGGGCTCTCTATCAGATGCAAAGAATGCATTCGCTGCATGTGCATGGTGTTTGTGCACAGGCTCCCACCACCTCACATGAAGTCACCCACAGTGCTCCTGGCAGACCGTTCTGCTCCCACAGCAGCCCCCAAAACTGAAATATTCATCTTTAATAAGATGTTCACAGCACATGATTTATTTTGATAGTCCTTTGCCTGCTGTTCATTCTTGATGCTTTGTTATGGAAACAGAATATTCATACAGCTCTATCTGTTTTTTCCAGACACGCTGCCTTCTGTTTTCTCTCATTGATTTTGGCTGCTAGTGCCACCAAGTGGCTGGACTGTCTTGCTCTACAGAGGACAACACTGCAGTCCTTTTCATCCTCACCGGCTTGGTCTATGTGCTGGACTGATGCGTCATAAAGGGAGTCGATATGCCTTTTTAAGTGTTCAAGGCAGCGCAGTGGCTGTCATCTACAATTCATCTATATCACAGGCCGGGGAGACGCGCGCATGTGTGTCAGTCGGTTCAAAATTACTTTTAGGGCTGGTGATAGATGTGTTGCTGATTGTTGAGTAGCTGCTAGATTGAAGAGCAGTCCACCCACATCACCCGCACTCTTCCTCTCGCTCTCTCAGGCCTCCGTCTCCCGGGATGGAGAGGTGGGCAAGAGCTGTGAGTGATATACGAGCCAGCCTGAGAGAGATGAGAAGGACCTGCCATTCCCTGTCAAGAGGGGACGTTGCAAGGCGAGAGGTTACGCACATTGAAATGCCATTTTCTGCAGTTCACTACCTCACTCTTGCTGCCACGTGGAGGCCCGGGATGAGAAATGCGCCTAATGAAAAATGGCTCCCATTACAGGATTGACCTTAACTGATCTTTGCCGTTGACCTCCACATCTTATAAGTGTGACCCCGTCGCAATGTCTCAACCTTTCCGCACTGCACACACACACACGCACGTACACACACACACACACGCATGGAAACACTCACATCCGTTCACTCCTTTTTGCCCTCCCGCAGGTGCCTTTAGATTAGTAATGACCATCTTGCTGGCTGCCAATAGGACCGTGGTGAGTATCTACTGATAGTTCTTTCCTAAATCAGTGTAAATGGCTTCACACCAGAGGACAAGGTATTAATCTAGCTCTAATCACCAGCATGGACTTCTTACCAGGTACGATTCATCAGCTGTCCCTGGATCTATGCTGATAAATTAGCAACATATTACCGCCAGTATTGCGGGTTAACCAAAAATTTACTGTAAAAAGTAAAAGTAATTAAATTTGCTTCCCTGGCTTTTTTTTTTTAAAGTTGAAAGTAGGAGTAAAATACTTGCTGTAGCAGAATGGCTTGTATTCCCAAGTGTGCTGTTATTGTTGTAAAACTCCCATTCAAGGCTACTGCTGTTTGAACACTTGAAGCCAATTTTAATCGTATCAAAGACATTTGAATAGTCTTTTTTTTTTTTAGAATGGGGAAACATTATGTTTGTTCCAAGGTGCTATTTTTACAATTTTTGTTTTGATTTAAGTTTACACCCAAAAGTGAAGCAACTGAATGTTTTTGTTTGTCTCGACACAAACAAGACAGCACAATACATGATGGCATTGTACCACAGATATGCTACATTTGCATGCTATTATGTAGTGGATATGTTGAAACTTTACATTTGAACAAAGCTGTGGTTAACACGTGGTTAGGTTTAGGCACAAAATTCATAGAAGGAAAAGCAGCATGTCATGTCTCTGTAAGAAAAGAAATAAAAACACTTTTCGTGGCACTAGCCCCGTTAATGTGTTGCAAACACCCAGGTTTGGAACATAAAAAGCACCTGGAAACGTATGGACAGGTCAGTACAAAACATACTTTTGAAACTAAAAATTGCTGGAAACACACTGACGGGATGCTGCAGCATTAACTCAATTTGTTTTGATGTTTGCTGATGTCAAAGACAACACTTCGCTGAGATAACACACAATCCACTACCTCCTACACCTCCCGATGACAAACTCAGTTCATATGTCACTTTAAGTGTTGATATGACACTATTGAATGTTGCAAACATACAAAGCCAACATTTTCTACTTGCTGCTCATCACCCACCTCATACAAAGTGCATATTCGAAACTTACTTTAAATCATTTCTGTAAAAGCTCTGATATTGACGAACACATAAAATCAACCCCACACTAGCTTTTATTAACAATAATGGCTTAACATCATTTTTTGTTTGGGCATTTAAAGAAAACATCTCACTGCTAATTGAGTGGATGAGTATGTCTCCATCATCATTATCAGTTAAACGTTCCTCAGTTTGTCCTGACCTCAGAGTCGCTCTCCTCTTTGAAGAGCTTGTATCAAAACGCCTGTCTGCCTGTCTGTCCACATGTAGCAGTATACATTGTGCGTGGGATTTTTAACTTTCAACATAACCAGTCCAGCTCAGAGAGAACTGGCATAAGCTCCTCTAACGCCCGCCTACTGAAAGAAAGCCATTTTCCATCTCTTCATATAACAGATACACAGAAACAACTGCCTGTACAGCTCACAAGTTATATAAACAAATAATGACCATGTTTGTGTGATAAGGGGTCAGCCAAGACAATGAACATCCCTATATTAGCTCTGGTATCCTGCTCCTGATAACAGCTACACTAAACCCTCAGCAGGAAAAGCTTTCTGTTCTCACATGGCTCACATGCAGTTATCAGTGATAACACGGCACAGTTACCTCTCGATTGTTTGTAACAGTGGGTTGTTGCATTTAGACATCGGAAGGAAAAAAGGCTTTTTTCTACTACTGTTGATTTTGGTGGCTAAAGTGCCAACAGTTACCTCCAAAGTTAGCTCCATGGGTTGGTTGAAAACGCTGTCTTCAGCTTACTTATTCATATTTTCTCCTGACTTGTTTTAAATGCATTTTTGGTAAAAAGCGCTCTTCACTAAAAATGTGATGGCTACATACTTATATCTTTAAGAAAATAGAGAGGCTAAGGTTGTGTGTCCCGGGAAAGCAGTTAGCATCTTCTCTAGTTGATCGTCCACATAGATGAAATAAGAAAGCATTGTTGGGTTTTTTTCTTGTTCTGCAGTGTAGCGCTAACCAGTCCAAATGCATGATGAGTGTTAAGCTAACAAAACACTATCTTGACTAATGTTGGCAAGGGTTAGGGGAGTGTAAACCTCCCCAAATCAAATAAAGAGCTGAACAGAACTGCAAAAACTCCTATAACCTAGCATTTGGCTCCCACACGGTTAGTAAAAAACTACGAAGTGCATATGCGAGTCATGAACAAGGCTTTTATAACTAAACGAAAGCTAGCTGGGCATGCTAACGATTCCAGCATGTGGGGCATAGATATATAAAGAGAACTGGATACACGTTTGGGGGTGGGGCCCCATTCATTCCT
This sequence comes from Plectropomus leopardus, assembly GCF_008729295.1. NCBI lineage: Eukaryota > Metazoa > Chordata > Actinopteri > Perciformes > Serranidae > Plectropomus > Plectropomus leopardus. The sequence goes on from NC_056484.1 coordinate 16,027,842, forward strand.
ATGAAAGTTGCACACAAAAGCCCAAAAAAGGGTCCATTTAAATCAGATTATGCTGCACATGGTTAGGTTTAGGCAACAACAGCGCATGACAACCAACACCGGGACGTCGCTCTAAAACACTCTAAAACACTCTGCACTTTTATAACACTATTTTTCTTTTGGTGTAAATACAAACAGGGTGCTGCATGTGATACCAAAATAATTTCTGCTTGTCTTTTGATGGTTTATCTTTTAACAAGGTTTAAAGCTCTTCTCCGTCACTTAAAGGACAAAAAAAATACAATATTCTAAAAATAATTACAGAAATGCAGACTTTTTTTTGACATTATATATATATATATATATATATATATATTATATATATATATATATACACATTTTATCTCTTTCCAGAAAGAGGTACATGACTTTTAGACTTCAACTTTTAATCAACCCCTAATCAGACTTCAATGTATATGAATAAATATAGGCCAGCCGACTTCAAATAATCGTGTTGACAATGCTATTTAGCACATTATTATTACGTATGACGTGGGATGAAGACATGCTCTGCAGAGACAGTTGGTAAATAGAGAGGCACTGTTTTACATATTTAACATATTAGTGATTGTTTATAAGAGACGAGCCGTTATTAGTGCAGAGGGAGACGACGCTCATACTGAGAAATCAAGGATTCGGTGATGTTGTTACACATTTATGCAAAACAAATCTGATCAGAAGTAACCTCCAGGCAATGACACAAAAGAAAATGCGTTGTGGGAGGAAGGCGAGCAAATATTTGATCAAAGTTAAGAAGAATGTCTGTGTGTTGTGCTTTTCATCCGCATCCAACTTTGCAGCCTGGCAACAACATCCACCAATCAAATATATTCAAATTTTTATGTACAGTAGCACATTCTGTTCTGCCAGGAATAGATGATAGATGTCATCATCACTGTGGAAGAGGGTCACTGCTGAGAAGGCAAGGAAATCATTTGACAGTTTGATTGCAGTCGGACTGACGGACACTGTGGTGCTCATAAACAACATCATTTATTTGCTCAACATTTTATTAGCAAGTATTAAAACATAAAAACAGTGGGTGGCTGTTAAAACTTGTTTTTGCTGAGAGGAGCCAGAAAACTGATGAAACAAGGAGCCAGTGCAAAGCTTACTATGGATACAAATAGTGAATAGAATGACTACTATGATCCATAATCTTAAGCATCTTTTTTGCACCATGAAAACATTTACTTCACCAACATCTCGGCTACTTTAAGCGAGTATAGCTGACTCACCCGCCCCAACATGATCTCTCTGATAGTTAAAACTCATTAGATTTTCCAATGCAATAGTTATGAAAATTACCTTTTGCAATTCAAATCCACAATCTAGAACCCTAGAGAGATAATTTTATCATCTCCATATTCATCCGCAGCAGTGTCAACAACAGTATTCTCCCCCATGGATGTTATTTAATACATGAGTTTCCTACACCGATCCAAACACAAACCCTACAACTCAAAGACTCCAAGGTTATAATCAGCGGTTGCAGTCCTACATTTATTTTCCACCAGGTTGGTGTAGTCAGAACGGGTCAGGGTGACCTTGTTTAGCAAATCCATCAGACATTTTCAGAGTAGACAGATTCTCAAATTAACCATTTGACCTAAATTCTCAGAATTCTCATTGTGACAAAGACAGTAAATACTTTCAAATTGTTTTGTAGTCATGTCCTGTCTTTCTTCCATGAAATCTACTAAAAGGATTGAGTTTGTATGTAATTTAATCAGGCAAGGGATATTTTTACATTAACAGAACATGTGTTTAAAGCCAGAGCAAAGGTCATCAATTTAAAAAGCAACAACAATGATCCTAAGAACGTCAGATTTTAGCCTCATCCCTCCAAACTTAACGAGCGAGATCCTTCTGGTAGTGTGATATTGTAATGCAGTAATACTCAACTAACGCTCTGCACACCAGATGGTTACTGGATGGCTATGGCAGCAAATAACAGATATACGTTTTTAAATTTTAACAGCCATTGCATAGTTAATATAGAAATTTCAGCACCGCTGAATTCATTGCAATGAAAAAAAAAATTTTTGAAAATGAATTTTTGAATTTATTCGTTCACATATCACCTTTTTTTTAACATTAAAATCTAGAAAAATATTTATATGCACCTTCTAATTTGAATACATACTTCCCAATGTTTTTAGATCCAAAAATGTAAGTAAAAATGTTTAAAATTGCAACATTTAGTCTACCCGGACAGGAAAGGCAATAGAGCCTGCATTTTTATGTAGGCTACTCTCAATTGCACAAAAGCAGCACAAACAGGATGACTTATCCAAGCCCTGTTTTTCTCCTTGGTAGTCATCTTTGCGTTTGGACTCATGACTGACAATGATGCTCTGATAGGCCAGAAGTTGGTCTAATGGTCTAATGTCCCAAATGTAGGCTGGCTGCTCGTTAAACTTCAGTATCTTGTTTACTTTTTACATGTGTTAAATACAGAAAACTGTTGTCAAAACTGTGCTTCATAACGGAAAGTAAGAAAGACCACAAAAGGTAAAACAAACATTTCTCAATCAGTTTGAGGTAGAGCTCCTTGAATACACCGAACAAAACACAATGATGATATCTCACACAGCAGTATTATTTTTTTCTTTGGAGACAACTTGATTAAAATGCCCCTCCTTAATCCCCAGTCTCCAGGCTACTCGACCCGCCACTAACACCGCTCTTGTCTCTCGCTGTTCCCTCGTTATCACAGCCAGCTTGCTTGTCCCAAATGCCCTTCCTGCATTTCATGTGGTTTTTAATACACCACCTGCCTTCAGACGCTCACCTCGCATCTCATTACAACTTCAAAAAACACTTCACCTGCTCCAGCCTCCTCTACGGGTTTACTCTCAGTGCATTTTAGGGATTTATTGGATATCTCTTCCATCCATAGTGACCTGGTGACTGGAACAGTAGAGTAAGCTTCTTGGTTCACTGAATAACAAGCAATCAATAGGAACACTGGGGGTTGGGACACCAGATTGGTCATGTGAGAGGGGTGCACAGAGAAAAATTTGTAAATGAACACATGGGATGGATTGAAAACACAATTAGGAGCAAATTTAGAGTAAGTAGAGGAGAAGATACATCAGTCAGTGGGAAAAGTGTATACCTGATTAACTTTTCCAAGGAGGGTCTGTTCCAGAAAATCTAGTCTTGTCAGGAATAATGGAAATTATTTCAAATGGGGCTGCGTTTTCAGAATATATAATCTGTTGTATCAGTAGTGTTAATTTAGCATAATCCTTGTTTTGGCAGCTGCTGTGGTGATGAATACCCTCGGACTATGTTCATTTATAGACGTGCTATTGAACTATTTTAATCCTTTGAAAACTGGGCAAACTGGCTTGATTTCTTGAAAAAAAAAAACATGGAAAAAGGCAGTATAAAATATGACCCAGAAATTAGCAAGAAATTAGCAAAAAGTCCAAGAAACTAACCTGAACACTAGCAACCCCCCACCCAAAAAAGGTTAAATTAAAAAAAAAAAAAAAATATATATATATATATATATATTTGTTTTTTAAAAAGGAATTACCTTAAAAATTCAGCTAAAAATAAAATAATTATGTGGAAAAAAATTATATATATATGTATTGATAGATAGATAGATAGATAGATAGATGGGCATTTCTTGCCAAGTACCTCATTTGTTTTTTCCCCATGTTTCTGAACGTAATCAGACGTGTGGCAATCTGTTTAAAGGTTTAAATATTTGTGACAGGCGTGGATGCAGCACCACACAAGTGATGTCAATCCAGTTTTCAAAGCGTAGGAGCACTAAGTAGCAAGTTTATGTGATTGGTGCCCTGTTTTTTTTGTATTTTGCAATGGGAAAAAGGCGCAAAGTATGTACGCAGGCACAAAGGCAACACGATAAACTTTACGGAGCTGGTTTTGTACTATTCTGCTGACTGGTAGCTCAAGAAAAAAACTGCAAGCTAGCAAAGCAGGGACGTATACAGTGCATGGTTTTAAAAATGTTATATGAGGAAGGGAGTGCATTCAACATATTTGTCAGATGTCAACAAAAACCGAATGTAAATATGGATTCTGCTTGTTTACAAGACAGTGCACCAATATTACACATCAAAGTCTGTTTACAGGTCATGGTTAGAACTATTGCATAATAAACAAAAAAAAAGTTGTATAAAGCCTTTTATAGCTCCAGAGGGAGCTGTGTAAAATCTGTTGAAATGCCTCCACTGACATGAATCAGTTCTGGTTGCTCTTCATCTCTGATTGAGACTGGCGCCACAAGGTTACATTAGCCACTACATAACACACCAAAATCTCCCGGTATTTAGTAGTAGGCGGCTGGCTTTGTGCTGTAGGTAATGTAGGGGATGTAATAAATAATAAATTAGACAATATCTCTGTTTTCAGCCCAGTCGCCAGAGGAAAATATTGGCATCCTACAGTATGTTTCGTTTGCACATTTCATACCATTTCAAAATTTCTCACCTAGGTGAGACGGCTGCCAAGCTAGAGACCACAGTTAAAGATCAATATAAAAAAAAACATGCTGCCAAATGTGGAATATTTTAAGTAATCCATCGCCAATCTTCCAGTGACCTTTGTGGTAACAAACGTGGTATTTCAAGCCAAAAAAAACCTTATCATCTCCAAACCACAAGCACATGTTTTTGTGCATAAAACTAAGCACACAGTAATGACTGCATTGTCAGAAACATAAAGTTTCCATATATCCACTACATAACGATGTGCAAATGTAATGCATCCATCGTTTGCAGAAATGTACAATGCCAAAAATATTTCTGACAATTGAGTTGCAGGTTTTCCTGAACTGATTTTGATTGCACACAGCCTCCTCTGCTTATGTTGGCAGAAAGTTTAGTGTTATCACCTCCCACAAGAAGAACCACAGCTGTTTCCAATTTGTCAGCCTACTTCCAGATTTCAACTCATAATATAATGGTAAATTTAAGGTCTGTGTGTGTGTCACTTAAAACAAGTTGAAGGGACGGTGAGGGTGACAGTTTACCTATTTACGTTCAATTTTAATAAAACTTTTTAAGTGTGCCACTTTCTTTGAGTTCTCTTGCCCTTTCCTCTGAAAAATGTCAGTTCTACCTTAAATGTAAAGAAACTTTTTGCTGTTTCTCCATTGAGAGAGAGAACTTTTTTACCTCATTGAAAGCATAATTTTTATCTCATTCTAGGTCATTCTCAAAAGGTGGTCAAGAGAGAAATAAAATCCCTCTCCTCCTACATCATCCATTCCCGGCCTTGAAGTACATCACGCTGTTCATCTTTTTCCTACACTCCCTCACATTTTTCTTCATTTCAGTTACAGGATTCATCCACAGTGCAAATACGCAGTCTCTGAGGTCAGTATACAGACATGGAAATGATTTTCATTAAGTCTTGGGCAGGGTGAAATTAAATGAGAAATACTTTTCTTTATTTAATTTGTCTCCCTGCTAAGTCTCTACTCCAGGGATACTCAACTTGCTTTGCTCAGGGGCCACTTTTGCAAAATGACAGGAGGCCAGGGGCCAGTCGCAACAGCCCCATACATGGATTTTATGACATTTCTTGGATTTAAGGACATTTCTTGGATTTTAGGACATTTCTCATATTTTATGTAATTTCTTGTATTTTGGGGTCATTTCTTGGATTTTAGGACATTTCTAGGAATTTAGGACATTTCTAAGAATTTAGGACATTTCTCAGATCTAGGATTTTAGGATGTTTCTGGGATTCCAGGACATTTCTAGGATTTTAGGACATTTCCAGGATTTAGGATGTTTCTAGGATTTTAGGACATTAAGCCAGGACCTCTGTCAGGGGGTGCGGGTGATAAACAAGTTCTATTTTGATGCTGTTTTATGCACTTTGGCACATTATGTATACTAAAAGTACAAAAAAATACCCAGTTTGAATAACTTTATTTTTTTATTGGGAATTGGAAAATGATTGGGGGGGCTGCTGGCACCCTAAGGGGGGCCAGATTTGTCCCACGGGACATAAAAGGAGCATCACTGCTCCATTCTGCTGCTGATTTTAAACCCAAACAAACATGAACTGTAACTGCTTGCAAGTGGGCCTTTTTTGAATATCATCCACCAGACCTCCCATTGTCTGAGTGGGATGAGACTCAAAGCCAAGAGACAAGACTTTGACAACTCATCTGACAACTAAATCCAGTATGATGGGGGAGGCTTTTAAAAATCTTAATTTTGGAGATATTTCAGGTTTGTTCTTGAAGTCATTTTTGTACAAAAAGTCTTTCTGACTCCCTCCTAATAATATTTTTTTTTTCTTTTTGCATTCGTTACTGATTCACCCACAAACAAACGTCTCCTCTCTCTCGCAGATTTGTGACTCTGATCCAGGGGCGTAATCTGTGAACGGCTTTGTCAACATCACCGGCTGCCTATTCATGTTTATCGCTACATTCCAGGAAGACAGAGCGCGGAGAGGAAGAAGTGGGAACAGAGATGGGAGGTGAGAGGGAAGGACAGACAGCAATGAAAAGAGAGAAAGAAGTTCTGTGTGTGTGTGTGGGGGGGGGGGGGGGGGGGGGGGGGGGGGGGGCAGAGGAGGGAATCACTCAATCGTTTCTGCGGAGGGAAAGAGGTATGAATATTCCAATTTTACCCTGCTCATTAGAGACGGCAGCCTCTTCCTTTGGGGGAAAGCACTGCTTGTGTTTGTTTCCAGCCTGATTATTTGCATGATGTATTCCACAGCTTTATATTCAGTGATGGGGGAAAGATGGCGTTCTGGCAGGCTGACAATGAGGCCTGAGGGGCGCAGAGGCAGGCACAGTCAGCTTTATTCAATGCAAAGTTCAAAGGCCATGCTTCTTTACCCCAAATTAGTCACCATTTCACAGACACTAAAAGCCCCCTTCCAACAACTCCACTTCCTTGCACAGCTCCCAAAACAAGGCTATTTTCTGAAAGGTTGGGCACACCAGAGGGGGATCGCTATTTTGGGACAGCGGCCTATAACTAATCATGAGTCCATGCTGCCAACAACCTGAGAGGCTAGTCTCTAAAATGCATTCTGGGTGACCCAAGAAAGTCATATAATTTCCTGGTCTTTTGGCGTGAGGCAAGATGGCCACAGCTGAACCCTTTGGGCAACATCACCTATCAGTAGCCAATCACGCACTGGCACCGAGACACATCCTGTCGATCACATCGTCATTAGAGCTCGAGCTGGAAATGGGTTTCAGATGGGCAGGCGGGCAGTCTGCAACACTACCAGGCTTTTTGTTTTCTGATTCGACCAAACATTTTGGATTTTGCTGTTAGTTATTATTTCACGTCATTTATGTCATAAATTGCACAAATTAGCATACATGTTGCTCGTCTACTATGTTATGTTGGCAAGTTTTGGTGATGAAAGTTACATTTTGTGATGATGGTGGCTGCTGTTGCTTTGCAACTATACTGTAAGGAAAATAAGTCAATTTAAGTTAAAAGGGACAGTTCACCCTAAAATCAAAAATTTTATTTTCATCTGACCCGTGGTGCTATTGATTAGTCTAGATTCTTTTGGTGTGAGTTGCTGCAGAAATGTCTGTGTTCTACCCAGTAAAATAGAACTACATGGCACTTAGCTTGTGGCGTTCAAAGTGCCAAACAAAAATTTTGAAAAACTCAACAGCAATGTCTCCAATAATCGTGACACGGTTACTCAAAATACTCCAGAGACTTTTTGTGAGCTTTTTCTTGTATGAACTATTTTCCCTCTGACTTATTGCAACCTATTTAACCTATTTTAACCTATATTTACTATTAATGGTCTTGCTTATGCTTCTATGATTGACTAAGTGTATACAATTTTTAAGTTTTCTCAATTTATTGTATTTCATGTATTTCTATGCCCTTGTAAAGCACTTTAAATCCCCTGATATTTTTGAATGTTTTGCTTCACAAGTAACAGAGTAGAAGTTAAGGGGGAAAAAAAAGTCAGTTTGTAATGCTGTACAACCACCTGATATTGTCGTCAATGAGATATCGCCAATTGTAGACAACAGTTACAGAGCTTGATCATTTTTCATCAAGAATCAATTAGCTGATGGGCAGAAAAAAATACAATCAGCAACCAAAGATTCATTTTTCAGGCAACAGTTTGATGTCTCCTTGCAAATACATCAACAATTTTCTGTTTCCAACCTTTCAAATTTGAGGATTTGCTACTGTTCTTTAATTTCACTATAAATATTTGGGTTTTGTACACATCGCCTAGCACTCTGAAAATTGCATATCTAACCTTTTCTGACCTTTTATCGCCCAAACAAGAATAATGAAAGCAAAAAAATCACCAGAATAAAGAAGGGTGAAAATTACCATTGGCTGCAGAAATTAACTGTATTATGTTGGCCAGAAAATGAACTGAATTCCCCATGTAGTCTTCTCGGCTGTTGCATTTATACTTTCTTTAAAAAAAAAAAAAAAAAATACATTTTTCACCTGATAAAATGTTTTTTTCTCTGTAGCTCTCTCTGTTCTGTCACATGACTGGGTCTACATTTCTTTGCATTTTCGGGACCAGGTGCTTTGCCGACAACATGCTGACATATTGTCTGAAAACTGATAACTATACAGCTTCCAGCCAGGTCCACATGAGGCAGTGCTCACCCTCCCTCTGCGACAGTTGTTGCTGTTGTTTGTGCTTCTTTTGTGCTCACATTCAAAGAACACGTGACTCAAACATTTCCAGGAGCCACATCTGAACCTCCGAGCTCCATTTCATCAACTCCACTGGATACCTTTAATGTACTGCATAATGGAATGCAGCAACGAGCGTGCAACAGCTTTAATTCTAAATAAATACAAAACACACAGTCGCGCCGCACATTGCATCATAGTGAAGCAGATTGTGCCTGATTAGGCTTCACACATGAGTGTGATGCCTTCCCAGCATGACATCCACCTTCCCCTCGCCTACTCAGCTCGCCACTCGCTTTTCGCCTTTTCTCTCTCCAGTCGACTCCGCTCTCCACGCCTCACTTAGTTGGCAGGAGAGCCCGCAGCCACATTAGCTCCGAGCAGTAACTTTGCAACTGAGACACCCCCTGCGGTGCCTCAGCTATCTATAGATTTTAGCAGATACACAAACTCTATGTGTTGGTGTTTCTGAGACGGAGGCAGATATATATTTCCTGGCATATCCCCCTGCTAAATACGCATTTGACATGTGCACATGACAGAAACGCTAAAGATATAGCGGTGTGGTTTCATTTGGTGGCTTGATGGCAGTTTATAAGTGACAGGCTATAAATCAGGGGAGACTGAGGAAATCGAGAGAGCAAGACATAAAGAAGAAGACGAGGCTAAGAGGAGAGGGAGCCGTGAAGGTGAGAAGGGGAAGAGATGAGGCAAGATTGAGAGGTGAAAGAGAAACAGAAAAACAGAGTTCAGAGGAGAGAATGCAGACACTGTGGAGGGCAGAGTGTGAAAAAAAGTTTGCAGTCAGTGTTTATCATGCAACGATGATACTGGTGTGGTAAAAATCTGTCTCACAAATGGGGACAATTTCTGATGGATGCATATAAATATGCTAAATGTATGAAAGTAAAGAATAATGAGGTTGTTAGTGTTAGTTTGACTACAACTATATAGCTTCCAAGACTTGTCTGTCTTTTCCTGTTTACAAAGTGTCACGAGTATCAGATATTTAAATACTTTTTAAGACCTTTTCATGATCAGTTTTAACCAAATTTAAGATTTTTGGACAAATCATCTTTTTCTTATCCAACTATTGCTGGTTAAGTATAAAGTATGTAGTTTATATGTGGTCCTGCAGAGGTTTTATGTAGGATTATGGTTTTTAGAGTGAGTCCAAGTACAAAGTAAGAAGACAGTATTAGGTTGAGTAATATGTTTAAAGATTTGTCCCATCAGAGATGGAAAAAAAGAGAGCTTGACTAATTTTGACAAAAAGAACTTAAGAGATGGATAAATGAAATTACAAAAACTGTTTGTGGCAATTAAGACCACTACATAAACATATATATATATATATATATATATATATATATATATATATATATATATATATATATACACACACACAGCTTTAAGGTGGACACCCAGGTTTAGTGTCACCAGTTCAGTATGTGACCAAATAATGTCTCCCCTTCTGTTTAGAGGTAATGGTCAAAAAAATGCAAAACAACATATTATCGCAGTGAAGTTGACCTCTGACCTTTTGAATATAAAACCTCATCACTTCATGATTTTATCCTATCTCACATTAGTTTAAAATGTTGTCAGAATTACCATATTAATTTTTGCATTGCCGAAAAAATTTTAAAGTTTGGGGCATGAACATTCACTTTAGTCCAAGTGAACGTTTGTGCCAAATTTGAGGAAACTCCATCAAGGCCTTCTTAAGATTTTGGGTTCATGAGAATGAGACGGATGAAAGGTCACATTGACCTTGACCATTTGACCATATTCTAATCAGTTCATCACTGTGTCCAAGTGGATGTTTGTACCAAATTAAAAAAAAAAACACGAGAATGGGATGGACGGGCAGACAGCTATTGCTGATGCAGAGGCATTAAAATGCAAATGACACCATGATAAGATTATAAACAATAAATCATTGCTTGGCCCTACCTAAACTGGGCAATAGTTATGCAATAAGCTTGATGATAACCACAAGGTGCTGATTACAAAATAGTGAGACAAGTGTAGTTGTAGTAGAGACACTTGAGACCCGTCTTCATGCTGTGCGGGAACTTAATGTGAATGCAACTGTACTTGCACTGGTGCAAACAAGCTAATCTGCTAGCATGTTTACTGCCAGCTGTCCACCATTAGCTGTGGGAAATATTGTTACAGACAGAAAATTATTAAGCTTCTTACGTAGCCTATTCAGTCGAAGCAGATTTGGTTGTTTTCAATAATATTGTAATAGTAATATCATAAGTGTTGTCTTTTCCTGGTTTTAAAGGCTGTATTACAGTAAAGTGATGTAAATTTTGATTTTTACCAGACTGATCTATTATTTACCTTTACCCACTCAGTGATTACATGCACATTACCGATGGTTATTCATCAAAAATATCATCGTGTAAGTATTTTGTGAATATCAGTGTTTATGGATATTGACGTATTACCCAGGTGGCCTCAGGGTGCCTTCACCTGCCTTCGTCTGTAACATGACAATCGTTGATTGGTTAGCGACGCTGCATGCAACGTCCCCCAAAAAGTTAGCGAACACGACCTCATTCCTCAGATGTGTGTTCACGAGTGTGTGCGGTTAGGCTAAAGTCATTCTAGGCAATGATGTACATTAAGCGTATCTGACATGCAGCTGTCAGCCTGACTCTCCATTATCCAACACTGGACACACACACACACACACACACACAGAGAGAGAGAGAGAGAGGTCTGGTGATCTCACCTGATCAAAGTCACTCATTCATGTCTCCCCCTCAGTCTGTCTCTCCTACCCTCTGTCATTTACACTCTTGGGAATCAGAAGGGGACACACACCTGCGGCTGTATGTGGCCTCGCTAAACAGGCTATTAGGATGCATTCAGGGACGACGGGGACGGCTTGTAATGCCTCTATAATCACAAAGGCCGTGCTTAGATCGACAGATTGCTCAGGATGACTGCATCTGCGCTGCATCCCAATCCAAATTTAAAATGACTGGTGTGGTTTTTAATTGTTATTGAAGTGTTATTCAGTATGGAGTCAGTGATTGGTACAGGTGTCTTTCTGTTCAGCTTAAAGTTACACTGACAACACGGCTAAAGATCTGCTCAAACACTGTGGGTCAAACACTTGGGTCAAGTCTCCGTATACTAGAAGAATGTTGTCTCTGGCTGTTAATATTACATCCGACCCCTCTCGCACTATATTTGAAGAATATCATCTTTTTCCATCACACAGAAGATTCAGAGTCCCACAGGCAAGACTGAGCAAGCTGAGAAAATCTTTTGTGTTGAACTATTAAATCAGAGAATCGGCCCTGGTAAAACTTACAGGCAGCAAAATTCTATGACTTTTTAAAACGTTTTATGGATTTTACTAATCCAGTTATTTGTTTCTGACATGATTTTCCAGGCTTGGAAAATGGGACTGTGAAATTCCATGACTTTACCAAGTTTTCCATAACTGAGAGAACCCTGTTCATTGACTCAAAGTAACGTATTTGAACATAATCCAGTCAGCCATTATTATGCAAACACAAAACAGTTACGAATGCAATTTAGTTATGTATAAAGGTAACAAATCAACGTGAAATCAAGTTAATTATAAACGGGAGTGATATTTGTTGATTTGAATGATACTCTCCTGATTGAGGCCCTCTCACAGTCACTGTGATTATAAATCATGTTCGGTTAACTCAAATTGAGATGCACCTTAATTTTATTTCGCACACACATTTGGCATTTCACTGTTGGGTTGAGAAAAAAAAAAGTTAAATGAGACGCCGCACTAGCTGGGAATGACATGTACAAGACAGCCACGTCTCGATCTGCGGGGCTTCTGTGGAGTTTAACTGAGCAAGGCGGACGACATGCCTAAAGACTCTGAAGAGTTACAGCCATGAAAGCACATAACCCTCACAGTATCAAATCCAAAATTGAATTTTCTGCTCTGTCGCATGTTGCTTGTTGAGATGGAGACGGGGCGAGCGAGAGAAGGGAGGGAAGGGAAGGGGGGGGGGGGGGGGGGGGGGCGTTCTTTGAATCTCTTAACCTTTACGGCTTGTTGCAGTATCAAGCCCCGCGGACAAGATCGGACGCTGACACGTTTGTCGAGGGATGACAAATTAGCTGTCCTTCCACATGCCTGATTGCCTGACCTTTATTCACTAAGTGGTGGTGGTGGTGAGAAGGAGGAGGAGGGGTGACAGCAGTAAATGGTGCCCGTGTCAATGAGGGGCCTGCACAGGAAATGCACATTTCACCCTGTCAATTAGAATTCACAAAGAGCATGATGGAAATACAATCCAGAGCTGAGCATGTCTCTGCTTTGTGACCACATTGTTGGACAATATTTGTCTGTATTCAGCTGTTGTGATAATGATAACTGAGAGTCTGTACTATATTAAAAGCTTGACACGTAGCGTTTTAGAACATTCACGTAAAAATAAAAACCCACTTGAAAACGGAAGCCAGTTATTTTCTGTTTTCCTCTGAATATGAAACAACGTGCGTTCTCTACTGAAATACTTCATGTGGCACTCCAGAATGCAACGCTTCAAAAGCACTTGAATATGGAATAAGAGAACGTGTAAACAGAGCTTGTAAAAAGCGCACCAGCGCCGAGTTGTCTTGAGGTGATACAGTTTTGTTGTCAGTGTTCTGAAACAATCTCAACGGCTCATTATCTTGAGTTTTGCAGATGTGATGCGTAATATGTAGGATTTTGTCTGAAAATGTCACTTTATTAACCCTGTGACACTAAACTTTTCTTGTGTGCTGCTTTCAGATGCCTTTTACAAGTATTTAAACCTTTGAACCCAGTGCAAATTGGTACAATTTCTTTTAAAAACAAGAGGAAAAAGGCAGTGAGCATCTTGATAGAAAATGTTCCACATATTGCAAAAAAAAAGTAGATTTAGAAAAATATCCCAAAAAAGGTAGCAGAAAATGTATCAAAAATAAAATACAGAGGAAAAAAAAAATACATTTACAGCTATTTCCAGTCGACTACAGCTACAGCTATCCTAATTCCATATTACAGATTTTTTAAGCACTTTTTCCAGGTCATATCCTGTTTTGTTTTTTTTTTGTTGTTGTTGTTCTAATACAAATTTTCAGGTGATTTTCTTATACTTCTTACTCATTTCTTGCTAATTTTAGGGGGCATTTCTGTTTTTGTTGCTCACTGCCTTCTTCCCATTTTTTTTGACATAAATCAAGCCAATTTGATTGATATTGAGTCATCTTTTGCGCTTACATGAAGTCAGTAATCAAATTAAAATTATTTTGTATCAGCAGGGCTCAAGACAGTGACCTTTTAGCTGCATGTTGCAAACATGAAGCACAAGTTCAACTTGCAAATGTATAAATATATGAAATGAAGAGCTGTTAGTTTGTTTCCTGCTCACAATTAATAATCAATTCTAATGTATGACAGTGCTTCTCTTGACAGGAAGCCCGAGATGAACCACTTGCTTCAGAATAAAAGCACAAGTGGTTCTGCTTTTACTGATTTTGCTTTGTAACAGTACTTAACTTCATAATTATAGTCCCTGATTCAACTTTATAGTACTTTCTTTAACTTTATTATGAAAGTACATTGTTTAACTTTATGACAGCACTACTTTTTTTTAAACTTTATTACAATAGTACTTAATTTAAATTTATTACAACAGTGCTTCATTTAACTTTATTCTAACAGTGCTACATTTAACTTTAACTTTTATTTAATAGCAATTTCATAACATAATTACAACAGTACTTTATTTAACTTTATTATGACAATGCTTTAATTTTATTGTAATGTTAGTTTATTCAGTTGTTTATTATCACTTTAAAGTATTAAGATATTAATAGTGTATCACGATGTAGTGTGAAAATGTTACAGTATTATATTTTTATGTATCGAAAGGCACCAATATATATATATATATAAATTATATATTTGGGTGTAGTTTTGAAGTAATATCTGTTTCCCTTTTTTTCCTTTGCTTTTTACTGGGTGTGGGATCATCAAAAGATTAAAGTATGTGTTATTGTAAATTACACTGTCAGATAAAAAATGGAAAGTTGAAAATACTACACACACTTCTCTTCAATACCTGCACCATACAGATAAAAGACGCAGGTAAACCCACTGCAGTGAAAACATCAAACACGCAAACACACACACGCAAACACACACACACACACACACACACACACACATACACAAAGTAAATGTCAGCTTTATCGTCATCACACTGAGCATGCTCACTCATCCAACATGTTAATGTCATCTGATGGCCATGATTGACATGAATTCTCTCCAAGTGTATGTTAACGTAACATACTACACACAACATACAGCAACCATAATGCCTGTCCTCTGACACACACACCAACACGCACACACATACACACACACACACACATACACTAAGAGTCTCAAACAAGATACGGACCTTCTCTGCCTTTACAATTTTTTGCATATCAAAGTTATTTCCTGTAGGTTTTACATAATTTTTATTCAGCATAAAAACTGTGATATTTTTACTTCTCTACCAGCAGACTACAGATCATGAGAGCACCAGATCTCCCTGTAATTTATTCATTTATTTATTTCAATGACAGTGTGAACTGAAAAAATATCTCTGTGTTGGTGCTCGAGAGAAGATGGACAGCTGCGGCGGAGGTGTGAGATCACATAATTATTTGGCAGGTTGCGTCAACACAATAAAAACTCAAAGATTATGTAACTGATGCCGGTTTCAAAGCAAACATAAAGTGATGAGGGCACGGGGGACTGCTATGAAAATGTCATGTCACCGAGCTGGGAGTCACCAAAAACAACACCGCTGATTTATCTGATCCAAGAAAACATCTTATATAACCAGTTTATAATTTTATAATTTATTGTTCAGACAAACACGACCAAATAAAAGTCTTAATACTTCTGAAAAATCATTATCCTCTTGTTAAAACCATTGTCTCTATTAATATGATCTAAATATGAACTTTTAACTACCGAAGAACTAAAGTTAAAATAAGGCTTCAACTAATAATGACATCAGAGATTGGTAAACAATTATCTAATTCAATTCAGTGTTTTTGTTTGATAAGATCATATCTATATCTCACAACAGTTCATATGTAGAGCATGTCCTGATTTTATCACATATAGCTTGTCTTGTGTATTATTATCTGTAATTATCTGAGACTTTAATGTCATTACACAAAGAAACCTTAAAGATAATGCATCACAGACAAGAAAAATGGCACCACTGTCAAAACATTTTTTTTTTTCAAATGTTTTGACAATTCTATAAAGTTATTATTCATAAACACAATATTTACATGTGTAATGTGCCACTGAACTTGATATTATCTCAATTAGGGGGTGGAGGGAAAAATTGATACAGTATAGTATCGTGATATTTTGTATGACAATATTGTATCGATACACAAACATGTATCACAAAGTATCTTTTTTTTTCAATATGCAATAAAACCGCAAATACAAATTAAAATTTGGTAGAATATTGAAATTTCTCACAATAAATCAGCTGCTTTTTTCAGTCCATTAGATACATTTTGTTACAGTAAAAATAATATTTTTTCTAATGAAACAGATGCTGACAAAGTTTACCTTTGGGGACCTAATTTGAAGTTGAAGAAAAATATTATAAATCGCAATATATGATATCACAATATTTATCAGATCGTAAAACGTTTAAAGTCACAATAATATTGCATTGTTACTAAAGAATATGTATGAAGTATATTGTTACTAAAGTTTCAAAATGATATCGTATCATGGGGTCTGGGATGATTATTCCCTCCACCAGTCTCAAATGAACAAAAAATATAGTAGAATATGATCAGAGGACCAACAGATGTTTATGTTTAGTCATTATTTTAAATAAAGGGATTGCAATTAAAAACACCTTAACACCAAAATTTTAAACACAATAAAAGTCAATTAAAGTCACAAGTTGATTGTAAAATAAATACAAATGGCCCCTCTGGAGATGGTATAAAGTTGGATGCACTATTCTATTAGCTGCACACTTTTTAAATTATGTAGCCCAAACGGTGCGGAAGTGAGAATACAAAATATGAGGTGACGATTTACAACGGGTTATAGCAGACAGGTGATTAATACAACAATTAACAATACCGACTGATTTTTTTCATTATTATTTTAAAATCCTAAAACAAATGTATGTTAAATATTAATTTCAGTATTTGATTTACATTATGTAAATCAAATATCAAATGTATTTTTAAAATCAGACAAAAAAAACATGTGTTACAAGTCCTGTTTTGGGGGTAGCAAGTACATAAAACTAACATTTTGTAGAACTTTCACATTTAGAGAAGGAGCCACTATAGAGCAAGTACACACACAACTGTTCATATTGATTATCAGGTGAAAAAAAAGTGTCGCTTCTGAAGTTTAAATCAAACCGACGCTCCCATTGTTAAAGATATTCTATACTATAAACTGGACTATATGACTTCCATATGTTGAGTGTTAAAAATGGTTAAATGGTTTACTGTAGTTCAATATGTAAATTTTGGGTGAAAACACCTCTGACAGGGGCTGCTTCTATTCATTTCAGTGTGAGCAGAATTACACCGTGAAGGTTTCAAGTTCCATTTTTCATTTTGGAGCATAATCCAATCTGTCAAACTTATTTTAATTATTAAAACCCCATCAAACTTTTTTTCCAGACATTTTTTGTCACATTTCTTAAAAAATAAGAGAAGAAAACCATTTAAAAGTAAACCAGTTAAAAGTTGAAAAAAAAAAAAAAAAAAAGATAATTTGTCAAATTCTCCTGTACAAGCCAAAGGTGAAATGGGTGTGGGCGATCCTTAACCTTGACTTTTCCCTGTCCTCTCCCTGCGTACGTCTAAAGGTTTCGCTGCGTGCTCCTACGCTGCATGTTAAGCAGTTCCATCCAGACTAAACTTTACCCAAGTGCATCTTCTCCTACCTAATTGAGTTAGAGGATGCCATCTCCTTTGAGAACAGGACATTAAGCTTCCCTCTCAGGGAATGGCGGGGAAAGTAAA
This sequence comes from Plectropomus leopardus, assembly GCF_008729295.1. NCBI lineage: Eukaryota > Metazoa > Chordata > Actinopteri > Perciformes > Serranidae > Plectropomus > Plectropomus leopardus. Next base: position 16,045,601 of record NC_056484.1, read on the forward strand.
TCGCTTTTAATTAGAATAAACCTTCAGATTAGATCTGGCCTTTCCTTCCCAGTCATTTGCATAGCTCCTCTCAGTGCGATCCAGGCGCCTGGTGGCTGATAAGTGGGATTTGGAGATGTGAGAAGAGTAGAGGTGCGCCAGTTAGAGCCAAAACTGCTCAACAGGTGGTTTGAAATGCCTGAGGGGAATCCCTTTTTTTTTTTTTTTTTTTTTTTTTAATTGTGGGAACAGACTTTTTAAATCCAATTTTTTTAAAAAAAATATATTTGAGATCTGTTTTAAAGAATTTGGATGGATTAAATAGTGGTTTTATTTTGTCATTATTCTTATAAAGGTTGCATCCAAGTGATGAGTCTGACAATTGTGTTCCCAATCTATTGATTAATCTTTTTTTTCTATAAAACGCCACAAGAAAGGGAAACATGCCTGTCATAATTTCCCAGAATCCAAAGTCTGACCAATAGTACAAATTATGAATATATTCAAAACACAATGATATAAAATAATAGCATATTCTCTCATTTGAGCAGCTGAAAGTCTCTAATGAAGCAATACTGCACAAAATGCTGTGCCTATACTGTCATTATTTGCACAACAATGATGGGACAGAACTGAAGCTTGTTGTGAGTAATATTGTCACAAAAGATAAATAAATAAATAAGTGACAAACAAAAGGCATTCATATTGTGGGAAATTTGCTCTTGACCTGACAACACCATAAATGAAATTCATTAAATAAAGTCTGTAAAGAATATAAATATAAAATGCTTCTTTATGTATCACTGGCTGTGATTATATTAACATGAATAGTTGTTTTTTGGAGTATCCTGTTTATGTGTTTAATCATGTAAACACCGTATGTCATTTATAAATAAACTGCTATATGAACGAGCAACATCAATGACCTGATTTCTCTGTGGTTATGTCAACACAATATCTCGTATATGATCATCAACAGCTTAATCATGTTGATGTAATTGCACTCAGTAATGTAGCCTGCTGGTTTTTGACTCCACTCTGGCAGTCACAATGTTGGAGATGGTGGAATAACTTCTTAATGATGAGGGAGGAGTTAACAGTCTAAATGTCTAGCTTTTTGGCTCTACTTGTTGTATAATATTTAGAATTTTGCTTGAAAAGTTATGATTTTAAAAAAAAGTTGCAGATTCATTCCCCTAATTGTTTCAGCTCTGATTGTTATTCTGTACTTTTTGAAGATAGAAAGGTACAAGTCACAAAGGCACAAAACAAAGCCAACAAACGACCATAAAAGTGAATCAAAAATTAAAAACTGATAATAAAAGCTCATAAAATAAAAAATCAAGATGAAGAATACAACAATAAAGGTTACCTTCATGAGCCGAATTGAAAAATTAGTTACAATTTAATAAAATAATAATATGAAAAGTAGACCATCAAAATAGGATAATACTGATTAAACTAAATAAAAGAAATAACAACAAAATAAAAAAGATAAATAGATCAATAAAAGACGATAACACGCAATTAAAACCAACAAAAAAGATAAACCAATAAAGCAACAAATATGAAAGCACACCTGACTAAAAACCAATAAGATAAAATAAAATAGTATAAATTATCAAACCAGACTACAGAAATGTCTTCAATTTAACTTTAAAATATGATACTGTTGGGGCACTTCTAATGTCATCAGGTAACATGTTCCAGCAGGTTGGAGCATAAAAGCTAAAAGCACTTTCACTCATATTCATGGAGACCCAAGGAATAACCAGGCAACCTCTTAAAGATGACCTTTGGGGTCGAGCTGGCTCAGAGTTCACCAACAGACAAATCAGGGTGCTGACTATACAACACCTTAAAAACAAGCAATGAAATTTAAATAGTATTTTTTGTCTGATATAATTTAAAGACAGAAAAATTCAATAAACTAAACTCTCTTCCTCACTGTGTTCTATTAAGTGTACTATTTTATTCTCACCCTGGTACACTGAAGTGTTTTGTGCACTCAACTACTCACACACACACACACACACACACACACACACACACACACTTTTAAGTCAGTGACACATATTCGCTCACACTTAACAGCTGGGAGAAACTGCATTATAAACGCCTTCATCATGAACAACCTCACACTCTGAGCCTCTCTCGCTCTGTCTGCCTCTCGAGTGATGGAGAGAGGAGTCGGTGTGTCACCAGCACAAACGAGCCCCGCCTCCGTCGTTGTCTTAATTAAATGGAGAAAGCCAGTCATGTTATTTTTAGTTGAAAACGCTCCCTCTTCAACTCTCTCTATTTGATCTCCAGGAACATCTCAAATAGTGTGAGAGATTCGGTGTCTGAAAATGACAGTTGGCAACTGCAGCGATTTAACCTGCAACCTCTCTGTGATGGAAGCGACTCTCTAACTCTGAGTGTGCAGTGAGGAGAGAAGAACAGGAGGGAAGTGTGTGGAGCAAGGTGGGGACACAAAGAGAGACAGGAAGGACGGATGAACAGGACAGAACGGAGGCAGTGACTGAACCCCACTGAGGGAGATGTGAGGGGACGTGTCCCAATCTCCTCTCATTCAGAGGTGACAGTCCATCTGTCACCACCATAGAAGTCCGCAGGGGGATCAATGTCTGCTGAGGTGGCCAAACCAAAAGCTATCTGCATCCACATTAGTATTCCTCTGCGGTGGGGCCCCGGCCGTCGACTGCATCGGGCTCCTAGCGCAACCGGCAGCGCAGGTGCCACGTCGATAGATTGATAAGACAAGCCAGACATGGCCCTGGAAAGCCCGCCACTGGACGAGTGATTTAACCCCCTCTGGGATAAACTTTTAAGATCTCACACACGCGGCAAGCAAGCACTTTCATACATGCATAACACATGCAAACACGGACACACACACACACACACATAAGTGCACACGCATGTGAGCGCACGTATGCGCCCACACTGAGAGCAGATATGGACATCTTACAAGGATGAATGGCCAGCAGGCGAAGGACGGCAGGACAGCGTAATAAAAGCCAGAAGAGGCATTAATCCTCCTTGTGGGGTTCGCTGATGTTTGCAGCATTATGGCAGGCCACTAACATTTGTCACGTCTCCGCTGCGTGAGGTAGGGGCGGGGGCGGGAAAGCAAAGGGGGCCACCGGTAAGTGTAATGCTAAATCACAACTATGTGCTAGGCATGTTGTGTCATTATAATACAAAAGCTCCAAGGTGGTGGGTGTTGGTCTGAATACAGCACAGGTGAGGCTTTTAAAAACACATGTAGCCCTTTTATTTATTATCACCAATTTTCTCATTTCTCTTAGCTATGAAGCTAAGGCCAAGAGTCCGTTAATGGTCTCCTGGATGAGCAAAAATTTTTGTGGCAACCAAAACATTTCAATTAACTTTCATGAAGTAAAAACACTCTGATTTAGCAACAGCAATGGCTACACCTATGCCCTTTGAATCAAGGGTTATGCCATTAACTAGTGCTGTTGCCATGGTAGCGACTTGTCACTTAAAGCAAAAGTGCCCTAATTATGCATAACTTTAAGCCTTAACAACATTTAAACAGGTCAGTTCTATAAAAATTCACTCCTGAACAGTGTTGACATTAGCTATAGAGACGAAAACCATGTTTTTGTACCAGGCTGTAAACACTTTTTACACTATTTATGCTGTAAAGTTGGGCATTTTAATATGGGGGTCCAAGGGGACGGACTCATTTTTGGAGCCAGTCTCTGGTGGTCTTTAAAGGGAACTGCAGTTCTTGGCACTTTGGTGTTGGCTTCACTTCTTAGCTGCGGAGGTTGATGCTTGGACTTAGGGCCAAGAGATGATTAGCATAGCTTAGCTCAGCATAAAGGCTGGAAACAGGGATAAGCAGCTAACCTTAATTGGTGAACTTTACAGTTAGTTACAGGTTAGCAAATGTGTTACCTTTGTGCAGAGCCAGACTAGCTGTTTCCCCCTGCTTCTTATGCTAACACCCAACTGTAGATTCATATTTAGTGTACAAACACGCAAGTCTTTTAATCTATTAATCTGCTCAGTAGACTCAGCAAGGAAGCATATTTCCCAAAATCTTGAAATATTCTGTTAAACATTTCTGACCAGGAAGTTAGTAGGAGCAATTTCAACATTTTTATAACAAATAAACATCTCATGCTGATGGTTATTCAAGCAACGACAAACAAGAAGAGTAACTAAAAACTAACCTTCTTGACTTTAACAGGGGCCTTAGGCAACAAAACCTCTGTATAATTTTTCATTTGATTTTCTGGGCCAAATCTGTCGGCCCTGTTAATAAAAAAAAAAAACGGGAAAAAAAAACAAGTGAGCACTCAATTTTATGAGTGGAGATGACCTTTACAGAGCTCAAGCTACACTGACGGGATTTCAAGCCACCAATTAACACTCTGGTTTCTGCTCTAGTGCGATCTCAGGTCTCGGAGAGAGACGCACACATCCCATCAACAACATCAGCATATAAAGCAGGACACGTGCGACTCGGTCAACAACAAATGGATACAAAAGGGGGTCTCAGAGTGGAGGTCATGTTGTATTACATTGTGTGGCAATGCAGTGGTTTTATAATGGGCTTGTTTAATTGTATATAAAGAATTAATGGATTTTAGTATGCACTTCAGCAAGTGAAATAACAATAATACAAATTTATGAAATCTGTGGTTAAAAATACTAATAAAAAAGCATACAAAACAGGCCAGAAGTAGGTCTTCAAGTGGCTACATCTATGAAAAATGACAACAACCAAGGCGCACATGCACTTCGAGGATTATGCCCCAGTAAGCACACTAACAATGTGGTCAAGGGCAAGCATAATAATGAATTGATTGTCCTCTGAGAGTGTCATAATGAATGTGAATCAGACTATGCAGTGTGCTTTTAACAATCAATAAGGCTATGAATTGCCACCGCCATCCGAGTGATTGATTATATTCATTTCTATTAAGCATAATGCAGGGTTAGGACAATTATGAATATTTTGTGTTGTCTCATAAATAAAACAAACAGCAAAGGTAAATTGAGGTTTAAAATAACCTCAGCTCTACTAATTTTTTGTTTTGGAAATGGAGTGTGTGTGTGTGTGTGAGAGAGAGAGAGAGAGAGAGAGAGAGAGAGAGAGACGGAAAAATATATATAAATTTGAAATTAATTTCCAAAGAGTTGTCAATATTCCTGAAGTGTGGCACATGCGGCGCCTAGCTATGGTGCTGCATTAAGCTTTCATGAAAGTGAAAGTTAATTAGATATGATGACTGAACTCCCGGGATCGTAATTAGCCGAACTGCGTGACTGCTCTCCTGTAATTAAATGTCATTTTCCCTCAGTTCACTGAGCCTGAAAAAAAGGAGAAGAAGAGGAGGAAGAAGAAGAAGTTACACTGCTGCAGAAAATGTCAGTTACAACAATTCACCTGTGCCCCGTGGCCTGATCCAGGACACTTCTGAAACACCAGCAAGCCAGGATGACAAAGAGAAGGTGTAAGGTAGTAGTTCACCCTAAACTAATAAAAAACAAGCCTCCGCGCGGTGGTCTCACAGTGATCTAGTTTCAAGGCTCTGTCTGACATTTGGATTGTGTTTTGGGGGGTTTGGACTGTAGACACTCGGAGGTCAGGAATGAGTGTAAACACTCAAGGTTAAAGTGTAAAGGTGAAAAAGGAGAGGAGGCCGTAGCTGCAGGAGAGAATGAAATGTCATATTCCTAGATTCTACAGAGCTGCCCTGGCAGGTGTCATATGTGGATAACCCCGGGATGAGAGACAAGACTGGGGAGAGAGGAGAGAGCAGAGAGGGGCAGGGAGCCAGTCCAGCAGAGTACACGACGGGTCTCTTGTCATGTGCTAGAGCAGAAGAGTCAAACCAGCAGGAACCAAACTATTGACTGACACCAGAGGACACACCGGAAGGACAATCGCTACAACAACAGCAAACACAACCCCGCCCGAAGAGTTTACCGCTATCGTATACAAGAACATCACCGCACCCCTTCTTGTGGGTCCATTTCTTTATTCATTTGCACAATTAGAAGTAAAATCATGTCTTTTTAAGACGCTGCATAGACTATATTATAGTATACAATAGTGAACAGTTTTTTATTTATTTATGTATTTTTATACATTATTACATACATATATATTTATATGAAAGGAATTAAAAGACACATCAGGTGTTTTACATTTAAAACTGACTCAACTGCAAGTTTTAAGAAGGTTTTCTTTTGTTTGTTTGTTTGTTTGTTTGTTTGTCCATGTTTTCATAGGTGCAGATTTCAGGGGTTCCACCCACCCCAATATTTAGGATGTGCATTTGTCCTCCTTAAAAAAATCATGGAAGTAGCAAAGGACTTTGTTTTTGGCAAAAATAAAAACACATTCACAATAAATTAATGCATAAAATGCAGAAATTGTTAAAAAAAATGTCCTTGTGAAGGACCCTCAAACAACTGTTTTCATATATGTCCCTCTCAAGTGTTCAAACGAGAACTACGCCCCCGCATGTTTGTCTTGTGACCTTATAACCTTGTTTTGGAATACGTGTACAGCTTTTTTTTTCTTGCACCATTATTCTTATAACTTTATCATAATTATCAATGTGTAATTTTTGCACTAAAATGATCATTTCCAATCTCATATCATAATCAATATTTGTTGTTTACTTATCATTATTTGCATATACTTATTATACTCATATCATAATTTGCACAGCCTTCTTTGCATTTTTACATTGTTTTATTCATATACTCACTACATGCCTCTGCAAATTGCTCCCCTGGGACAAATAACGTGATCTGAATTTGAATTAAACTTAATTGACTGCTAAAACTTTCACTTTGTTTATTAAGTACCACGAGAGAAGAAAGCTTGATTTCATATAACAAAATAATATATTGATTGCACCCTATTCACACAGTTGGAATTTGAATACATTTGCCACATGAATTTTAATGATCAAAAACATTTAAAAAACATTTTTTTTTTCTTCAGATACCAATATTTGGTTAGTAGCCCGACGGGGTGTCAATTTATACTCACTACATGCATTGTCTTCCCAAAGTACTCTCTTGCTGTCACAGGAAATGTGCAGTTTCTGCTTATTAAAACTTTTAGGTAACAAACTTAACTTCCACAGATATAGGCAACAAAAGTATGTGGCTGGATTCAGAAAAAAACACCATGTTTTGGTGTAAAATAAGTATGATTGTTACGAACATAATGTTTGTCATGTGACATGCATCGCTAGCATTGAATGCAACACGCACTAGCACACTATGTTGTTACTAAAATAACCCGATCACTTTCTGTTTTTACATGGGACACAAACAGCATGCTCCCCGGTGAAAGTCCAGAGTTTGCTTGACACATCTAACTTCTGTCAGATTTTCTTGCTCTTTGTTCTATGGTAGCTGTTGCTACCTGGTGCCTCTCATATCGCCACCATAGGGAGCCATCCTGCATCAGTGTCTGACATCAAGGGCTGCTGAGCAAGTGTCTGTATTTGACGCATTGGCGTTTTTCAGCCCTGCACAATCTAATTTTTACTGACTTTTAGACAAAGACTATGTAAAATCATGTTGTACTCTTAGCTATCTTGACCTTTTGTAGCACTGTAATTTCCATTATCTCTATTTCTGAGAGCGTCTCTGAGGACATATTCATGACCACATGCATGAATGCATGAATGGTGGATGTCACTGATATGAACACCCGCGGGCTACGTTCTTTATAATAATCACACATTTCACTGTCTCTATATAGGGCGCACTTTCCAATGAGATATCACTGACACTGGAAGAGAAAGGTGTGAGTAGGGAACATAATTAGCTTTGCCGATGGACAGAAAACAACTGTGAATGTAATAAGGCTTTCATGTTTGCCTGAGAAAACGACTCGGGGCTCCCCGCCGTGTTTTGAATTAGAAAACGCCAGGTTAAAAACCCACCTGTGTCTACAACTCAATCACTAATCTGGAGTCACTCCACCCCTCATCTCTGCTCTGTTTCTACCTGTAAAATTATCTGCCGTGGGCTGTGGGCCTAGTTTGAAACCATTTTCATGTCAAGGACCCCCAGATATGCTACAACGAGAACACTGACTCCCCTTTGACAAACTTTTGTCCTCAAATACAACTTTTTAATTGTTAATTGATCCTACTTAAGGGAAGATAACTGTGGGAGGATGGAGATCTCCATTCTACAAAGTCTACTACAAGAATATTTTTTTAAAAATCCAAATTTCCAAGTAGATTTAAACTGATAAAATGTATCCAACACTTCACAGTTATTTGCTGTGTTTGTTGTTAATCATGATTTTCTGTATGTTTTGTAATTGTTTTTTCCTGATATGCCTTTTTCTGGTGTCATCTGTCCCCACGTTTTCATTTTGCTACCCATCTTGACCAAGATTCCCTCTTAATGGGACCTTTCTGGTTATAAAAAAGATAAATAACAAATAATTAATAAAATTAAAAAGCAGTTTTTCTTAAGATTTTTTCACAGTATTTATGGTTGACTATTTCCAGCCATTTAGTGTACTTACATTTTCTAATGACGTCTCTGTATAGTAGTTTTCATCAAAAGTGGTGAGGTCCACCATTCTCACACAAGATTTAAATTATCCACTAATGCACAAGAATTTCACAGAAGATGATAAATGCTCGGGCTCCAGCGTTAAGGTTTGTACTTTCATGCCATTGATATCTTTTGTTCTTTTCATTTAAAAGGTAATATTACAAGAACGGGAGAAGATGAAATTGAAAATCTCAAAACCCCAGCGAAAAGGACGAGCCATTGAGCTATAGAGCAAGTATTAAGGATCCATCATCTGAATATTATTCCAGGGGGGAGTCTTTTATGGGTGCTTTAAATTGGGTGATTTTATGACTGCAGCAGTCTATGTAATATAATCACATTAAACTCCCTAAAAGAGCCTCCTAAATTCTCCTTATGTTCACCTGATCACTTATCACCATAGACCTGAAGTGGAAAACAAACTGCAGTCATTTTTTCTGACTACATCGTGTCCCTGTCACTGCAACAACTCAATACAGTCTACACGACTTCCAACTGAACAACAGTTGTCCGTTTTGACCTTTCCTCTTCGCCACGGCGGTCTATGGCAGCATCTGTCCTCTCGCTATACTGTAGCTTTACATCCTACCTGCCTATCGCACTGCCCGAGGGCACTTAAGGTGTCTAATGCTAATTCCACCTGAGCCTTTAATTACCTCATTAATTTAGACTGACAGGGTAGGTTAAAACCCCTCTGTGATCCCCAGGCTCCGTATGCGGACATTAGCCACTGAATGGGAGGCCATAACCTGGTCCCGCTATTCTGAGACCCTTAAGTGTTTAACAAGGTTTATACCTAATCCACAACCTTATCTTTATGGATCTCGATTTGGTTTTTCAAAAGCCGCTTAATTGTTGATGGGCTTACAGTTGAACCAACATCATCTTAGCGCTTGGCGAGTCTTGTGTGAAAGTGGGTTTTAGGGACATTACGCCCAACGTGGCAGCTAAGCTTGGATAGCCCCCCTTATGAAACCATCAGTCGAGGATTTCCACTGTGGCTTTAGCTAAGCCATCTCCCAACCGGAACCATTCTATAAAGACGGTCACTGAAGGACAGAGAGTGAGAAATACAATAGCTTGAACCCTCCTGGAGATCCTATCTAGACAGAGGAGTAATAAGTAGAGGGCTGAGAGGAGGGTTATATTGGTCTAGCTGGATGGCATGGAGGAGAAAGAAGGACCATCACACATGTCCAGTCTTGACTGAAGATGGGATTAGAGAGGGGAGGAGAGGGGAGACAGGCAGACAGAGATAGAGAACAGACATGGAGGAAGTGATAGTGCGGGAGAGCAGGAGAGGGCGAGCGGAGGAATGGCGGAGAGGAAGATTGATGGCTGACTCATCCTCGCTAGGTGAGTTTTTTCCCCATCTCTCCAGACGAAGCCGGCGTCCAAGAGCCTCCATTTCTGCCACGGTGGTGAGGAGCGGGCAGATGGTGACGGAGGGGAAGACAGCGATAAAAATCACAAAGCAGATAGAAAAAGCAATAGGGAGATGGTTTGCGATAATGAGAAAGATCATGCAAGAGGGAGGGAATGGCTGAATGGAGATTTGAAGGAAAAATGATTAAAAAGTGAAGCACACCCGACTCAGATATATGCCAGTCGAACCGGATTTGGCAGTTCAAAACGAATATTGGATGATTCACTTTGTTTTACATACAAAGTCTACACGGGCCTCGCTTCAGTGTGATATCACCATTATAGTAAACAAGCTAACGACGCTAACAGGTTGTATATGTGCAACGTGTTCTGGAGACACTAAATATCAAACAAAAGTGAGAGACTGGCTCATATTAACTAGCTATGAGCTATAAATTCACCACTTCTGAGCAGAAGGTCCCTTTCCTCTGTCCTCCGGCCCATTTTTGCAGCTTTGCATCAAAGAGTAGCTTGAAAGTCAAGAGCACTCACTCTGCAGCAAAATCTGGCAACAAAAACGTCCCCAGAAGTGCACTGCACAGCACAATAACTAGCTGGAAAAAAAAAGAAAAGAAAAAGCCAGCTCAACTTGATTAATCTCAGTCGTCAGAGAGGTCTCAGACTGTTGATTGGAATCTCCAGCTTTCAGTGGCAGCCCCATTAAAAAGATTTAATTTTTTTTTTAAAGTTTCCAGTTAGTTAAATGAAGAAGGGTCAAACAGCGCCCCTCTCTGTAAGCAGAGGCACTGAAATGCAGTGGAACATGTTACAAGCGAAATTCATTTGAGAACAGCTGGGGCTCTGGGCCACATGTGCAGAACAGAGCAGCAAACTGGGCTAAATGGCTTAATTCCATCTAATATGTACAGCAGTCATTTGTATGTTTTGCCACATTTGTGGTAAATCGATTATTCAATTAAACCACAAGCTCAGGACAATGAATCTGACAGTTTCATTGTTGAAAGTGACATTATATTCAGTCAGAGTATCAATGAGTGCACTCAACAACAGGCAGGAAGTTAATCTATTAATTGATCAGTTTTGACATAATTACAGAAGCTCTGCACTGACAGTAAATTGTCTGGATTTCTGCACTGAAACTGTCTCGAAAATGTCACATTAACACAGTTTGAAGTTATCATCTCTTAAAATTTTCATGACATTATACCACATTTTTGGGGTTCAAAGTTTTTTTCAACGGCAACCGTTTTACTTCAGTAACCATTAGATATATCAATAATCTATAAATACCGCCATATAGTTGCTTTAATTGGTAGTAGCAGAGTCTGCCATTCCTGTGCTAGATTTAGAGGAAATAATGCAGTGTATATTCCAGGATGATTTTATTTTTGGAAATCAGCCTCACTGTTTACTGTTCACTCTTAAAAAGGTTAATTTGTTATTGTTCAACATGGACAGAGCAATTAGCACTAAAAGCGCTTGTTTTTGTCACTGTCCGAATCAGATAATTATTTTAAGGGTCTGTCAACTTATAGAAAGGATCTCTACAGGGACAGACCTTTTGATTCAACAAGATGATCGTTTTTGTTTATCCACAGTCACAACAGCCAGAAACAATTCCACAAGACAATGAAATAAACACTAACTTAAGCACAGGTAGAATCAGCTGATTTTCACTTCTAACTGGGTAAATAAAAGGTTTATTTCATCGAAACCAGGGTTGGTGATTGTGGTAAAAGAGGAAAGATCAACCGATTTTTTTTTCTCTCTTATTTTTGTTTCTGTCAACTTCAAATAAAATGTGTTTTATGATGATAAAATTGCTGTTTATTTAAATGGAGTCTGAAGGGTTTGGTGTTAGCTATTTCGTGGCCAGTTCTTAGACACAAAAACATGGGAAAATAGAGTCCAGGCTTAAAAAAAAAAAAGAATTATTGCTACTGCTAACAGAACATTTTTCCAACACCACAACTTTATGTTAAAAACATTCAACAACAAACAACAAAGTGACTGCTCAGAAGTGCCTTCTGCAACCACACTTGCTGTTACAACAATAACCATGGATGTCACCATGTCAGCCTGGAATAACGTCTTCAGGATTACGCCTTTAAAGATCAGCTTTGATTGGACGTGCTACTTTAAACATCTAAGGGAAATACATGAATTATTGCATACAAATACTGCACATATGTATGGTCACAAATGTGCAAACACACTATCTACTGTAAAGTAACTGCTCTGTGACCCATAGATGCATAATGCCACATTAAGACTGGAACAACAATTCTAATATGAACACACTATATGGAGTAACTATACGTGCCACACAGCTGGATTTCTTTTGTTAGCAACGGATGCAGCGTTTGTTATCACACGTTACCATGACCCCCGGCTACAAAGGCTGCAGCATGGATCAGCAGAGTCAATGCACCATAAACCATGTATGATGTGGGATGTGAGTCCTTTAGTTTGCTCAGCTGCAGTGTACTTTGGTATAAAATGAGCACTTTATTTCTGGCACAAAGAGCCGGATATGGATTTCATTCTCTCAAATCATGTCAGATCGTTTGACTTTGGTGGAGAGCTCATTGATTTGCAAGAACAGAAATTTGCCACCTGAGTGGCTCTGTCAATTTATTTTATTGTGCATATTTTAAAACAGATCAGTTAACCCTTTGCATCACTTTTCTTCTGCTGCCGTTCAAAAGCCTTTCATGTGCATATAAACCTTTGAAGCCTAAGCAACCTGGTTTGATTTCTTTTGAAAACTTGGCTAAAAAGGCGCTGAGCAATATGGCAAGAGATGTACACAAACTGCAAGCAATTAGGAAAAAGGTAACAAGAAAATTACCTTAAAATTCATTTTAAAAAGAGAGAGGGAAATTATTAATAGTTAAAAAAAAATAACAAAACAGAGGAAAATGTCTCAATTATTAATTTCTTTAAATTTGTATCTTATTTCTTTATAAACTATTTTGTCTATATTTTTGTTTTTGGTTGTTTTTTTTAATTCTTTCTTTAATTTTTTGAATTCTTGTTTGCCTTTCTTTTTTTTCTTAATTTCAGGTCTTAAAACACTTAACTAATTTCTCCCCTTTTGACAGAAGGGAGGCCAATTTGCTCAGATTTCAAAGAGTTAATGAAAAAAAATTAAATTCCATAATGTTTTTTTCATAGACATGTTGGGTGCAAATTGGGACCGTGTCTGAGTAGTATATCAGTGTTAATGAAATCACAGTATTGTGTTGTGAGATATTGCTGTAAATGGTCTTACAGACACTAAACTTTTCAAAACTTCAGATGTTTCAGACAAAGAATCAACAACTTGTTACAGACTACACAACATTTGCTATAATCCCACAATAACTTGTTCAAACATGACCCTAAAACTTTGTTTCAGAAACACTCTCACCACAAAACACCTAGAGGCGACAGCGAATGCAATAAATGGAAAAAGATGATAAGAGATATGAAAACTTTTCCCATACCAACTTTGCTAAACTGGGCCGAAACTAACACCAAGCAATAAATCATACCAATTTCCAACAAATAACTTGATAATAGTCGAGGCTACCGTATGAAAGCAGAGATGAGGCCGTGTATGTCCTTCCCATACCCGCAGGCTCACTTCCCATCCTTAAAAAAAAAAAAAAAGCACTGAATAAAGTATACTTGCAGTTTACAGGTCCATTAAATCAACTGGGATGGTGACGGGGAGTAGAAGGGAGAAGCATTACATTTGTGTTATTGGTCAAATATCGCCGGCCTGTGAAGGAAAGAAGGGGGGGGGGGGGGCGGAGGGGGGGGGGGAGAAGGGGGGGGGGGGGGGGGGGGGGGGGGGTTATGTCACAGCTATGTCCTTTCTGATAAGTGAGCTTTCACTTGCCTTCAAACCCCTCCCCACTGTAATAAGAGTTGACACCTATTTGTGACATATGACTGTATCTCTGATTGCCTGGGGCGTGATGGCATCCCGACACCCTGCTCAGCTGGAGATGGAGGGATAGCGAGAGTGAGCGATGGAGAAATGGAGAGGTTTGTGGCTCAAATGCACCGGTCACTCGGATACTATATCAGTAGGAGATATGGAGGCTGCGTGTGTTTGTGTGTGCGGCTCATGTGTCGCTCTGCTTTTGGATGTGTTGGATGGATGGTTGTGTGGATGGATGGCAAATTATTGGGTACCTCCGGGAATCCATTTATTCTCATCTCCATTTTCCAGCCTGGCTAGTACCGCAGTGTAGCCGCAGTGTCGCAGGGCAGAGCCGACATGCTTCTGAGGGGCAACTTTCACCAACTGTGGCGTCCCCAGGTGTTCCCGGACCAGCTGTGAGGCATATTCCCTCGGTCAACCCTGGGGTTCCTGCACAGGTGGCCAAGCCCATTACACCTCCAGTGGGAGGCACACTTACTACTGGATGCCTGATGGGCTCTCCCAAAATGGAAGCGTGGAGGCAAAGATCTACAGTCCTCCTGGAGCGCAGAACGCTTTACCCTGTTTTCACAAATAAGCTTAGATCCCACTTGGCCCATAAACTTTACAAGGGGATGGCAAAACTGACATACACTGTAAAATCTGACAAGCTCATCGTACTTAAAATAATCCAGGAAATAGATTGCCTTGGAAAAGTAAAGTAAATAACACTATTAATCATAATTTACCTTCACTTGATATCTAATTATTAAGTAAATTTAGTGAATCTAAATTTAGTATTTACTTCATGATGTGAAGTTGTTGCAACTTAAAAATGACAAGTGGAATTACCTTGTTCTTTCAAAGTGTTAGCAACTTCAGTAAATCAAGTTCGGCCAACATAACTTGATCATCACGAAGAGGATTTTGCAGTTGATGAAATAGGGCGATCTGCAAGTTCTTTTTTGTCAACATGTTTAGGAAAATACAAGTGAGACTGACGAGTTTGCAACCAACAGAATACAAATACACAGCTCAGTAAATTTAATGAAACATAAATTAAGACCAGTAGTTATATCTTTCATTTTTCAAGGCAATCAGTTTCCTAGTTTTTTTAAAGTAAAATCAACTTGTCAGATTTTACAGTGTAAAAATGACTTTTCTGGGCTCTGGGAAAGTCTTTTAAATATTTAAGGTCCAGCTTTTGGGTTAAGGGGAATACTTTGTGATCTACAAGGAAGATCTTGCACCCATTTGATTGAAAAATGCAGCAGCTTGCCAAATGATGTCGCATAACGTTGCAACAAAAGGTGGGACGGATTGTTTGCCAGACCTCACTGCATGATTTTTTTTTAAGAACCAAGCGGCAACCTCCAAGGCTGAAAAATGTGGAAGTGCCAAAAACTGCAGTTCCTTAAATGGCCACTGGAGACTGACTCCAAGAGCACAGCACAGAAGATCTATGAAGCCAGCACAGTTTCCAGGGGGACATCCAAGATTAGTATCACCAATTCAGTATGTGACCAAATGCCTCCCCTTCTGTTCCTGAGTTATGGTGTTGAACAATTGATCAGAAACGTGTTTTATCATAACACTCCCATATTACAGTGAAGTTGAACTATGGCCTTTTGGATATAAAATGTCATTACTTCATTAATTATGTCAGAATTAGAGGATGAATTTTTTAGTAATAGCCAAAAACATGTTTTGTGAGATCACTGTGACATTTGACTTTTGAAAGCCAAATTCTAATCTGTTCATCCAATAAATCCAACAGGGTGTTTGTACCAGATTTTAAGGCGTTTTTAAAATATTGCTTACACTAGAATGGGACGGGCGGATGGGAGAGCAGACAGACGGACAACCCAAAAACATAATGCCTCCAGCCACGGCTATCGCCAGTGCAGAGGCAATATGACAACGTTTTGACCCTGAGATGAGTTCTTATTACATTATCATCATGGGCCACTGACTGGCACAGGTTTTTCATAGGTATGGGATGAGAAGTGTGACTGGCTGATAACATTTAAGCACCACATCTTCAAGTTTACAGTCTATATCAGCCAAACTTTTTTTTTTGGGGGGGGGGGGGGGATTACAATATATGGAAAAGTAATGCAAAGTTACAGTGTTATAAGGCACTATTAAAACCTATGGGATCAAAAAGTTTCAATTTATGTGCAGCCTTGCAGTCAACACACTGTTCCCAGAGCAGAGGTCTGACACTGTGGTTTCACAGATCAATGGCCCGCTGCTCTGCGGTGTCTCTGGCATGATAAAACACTCCTCACTCTGTATGCTTACTGAGTCTGGGCTACATCTAATGTGCCTGGCTAAGAAGGTCACCGTGGTTAGATAAAAATTGATGTTAAGAAAGTGTGTTTTTTTTTAATCAATATATGCAGGGGTGCTGACAGTTATAAATGTAATGGTTATGCCTATATAGGTTAAAAAGATAAGTACACATTCTATGAGTTGTGTGATGAAAGCCTATGCCCATGCCCATTCAAAACAGCAATCATAAGGGGGGGAAAAAAAAGACATGCTGACATCCTGTGCATTATCTAATGACACTTCACACTACAGCCCATAAATCAAACAAGTACTGCCTCCTTCTTGTGATGAGTATTTCAGTAAACTCCCGTACAATTGTTACTAACTTTTATGGTTACATGTACCCTAAACTAGTCCCACTTCTCTTACCGAAACCTAACCAATCCGACCAATGAGGGCAACAAGTACTGGTCACTCAGAGGGAGAATAATGTAACCTCAAAAACTTAATTTACCCCCACAGCCCTTTCAAATGGACTAGGTACCGCTTCACCAACACCATCAATTATGTTCGTTTGTGCACCATTTATCCCTAACTATTTCGGCCATTATTTGTTTACGTTTTAGCTAACTATTTCAACCATTCATCATCTACTTTTACTTTTTACAATTTAAGTGGACTATCTAAACCATTTATACATTACTTTTAAAACTAATTCATTACTTTTTGCCACTCATTTTTTTAAACCCTTTAGTCTATTTCCATCATTATCCATTTGCAATCCAATTAATAATTTCCACCAAATTAAAACAATTTATCTACCACCTTTAGTTTTTTCACCTTATATTTGATATACTTAGCAAAACACTCAAACTGGTTTTCCATCACTTTAGCTGTTTCAACCATTTATCCACTACTATTTGAAGGATTAGTCTTCTGTGCTCTCTTGGCAAGCACATTTCACACACTCAAAATTGCAACATGTAGTTTTCAGCTTTTACAGCTGACTCAGTATGTGGATATTTTTAATCAACTCACAGTTCCCAATTTTTTTAAATTAGTTGATGTCCTTTACAAGCTTTTTACATAGCCCAGGGCAACCGTACAAGTGCCCGTGGTTTGGAATCACTGCTTTGTTATTGGCTGTTTACAAAAGCAGACCATATTTTCGTTGGGTCTATTCACCTTCAAGGGTTCCTAAGAATAAAAGACGTGGACATGATAACAGAACATGAAACTTTACTAATACTGGAACACACCGAGCCATTTGTCAGTCGGTAAAACCTTTTGTGTTTCTATAAAATCTTTAAGGATTCTTCCTAGAATATCTTGAGCCACAGAGCCGGCAAAGAACCCATTTGAAGTAATAACTTCATGTCATTCCTTTTCATTAACCTCAAACTCTGATAAAGCTCTTAAACTTTGAGCTAATAACCTTTGCAGCTAATGGCGTAAGACTGAATAATGTGAAGTCATCAGGCTTAGAAGTCGATGCTTCCTCATGACCTTACAACCTGTAATGAAATGCATCTTCAGCCTAATGTAAAAAGAATTGCTGCGATTAAATATGAGTCTTTTATTTTCTTTGAAGTAAAAAGGCAAGCCAGTTCAGTTGCTGCAGTATATTCTTTTTCATAGCAGGAAGGAAAAAGTCCTGATCGTGTGGTGGTGGAGGTGTCAGACGCCAACAATGCTTGGCCACATTTAGGACTCCTTTTACAATACTGACCTTTATCAACATGACACACTGAGCGTACTGTGTATTTTTGTTGTGTTGTTAGTCTCCCTAAGGAGCTGAAGTGTCTTGCGTGTGTTCGCTTTAAAGAAAAAAAACACTCCTCGTCACCCAGCTAAAGTTTTCAATCCAAAACAAAAATTTACGTTTGGGAAGTGTGCCTCAGTCCACCTTGAGCCAACATTATTTAGCGAGTTAATGACTGTTTGTGGAGCTGTGTGAAACCTCTGTGGCGAATGCACAAAATCACAGGTTACTGTAATGCATCTCGAGACTGTTGAAACTGTCACGGTCCTGATCGGGATTCATCAAAGGCTTCTCAATTAGGAGACATCTCCGTTGACACCGGAGAGCTTTTCCATCTAATGAAGTACCTTACATTATTGCCCTGCTAGTAAATTATTCAACTAAACTCCTGACAGGAGGGTGGATGGGAAGACAGACAGACAGAGAGAGAGAGAGAGAGAGAGAGAGAAAATGAACCAAGTCTCCTCATCATTTTCAATTCATCACCTTTCTTCCATATTGCCCTCCAGATCACAGAGAATATTCGCCTAATCAGATTTATGATTTATCCCATTTAAATTCAGTCGACTTTCTCAAACGCTGAGAGGTGGTGGGTGGAGAAAGAGAGACGGAGAGACAGAGGGAGAAGCAATTTATAATCTACAGAAGAAAGACACCTAGTGTGGGTGACCTCTATTTGAATGAATAAAGATTGGCTCTTTATATGTCCTACTATTGTGCCATTTCTAATGAGCATAAATTATTAACAGTTAGTGTCTAAAACTCAAAAATCACGGGGCAGCTTTCCCCGATACGTCTTATTATAGTTAAAATATGGATAGTTCAAAATTAATAATGGCAGTTTAAATGCAAAGCTGTCAAAATATTATTTTATCATGCCACATTTGACCATTTATGAGCATTTTACCACAGTGTACAATTACTCGGCCTATGTTATGTCAATTTATTTTTCAATGATAATCTCTTAATGTGTTCATTTAATTAATGTGCATGCGATTCAATAGGGTTCATTTATTTTTAAAAGATCTCATTTACCGATTATAATTAGCACAACATGACCGTATTGATTTATTTGGTTTATTAGGTTGATATTTTGTTGACTAAAGCTACATTTACTGCAGTTAATTACAGACTAATATGTAATAAACAAATAACTTAATCCTGTTTAACTCTAAGTGCCCTTTGCTTACGAAGGTTGAAAACTGTATGGTTGTCAAGAGATACGAAATGGGGCACCTGCTCGATGACACATGGCTCCACAGCAGGCTTGGGCAGTATGTCAAATTTTTCTAATTACGTATTTTCTCAGTATTATTCTTCAGTTTTACAATTAACTGCAACTTGCTTGACTTGCAAAATCATTCTTTACATTGCAAAACAAGGCGTCAACAGGAATCAGACACTTAAACTAAATGCTTTTTTAAGACCTAAGAAAATGAATGGAGACTGGCGTGCTCAGTGCATCAAGTTAAAAGCAGTAAAACAAGGTGCTCTGTGATGTGCTCTGTGGTTTTTCTCTCCGATACAAGAGTGTCAGCTATTTCCAGGGTGTAAAAAAAAAAAAAAGACATTATTGTGTTCAGTAGTAGGTTTTAAGATGTGTATATTTAGAAATGTGAAACTTTCACACAGAAAAGGGATGAAAGATGAATGAAAATAGGTAATATGTTTGTGGTAATTAATACTTCACAGATTAAAATGTAATACCATTTAATGACTTTTAAAGCTTAATAATTATAAAATTGTATTTAAGACATTTAAGACTTTTTAAGGACCTGCAGAAAACCCTGATCATATGAGTAAATTATGACAATTCAGACAGGATTAAAAAATCTTTGTCTCTCATCATTAAATACCCTACATGTTTCCTCTAAAACAAGGTCCCATGGTGGTTTAGTAGGAGGGAGGGTAACTGCCTCTATATTTGACCTACACTAGGGACTAAAAGTCAAGATATCTTAACATTTACTGCTTTGATTTTGACCGCATTTTAATCCTGTCTTTTCCAAGTCTTCCAGTTTTATGTAAATGTACACAGAATAGCTGACATACTCCTTTATTTATGTACAATTCAGGCAAAATCACAAAGTCTGGATCAGTCTGTCATTTACACAAACTTTACATACTCTGGCAAGAGTCCCAAGCAAAGAAAGGTTCAAGTGGTGAGTGAGGAGATTTCTGCTGCAAATATAAGAGGGTTTAAAGTGGAGTTTGAGTCGATGCCCTGGAAGATAACAGTAGCACTGCGGTACAGTGGGTCAAAGTCATGGGCCATTTTGTCATAAATGAAGTGGATCTAGCTAAGGAGTAACCCAGTAGCAAAGCGTATCATTTCACATTACATAACCTGCACACAGTCAGATGTAAGAGCCAAAAAAAGAGGAGCTTAGTATTTTACATAAGATGAAGCAGCAAGAGAAAAGAAAGTGACCTGGAAATGCAGTGTGGGCTTGATTTCAAACCCACAAAAATAAAATAAATTCAATAAAGTGATCCAGGTCTGTGTAACAGCCTGCCTGAAGACCTGAGGGCAGTAGAGGGGGTTGATATTTCTTAAAAGCAAACTCAAGACCTACCATTTTAGTCAGGCTTTTCATTGAACTTTAACTATTTATTCATTGACTTCATTTACTAGAGGGTATATCATTTTATTATTTCTAACATTTCTCTCTGTTATTATACTTTGTTCTGGCATCCTCATTTACCCTTCATGTACTGTTAAAGAGTATTTTATTTATGTATTTTAATCTTTTTGTCTATAGGTTTTACCCCTGGTGTTTCCTCACAAATGGCAGTGTTTCCTCGGTCCTCACTTCCTAGTTTTAATGAGTACTCTTATTTTAGCGCGTTAATTAAACAATTAACTGAACTAAATTTAATTAATTGCGTTGTTAATTGTTAACGGTATGAAGCCCTTTGTCCTATGTGCTACACAAATAAAGTCTGATTGTTCGATTGATAGATAAAATGTATGGTTCAAAGACAGCAGAAGGAAAGTCTCAGTAAGGTGTGCAGAGCACATAAAGCAGACAGACCACTTCTGCCTTGTGCCATGGAGATGTCACCCCGTTAACCATGATGCAATTGTGAATTAGGTCTGTAAGTGGCTGCACACGAGCTGACGACAGAAGTCTCTGCAGACGCTGCAGAACATTGAAATCCACTCCTGATTTTCTGTCCTGCTTTGGTTGCAAAGGTCTCTCGAAATACATTAGTTTACTTCACTGCTGTTGTACAGTTCATAAGCTTGTTTCAACTCCAAGATGTCCACTAGCCCAAAGAAAAACCTGAAAAGTACTGTTTTTTTTATACTCTCTTAGGGTGGCAGTCAAAAATAAGTGAAGAGCACTATTTATCCACCTTTGCATTTATTTAAAAACTTACTGGAAAAGCAAAGTTTCCATTTATTCCCAAACATACTGTATTACATGATTTTCAATGCCAATTAGACCACCATGTTTTCTGTGTAGGCCCTGGCATAAATACACTAGCAGAAATAAAACAGACTGGATATTTCTGCAGCATGTCAGTGACAACATGCCAGAAATATGTCTCCCATGTACAATAACTGTTATAGCGTGCTGATGCTATGAAGCCATCTTTTATGCTCACAGGAAGAAAACCAATATGATTAGATTAGATCATGTTTTCCATTTTGCCTACAGCCAATCTGTGACACACTACTTTATCTTACAGATAAGACCACACTATACCACATGAACACACACACACACCTATCTAAACTATCATTGATGGCTGCGTCGTGGACCAGCTGCTCTCTAATGAAATGGACAGGTGGTTAACAGGATGTATCTGTGTCACCATGACATTTACCCTTGACCTCTATGTTCACTTAATGCACAGAAGAGCCCTTCAAGATCTGGACAGAACAACAAGCTCTTACACGATAGTAGAGATGCTGATTTGACCCCTGCATGTTGTATGTAAAAGCCTCAATGTTTAAAAAACACCCTCTGACCCCTCTTTGCCTTTTATCAAATTGCTTGGTTGGTCTGTAAATATACATCGCTAATTTCAAGCCTCGACATCTGTTTTCTTGTACTGTGTTCAAATGCCTTTTGCAAGTAGTCAAACTTTTGAAATGGGATTTCTATAAAAAAAAATAAAAAAAAAAATAATAAAAAAAATGTGGGGAAAAAAAGCCAACAGCAACTTGGCATGAAATGGCTCGCAAATTGTTAAAAAAAAAAAAAAAAAAAAAAAAAGGTCACAATGAAATGACAAACTAAAAAAGAGAGTTTTTTTTTAATTGAAAAGGAAAAATATAAAAAAACTATACTGATAATTATACATTTAAAATTATATTACAGAAAAAAACATTATTTGTATGAATTATTTTTACTTAATTTTAGAACTTTTATTTTGGTCATTTTCTGTTTTTGTTCTGTTATTTTTTTTTTCCTTCTTTTGTAATTTCAGGTAAATTTTCTTGCAGGTTTTTATACATTTGTGCTAACTTTTGGGTCATTTCTTGTTTGCCTTCTTTTCATGTTTTTGAAAGAAATCAAGCCACTTTGCCCAGATTTAAAAGGGTTAAGCAGTGAAGACACATAAAAACACATTTACATACAGTTTAAGTATGTAAATATTAAATATAATAAATATAGTAAATATTTTTGACCAGTTACACATGTCAAACTATTGGCTAATTTTGCTGCTCCTTAGTTTAATGCATTGTGCACCACCTGGGTCTGAAGGAGCTAGCTAGCGGTGACGCTCTTTTGGTGACAATGATTATTAATGGCGTCCCGATTAAGAGGCTCAGTTTTGAGCCACAAACCCCCTTTAGCATTGTTAACCAGTTACTAGCGGTAATTGTCAAATAAACAGCACCGCTAGCAAGCTGCTACGAGTGTTGCGCAGTAGGCTAAAGAGCAGCTGAGGCTAATGTTAGCTAACCACGCCAGAGGGTGGGCATTGGGCACTATGTTTCTACATGTTAGCACAGTTAGCTGGCTATCTGTCAGTAAAGTAATCAGAAAATTAAACAAAAGGTAAGAAATGAACATCACAAAATATTAAAGTTTCACCACTTCTAAATGGATAGCGCTTTGAAATATAGCACTAATGCTCGCATGGTCAACAAAGCGCCAGACTAAAGGGAAAGGCCTCTTTTATTTTACTTTACTTTCTTTTTTTTTTTTTTGTAAAAAATTGGCTGGTTAGTTTCCAGTTCATGGGTGCCGAGCTATAAAAAGAAAAAAACTGGCATTTGTTGTTGGGAAGCCTCTGGGCATATAGCCGCAAACCAATAAGAACACACAAGTGAGGTCAGCGTTCAATAAAAAAAAAAAAAAAGGTGGTGAACCAGTGCCAAACTGTAAGGAGCATGCATCCAAGAGGAAGCTACAAAAATTGCAGACATAGTGCCAAAAACAGAAATATAGCAAGGTGAAATGCCAAACACACTGAATCTGGCTCTGAAAATTCCTGCATATTATGTCTTTAAGCAGCAAAAACACAAATATGTATTTAATTACATGATTTGTACCACTTTTGTTTTTAATAACACCCCAAATCCTTCATAAAAAGACAACAAACTTTTCAAACAAACTTAATTTTTTTTCCAACACACTGCCACATTCCAACAGATCAGTGTAAAAAGACAGTGAAGAGAGGAAATCTGTTTGCCCAGTTCTAAATTGGATTAGCGAAACAGTTCTCCCACTGAGTGTGGAAAGAGGAGCAGGCGTGTGGAAGAGAGGAAACTTCTGGGCGACACAAATCACGCTGAGAGGCGTAGCTGCCTTTATCATCGGCCACCGTGCCAGGACGACGAGTCTGAACACTGACACAAATAATTTACACACACAGGGGACATATGTGCCATCCACACAGAGGAAAGACAGACATACACTCAATCTCACACAAATAACTAAATATCAAACTCAAATGTACACATGGCTGGGCTCCCTCACTCTGAAAGGAGTGTGAAATGAGTCCAGGACGTTTTGCACTGTGGGAAGGCTTTTAACACATGCCTGGACACCAGCGAGCGGTCGCGGCCCCTCGCTGTGAGGTGGTCAACGCAGCTCGCGAGGCTGGTGGAAAACAATTAGCTGCGTGATCTCCCACTCAGAACAGAGCTTCACTACATAGTCTCACTGGAGCCGTGCAGACAGGGAGCTAAACTTAGATGATCTCTCGGATGCTTTGTCTTAAGCTATTCCTAGATTTGTCATCTATATTTAAGCTCACGCTGGGTGCTCCGTTTTGGCAGTTTTGGGGTTGTTGTAAACAGGATCGGCAGAGGGCCCAGGCTTCTATTTTAACTAGAGGGAATCACAAGCCAGGTTTAAAACCAAATAATTTCCAAGATATTGCAATCTAATGTGCATTTTCATCCAACACTGTTATGTGAATATTCAGAATTATTTCAGGTATTAACATGAGGAAAGTTGCAATCTCTTAAGTGCTCCTCATAGATTTGATTTTTTTTTGCCATTTTCAGTCTCTTCAGTGGAAGCTAGGGTGATTTTTAAGTCACATGCCTCATGTTTATCATTCACTAACTCAGTTTACATAACCGACACATTTTAATTTTTTTAAGTCGGGGCTTTAAAGTGCAAATTTATATTTATGACCACTTTGACAGGAAATATTTTTCCCCAACCTAGTCAATTCAAGTCAAGTCAAGTCAATTTTATTTATAAAACCCATTATCATAAAACACAGTTTGCCTCAGATGGCTTTACAGCATACAAATCATTAATGGCGTCCTCTTCAGCTGGGCTATAACTTGCTAGCTCAGTGGTGCTAGGTGAATTAGTGGCAGATGCACGCTTCTTTCTGTGATGTGGGCGGAAAATAGTTTTACATGAAACTGCTCACATTCACGTGTATGTATCTTTTTTTTAATCTTTTGTATTTATATATATATATATATATATATATATACATCATAAAATCCTTTGAGATATATTTACTGTTTGTTATAATTTGTGATGAATGTATTTGGAGTATTCCTGTTTTCCTCATCATTCTGTTTGATACATGTGTATATTTATTCATTTATCTGCACATTTTTGTTTCACTTATAATAAACACTGATTTGTTCATTGATCAGATCATTCGATATGCTCTACATATCATATGTATCGTTTGTTTTCCTCCTTTATATATGATGTATATGTATAAGTCAATACATCTTCAAAACCTTGTTCTAATTAGGGACTGTTTGTGACTCACTGAAAGGGGGCTGCCAAATGGGGAGGCACGTCAAATATTTTTTTAGCACTGGGGAGAGACTTTTTGTTTTTTTATTGTGGCTTAAGGGAGAGACATACAACTTAAAATCTATGTATTTCGCTTTCATTTTAAATATCCTCTGAACCCCAAATCCCTCTGACGGATTTGAAAGGCTTGTTTTCTTTAAAAAAAACAAAAAAAACGCCACAATTACACCATTAATCACTGTCAGAAACTGTAAAGACAGAAATGATCAACGGTGTTTCAAATTTCTGATGGTTCAACACATCGTTTTTAAGGAGGATTTGCAATTTCATTAAGAAATTACCTTTTTTTATTTTTTTCATGTTTTTTTTTTTTTTGATGATGATGATGACTCCAACTCCAGTGCTGTTTGTTTGTTGCATTGGTTCCAATACCTACATACCTACATATATATATATATATATATATACATATTGATTATGTATGCACCTTTAACTTTTGTGACGGTGTTGAACACCATCCGAGATAATGTGAGTGACGTCCATGTGAGCATCATGTAATTGTTGTGCTGCTCCACTTTGGCTAATCAGTGTAATTTGTGAAATGCCACAATGAAGCAATGACAGTCATCACCCTTTTCGCCCATGCAACGTTTTATTAAAATCCAATCACTGGCATCCCAGATATTGCATGTGACATTTGGATGGACGGACCAGGGTCGATCCATAGTCTCTGTCCTGATTTCATTGTGGGGGACAATTATAAAGTTGCTCTAATCTCATTTCACGTCATGGCTTATTGCATGTTGGCTCAGTTTAACTACTGCTACCTCACGGTGTCCTTGAGGAATATTTTTTTTAGCATTTACCTTTGGAATTCTCCAGAGGTAAAATAACAGTATCAACAAATAAAATGCAAATCCACACGGGTTACTTAGAGCCTGAAAATACCTGCCTCGCGTGTGAAACCCAACACTCAGCGAGCGGCTTTGAAGTTCAGAATCACCTTTTGTTGTATGAAGGTTATCTACTCATCTCTGAGTGCGACGGCTTCCCGCACAAAAAAGGGGTGTCTATCCTATCATTCATTTGGCAGAAGTGTTGGCTTGTAACTACTGAACTGCAACAAAGGAGCAGATTCAAGGTTCAGATGAAACCGGCAAAGGTGAACCTTGAAAAATAAAGGGGATAAAGAGAATATTTCATACAAAGCCTTCAAACAGTATTCCTCTCACAGTTTACCAGTCAGGTTTGAAAGAGTTACACTTAAGAGTAACTAAGTCTATAAGCATTTAGATTTAGCGCACTAAATTTTCATTTAATTTTAATACAATGACTTAGATTAACATTGATAGTACAATAACAAACAGCTTATATATTATGTTATGTATTTAATGGTTTGAACTACATTGCTTGTGTGGCGCCATTTAAAGCGAGCTAATAGAACTTTTGAATAGAGAAACTGCACACCGTCATTCAAGCTAGTTCAAATCATTTGTTTTTTGAGGCTAATGTTAGCTTAAGTTGACTAAGCTTAGCTACATAGTACTCTGTCATTGGGCTGACTGAAAGGAGTCTTTTTATGTTGTGTTACTGGAGTATTTTTCCACATGCCATTAAGAAACGGTTCGATGCTTTTAAGAGACTTGCATAAGAAGTGAACAAACTGTGCGTTGCCATGAGATCCAATTGTTTTTTCTGCTTTTGACCCATTTCCCGCCTCTCAGTGAGGTCGCCTATAAGCTCTGATAGATTCTAAAAGCATTTCTAGACGCAGATAAGAGTAGCTGATAAATTTGCACCCTTGTGGCAACACAGAAAGCAAAACTGTACAATCTGTTACAGGTGGGAACATAGCGATGTTTTTCCGCGTTATCATTCATGATAAAAGGTACAAATACAACAGGAGCTAGTATCAGCACAGAATCAACGTCACGTTTTGAATGCGACCCACCACCGGGAGATTTAAAGAGTAAAGTGTGTGGCAAAATAATTAAAGGTGCACATTCTAGCTTTTATTAATATACTTCTTCCATTACTTGGTTCAGTATAAAAAAGCAAAGCCAGTGTAAGTAAGGGAATTCATTGCAACAGCATTGTTGTAAAACGGCTAGTAGCTGCTGTTTAGCTAGGCTTTAGGCTTTCCTATGGCAATAGTTTACCATTTTGGGAGAAATTAGATGAGATCAATAACAAGTGATTTATATCTGTTTGTTAAAAGCTGCAGCCAATATACCATAACCTTAATAAAGCCCGAACTGGTCGTTTTTACATGTTTCTACATAGATTAAACAACCAAGATTGTTGTGTTAAACTATTTCTTTAACTTGCCAAATGTTGGGTACCTTATGCTGATATGAAGTTGGTTGCCAGTTTACTAGGTGCGCCTAATATTATACAGAGAGGCATTTCTTATTTATCCTAAGCATATCTTTATCCTACGAACACTGGTTTAAGGCTGGGCAAAATATCAATATTATACCAATGTGATGATATGAAACTAGAATTCTTCTAAAATTTGGACATCGCTATGTTGTAAGTGCTTATCATTTTCTGGTTTTTAAGGCTACACTATAGAAAGTAATGTTTTATGAATGTACAAAACTCTCCTAGTTGTCTTATTATTTGCCTTTACCAACTTAGTCATAATATTCACATTAGAGATGATTATTTATCAAAAATGTCATTGCAAATATTTTGTGATCCACTATATCATCAACCCTACAATATTGTTGAAGTATCAATAATGAAGTAGTTTGTTGAGATTTTTTATTTTCTCCACATTGTCCAGTCTTAAATGGGCTGGATAAAATAATGCCATAAACAATACATGGCTCTGCAAACTAAATCCTACAAAATGATCATTCAGTTCAATCAACTTAAAGCCCCTAAAAGCAAATTTGCGACACTGTTTTAGCAAAAACTGAACATTATTCTCAATGCATCCAGACTTTATTGCCGAATTAGTGTACTAGACTGCATTGGTTCAAGCTAGATGTACTTGATATCTGAATTTATATTATAAATGTATTGGAAGAGCTCTCTACTGCAACTCTCCAAGGTCTTGAGTTGATAATCGAATTCTTAGTCACCACATTGCTCAAAATTGCCTCAAAATTGGACTAAAACTACTATAACTTTTTCCCTGTTTTTTTCCCGCTCCTAGAAACTGATGTCTGTCCTAAAAATATAAAATCTGAAGATAAATGATTACTCAGAAGCCCAAGTCTGGTGCCAAAACTCTGCTTCTTAAGCCTGGGTAGACACTGTGCTTCTTATTTGTCAGCACAGTTAAACAAGCGCATAAGCTTACTTGAATAATGATTTAAACAAGGATACCATAAACTACAGCTGCATTAGGATTAAATGAGACTTAAAAACATAGTAGGAAATAATAAATAATCTGAAAGGAAATAATGAATACATTCATCTGAATGCAAAGTGATATTTTGTTTTTCCCCTCAGGGAACACAGTTAATGATCTATGCTAACACACAAACCACAGATTGCATTTCTGCCAACACCGATTTTTCACTGATCATCATTCTCACAGGAGATGTGGGTTGTGATCATAATCTTAAAAAATCTCTACTTTTACTCAATTAGATCAGGTATATGCATATTTAAAGTTGAGTCAAATGTATTTGTATGTGTATTATCACACCGTCACACTGAGACACTCCAGTATTTTTTGCCAAAAGTAGACTTTGCCAAAACTGTTAATCTGGATTTAGAAAATATATGTCAATTCTTGGACCCAAGTTGAGGCTCCAGTGTAAGCAATGTCCTGGTGAAGGGTCCCGATGCAAGACACTGAACCTGAATGAGTATGCAACAAGACGTGATACAGTAACTACATTACATGGTTAAAAAGACTCAAGTTGACTTTTGGTTTTACATGGGATACAAACATCTACCTCTGCTACCTTATTCCTGCAGTCACGATCAAATTGGAGTGAGCTGAAAGCTCAGTGCGACTCATAGTGACTTGCTATCCAGCTGGCCACTAATGCCAAGGTTTCCCATACATTCATTTTTTTGTGGTAGCCCACCACAATTAAAATGTCTGCTGCCACATTTTGGTTTTCTATTTTTGGAGCATTGCACCATTCATCGAACCACATTCTTGTGGTACAGAGCATACTCTGGGTACAGACACAGCAGCGGAACATCAGACTTAACGAAGGTGAAACTTAACCTTTCATTGCGATGTTTCTAAAAAAAAAATGCTTTCACTCACAAACAGCAGCTTCTCTCATCCACTGATCTAAACAGGTGTGATTGGATCGACTGGTCAATTATCCATCCTGCAACTCAAAACTCCACAAAGTGCTGCTGAGGTAAAAAATGAAGAGCTTTGCCTACCCTGGGTATACAGACCGACAAAAACCTCCAAATTTAAAGAGGTGAGACAGACTGATACACAAGGACACACAGGCAAGAAAAAAGTCTCAAAAGTCTCATGCCAACAACATTTTGACATAAAATAACATTTTAGTTGCACGATTTGGAGAACAGAAGCCAACGTCAGCAAAATATCATAATGTTATCATCCACACGTGAAATTATAAAGTTAGCATTTAAAATATCGTCTGCCTAATAACCAAAATTAAACATCCATCCAATGCATCAGTCCAAAGTCTTTCTGACATCATACTGATGCCCGATGCCGACTGGGAAGGTGCCCTGTGTGTTGTATTTGACACATTGTGGTTGAAAACGGGTTGAAAATTCAATAAATACGTGTATTTTCATGAAGCATCTTATTTTGTTCTATTTTAGTGAATGGCTGTAAGGATAACTTTCAAATACCATTTCGACTGGAGAGAATTAAAAGAGTTTACACTTGAATGTCCTGAAATATTCTCCCTACTGCTCCAAGAGCTCAGCCTGTCTGAGTCTGTTAAACTTCAGACTTAGCATGGCCCTTCTGACAGTGGAGGGCAGGTGGATTTTAAACCTCTCTATAACCCTGTCAATGAGCAATTCCACTTCACTGTGTGTGTGAGAAAGACAGAATGTGTAGGTAGGTGTGTGTGTGCGCACTTGTTCCCATGTGCCAAGCGTGTGAGTGCATGACTCACCTCCAGTGATGGCCTGGGATTGCAGAAAAAGAAAGACGGGGTCGGAGGTTAATCTGAGGTCGGTACAGTTCATCAGTTTCCTGAAGTGATGTGTGGCAGCAGAAGGAGCAGGCAGGTAGAGTCTGGAGAGCTGAATACAGAACTGCAGCATCAACAGCACGCACTAATAGAAGCAGTATCTATCCACACTTTGCAAAACAGTAAACTAAAACATGAGACATCTCTGACAGTTGGAGACATCATTAATGTTGTAGCAGCTACTTTGTTTCCATTTAGAAAGCAGAAACAGACGACTGTTAGCTGTGTCTTCTCTGCTACCTCAGCCTTTTGCAAATAAGTACATGGCAGGAAAGCAATATTAATGATTTGACAGTCATGCATGCCATCAGTGTAATGACAGTCTCCAATATGCGGGCTGTAATATGCAAGAGCAGCATTGTTTATTCACTGTCTGTGTTTATCTTAGCAATTTCAGCCAGCAGTGATCCAGGAAAAGTTTAGGAACAACAGTCATAACTTGTCCGAAGAAGAATAACATCAAAATACATAGTTTAATTCATTTGGAGTCATGCTGGCAGCATCAGCCGGTCCACCACTTTGATCCAGACACATACATCCCACAATTTTCAATGAATACTTCTCCTGATCTCCTGAAGTGTGTGGTATGGGGAAATTAACTCAATGTCTAGTTTTGTCCAATACTTATGACAAAATGCATGTAAAACTAATGACATTCCCATTAGCCTCGACTGTACCTTATGCGCATTGTCAATTAGTCAATGTTTGCATGCTAACATGTGTCAGCAAACACCAAAAGAAAAATGTTTTTAATTGTTATTGTTTTTGTTGTTTGTTTGTTTGTGTTTTTATCTTGTGTGCATGTGTCCCTTTTATTTATCATTCTGTGGCATTTTTGGGAGTCTCTGAACGCAGCGCAGTCAGAACTCATCATGAGTTGTTTTATCCGTCAGCAGCAGTTTGAGTCACGGCATGGACAATTGCTCACTGATCATATTGATGGATGAGAGGAGAAGAAGAGTGCAGGGTGAGTGAATGTAAACTTTTAGACCCGCCACAATGAATGCTAAAGTTTCACTTTTTCACTTTCACTGCTCCTGGTGTCAGGGGCCCGTCTGTGTGGAGTTTGCATGTTCTCCCCGTGTCGGCGTGGGTTCTCTCCGGGGTCTCCGGCTTCCTCCCACAGTCCAAAGACATGCAGGTCGGGTTGATTGGTGACTCTAAATTGCCCGTAGGTTTGACTGTGAGCGTGTACGGTTGTCTGTCTATATGTGTCGGCCCTGCGATAGTCTGGCGACCTGTCCAGGGTGTACCCTGCCCTCTGCCCAATGACAGCTGGGATTGGCTACAGCCCCCCCGCGACCCTTACGAGCACAAGCGGAAAATGAATGAATGAATGAATGAATGCTCCTGGTGTTCTGCTGCTCCATCTGTGACAACAGTATGCTCAATACTCTAAGAGTGTGGTGCAATGAATGAGCAGCACGGCAGATATGTATTAATAAATAAACTAAAAAATGTATTTGTCTTGGAAAATGTTTTAATTGCAGTGGCCCGCTAGAAATAAATAACTGTGTGCAGGTGGAAAACCCTGCAGAATATATATATAGTCTTTATTTCTCATGCAGATTACTATCTAATTGACATTTGTTTATTTATTAAATGAATATAAAGTAATGAAAGAAAGAGCTCCACTATTTACTGAATTTTTATTGAGTGTTTCTAACTACAGTAAAGCTGTTTCATTAGGTGCTTAAACGGCATGTGCCTGTTCGAGGAAACTACATTTTTCAATGAGAGAAAATTACTGTCTTTTTCCCGCCATGATGCACATAGTTCCAGCCTCAGGTAGCCAGCTGGAAGTAGATGGGTTACCCCAAGGCAGAGGATCATTATGGGATTAAAGCTAAAAAATAGAATTACCTATGTTATTTATTTATTTATTTATTTATTTACATATGCTGTCATGTTGGGAGAGACCCCAAATCAACACTGAAAGTGGACTTCTTAATTACTATAAGACAGTGATACTCAGATTTGGCCCACAGTAGGGTGCGAGGTGACCTGCTGACCATTTTCTGATTCACACTGGGATTTTTTATTGCACTCTGAATGTAAATAAGGTACCACAGTGCATGAAAAACATCCAAATAAAGCTTGTATATCAAGTAGAGTGCCAGAAACGGACCTCAAGACCCCCCCCCCCCCCCCCCCCATCATTAGGAGCACTGTTGGAATAAACATCATTCTGTTATGCATTGCACTACACTGTCGGAGCGCAAAGCGTGCTCTGGGTTCATACGGAGCAGTAAACACCAGGTGCACTGTAAGTGAAACTAAAAGTCTAAAAGTTGACTTCCACCGCCAAGAGTTCCACCTGCGCTGCGCTCACAGACCCACAAACATTTTAATTCAGACACGTACACTACTGCCACAAGTAGATTCTACTTCTGCGGGAAACACTGGAGTGGTTTCCACTGTACCTGCTAATCAACATATTAGTGTTGTAATTGTAAGTGTGTTAGTATGCTGATGTTACCATTTAGTTGAAAGCACAATTGTGCCTAAGTGCAGCCTCGCAGAGCTGCGGGCGAGGCTGCACTCTCTGGGTCTTGTTAGCTAAATGATTACTTAACGACAAGAGGAAAAGTCAATTATTAAGGCTGTATTACAATATCAACAGAACACTTTGAGTGAGAAAGAACCTCAGAGTGTTGATAACCTAGAAGAGCTTTGGATCGCACCTCAAACACTCTGCTTTGTGTGGCATTTTGTAGAGAAGGCATGGAGTGTTGACAGTGACGGCAGGAAATGCAAAAAGCCATTGAGATTAAGAATGCTAAGCCTCCAGAGGCACAGCCTCTTCTGCTCCCATATGAAAAGACCCAGAGTGAGACCTGGCATATGCTCTGTTGGATTACAGGGGAAATGCCTTCCATCAAAAAACTGATTACAGCACCTCTTAGCCAATGTGCATGCAATGAGAGAGCTGAATGAATGAATAATTACAGCATGGAGAAGCCGGAAGGAAGGTGAGGCAGAGGAAGAATAAAAGGAGGAAGGGGTGGTAGGTTTCCAAAACAGGTATTTAAAGTGTGGCATTCATGAACTGTATGGTTAGATGTGATTTTGTCTCACAATAATGCAAGCTGTGATCAGTGCAATTCTTTTTCACACTCACCAGAAAGGGCCTTTGAGGAATCTGTAAAGAGGAGGGAGACTCAGTAAGTTTTACAAGAGCAACACTTCTAAAAAAAAACACCAACTTTTCATCACAAAGAAGGCTCTATGAATACACTGAAGCCTGTTTACAATGAGATCAATGGAGTGTTCAAATAATTCAGAAAACATTTGTGAAATGAATAGACGAAACAAGGCTTGTATTGAATTAAGATTTTTCTTCATTTTAATGTTTTGTTTACTTTTGGGCGGAATTGGTGCTATAAGGCGCTCCAGATACAATGCAATTCAGCTTCCAACGGGAGCTCGATTTTATTGATTTCATTCTGAGTAAAATTAATAGCTCCTCACACACGCAGCGCTGTTCACATTATGTTGAATGTAGGACTGAATTGGGAATGTTGCGTGAGAAGACTTTGGGCTTTGGATGTCCTGAAGGCCAACTCCTACAGCACCTTGGACAGCAATATCAGGTTTAATATCACCTGTAAATACTCTATACAGCTACCAATGCATATTAATCAGAGAAGAGAATAATGTAAAACAATAACCTTGACGCCTTGTTTTGCAACCCGTGTTTTTTCTTTTTTAACTATGCACAAGTGCACATGCCTGCAGAGGTGGAAACTTTTAAAATAAAGACTTGAACAGTTGACGATTGACATTTTTGGTGATTTTGTTGGACAGACTGCAGCATGCATGGCCAGATGTCTCACTAAATCTGTTTAGTAACGTTGGAAGGATATTCAAAGATTGAACTTCCCTGTAACTGCTGTAAGTTAAACAAATTACAACTTAGTTTTCATCAATACACACATAAAAACACCAAAAAGAGCTACTACAAAAATATTAAATAACTTTACTCTTACAAAGTGGTCTCTTCAATAGTCAAAGGTCTCTTGTTGCTTACAATAAAATAGTGTAGTGTCTCCAAAATCACTTCACACATCAGTGGTCTACTGTTGGTTATATTATTGCACTTAGTTTGACAAAAATGTGCTTTTGGGGGATTTTTCAGTGGAAAAATTATTCAGTAAATTCACTGCTTTAGTTTAGTTGTCATTTTCTTCAGAAAAAAAATCAATAAATAAAATGTTAGGATTTTTGGTTTTAAAACTTTTGTCAACATTCACAAATTCTTTTGTGGCACTTTCGCCATTTAAATAAGTCATTTGCTATACATTATGTAAAATATTTCTTATTTCTTTCTACACCATACAGGGGTTAAAAATTCAGCGTTGTTCAGAGATACATTATGCAAGGGGCGGGAGGTGAGTATTATGAAGCGGTGAAGGTTGTGGTTGTCGTACAAGCAAGAACTTTGATCTACTTTCCTGCTTTTTTAAGATGTATTTACATGATTTTTTTAGCTGTACCGCAACAGCCTGGCCAGCACTATAAGAGCAAAAGTCTGTGACCGCAATTTCATTTTTCAAATAAAAAGCCCTTTGGTATGTCATACGCAGTCCAGCCATATTATTGACCTACTGTGCGTTCCAATACGCATAGTAACGTACTATATAGTACTATTTAGAATGTCCCAAAAAAAACACAGGATGTTCTACTGCATCCACTTGGATTTTGCAGAATGCAAGCCGGCATGCATTTCTGCCTATTCTCACCCACAATCCTCTGCACAGCGGAGGATATGTCACATCTTGACAGCTGATTGACAGCTGATTGAAAGCTGACAGACGCCGCAATGATGGATGACAGCGCATTAGAGTGACTTATGACCAGTTGGATGGAGTATGAATACTTTAAGTGTACAAAATAATCATAAAGGTTACCAACAACAAAAAAATTGAAAATAAAAATGATAGGAGAAATGCATATGTACGCTTTTTAAATGTGTCTAAAATGTTAGAATCCACAATGCATGCAGTTATAACTTTAACTTAAAAGTTAAACATTGCAAAGTAACAACAGCAGGGGTCTCTGGGTTGACCTCCATCTCTGCCAAGTTTGGCAAATAGCTATGTTTTATCTCCATGGTAACATATGAGAAACAGGGTCAATGTTAAGGGTCTAGCTTCATGACGTAGTAATATGTCCCAATTGTGTGCATACTGCAAATGCCCACTGAGGCAAAAACACAACAAGGCAGCTACAACACTGATTATTGTGCTTATGTTGCAATACCAAAGACATATATAATTAATAATCTTCCAACCACTAAATCACTAAACATGCAAAATGCACATCAGATGGCAGGAAGTGTACTTCCAAGTCAGTGCGCCTGTTTGATAAACAACACGCATGGCGCCAGATTTATAATATGTGACAAATTAGATCCAAAGTGCTCAGCAAATCTGGCTGTGTGAGTTTACATCAGCAAACATGGGACCTATGGAAATGAGTTACATAACGCAGCCACAGAGAGTAGCACCCCGTATTTTTCTAGATAAAAAAAAAGTCATATTAATACTTCAAAAAACATGAAACACAAAGTTTATACCAAAAGCACTGAAGGGAAATAAATACATTTCTGCGAATGAGTAATTCAGTTAGTTCGAGTGCTTTAGGTATGGTTCATACAATAAACAAAAAAAAAAAAAAAAAAAAAAGCCTTTTGAAGAGTTCACCCTTACCAGCTGGGGGTCACATATTCAATAAGTAGCAGCATTGCAGGGCAAGAAAATCCCAGAACATCTTATATTCTCAACATCAAAAATGCAACAAATGAAAGGCATGAAATTCTCTGTGAAAGGAGCTCCAGTGCCGACAGACCTCACCATCAGGTGAGGCTGCAGCCGAGCCACCGCTGGTAAATATTGCCAGACTCTTCTTTCTGATTCAACTCTGTACACCAAAAAAATCTTGTTTTCATTTATTTCAATACTCTTCCTCTCCAACACAAACAATCTGCCTCTTTTCTCACATTGGTCACCTCCTACACACGTCCCTCCTGTTTCGTATCAATCTCGCACTCTCCGTTCCTCGGCTTCTCTCTCACCTGCTTGCTACAGTGTTTTGCCGCGGCTCTTGTGTTTCCCCCTGTAGGGCCTGTGTGTCTGCTGTAATGAATTGTACTTAATTGCCAACTGGGACCCGCAGCCTTAAATATAATTCTCAGGACACTTAACCTGGGTCACTATGAATGATAAACACACCTTAATAAATGGGCTTGGGCTTAGAGCACAGAAGAAAACCATTTCTCTCTTCAGGCCCCACCACAGCACATGCAGGCAAACACACACACACAACATGCTGTAAATGATCAGGGCAGTATTTAGTATTTTTAAACTCAATCACATACTCTTACATTCTTTAAGGGCAGAAACAAAACTAGATCCCGTCCTTGTAAATATAAGAGATGAAATTAATTTTTTTAAAAATCAAATCCTTTCCCTTTTTGGGGCTTTCTGCAACCCTGCTTTCTTTTTGAATGCTGTCATGCAAACTTGAGATTAACAAACTGTTCACTAAATCTCTCTCCCAAACAAAGATTGTCCAATCATAACTCAGCAAATTAGGCACAGCAGCCCTGTCAAGCTTTAAAAGGCCTTTATCACAGCAGAAATTTTGACTTCATAGTAGAAAAAAGCACATAAGTGATGCTCAATTATATTCAAGTGTCCCAAACTCAAAAATATGCGAGTACTTGAAAAAAACACCGTGCATGGAAGGTACTTAACTATCTGTAGTGACCAAGCTTTACTTCCAAGGCCTATAGTTAATTATCATAAAAAATGGGGCTTTGTCTGGTTCTTTATTGCACTGCATTCAAATGAAACTCTTGAACTCGTGTTTATGTCGTGTACACAAAGTCGTAAACTCAGCTCTTAGAAAATTCCCACTTACAAGGTCGTGAAAACCACATCAGGCGTTCAATATTATCACTTCCCGTGAACACGGTTAAAAGGCCGCAATTGTAATATGATTTGGGAAATATGACCCAAGATACATTTGTTAAACACGTTGGTTCATCTGTATACTCTTAAGCTTTTCACATATAAAAGCAAAAAATATTGTTAGATGCTAACTAGGAAGCAGAAATGTTTTGTATAATGTTACAGAGGTAACCAAAAAACTAATGGAGATCGCCACTTTTGGACTCACATTCTGAAGCCTCGAGTTTGTAATTTTGGCTGTCGCCATCTTGGATTTTCAGAGCCAAAAAATGATCTGACCTATGAGTGTTGCAGACAGCCTGTCACTCAGGGTGAACATGCCCTTAATTTTATGCAACTTCAAGTCGAAATAAAATGTAAATATGTGAGATAGATTAAAACCAGGCTGAACATGTTTATTTCTGCTTTAAAATTGGGCATTTTCACAAGAGGTTCTTCAAGTTGCCATTTGAGGAACTGTTGTTTTTGGCACTTCAACGTTGCCTTCATTTTTCAGCCCTGGAGGCACTTGAGGCTAACTAGCTCTAAACTTTATTTCTGCTTTTAGCCTTTAGCCCTTTTTGGCATTAATGCATGTTATAATTAAAGCAGTCATCAAATTCATAATTATGGTTCTAATTTTTTTATGAGTCTGATGGAGACATCAAAAAGTTAGCCGGAAACAGAGATTTCAACCAACTCAGAGCTGACGTTAAGGCTAAGGCACACAATTAATTAGCTGGCTAGCTATTTGATAAACTTCCCAGGGTTGCCTTTTCAGTCAGCAAAATCGAAGGCAGCAACTAAAATGTGAAACGTGCTTTCATCTACCTCTGTCTGAAGCCACTGTTTCAAAAATTACCACAATGCACATATACTCTAAAACATATTGCAAGAGTAACTCAGGGGAGCAGCGCTGAGCATGGCTGCTATGAACATCCAGGGATTCAAATTACCCGTCTTAAAGTTAGAGCTTGTCACTGTTGTTAAAGATACCAAAAGTCCATGCGACAGTATGTATTTCCTTTTTGTATATCAAACAAAATCCTCCCTCGTACAGCTGTGGGGATGTCTGCTCTGTGTCTGTGGCCAGCGGATCGACTGTACTGGTTATGACACTCATGCATAATAGAAAGCGCACAGTGCCCGCAGGAACTGAGGAGCATAGAAAAGAGGCACAGGGAGCAGTTAGGGTGTCTGGCCAGTAGGACAACCTCCCACTCTGCTTCCACCTCACCGCTCTTTCCCCTCCCATCCCACTCTCCCCTCTATCTCGATCTGACACATGCTGCAAATGCAAAGCCAGATCAAAGTTAGTGTAGCCCTTATGAATAAAAGAGTACAACCCATCTGTGCAGCTGCAGAAAGAGAGAGTTCTACAGCATGTCTGAAAGAAAAAAGCAAACTACATATCGGCGGGTGGTTCGGCCACAGCCGTGCCGTGACTCTGAGCTCTCACGGGACCCAAACCAACAGGCTCTGCCATCTCTCTTGGCAACCAGCAGCAGAATCAATTGCTTGTGAAAATACATGAAAAAGACCATTCTGATTTAATGAAGTGATAATGATGATGGCATTTTGGAAAAAAAAAAAAAGAAGAAAAAAAGGACAGGAAGAGAGAGAAATTCAGTGCATGACCTGTATAGATTATGTAGTGAAGTTTTAAGGTTCAAATAAAGGTTGCATCAGTATTACACCAATGGAAATGCAGAATTGAATGATAAAAACGAAATCAACTGTCAAATAGGCTTGGGTGGTATGTAATATTTCTTACCTTCCTGAAATGTTACCAGGGTATACAGTATATGACGGTATAAAGTATGTGGCGCTAACAGCCTCTTTCTGATTTTCAGACTAAGAAATACAAAAAAAGATATCCACAAAATGTGAAGAAAAGTAATATTGTCATGCCAATTTTTGTTTTTAAACAGAGAAATACAACTGTACACCATGTACATGACATCTATTGCATGTGTTTGTGACGGTTCAAGGACAGAGGGATGTTGTATGTGCAAAACCCTCTGAGGAAAATTGTGAATAAAAATTTTAAAAAAGAATTAAACAAAAAATTCGCTATTGTTTTTACTGATTTTATTGCTAATCAAACTTCATTTTATTCTATTTATAGATTACTCTTTTCCATTGAACTCGTCTGCATATTTTCTTTTAATTTATTACTAATCTATTTATGTGTCTATATGTTACTGTGTGTGTGTACAAACAAATTGCCCTGGCAGGATTAATAAAACTGTCTGATTAAACACTCAATAATAAAATGTGCTGACATCGTAGAACACAGAATTAAGAAAAATTTTAATGGAAAACGCGGAATTTGGTGATAAAAATTAAACTAAATTTTGTATGGAGATAGGTATAAACGGATATCATTGGGCCCTATACAAGTCGCCTTACCCTGCATGCCTGGCTCTTCTGTCGAGACTCTACTGTGTGGGTTCTTGGAAATGGTCACATTCCTCAGAAGGTTGTGCAAAACTCTATTTGATTCCATGTAATGGCAGGTTACAGCTTAGTGTGCATTCATACAGCTGGATATCTATAAATTATATGCTAGACTCACTGCTGTTTCCAGTCAGCCCCGGCTTGCTCTTGCTGTATATATTTTTTTAACCATGGCCTTTGAAACATTCCTTCTTGTAGGAACACAAGCGGGCTTCACGGACAAACACCACAAATCCTACATCTTACACCACAGAGAAAGACGGGGCAACTAATGCCTTGTTCAATTCTTGTTTCCTAAGCACTGTATCGAAAGCACAGAGGAGAATGGTTTATGATGGTAAAAACCGCAAATCATGCCCCGGGCAAATTTCCTGAAAAGCAATTCAACATAGCTTGACTAGCCTCTGCCTGATTCAGCCTTGGCAGGAAATTCTCA
Organism: Plectropomus leopardus; assembly: GCF_008729295.1. Taxonomy (NCBI): domain Eukaryota; kingdom Metazoa; phylum Chordata; class Actinopteri; order Perciformes; family Serranidae; genus Plectropomus; species Plectropomus leopardus. The sequence continues at coordinate 16,085,702 of NC_056484.1, forward strand.
TGGCTGGCACAAACATGCCTCAGCATCAAAGATGTATTATTACTGTGAGCCAACTGCTGAGGACGCAGCAAGCAGTGGTCCCTGGGAAAGTTGTGTGAAGGAAGAACTAGTAAGAAGAATAAAAGTATTATCAACAGCAACACAGTTACATTCTATGGTTTAAGGATAATATTTCATATTTTTTCCGTTGCCTACAAATCCTGTAAAAATACCACAACCAAAAATAACAAATATTGTCTCTGTGCCACATTGAAAATCTGGATTTAAGCCCACCATGATAACTAGTTTTGGTGGATGATACTTTGTCCCAGAAATAATTGCAATAAACACTATTACTGATATAATGATAATATAAGACCTTAATAATGCAAGTGCTCCCTTTCAAAAAGCAATGGACTTTAACCCTTTGAAACCTAGATTGACATCCATTTTATTGTGCTGTATTCAGACGCCTTTTAAAAGCTGTTTAACCCTTTGTAGACCTGAGCAAATTGGCTTGATGTCTTTCGAAAACATGGGGGGAAAAGGCGGTGAGCAACTTGGCAAGAAATGTCCTATTAATTGCAAGAAATTAGTAAAAGTTTACAAGAAAAACATCTGAAATTATATGTTGTTGTTTTTTTAGAAGAAAGAGAAAACTAGGAAAACTGTCCACAAAACTATATTCATAATTATAATTAAATATTCAAAATTATGTTACAGAATAAAAAAAATCTAACAATTCTTATTTTATTTTCAGCACTTTTAACGCTTTTTTTTTGGTGCTAATTTTAGTGCCATACCTTGTTAAGTTGCTCAGTGCCTTCCCCTCATGTTTTTCAAGAAATCAAACCAATTTGCTCAAGCTTCAAAAAGGGGATTCTTATAAATATTCAGACACTGGAATCAGGCTTTTCTTTTTTGTTCTGTTCATTATGCTCAATGTTAGATATGTATATGGACATGGACGGAGCTTTCTATCCTGCACAACCCTAGGGACATGAGGAGGGCATTTTTAAAAAGGCAGAATGGAAAAAATCAGTAATATTGGCCTATTCAAAAGAATCCTCCGTCCACATTCATTTTATGACTTAATGTTTATTTATCTTATTGTTTTATTTATTTATTTGAGACCCTATAACTTAATTGGTGATATAAAAAACTTTAATAATAATATGTCGCAGCTGAGAACAAACTTTTATTCTTACTGGCTCTATTTATTGAAATGCTTTCTATTCAACTAAACCGCTATAACAACCCACAGAGACTATGTGTGACTCAGTGAACTCATCGTGAACTTAATGTGGTGACAATTTCATTTTGCTCACTGACATAAAGAGACAGTAGATTGCTTTAAATGTCTTGAGTTACACGATTTTCACACACTGAAGCTCAAAGGCAGCAGTTCAGACGTCACTCGTCACAGTTTTGCGATGTGCCTCAGAGCTCGAGTATCAGACTTAACATCACGATGTCGCATCTTTAGGTGCCAACTTTGGGTTGGGGAATTTCATAAAGTGGGATTCGCTGTGAGCCATGACAGTCCTCTTCCAATACATACTAATTATGCTTTGTTTTACAGATCAGTATCAGCAGGATGTAGCTTGTACTTTTCTCTCTAATCCTGCTTTGTACGAAACGTCCAAAACAAACACCTGTAAACACTTTCCAACAGCAAAGCACAAGCTTGCCCCTTAAATCTTTGAGGTGTCTTCAAGGTGTGTGAATCTTCTCTGATATTAAAAGATTTTTGGCACCCTAATCATTCTTAATTTAGTCCCTAAAAAGTAACATACTTACATCTGTACAAACAAAACCATTTGTTCTTGTTTCAACGTTCTACCAAAAGGTGCTTCCCCAGACAAACACCATTACCACAGCTTTATTCTCTTAGTCTTACCCCGAGGAAACAAGCCGAGGCGAGGAAACACTCTCTGATGTGATGTGCCCAGCGCAGATGCGTTTACAGTGTGTTATTAATCACAGAAAGATCATTTGCTCCTCCAAGCCGCCCAGGAGCTTAATTTCATTTGTTCCTATCGATTTAACGGCCATTTCAGAAACACAAGGGGTGGTGCGGGGAGTGTAGGCTCGATACAAGCTATTGATCAGGAACTAAATGACCTTGTGTACACAGTGACCGTGGAAACCGATCAAGAGATTGCAGAAGGAATTGCATCATTCAAAAGGTCTCGGCGGGTTTAACGTTGATATGAGGCGGGTTATCGAAAGGTCTGCTGCCTTTTTTTAAGCACAGATGGACCAAGTCTAGTTAATGCAACTACACCTGCCCACACGGGTATTACCGCGCTTCTCCTGAGCGTAATTAATATTTCTGTTTATATTCACGCTCCAAGCCACTACGCCCCCCTAGGAGCACCATCAAAACGACCAATTCCACAAGTTATTTTCCATGCTTCCACTCCTACTTGGCACGGGGAGTCAATTATGAACACCTTGTGACCTCTGGCCCTCACGCACATGAACTACTATTCCCAGCTACCCCGCCGCATCACAGCTAACTAGAGCCTGGGGGGGGGGGGGGCTCTCTTGGTGCGCAAACAAACATTGTTTACAAGAATTACATGCTATAGGAGATGATTAACTACCCAGCTGAACCCAGGCTCCGCTTTGGCAGCAGTCCCACAACACAATTTATGTGGTTTTGTGCATTTGTGCGTGTGTGTGTGTGTGGTTCGGTGGAGGCGGCGTGGGGGTTAATAGAATAATGAGACTGCAATACTGTGAAGCCACCAAGCAGGAATTAGTGGCACTAAATGAACTGCTCTTTTGTTTGAGGCCGTTTGATTACTTGGGTGGCAGCAGAGGGTGTGATTTCATTCACATTTCTAATCCTAATCTTGTTATAGTATAACCTCCCCACCACCACTACACAAACACACACCTCCACACACACTCACAGGTAAGCGTGTGTGTGTGTGTTAAGTAGGTGAATGATGGATATATCTCGTTGCCTGGCTTACCTTATCAGCAGAAGGGCCAGTATGGGTTTCATCAGGAGGTTGATGGAAGCTGGAGATACAGGTAAGCCAGGCAGCTTTTGAGGAAGGGAACACACACACAAAACAAGATTGGCTTGTCTTCACAGCAAAATAAATGGTGCTGTTGAAGCTGAGATAGTCAAAGAAGAAAAGGGGAGACTGCTTTTAAGGTGCAGCCCACTTGATAAGGGCTCGGCTGTGATTAAAAAAGGTAAAAGAGGGAGGGAAACGCGGAGCTTAATGCAGTTCTCACTGATGGAAAACTGTCAAGAAGTTTCTTTAGTTGTATGCTTGGTAATTGAAAACAGGTTAACACGGTCTACAAGAGGGTACTTCTGTGAAGAAAGTGTTTTAGACATATATATATAGTTCTGAAATGATTAATTTATCTTTCATGATTGAAAAAAAAGGTTTACATCGCATATCGTGAATGGTTCTGATCTTACATTTGTGACCATTCTGTGTTTTATATCAATACTATACTAGTATACAAGCTTACAGAACCAGGAGCACGGGGACATTTCTCAGCGGACTGACGCTCGGTTTGGCCTGCGTGAAGAGTTAACTTGACTATCAATAATAAAGTGTGTAAAAAGGAGATGATGGGCCTCAGAATTCAGTGGAGTTAACTCTAGGGAAGAAGTTCTGAGGTAAGCAGAAAGATGCGCATTTAGTTTGATCAATATTCATTGGCGATTCTGCGTCTGTCAGGATTTATAGGCTCTGATTATTGCTGATGTCAGTGGCCCAAAAAACGTGCCAAAATAAATTGTGTTTTGTGATTTTGATTAATTGGATCTTAAATCACCACCACTTCAAAATAAAAATTGTTGAATTTTTTTAAAAATCTTTTGTTTTTAAATGTCCTTTTATATTGAATTGTTGGCCTGTTTTATGTTCATTCGGTCGGTTTTCATGTGAAGCAATCTGCACTTAAAATGCCCTTTATTGTAAAATACTCTGTGCTGCATTTCTTGTATGAAAGGTACTACATAAATAAAGTTTATTATTATAGCATAGTGGCAGTCTACCTGCTTCTCTACTAAAGTACATGTTAGACAAGTCGCCCAATGAAATACAGTCAGAAAAATATATTTAGTTATCGAGTTAAAGTGCAATGTTGTTTTCTTTGTATACAAGCTAGCTTTACAACAGCTGCGCTCAAAATTACACTAGCGAATGAGAGAATCTGCAGATACTTTATGATGCAGATAATACATACCAATCAGCAACAAATACCACAATTTATACAGTATGTTTAAACACAGAAATGTGCGCACAAATGTTAATAAAAGCTCATGTCAGGAAACACACATGCAAAGATAGATTTAAATATTTTACATACAGAATCCCGTCTGAGCCAATAGCTGTTTAACATCAGTTTGTAGACTCCTAAAAAAGCACATTTAATGTGCCAAGTTGAAGGAGGAAAACTAAAGGTGCACCTTTGCTGCAGCGGCTCAATGAGTTTATAGTCTGGGATGCTGTTTACTGTCATAAAAATCCCCTCAGCTGCTTCTCTTGCGCCTTTTTCAGCAGTTTAGTCAGCATGCCTCCCCTGATGTGCAGGCTCAGTTAGTGTGAGCCCTTATCCCCGTTTGTATAATTTGCAGCATCAAGCATACTTAAGGAGGCTGTATACTCTAATAGAACTGCTTGTCAGTTGGTCGAAAGCTTCAGAAACCCCCTCCCTGAACATCTTTCTGACATCAAAACTGTGTCTGACAACTCTGCAGTGTGAAGGTGAGACAGGGTTTGAACTTTTCTCTCAAGACTGCATTTGTGCGCTGTTATCCCTATATTTGTAATGCTGCATCTTCCTCCTCTCATGACAGCAGGCTTTTCACTCCGCCCTCCAGTGTCTTCAGACTTGTGTCTTCAGACATGCTCAGATAACCAGTTTGTTTCTATCGTAACGCGAGCCTTATACATGCAAAACACCGTCTTGAAGGGAGATCAGGGAGGAGTGTGATGCGGTGAGGAGAAGGCTGCGATGGCAAACTTCTCGACTCGCCTTCGAGTGTGGGAACAGCTATAAACACTCCTGCCTTCAGATGCGGTCACACAACATGTCATACAAACTAGTTATTTTCAAGCACACTGCCTCCCAAGCACATCAGCGAAGTACAGCATGCTAAATAATGATTCACATAATATCTGATGTGTATTTGTTGCATGCCACCTGTCACGGGTGTTCCCCACAACTAGCCCAAAGACAGCTGGGACAGCCTCCAGCCCTCTATTACCCTGAACAGGATAGGCGGCATTGCTGCTGCATGGTGCCAGCATGGCACAGCACGGCATGGCTCGACTCAGCTCAACTCACTGGAAACAGTTCTTTGATTTTCCAAAAGTTGTGGAAAGAAGGTACCACCTCTGTCGAGTTTCTAAGCAAGCTGAGGAGGGCTGACCCTAAAAGTCAGAGATTCGATTCATCAGTTGGAGTGCCCTCAGTTGACTAAGATTGCTTCAAGTTGAGCAGTCGGGATTTTTGTTTTGTTTTGTCAGTTAATTGTGCAATATACTTTTGGGGACGTTTTGGTCCCCAGATTTTGCTGTAAAGAGAGTGCTCTTGACTGTCACGCTCCTTTTTGGTACAAGCAGCTGCGGACATGCAGGCAGCAGCATGGAGAGAGAGAGAGAGAGATTGCACCATAGGGTTAAGAAGAGGTGAATTTACATCTCACAGCAAGTTAATACAATACAATCTTTGGCTTTTCATTGATATCTTCATTTATCTCTATCTGATTGCTTGTTTACTACATTACATGAATGCCACTGTCACGGTGAACGTCCAGCTGAGTCCTGTTCAAACTTTAAACTTTACAATTGGAAAAAAGAAAAAAACAAAAACAAAACAACAGCAAATAGTCAAATATTCACATTGAACTGCTGAATCTGATCTGACTGGCATAATTCTGAGTCAGGTACAGCCCAAGAGCAGAGAAAAAAAACAGCAGGTGGAGCTCAAACACTGCAAACCATTGATTGGTCAGAAAGAACCCTCACTAGAGTCTCATTTCCATCGCACAAAAAAACTCCTAACATCTGGCTTTTTAATGCGATGTGAAAGTGTACAATAAGCATTCATGCCCTGGTCAAATGTGTCTGCAGCAGTCATGGGTATTCATCGCCTGTGGCTCTGATGGTGTTAACACAACATCCAGGTAAAAGCGCTAATTTTAGCCCCGTAATTGTCGAGATGCAAAGAGATGCTACAACAAATTAACACCTGTCTCCACTTTAGCAGCGCTCAAACATCAATCCAAATTAGTCGGCAACGAGTTTATAAGACAGACTAAATAGGAGCTTTATAAAGTGAAGTAACTACCGTAAAGTTTTCACAGGCATCCATCCATGTTGCTTTTTACTTTTTATCTGTTCTCCAGCCTTTCTGTGACACTGAAGGGACGCACCAAAAAAGAACAACAAAACACACATGCCAACAGAAAAGTATTATCCTATGCTGCAGAGCTGTGTGAGTTTACCTATGATTGAAAAGCACGCATGCACATGTTAATTTTGGTGGAAAAGTTGGATAGTTTGATACGGTAAATCCTTCACAAACCCACAATTTTTAATTTTCGCTAAACTACCATCAATAGTGACAGCAATTTTTTATTCAATTGACCAAGATTTCAAAATTATGACAGTCCACAAAACCACCTCATGGTCAATTGGTTAAGTGTAGATATTCCTCTATTTAGCCACTGATGAAAGGGTCAACTGAAAGCAGTTTCATACAGCTCAGCTACGATGGTCAGCATTGCGCCTACATTGATCGGATACTATTTGCAGTGGGAAAAAAAATTAAGAAAAGCACCTGGTACCAAAAGTGGGTCAGGTTGGCCACTGAACTCTGTACTTGTAACAGTACGCTCAAATTATGTCGGTTCAAGGCCGGCTATATTGTTCCTCGGAGTTGCCGGCTGCAACCTCAGAGAGGATGTGGAAAGCCGGAAAGCCGGAAAGCCATCAGCCGCAAAGTCATCAGCTCCATCAGCTTCCTAGCAAGTTAAAGCGATTGCTGCAGGAAAAAAAGTAACTGTTGTGTACCGGTACCAAATTTAAAGTACCGCAACTGGTATCAGTTCAAATGTGAATGGTTCCCAACCCTAGCTGAGATAAGTCAAGTTGAGCTGAACCATGCTGTGGAAATTGAGGCATTTGTGTTTTAAACCAGTCCAGATTCTTGATGATCACCATGTCAGGCTCTTGCAGGAGAATGTCCAGCACGTCCTTTGATGCAAACGAGATTCATTCACCTGATGAAGCTCTCCAACAGTCCTACAAAACCTCCTCTTTGCTTTAAACATACCACAGAAAGGTGCCATTCAGGAACACATAGAGCTGTCATGACCCAGAGTTAAAGCTAAAGGTGCAGACGGTAAAAAGGAGAGGTGACAGCACCGCTCTGCAGGGTGCCCATGCTTCTCTGAAGCATGTCCTAAAACAGTGCCTTTGATGCAGATAAATGGTGGCTTATCAAAGAGACGGTCCATAATCTAGGAAACCAGGCAGGTGTTGACCACCTGCTCTATTTTTGTGCCAACCACTCTGAAACTGCCTTTCCAAGGACTGAAGAAAGAGCTCTGGAAGACAGAAATTGATGTTATAATAGGATAAAAGGTGAGCAACAAGAGAGATGCCAAAGAGTAGAGGAGAAGAAAGAAAAGAAAGAGAGAAATACTGAGGATGAGTGAGTTGAGACAAAGAAATCGAGCATAAAAAAGGTTCACAAAACGGCAGCAAAGAGAGCGGAGTATGAGGAAATGAGTGAGTGAATGAATGAGTGAGTGAGAGTAAGACAAAGACTGTCTTACTTTAGTTGACACGACGTCTCCTCATCTTGTCACAGGGATAGAGAGGCCTGGCTGGGGGAATTGGGAGGAGTGGAAAATGCTGGATCCTGGGCCCAAAGTGCCCATCACTGTCACTCATGTCTGGCAGTACAACCGATTCTGGTGACATGTGGAGATCCCTTGAGTCTGAAATGGGACAAAGACCCTCTCTTACCCCCCCCCCCCCCCCCCCCCCCCAGCCCCCCCCCCCACCCCCACCCTTCCATTCCCCTCGTCTGTTCTCCGAAAGTCCCTCTGTTTCATCATCATCCCAACTCCTTTCCACCTCACTCAACACCCTTCTCCTGAGGACACGTTTACAAAAGCAACATTTTGGCCCAAAATGTACCAATTTTGCGCCCGCTGACCAATTGCAAACCAACCTGACCTGGAGGAAAGAATCCAAAATTGAGGAAGCTGCCACACAAGTTGAGATTTCTTAACCGTGTTAACTCACTGTCACATTCTCGTTACTTCATCAGCAACTTTCCAGCACCACCTATTTTCTGAAGACACCTTCTGGCATGACCGAGCACTAGAAGTTTCTTCCTCCCTCTGCAAATTTGGCATACCCATTTTCCCCGTTGCCTTTACTTCCCCTTGCCCTTGTGCTTTCCTGTCTGTCAGTGTGATTGCTTTCCTTCCTGTATGCTATTTGTGCATGTCTGTGTGCCATGACAGTGCTTGCAGCTTGATCCGTCAAATGGCAGGCACCGACATGTCGAGTGCAATCTCACCAGCTTCTCTTGCTGTGTTTCTCATCCCGTGCGTGTACATGTTAACGAATGTGCTTGGAAGCGTGCGGCGGCACTCCTAGGTCTATGCGCTCCTCGGTCAGAGCAGCTGTGATGTTCATTCGGGTAGACCAGTGGCTCCAGCCTTATTAGAGAACAACTAGATTGAAGGACCCAGACCCGACCCACGAGAGTGGGAAAAGAGCTTGGGGGAGGCGGGCAGGGAGTGCAGCCGGAGTAAGACCAGAGCGAACACCCACATTATCACATTTCCTGCCGCTATTTTCCAATTAGCTCGCTATCGATCAGCTTGCAAACCTCTTGACGCACTGTGCCTTTCACCGACTGGGCTTGAAGCCACTTTCTGTCCAACTTCTGTCGAGATTTCACCACACAGCGGAGGTGGACAAGCATGCTTGCTTGGGAAACCATCCAGGTATGCTGGGACAACAATAAGCCGAATCTGGCTCTGAAGTGCATTTCATCCATTACCACCTGTCTTTAAGGTGAAACGTCGGCAAACAACTGTCACTTTAGCATTGAGGAAAATTTATTCTTTAGGAAAAATCTGAGAAGTATGTTGCTGGGAAATGGATGACAGGGACTCAGCTCAAGGTTAAAAATGAGCTGAGTTCAGACTGGTTTTGAAGGTTCTTGCATGTCATTCTGGGCAGTCACTGAATTAACCTACTTTTTTGACAACAAAAGAAAATGTCAGATGCAACACATTTGCTTCCCGAGGATCCATTTCCATTCGTGTCTCTTAAGAAAAAAAATCACAGTACGAGACTAATGTTCTCACGGTCAAACACAATTCCTCCATTAGCTCCCTGCACGTTTATGTGTGAATGTGTGCATGCACCCATGAGTGACAGGGCGAGAAAGGGAGGGAAGGTTAAAGCCCAAGTGATATAAGAGTGGGATTGTGATGATGACCCTATAACACTGAGGACAGGGAGCAGAGTGAATGGACTGTAGCTCTTATCTCTTGTGCTTTTTCTTTTCTCTATAAATATTCTTCATTTGGCGTATTTTTCTCCATCTCCATGGTGCAACTATTGCACAGTAAACAGTGCCTTAATGGAGACACTAGTAAAACTACAGGCTTTATTGCAACACAGAATTACTTGAAAATCTCTTAAAGGAGCAATGCGTGGGATTAAGTGGCATCTAGAGGTGAAGACTGCAGATTGCAACCAAAAAACTTTTCCTGTGTGCCAAGCATGAACTCCCGGTTATGATTCCTTCAGTGTTCATTGCTGAAGTGTTTTTACCGGGAGCCGATTATCCGCAAGGGTCTCCTCCTCTCCAAAACAAACAGACCTGATGTGATAAACCCATATAAACGATAAATAAAAAGTTTCAAATTACAAATCAGTGTTTCTGTAAAGTATGTCAGAGATGCGTCACTAGCCCAGCACCTGCTAATGTGTGTTCACCTTCTTTTTTTTTTTTGATAACTTAAGATCCAGATGGTCAGGAGGTTTGTAGCGGGAGCCAAATTATCTGCAGATAATACATAGGATTTATAGGATTTAGCGGAATCTAGCAGTAAGGACTGTAGATTGCAACCAGCTGAAACATTTTCTTCCGTTTTTTTTACTAAGAGCCGAATTGTCCACAGAGATCTCTTCCTGTCCAAAACAAACGGACCCTGTCTAATAAAAACCAGTACAAACTAAGAATAAAGCAGTTCCCCTTTCCAAAGAATTCACTTTGCTAGCTACAATGACCACTGCCAAAATGTGTATGGCCCTAACTTGAGCCAGTGTTAAGTTTGTCCATTCTGGGACACTGCATCATGGCGGACGAGGACCTGCTCCCTATGTAGAAATAATTGGCTCATTTTACTGCTGTGTTCACATCGAATACAGTGAGAAGTTACTCGTCGTGTTACTTGTAAGCATTTTGCAGCTCACAAAAATTCACCCTGTACAGCTGTGTTGTGCTAACGGTTGTGCCAGCTAATTAACTGGTAGAGGTACAGAGTTTGCAATTGGCTGGACGTAAATAGAGTCTGTACAATGAAGCAGGGTGAACCAAGACAGTAAAACACTCTTCATTTCTTGTCAAACTGTCACAGCAGTGCATTATCGCCTCACATCCTCCATTGTTTACTTTCCAATATAAAAGACCAACATAAATTACACAGAGCAAGGCGGATTTCAGCAAAAGAGCTCGAAAACGGCGTGAATTTGTGTCTATTCGTGTCTTTGAATTGACTCTGTGTGTAATCTAGCCACACGAAACATTCGCATCTCATCTGCTGTGAACACACTATAATGGCTGATTCATGCTCAACGTTAGATCTGTATACAGACACTGATGGAGCCTTACATCTGTACTCTTCCTGCACATTTCCTGAGAGCATATGGATATGGATGAAACAAAGAAGCACTATCAATGATCTTGGGGGCAGTGTAGCATAGTTCAAGAGAGATACAACCATAGGAGACAATGAAGATGTTTAAAAAATGGCCTAATAGAATGAATCAATAACAGAGTGAAAAGAATTCTCGGTCCACATAGACCACCATTGTCTACAATACTGCCCTCATTAAAATGTACATCATTACAACCTCCTCCACCATCGCCGTGTTTGTTGCAGTGTCAAACATTTGACTCTGCCCTCTGGTGCCATCTATTGGTTGTATCTATGATAACATAAATGATACATGGAAGTATGATGGCTGTGACTTTACAATGTTCGAAACAGACATCTATTTTGGTATGTAAAGGGAGTATAAATGAGCCCTATGGTAACAAAAACAATTGTCATATTCAGGTGATTATACAGTACAGAAAACATACTCATGCTACTATATTTCATTTCTGCCACCGTATCCCCTAAATCCTACACACTGGACCTTTAACAGGTGAAACTGCATTTGAAAGTGGTAAAATAAGACAACAGCAAACACTCAGCTGCCTCCATTGTTTTCCTATATATCGAATCAATATTGTCTGCGCTATTACTGTGATGGACAGACAAACAAAGGCATGAATGGAGCCAATCGATGGCTCCCCCCGCGCACACTCATACACACAATTTCATTATGTAGAGGGCATTTATCACACCACATTAGCAGATTTTTTACACCTGTTCCAGGGAGTGCAGGATTTGAAGAGCTAGTGCTTAAATAAACAAATGACTCTGATGCTATCTTGCTGTTTCATGTATTGTACCTATTGTTTTTGTTTTTTGCAGTGGTGTCACCTAGAGCAGCATAAAGCTCATGAGCATGGGAAACAAAAGCGCCTGTCAGTGAGGATCTGGTTGTGTGTCCTGAACCCGGCTGCACGCTCTTATCTGAGCTCAGCAAAAGTTCCCATCGATTGGGCCGCTGATTGTGCGTCTGTCAGCCTACCTGTCCAGCCCTCCCTCCCTCCCCCTTCGCCTCCCTCGCCTCCCTCCATCCATCCTCCCTCCTCACCCTCCCTGCTGCCCAAGGCCTCATTGATCAGCCGTGCCCTGGCTCCTGCCCGCTGATCAGTCAGCTTGATGTCTTTTGTGTCTGGGTGAAGTGAATAAACTATTGGGCAGATCGAACGGGAAGCGTGGGGCCAGGAGAGCCGGTGCTTGGCCCTTGAATGCAAGACTGAGAAGGACAGCGGGATGGGAGGGGGAAAAAAGGAAGGTACAGAAATGAAAGAGGGGGGTTAGGGAGGCAAAGTGAAGAGGATGAGGACGGCCAACTGGCTCAGTTCTCAGCATGATCAGAGAAACTGCACACAAAAAGAAAAGAAAATGAAGAAATGGTGGTAAAAGAGATGAGGGGATGGACGGTGGCGCCTCCCACAGGGCCCCGAGTTCACAGAGCTCAGCAGGCCTCTCCCACCAAGGCGAGAGCAGAACATCCATCTCCAATCCAGCACTGATGACAAGCTCCTCAGATAAACACTAGAAGCCGCATCCAATCCGTCTTGAGACTGTCAGCATCCCTGCGCTTCTTCACGACTGTGGACATAAGGAATAATTGCATCCATGAGGCTGCATAAATTAGCCGACAGTTGTGGCAAATCCATAGGCGAGTGGATGAGGCCTGAGCACAAGGATCAGCGCCTCTTAAATATCTGAGCGGAGCTTCCGAGTCTCCGATGGGCCAGATTGATGGGAAGAGGCTGGGATAAACCATCATTTCCATTTCATCCCTGTCAATAAGCATTTGATAACGTGGTAAAATTGGAGGAGGGAATTTGTTATTATAATAAATTGGGCTTTTATGACCATATTTTGTAGGAGGGTGACAGAAAATTGCACTGATGGTGCACAGATGGATGATGTGATTCTGGAATAATATGGACAGTTGGTGGAGGAAAATATTGGAGGTTATCAAAGTAGATGCTAACCTGTGGTATCTCTGCAAGGATGCATTTATCTAAACAGCTGGCATATGATGGCAAAAAGAGGTAATGCAACAATTGTTTTTGTTTTGATACTCCCTGGAGAAAAAAAAAAATATTCTAGTTGAAAATATTCAGTGTTTGGAGTCTGAGTTTTAAGCTGACTCATTACTGTGGCCTGCTATGACGGCGTATGCATTCCTAATCATGCTTATAAAAACTGAAGACATAAACAAACATTTACCCTGTTTGGAAGCCCCTGGTTTGCTTGGGGATTGGTGCATTTTCTTTCTGTCCTCCATGTTTTCAGTCAATCGGTCCTTAGATAAAAAGAGCTTAGAAAGATTATCCCCCTGGCTTGCATGCCATTATCATTAATCAGTGTGTTATTGACTGCTCTGTCCTTTCCTGTTTCAAGTTCAGGCCTCCCTTAATCCACAGATTTTGCCCAGAAGACACACACTCGACTCCGGGAGGCTCAGTGCAGCTTGAACCATGCCCACCCTTGCAGGCACCAATCGATTTGCAGCGAGCCCTCTCCCGCCTACCAATCCAAATGTCCAAACATTGTGACTGGTGATGTAAATTCCCCATAACAGGACCTAGGGACTCAATTTGAAATTCGTTTCAAAGGCCAAAATGACTTTTAGGTCATGATCTGTCATTTTTTAAAAATGTAATATCACATATGATGTGAAGAAAACAAACGCAGATCAGGATTTTTCATCCAGTTAAGATACACTAAGCTCTTAATCTATATATTACACATGATTAGGAGCTTATTACTTGGGATTTTATTTGTATTTGTTTTAAACATTATCAGGTAAATCGGCTTTTATAAAAATCAATAATGCAAAAAAAAAAAAAATAAATAGTTTGGAGCACAGACACTTATGTACTCTGGGGGACTGTGGTGGATAATTAGTAGCTCATTTGCATTTCCTATGCATGTTACTCCTAACTTTGTATTATCGGTAAACTTACTGAGCTGTGTTAAACCAGTGGTTCCCAATAATGTAGGTGACAAGGTCTACGTGGAAAGATGGTAGAAAATTTCTGAATCTGAATAGTAGAAATCTGAATAGTTGAAATAGATTGCTAAAAGTAACAGATAAAAAGTTGGAATAGCTCAAAGTGATGACATGGCTAAAGGTAATAGACAAATGGCTAAAATAGCTACTAGTAATGTACAAGAGTTAAACTTTTAAAAGTAATTAAGGGTTGAAATGGCTAAATGTAATGGATAGAGGGTTGCAATAGCTGGACAAAGAAATGGATGAAGGGTTTAAATAGTTAGCATAAGGTAATGAATAAAGGGCTGGCCAAAAGAAATGGATAAAAAGCTGAAACAGCTAGCTTAAAGTAATAAAGGGTTGCAATAGTTAGCTAAAAGTGATGGATAAAGGTTTGAAATGTCCAGCTTCTGCCTACAAGTGCTAGCAGAAGTTAAAATTAAACATCAAACTGACCTAGACATCGACAGTTCATTTGTAAAAAGCGATTATATGATCAATATCCAATAATCAATAATATCTTGACTTCCATCAGTCCACTCCTCTCTCATCCACTGCTATAGATTGCACACCCAGCTGGCACTGGGTAACTACAGTTTTCTACTTAATTACAATCCCAGTGTACTTTCTGTATTATGCTCCTGCAACCGTCGCATACAACAATATTGTAATAAAGTTACATTTTTAACCAGTTTAGGTTTCATTTACTCAAGCATAACAGAAATTTGTGTTTAATAAATGGTCAAAAACAACCACAAAACGCATAGATTTCTCTCAAATAAGATAACACAGACTGACTGCCCTTATTGTACGCGGACCAATCACTCTGTTGTGCATACTCAACCACCAAAGGCCCATTCTGAGCCTTACCAATCACCAAAAATTGGTAAGGTTTAAAAACAATGATCCTTAAACATAATGATTATACACAGAGCCACTGGCAAATGTGTAAAAATGACAGTCATCAACACTAAACACTTGAGTGAGACGTTGAACTCGTAGCAGCTCGCCTGCTGCGTGCTGTGCACTGCTCTGCGGTTCAACCAAAAAGTGTAAAACACAGTCACAGGCATTCTCAGGCGTTTCTAGCCATGCCATGGGAATTGATGTTGCCAAGCATGTTGTGCTCGAGTACAAATCATGCTGTCAGTTTCAGTGCACCTGTCAAAGAAGCAAGACGTCAACGCAGCTGGATGGGGACGACAGGAAGCGAACTGACATAGCATGAGTCAATGGGGAGGGAAGTAGCCTTGAGCGGTGACTGGAGAAGCGTGTGTGTTTGTGTATCTAACAGCTTGTGTGCATGTATTCATGTGTGTCTGACTGACTATACACATCAGAGGGCCGCACATCTGTCAGTAAATATGAGCTGAGCCTGATCAATAAGCTCAAGCGAAAGGAAGCTTAAGGTTTTACCACATTAACTCTTCGCTGTCGGATCTATTGTCCCTGGACCTTTCCCCGTGTTCCAGCGTGTGTGCTCGCATGTTTTATGTGCACAAACATGTCTGTGTGAGCAGGCGTGTTTGTTTACAGGCAAGGCATGTTGGCTTAACCGTGTCTGTGTGTGTGCCGCTGTTTAACATACATTGGGTGAGGTCGCGTGCGGACCGGACTTGCTCGCTTCCTCGCTGTTGACTGCAGCTATTTACCGACTTCGCCTTACTGACACATACAGCCTGGTCAAATAGATAGAGATAATCTATGCAAATGTAGCGCACTGTTTTCTCAATCAAAAGCTATTTAGCTGCTTGTGTATCTTCCTGCATGTGTTCATTGAGACAGCTCCCAGAGGGCTTCCAGTGGTGCTGGTTTGCTGATATGAGACTGATTAAAAACATTACAAAGTAGTTTGTTTAGCAGTGAGAACGCCAGACAAATTTGTGTTCTTTTAATGTGCGCTGAATGAAATATCACGAGGGTGTCAGAAGCTTGTTTCTTCATTTGTTGTGTTGTTAGATACGGAACACATACCTGCAAGATAAAGCTTTTCAGGAAGAGATGTTAAAGCTGCTCTCATCGATTTTTTTTTTTATATATCAATGGTTCAGATGTGCAATGTTGAAAGTGTCGTTCGTAGTGATGAACCCACTGAGAATTATCACCCGACTCCGCAGGTCACCTCGACTTTTATGGAGCTGTATTTATTATCTTTTTTAACCTTTAAGGTGGCCGAGCATGCCCGCTCTTTTACAGCAACGCCCTGTTAACAGTTTAGCAGAAAAAATAGAAACAGAATAAAAAGAACAGACAGAGTCGATAAATAAAACTGACAGTGAACGAGGTGGAGGCTCAGAGAAAGAAATCTCAGAGAACGGGTATTGAGAACTGTCTTAAAGTTAGAGGTACAACTGTTTGGATTTGTTTAGGTGACACTGCAGATTATTCCAACCGCTGCACTAGCAGCAGTTTTATAGCATCTTTCTGCTGAGGTTTACTGCCACAGCTCTCATCAGCTTTTGTCTCCTGCAGCAGTAGGTGCTAAAAAGCTCTGATAAACACACTGTACGCTTCCTGAGCGCCACAAAACAGCAGACAAAGTTAGCAACTAGCTGGTAATTATATTCAAACATTTAATAGCTAAAGAGACACATTTTCCCTCAGAAGTTAATGGAGACCAAATCAGTGTGGACCTAAAAGAAGAGTCCATATCAAGATATCTTTGACATTAGAGTTGCATCATGAAAGGATTGCTTCATTAGGAATGATTACAAGTAGGAGTCGACCGATATTGTTTTTTCAGGGCCGATTTCAGAGACTGCTAATCGATATTTAGAACTGATATGCATTTACAATAAAATTGAAACTCTTTCTGTCAATATTCAGAATTTGGAATATCACAAACTCCAACCCAAACCTTAAATGACATTAGCAAATGTTTAATCAAAACAGAAACTTTCATCATCAGATACAGCAGGTTTCCAGCAGCTTTATTTTTTTAAAGTCAAGTAAAAAAAATGTAATAAAAAATGAATAAATAAAAATAGCTCTCTGAGGTTTTACAAAGTAAGAGTTCCACCCATGCTGACACTCTGCACTTTTTTATTTCTTCATTTAATCAGTGATCATTAAAATAAAATGCTGATGCAGATTATCGGCAAAATGCCAAATATCGGCCCCAATAATCCAATAGTCAACCCCTAATTACATTAACCTTTAACTTTCAATGCATATGGTATGAAAGTGTTGTTTTAAAGGTACAGTTCACCCCAAAATCAAAAAGTCATATTTTTCCTCTCCCCTGTAGTGCTATCTGGATTTTTTTGGTAAGAGTTGCAGAGTGTTGGAGATATCGGACTTAGAGATGTCTACCATCTCTCAAATAAAACTCTCCCTTTAAAGTGAACTTGAAAAAGCTACCCTTTAAAGCTCTCTCGTCATTGATAACTACACACTTTTTATTTTTTTTACTAGAGGATATTTAATCAGCTAAACTCAATGAGCAGAAAAGTTAAGCTGCTTTCATGCTGAGTAATAAATTGCTCAATGTCACTGTGGATTTTTGGCGCTTTTTACTCAACGACCATGATCGACACTCTTTACTAAGTGTTTTATGCCAAAGGAAAAAAAAAAGCTGGGGTAATTCGCTTTAGCTGGCGTTGCATTTCAACCTTGTCACATTTTTTAGCCATCATTTACACTTGCAGCATTTAGCTGTCACAGTCATCCTGAAGGATTTTCAGTGATTTAGGAAGAGGTTTTGGTGTCTTGCTCAGGGGCACTTACTGATGGATATATGCTGGCAAAGAGGGCATCAAAATGGTCTCAAATGTATCTTAAGCTGCCGACACCCTTTCCCGTGTCTGCGTCTCTTCCTGCCCGCGCTGTAGTCTCCCTTTTGCCTGAAACCCATCAACACCGCTCCTTTGTGCACGCCAAAAATCATTTGCGCCCGTCCTACTTTCTATGCACATCCCCTCTCCTTAGCACAAGGCTGAGCTCAGAGCCAAAAACCTGCCTCTCCCAACCACCCACACCTCCCCTCCTCCCTCTGTTCTCCCTCTCCTCTCCTCTCTTCTCCTCCACCTCTCCTCCTCTCCTGCTACAAACTCCAAAGTCTCCTAATTCCTGTCATGCTAATTGGAGCTGACAGACACAGCTAATTATGCGCAGATAATCTGCTGCATCTGACTAATTATAATTCCCATTAGCTGCCGATAATGCTCATTAGATTAACTTTCTCCAGGAGAAATTGGAAATAATAGACCGGGCTCAACGCTGCATCTTTTTGGTAATCACGGATAGGGGGGGTGTGTTTGGCAGGGAGGGCCCGTGTTTGTTTGGTGTCGAGGAGGCAGGACGGTTGCTTTTGATGGCCGCTGTGGAAATAGATACACTGTCTGATCCAAATGATATCTGATACTCTTGACTGCTATTGCAGAAATTGAGAAGGACAGGGAAGCCGCCGAGAGGGGGAAGCGCGACATGCGGGTCTATGTCAGGTCAGAAATGAAAGCATGTTGTTTTTTTGTTGTTGTTGTTGTTGTTTTTTTAAAGGTCTTCAAGGCATTTGCAAAGACAGCTTTAGAAGTGGTGCTCTGGGCCTGCCCCACTGGTAGAAGATCTTTCCTGGTGATGTATTAAGTCTCTTCAAGCAAAAAAAGACACTTGGAGTTGCTCCTGTAATGGCCTGTGGCGATTTCACACATACCAGTACATATCTATAATGATGAGCCATGACCAAGAAAACTAGCTGGCTGCAGTCCATTAGCCGACTGCAGCACGATCACTACAACCCACCAATCACACACACTTTCCCCCCGAACAGAGCAAACTGTTTATATGTTGCCCACTCAGTCTGCCGCTCTCGCTTTTGCTGCGTGATACGACAATTTTGCTGCTTTGCCTCACCCACGACCGCCAATTACCGCCGCCTTAGATGTGCTTTTATGTGCGGTGGAGAGGGATATTATTTACCCTCCGATAGGTGTGCACCGGTGTCTGCAGGGAGAACATAAAAGCAGGTCTATTCACCGCCGTCGTTTTAAAGTTGTGCCATCGTGTCATCTTATTTGGTAATTTCTTTAAACTGAATACATAATCTGACCTGACTGCAGCTGGCGCGCACTGACTACATAAAAACTGATGCTGGAGATGATAGTTTTGTCATGCATATGTTGTCAAACAATTTGACATTATACAAGCTCTTATTTTGAACCCAGAATCTTTTCAAGGCTTGGAAATCCTCTTTTCGTGGCTAGCATGGGTGCCTTTAAGTAAGTGCATGCATTAGTAAAGAGATCAAATGCAGCCCTAACTATTACAAGTGACAACAGAGAGTGTCGTTTACATTAAATTTTAATAAGATCGAGTTAGCATCAATGCTGCTTTGAGTACAAGAAATAGAGTAACCCTTGATATGGCTGCCAAAGCTTGGAGTCTTTTTAAGGCTTAAAGGGATAGTTCAGATTTTTTCAAGTGGGGCTGTTTAAGTAATTTATCCATAGACAGCATGTCATGAACACTAGATTTCGGTAAGCACGCCCCCAGTTTGGAGAAACAGGCTGGAGTCCTACACGGAAGCTCAGCAATGCACGGCTATGGATGAAGATCAGCAACAAAACAGATTTTAACCACCTTAAAGAAAATCCCACCTAAAAAAAATCAATACCACTTTAAGTGTATGCTATATTGACAGTATTTCCACTGCTTTACCTTAATTTCAGACAGTGATTTCCAATGGTAAAAAAGCCATTATAGCACATTCTTAAAAGCCACACTCCATTGGGATAAACAGTAATTTAACATTCTTGAACACAGGAGGCTTCTGATCTACTGCTGCGTCCATCAGTTATTTTGTTTTCTCTTATTGTGTCACTTTGGCATTTAAAGGGATCAGTTCAGATTCACCAAAGTCACACAATACAACTAACTAACTGATTGACGCAGCAGTAGACCAGCATCTCCTGGGTTCAGCAAGCTAAAATTTCTGTTTTTCTCAATTGAGTCTGGTGGCTTTGATGACAGTGTAGATGGGGAGCTGAAGACATTAACGGTTTCTACATCAAAACAGACGTGAAGGTAAAGTGGTGAATATACTCTCAACACAGCATACGCCTAAACTGATATTGACTTTTTTATTGTTGGGACTTTTTTCAGGTGGCTTAAATATGTTTTGTTGCTGACCACCATCCACAGCAGTACTTTATTGCTCCTGTGTCAGACTGCTGCTGCTTCA
This sequence comes from Plectropomus leopardus, assembly GCF_008729295.1. Taxonomy (NCBI): domain Eukaryota; kingdom Metazoa; phylum Chordata; class Actinopteri; order Perciformes; family Serranidae; genus Plectropomus; species Plectropomus leopardus. The sequence continues at coordinate 16,105,793 of NC_056484.1, forward strand.
CCAACTTCAGGCCATGCCAACCAACATCTACTGTAGTCTATGTAATACACAGACTATGGATAAGTAATCCATTCAACCCCACCTAAAAAATTCTGATTTAACTCTTTAAAATCCTCACTTCATGGCTAAAATGGGTGCATTAAAGTGAGTTAGTGCATTAGTAAACATAAAATGCAGCCATAGCTCTTACTACTGATGAAATAAAGTGTTTACATTAAAGGTCCCATATTGTAAAAAGTCAGATTTCCATGTCTTTATGTTATTATAAATCAGATATAGGTGCTGTATAAATACAGTGAAAGTATCAAAATGCTTAGTCTACAAAGGAATGCACACAGTCCGAATTCAGAAACTGACTTTAAACAAGCCGTCAGATTTCGTAAAGTTGTGATGTCACAACTATATTTTATAAAGGTAGAAACCCAGAAAGACCTAGAAACGCTGACCAATCAGAGCCAACTGGCTTTTTTTTTTTGAAGGGGGTCTGAAAGAGATAGCTGCTAATAAGAGGGTGAATACAGATATATTCAGGCAGAGAGCATGGGAAAAATAAAGTTTTGTTTTTTTTGGGTTTTTTTTTACATAAAGCATGTAAATGTGTTCTAGTAGAAACCCCAAATACGAGTATGAATCTGAAAACGAGCATTATATGGGACCTTTTTAACTTTAACGAGAGGAAGTCATAGAGTTAGCATCAGCGCTGATTGAGTACAGTTAAATCCTTGGTCATGGTTAAGTTTGGAGAGAAATCATACACAGAATCTTTTCAAGGCTTAAAACCCTTTCCACGTGGTGCATTAAAGAGAGCTGGCGCATTACTAAATAGATCAAACCACAACTATTACAACTGATGAATGAACAGTGTTGTTTACGTTCAATTTTAACAAGAGGAAGTCATCGAGTGAGCATCAAATGTCGTTTTGAGCACAAGAAATAAAGAAATCCTCTGTTACGGTTGCCAAAGCTTGGAGAGCAATTGGACACATAAACCAAATGTAATTTATTGATGCAGTGTGGGACCAAGGAGTACAAAGCCTGAGGAGCACACAGACCCTAAAACCCGCAAATGGGATATTGATCGCTATGAGTGGGGTGGGGGGAAAAAGTTATATTTAACCATGAAGTGCCTCACTTACTCTATCGAGAAACACTCTCTCTTCTCTCTGCCTCCCTTTCTCTCCCACAGCCACTTACTCACACACTACATTCAACAGCTCTGCGACATTCAACAGTGTATGTTCCTATGACAACCCATCAAATCACCCATTGGGAGCAGGGCTGACAGCACCTCAGGGTGTTTAAAAGGAAAGACTGTGATCTGTACTATACAAGATTCTATGGTGGATGTACTATACTGTAGCCTACTCTGTGATAGGACAAAAAGAAGAGCTCAGTATTCTTTGCTCCAGTTGAGTGTATTCATCTTTTTATTCAGCCCCTGGGGCCAGCCGTAATCCACTGTGTTATGTGTGTGTTGCACACGTGCCTGCCTGCCTGCCTCTGCACATGTGTACTCCCATTTGCGATGTCCTGAATTTGATCATCCTAACCAGCACGTCTCATTAACAATAAGTACCAGACAGTGAGAAAAAGAACATCCAGCTATGAGCAAGATATGCCGGCTAATAAAGAGCCTTTCTGCAATATTCGCTGGCATGTATTTTAAAACACAAGTCAGGGCTGAAACCATAGCAACAATTCTTTAGCAACAAGGGAAACAAAAAAAAGCACAGTTATTGTCTGCATGAAAATGTTCGAGCCCACCTAAAGTCGGCTGCCACCCTGAACACGTCCAGAAAAATGCCTCCAAGTGATGTTTTCCAAAAAAAAAAAGAAAAAAATTTAAGTATGATTACAGGACCACTCACTCACTGGTAACAAACACAAAGAGAGTTTGATTTGATTCTGCATTTTATATTTGAGTAGCTCCAGGCTTTCCAATTTTCTCTGGTGCAAAACAAAAACAGAATGTGTGTGTCTGCAGTGATGTGGAAAAGGTGAGAGTCACTCCCCATGAGTTTCACTCCGAGTTAAAGACAAAGAACAAAGTAAACTTCAAAAATGATTCACCTCAACATGTCATTTAGTCAAGACAAGGTTATTTTGCTGACATAAAAAGATATTTTGGCTAGAATCCTAACAGACTCACTTGAATTGCTTTTTTAAAAGCTCTGATAAACTAGAATTACCACCTTGCGGTCATACGCCTCCGCACTCCACTCAAGCTGCACTTATAGTTTACATTCATGTCCGTGAAACATGGATGCTTCACACACATCTTCCACCCGGCAGCGGAGAAGATTTATACAATCAGCAGAGTTTCATGGTGGGCTCCAAAGATTCAGTATCTGACCAAATGTCTGCCCTTCTGTTCTGAGTTTTGACGGTTAATAATGGCCAAAAAAGTGTTTGTGCAGAACGTCTCACAGTGAAAATGACCTTTTGGATACTTAATCATTTTATTGTATTACACTTGTGTGAAATTTTGTGATGATTAGTGTAGGAATGTCCAAAAACATGTTTAATGAAGTTCCAGTGAGGTCGGACCTTTGACCACCAAATTCTAATCAGTTTATTAATGAGTTGACATTTGTGCCAAATTTAAGGAAACTTTCTCAAGGCTTTCTTGAGCTATTGCGTACCCAAGAATGAGACGGATGAAAGGTCACAGTGGCCTTTGACCACCAAATTATAATCATTTTCATGTAAAGACTAAATGGATGTTTGTGCCAAATTTTTAAAAAAATCTTGAGATATCGCAATCACAAGAATAAGAAAGACAGAGTCACAGTGACTTTAACCTTTGACTACCAAAATCAAATCAGTTCATCGCTGATCCCAAGTGGTGGTTTGTGCCAAATTTAAAGAAATTCCCTCAAGGTGTTCTTGAGAATGGGACAGATGGACAACCTGGAAACATAATGCCTTCAGCCGTGGCTAGAAAATAATGGAATTACATTTGTTCTGTGGCAAAAATGACAACTCTAAATGAATGCTAATGTGAGAGTAGTGACATGCATATTGTAAATTCAACTCGTTTCATTGATTGTTTGTTTTATTTGTTTGTGCTGCTGCTGAAGACTCATCAAACTGACTGACTTTAAAAAAAAACCCAATGACAATAAAGATCTTCTGTGTTCTGTATATAGCTTAGGCAACTACATGTGCAGGCTACCCCCAGAGGATTACTGGTAGTGCTGAGCAGTATACCAGTGGTAATTTCCCATTTGATATGAATTTTTCACATAATACCATACCAGTACATAGCTGAAGTAGTAATACATTATAGGGTTCACAATGAAGAGCACGACCGCAAGCTGAGTACAGTGTACTGAGAGGGGAGCCCTATCCAATGCATACCTTTCTCACTGAGGGTTAACTCTATAAAATCTCCAACAGAGCAAAGCACCGTGTCAAACATGTATGACACATAAACAATTTCTAACACTAATATTTGTACAAAATGACACCACTGAACAGCATGCTGGGTACTGTGCACTTGCCAGTTAGCATTACAGTCTGTTAATAGCTGGAAGAGGCTCTGTCGTAATAGCACATTCAAGATCAGAAATAAGGTTGAAGAAAGAGGCCAGAAAGAGCTTGAGCCCATGAGGGAAGCTGCGTCTGCTTCTTAGAAGCTTTTTTAGTTTTAAAAGATCAGACTTCCTTTAAAGATCCAAAAAACACTTGAAAGACAACAAAGCAGAGCTACACCAGTAACATATGTTATAGCTGTTTTTTTTCCAGACACCATGGCCACTGCACTGTTTGATTTTGATATATATACACATGTATAGTATATGATAATTGAAATTTTAACATGATAAAACAGCAAGTTTAGTGTTGAATCTTGAAATAGAAATCCTAAGTGCGGTTTTAATGTATTAAGTATTAGAGCCAGTTCTTATGTGTGTTTTGAAATTTTTCAGAGGTAGAGAGGTAAAACTGTAGATTAATCGGGGTAGAAATAAGTCAAAATTCTCTTTTTTTTTTATTAAAAACATTACAGCAACATGTTTAATAACAGAGGAGGCAGCTCATTTTCTGATGTAAGTAACCACTAAATTAAATGCACCACCACTATCAAGTGTCTCGACACAAGCCCTTAGAAGTTTAATCTCTTCATTTGTCATATAATCCTCTGTATTTTCACCAGCAGTGAGAAAAGAAAAACTCGACTGGTTGAAAGACTGTTTGATATGAAGACATATCATTCACAAATAATCACAAATCAATTAATATCAAAGTTTTGATGAGGTAAAAACACTGGTTTTATGAGAGTTTGCTGTCTAAAACGAGTATTTAGACTTAGTCAGCTCATTTTTTGTGAGTCCCTCTTGATAAAGAGGGTGGCTAAGTGCCTAAAATGTAAATCAATAGAACAGACTTGTGAAAATCCTTTATAGAGAGTCGGATCACTAAAGCAGTGTGGCTCAGGCCAGATACAAAGATGCCTGCCTGTATTTGAGAGGCTGAAACACTATGCCACTCCTTAAAAAAATCTATCATTTTGTGTTTTGTTTTCAGCGACACCCTTATCCAGACTGATAAGAGCGCAGGAGGTGGTGAGGTTTCAGTGTCTTAGTCAAGGGCAATTTGATGGGACATGTGACACATTTGGCTGCTGCCTGTGAAACCTGCTAAACTCTCCCGTGTGTGTGTGTGTGTGTGTGTGTGACAGAGAGAGAGAAAGAAAGAGAGAGGGAGAAAGGATGAGATTAGGGAGAAATTCCATTATTTTTTTTGCTTTGTTGATCATACAAAAAAAAAAAAGCACTCAAACAGTGCAACTTGTGTTCAAATGGGTGGAGGTCTGGTGACGGAGATAACCACCGCACTGAGTTTGTTTTGTTTTCATCTTCATCAAACCAGCCGGTAATGCCCTGGGGATGAGGGTACTGAGCTCCTGCAACAAGGAAGAAATAAATACATATGCTTTCTTCTTCAGGGCTTATTTTTCTTATGTCCCTCCCAAGCAGCTCTGATCATTCACGGATCAAGGGCACTACGGCTCTGAAGCTTCTACTACACACTATCGGCTGCTTTTAATGAAGTTGATGGAGGAGGTTTATTTTGTTTTTGTTTGAAGCTCCTTAAAAGAAATATTCTGGAATATAAAAACATAAAAACAGTGAAAATGTCTTGTAATTCCTACAGCCCAAGGTGATGGCTTCAAAGTGTTTTGTTTGTCTGACCAACAGATAGTCAGTTTACGGTGTCATTTTGCTTTAAAAATGTAGTCAAACGAATCTATTATAAAATGTTTGCGGAATGATTTGAAAAAACTTTAACTGTTTTCAACCATGTTGTACAGATTCAGATTTTTGGATGCATTAATTCTAATAGTTCAGGATCTGAAATATTATTGTCACTGTTACATTCTCGTCATGTGAATATAAAGAATAAGCGCAGATTAATTTGAAAAGTCCGCATTCTGTTGGCTCATATAACTTCTACAAAAAAATATTGCCGACTTGAGAACATCAAGACACAGCCAAGCAGCAACCAGTGAGGCGAAAAATGAAGCCAATGTGAAGTGCCAAAAACTGCAGTTCCTCTACTGGCCACTTGAGGCTGGCTCCAGAAGCCAGTCAATCACCACAGAATGCTAAATGTTAAAATGTTAAAAAGCCCAACTTTACAGCAGAGATAAACATGATTACAGCCTCGTATAAAAAGTGGTCTTTATAGTTCATTTCCCTGTTCATGACAGCTTTTTTTCTGCATTACAGGGCAGCTCATCGTCAGATTTCATCCCACCGTCGGCTCTCAACAAAAATCTGATGGGTGTCATAACATACAACGCTATTTTCTAACAAGTGTAGCATCTGTAAGCTGTAACTGCAATTGTGGCATCACGCCATTGTAGTGGCGTGATCAGCAGTTCACCACAAAAGGCGCTGCCAAGATGAAGTAAAGAGCCGACATGAACTGCAGAAAAGCGGGATTTCGCTAGGACTGTCTTTGTGAGCACGAAAAAATAAAATTAAAAAAAAATTACGACAGCAAAGACAGCAACTGTGTTACTATGCATATATATATATATGTATATATATATATATATATATATATATATATATATATATATGTAGTTTCCCCTTTTTTGTGTTATACATATTACACAATTAACAGGGAAAATCAAAAGACAGTAATGTGTAACAAAATAGCCGATCACATAGGGAGTACGCAAGGGTGACACACATTAAATCTCATTCATCCTTGTACACAAGCCTGGTCGATTAGGGGTAAACTACTATTTGAGGAGTGTACAGCCGGTATCCCATATTCAGCAAGTCCAGGTATTCTTACAGCCATGAATCTCCGAAGAAGCAGGCCACTTTATGCTCCTTTCAGTTTAAGAGAATAGTCTTTTAGTAGATAAGCAACCTAGTGGTATTTCCATGATAGTTTTGTATTGCCAGTTGGAGTTTATAAATGCTGCTGCAGACAGTAGCCTGACTCGATGCTTGTGAATGCGCCTCTATATTTGGCGCAGTGTGTCTGAAGGCCGCCTTGTGCTGAGACTACAACATCAACAGGTGAAATGTACTGAATTTATCGAGCTTTTGTAGTAAACTTTTTGAAATTATCGAGCTTTTGTAGTAAACTTTTTTCCAAATTATTAAATATGAAAGGTCAAACAGACATCTACAAAACATGACAGCAGAGGAGAACATGACTGTCATAGATACTGATAAAAATGTTTTTATTTAAAACAGGACGTAAAATCATCAAAATAAATTACATGATGACGTGTAGGCTGTCTTATTAAAGTGTCTCATAAAAGTTGTCTCATAAAATACTTTTGTTTTATAAAATTATTTCTAAATGCTTTAAAATCAGGAGATCTACATTTGTGTAAGGAAAATTTTGTCTTCATAATAAAATTGTTTTAAAAGATATTGAGTATATCAGTATTTGTGGTCATGTTCTCAATCTTAGCTTAAAAAAGGGATCCACTACTTCAGTAAACTTTAAGAACATTAAATGTAGGTATTTTTTTCCAATGATTTAACTATTATAACTCCTAAAATATGTTGCTTGTAACAAGTGTTTTCTTGCGCCAATTAAAGACAAATTAAACATGCGTCCACATTATTAGGATAATACCACCTCCACCTCATTTATAGTCAGAAAAAAACAACCTTTTTTTTTTAACATACTGGATGGGAATTAATACAAAACAATGAATGCCTGGAATGCTCGACTAAATACATTCAAAAAAGAGAGACGTAAAAAGGGAACGGCATTTGGTCAGAGGACACTTACGCAGCATTTCCATTCCCTTAACTGCCAAATTAGAGGCCTTTAACAACTGTGTATCTCATTGTGTCTGCCGTTACAAGCTACACACTAACACTTTAAAGGGCAGCTGTCATTTTTATGTGCCCTTATAGAACCGAGCGTGAATACGACTTTTATGTGCAACACCACGAGCCCTCATCATTGGTCATTGTAGGGGTGGGGTTTGAGCTGGTGGCTGGTGGGGTGGGGTGGGGGGACACGAGCTAATGAGAGTGTTTGCGGGTCCTTTTCGCCGCGAGCTGTCCGTTTATCAGGCGGGAGGGCCCTGTGTAAAGATGTCAGTTCACGCTTGATTCGCATCTGATGATTATTGCCGTCCCCGCCTGGCTTTCGTGTCAGCCAGCGCTGCCCAATCGGCGTGCTGTGCTGATGAGAGGCACAATAACCACCTCGAGAGGTGCTTAGCGGCTGTAACGATGAGGCTGAGAGAGTGGCACAATAAGAGGATGGGGGACTAGCTGGAGGAGTGAGGGTCTCTAGCCATCAAAACTAAGTATACCCCTGACCCTTGTGCTGTGCAGCAGTCAAACACACACACACACACACACACACACACACACACACACACACACACACACACACACACACACACACACACGCACGCACACACACACACACACAAACACTCGAACTTCATCATGCAGTCCATTTTTTGTTCTCCGTTTCTGCTGCTGTCTCTTAAGTGCCTCCTTCCACATTTCTCCCTTCTTTTCCTTACTCTCAAGTGAAATGTGACAATAATTGACCGACGCTGTCCAGTCAATCCGTCTCTTTTCTCCTGTTTTTCTCCTATTTTCCTTTTCTCCTGCCCTGCATCCCCCGCCGAATGCTGCAGGATTTCTATAAGAGGAAGCAAGACGTGGAAATGTTCAAAAGGCAGCGCAACTGTCGAAAACGAGCTGCCAGCGAGAGAGGAGGAAGGACTATAGCGTCCTATTTGCATGAGCAGACAGAAGGTTAATAACACAAGCCCTGCTGTGACAAAGGAGAAAAAGAACATAGAGGAGGTAGGAGGGATGGAAAGTGCTGATCCTCCACTTCTGACTCCTGAGAATCCATCTAAGACACAAGGGAGGAGCGTGGAAGTAATTAGAGCCCTGGATATATGATGGGTTTCATGTACAGCACAACCTCCCCTTTTCTCTCTGCAGCACCTCATTTCCCAGAATGCATGGTGAGACAGGACAGCAGCAGCACCAGCTGCCACAATCGAAAATTGTGTGTGTTTTGAATTAGTGATTAACAGCGAGGGGTACTTGTACCCCAGGGGGTACTTCTATAGTTGCCTGGGGATACGTGGAGAGAATGGAGAGTGGTTTAAGAAACAATAATTGTGATTTGATCAGGGATGGGCAATACAGTGAAATCAAATATCAAGATATGTTTGACTAAATACCTCTATTTTGATACTGTGGGGATGACTATTTGTACTATAAATATAACAATGCAATCCTCCCGTTTTCATGTTTCATCTTGTTTGTGGATTTTTTGTTTCTTTCTTTCTTTTGTCTGAACACAGAATTTTTTTCCATGAACAAAACGCAGCGTCATAACTGATTAGTAGATCCAGTAAGAGCTGATCAGATTGATGAATAAGAGGAGCAGCTGCTGCAGAGGCAAAAGAAAGCAAACTTTAAGACCAAGCGCAATGAACAGTTTAGTTTCACTTTTACTTGAGTACAGTACGTTCTGTGCTCTGGCACATACGCTACAATGCGATGGTGCTCCTAATGAACAGTCCAGCACTAAAAATATAAAATCATTAAGTGGCAGGCCACCCAAATAAATGAATGCGTGGGAAACCCTGCAATAATACACTGTCCAGCCCTAGACGTGGTTAAAAAACAAGATATTTTTGTATTAGGGGGGAAAACAAAGATAGGATTAAAAACTGGTATCATTCGGATCTTTGGCACATTTACAGTTACCAGGTACAAAGGCTACCTGGACAATACATGCATTATATAACAACACGTGCTGTGATTAAGAGCGCGTGAAAACTAGAAAGCAAGTGAGCAGAGAAATTACAGTTATAGTTAGCTAAAAGTATTTGACAAATGGTTAAAATAGCTAAGAGTAATGGAAAACATGTTTGAAATAGTTAGCTAAAGGCCATGAATGCATGAATGAAAGCTAAAGCTGTAGTTTGTAACCCTTATGATTTTTTTAATATATGTTGAAACTGTCATTATATGCATTAGGGCTGGGACAATATGCTTATCTCCAATAGCCTACCATTAAGATACTTGTGTGTCGATATATATTGCAATTTATAAGTATTACAATTTGAAATTCTGATTTATTGCGACTTTTTTTTGCCTTTTTGCACAAGACCATGAGGAAAAAATTGAATTATTCACTTCTAGAGACTGTATATAGTCATATTTGCAAAAACACCGGACATCATTCAGTCTTCCTGAGTTTTATTTCAGCAGCATCATTTCTGTATGGCATATAAATTTGGTAAATAAAATATTTTTGAGGTAATATGCTAAATTTAGCTGGTACTGCCAATAGAAAAATACTAAGGCCAAAATGATTAGAGCCCCTAATAACTACAAACAGCAAAAATACGAGCCTTTAAATGAATATAGAAAAGGCAATATAGAAAATGGGCAATGCAGTTACGAAATCTGGATTCATATTTGATCAGTGCTGCCTAGTTTGACAGTCTGGCTGCAGTTCACAAGCTGTAATTGACATGACTGACGACTGCATTAGAGACGCATTCTTGAAAATGCCATTAGGAGCACTTTGAGGAGGAGGAACATCATTTTTTTTTTCATTTTTCACATGTACTGCTGTCTGGATATTGTGACAGTTTCAGCTAATGTGTCAGAAAGTTATTTTTTGTATCTTTAATAGCTAAATGGTAAAAAATAGCTAGGTAAAAGTAAAGTTCAAAAGGTTAAAATATTCATTTTCTACCCCTCCATCTATAAGGAGTACAAGTGCAGATTTGACCAGAGCATTCACCCAAACATTGACAGTTCAATTGTGTAAAATATATTTCCCTTTTACAAAACAGCATCCAATTTCAACCCCATTCACAGCACCATATTTGGAGCATAATAATGATGGAGCGGATCTTTAGCTCATCTGATAGCGCTGTGTGCTGCGTCAGACAAGAAAAGGTTGGGAGCCATTGTTTTACATGACGCAGGGGGAAACTGATGAAAGCTGTTTGTGGTGGCTGAAAAAGAGGTTGAGTGTGACAGGGAGACAGTTGTGTGTGGGAGGCGGCATCAAATCAAATGTCTCTCCTTTCTCTCCCGCTATTTGTTTTTAGTGGAGGAAGGATACCGAATTACTTCCTGACAATAAAGCGTCTCTGAGTCGAAACAGATGAGCAGGCGAGTCAAGTACAGTTAAAAGAGAGGAAAACAAACTAAAACGTGTTATCAATCCGACATCTGTTTGTGCAAAGCAAACAGTGAACGCCACTCGCCTGCAGAAGTTGAAGAGGGCTTATTTTAGCTATCCTCTCTTTTTTACTGCATCGTGGCTGAAGAGTGCAGTTCAGGAGTCACCAGAGGGAATTGATTATCAACAGGCGGGGGCTGGATCCCCTCCCTGCTCTGGCATAATGAAGCTCTCTATTTCGGGACCATCAGGTGTTTTTTAGGCTTCTTGTCGCTATTCCTAGGCTCTCCTGCTTCCTCTCTGTATCCTCGGATCATACCAGCCCAGATATGAGTGCACTGGGAATACAGCATGAATACATTTTTTTTAAGTATAATTCAAAGTTACAAAGCTTTTTTTTTTTTTTTTTTTTCGAGCAACAATGGGGTGCAACCAAATCCGCAATGCGATAGTTTGGCTATGACAGTATTTCAGCTGTTATGATGGCAACAAACAAGTAGGGGGGGGCTTATATGCAAACACAAGCTCTGACAATTAGACACACACACACAGACATGCAGGTGCACACGCACAAAGACACACAAACAACCTATAAATAGCGGAGATCCATGGCAACCTGAGATTTGTTGTTTGCCGTCACATGCTGCTGAGAGCGAGAGAAGAGCGGGGACTTAAATAACACTGGGAGATTGGTTTGTGTGAGAGGCAAAGTCAAAACAAATTACGCCTTTTCTATCACTTTGGGCCCACCGGTAAAGCATCTGAAATAGCTTTGTGCCTGGGGACATTTTACCGCTGAAAGAATACGGCGGCAATATCCTCCGAGGACCTTAAAAAACAAAGGGATGAGAGGGAAGAGGAGAGGACGGGGAATGAGAGGGTTTAGTTTTACTGCGGATCACAGGTGGCGCCTTGACCACCTAACTAACTCTTTTCACTTTATCCTTTCCCCCGTCCCTCCTCCCTTTCGCCTGTCTCTTCCTATCTCACCACGGTGCACTGCTGTCACACTGAAGGTCTGCTCTGCTGAAAAATGTGAAATAGCATTACACTGATGCTTTGCTTTCCTTTATATATCCTTAAAGAGGGGGTTGGGGGGGTGGGGGCGGAGTGGTCCGCCATGTTCAAACATAATGCATATAGAATTCATACTCTTGAGAGGCAGCCCTGAAGGTTTTATCCAATTTCCATCAACTCCAGCTTGTTGATTTAACTTGTTTTTCAAACAAGTCAGGAAGAAATTTCTGCCGTTCTCCATTTAAACTGACCTTCAGCAGACCTTTTACTTCCCTCTCTCTCTCTCTCTCTCTCTCTCTCTTTCTCATGCAAATAACTTGGAAAGCACACGCTTTGCACTTTCTCCTGTTTTCCTTTCGCAACATGAGCGCTGTAGCAACATGAGATATACATCAGCCTTTAATTGATTTTTGTCTTGCGAGATAAAGTAATTCGTTGCAATTGTTTCAGATTTGGTGGCGTATTTGCACTCGCTTCCATATGCTGTTCATTAATTTGCAGATAGCGGGTGATTTATCAACCTATTACACTTGTGGCCCTCGGCACACACAGACACACACACACACACACACGTAGCCGCCCGCAGTTTGTTCCCCCTGGTATCTTGAGGAGGCATACATGTGGCACTGCTTTGGTGGCTGCTGCTGTAATGGCTGTGCTAAAGGGCTGGGAGCGAGCCAGGCCCTGTCAGACTGCAGATGGATGGACCCATGGGCTGTACACACACACAGACACACACACACACAGACACACACACACACAGACACACACACACACAGTTTGCCCTATGCCCAGCCCAGGCTAGACTGGACTGGCCTACCTGGGAGCCACAGCAAGGCTAAGTGAGGCAACCAGGTCAGGACTAAATCAAAATGCTAATGGATTGAAATCGCCGGTAATTACTTGATTCGACAGCACAAAAAAATGTGCACCTATGTTTGTGTTGCATTCATTAATAAGCCATGAATAAGCATTAACGTATGCATGAATAAGCATTTCAGGATGCTATCTGAAGAACTCAAAGAGCCTAAAATCTCCGGCTTCTCGAGGAATGCAAAACAAAAATCAATACGGTATAAACAAACAAGTGGAAAATATTAAGGCCGCCTGATCTCGCCATGAAATAAACAGACTAATAAGATCCACGTGAAAGCTTTTGCTCTCACCTCTTTATGCATAAGTATGAAGCAGAGCAAAGAAAAACAACATTTGTTGAGCACAGAGACAACTGAGACATAATTTGCTGAAATTGGATGATGCTGCTCAATAACAGAAATGTGGTCTTAATATCACCATAGCCCTTGTAGTATTTCTAAATATATTTCATCAGCGAGCAGTGACATGTGCGGCGGTATATTGTGCTAACTACTGTGCTAAATCCCATGCTGTTGTTTGTGAGAAGCGCTGATAAGGGAGGGAGGAAAAAAACATTTCTGTTATGATTGCTTTAGAGAGCCTGCTAAATGGATTGTTTTTTGTCTTTTTTTTTTTTTTTTACAAGAGGCAGTTACAAAATTACAAACTGAACAATAAAACTGTCTCTGGCTGTGATGAGTTTCACAGCATTTTTTTTTCACCCTGTTTTACAACGTGACATACCGTGGATTTTCGAGAGCGCAAGACACAGCAGACATGTTTGTTGGATCGGATATCAATGACGACTGCCAACCGTTTGCAAGAATTTTGTAAGAAATCAGGACACTGAAAGGCGAATATCATATGATGGCGACGGCAGACACTCTGTGTCTGTATTATTGATTTTAGTCTGAAGGGCCTCAAGTCTCGCCTTCTAAGTTGGCTGATCTTTCCATCTTTTCACAGATGCTCCGCTCGTTTACTTGCAGAATATCACCACGTCAGCATCAGCAGCCACTTACTGTCAAAGAGAGCATCTGTAAAGGTCTTTAACAAAAACCTGCTAATTTCATCTTCCTCCCTTCTATTTTATCTTGACACTTTATCTGAGCTGAATTTATTTGCTTGTTAAAATACACTGAATCTGGGTCTGACCACTCTGTCTTTTCTTAATTCAAAATAAACACCTATAGTGTGCACACAAAGCACCATTACAAAAAGGCAGACAAACAAAACAGCAACAGCTGTAAATTCGAATATATATTCAGAAACCAGAAGATATCTGTGAAGTGCCCCTGACCCCGGGGGTGCTGACGCCCTTCACAGGCTATTTGACTCTTTAAAACCTGAGCAAATTATTTTGATTTCTTTTGAAAACATGAGGAAAAAAAGGGAATTAATAACTGCAAGAAATTTGTACAAGGTGATAAGAAAATTACCTTAAATCATTTTTAAAAAAGAGTATTGTTAGAAAAGTACCCCACCCCACCCAAAAAAAGAAAAATGTCCAGAACACTAGGTTTTTTAATTATAATTTTAAATTTTAAATATAATAATATAATTTCAAATATTTTTTAATTATCATTATTATAATTCTAAGTACTTGATGGGGAGTGTACGCGCACTTACAATCCTAACACGTGGCGGCATGTATTACAGCTTCTCAGGTTGGTAAATCAAATGGAAATTGTGGTCTGTGATCATGACTTCTAATTAACTCTGTAAGCTTTCCTTCATCGCTGAGCTTCTGGACATTACCATATAGATTCTAGTAAGACCCCCCCCCCATGCCACCCTAATACTGAGCCAATCCAATTCATACAACCACACAAAACACCATAAATCCATGAGCAAAGAGACCTCTAAGCCGAGTGTTTTTATTCCTTTTTGTGCAAAGTACTAGCTTTAGTTTAACCAATGTTAATTCATTTTATGCAAGTATTTCTACCTAATGAGCTATGGCATGCAAAACCACTACCTTTTTTCCCCCTCTTAAGGAATCAATACTTCCACTAAAGACTTTTCATTAGCCAACTTTCACGATGGCCTTGCTTTACTTTTTAGAAAGATGTAATGACAGATATTGCTGAAGCCTAATCTGATTCCCAAATACAGATTCCCTAGCTATTTCCTGTTTCCTGTGAGCTTTAGTGACAAGAGCCTCACATTCAGCTATTAATGCATTATACAAAGCAGGGTTAAGCCTTCAGGCAAGCCTGTGCTTTCACACTCACACACACACACACACACACACACGCACAGAGACTCGGGACCAGTATGCAGATGAAATCATAGCCGACATTAATAGGTAAACACACCAAAGTAAATAAACTCCATTAAAAAACTGACATGTTTAATTTAGCTGAGCTTTTTGTCTTATCGGCTCGGCTGTGTTTTTTGTTTAACAGAGAGAGGGAGCCAGTGAAGGGATGCGAGAAGAGAGCAGAGAGAGAGCGCTGCAGGTAATTATACTCCATACACTTGTAATCTGGGGGTCAGCCGAGTCCCTCCCCTTTGTTCTACAATCAATAGCCTCGGAGGAGGTGGTGCGAGCCAGGGAGAGAGACAGGGAGGAAGTGAAGGGAAGAGTCAGAGCGAAAAAGTTGGTGGGTTCTTATATTCAGCATTAATCATTTAATGGCATGAGTGTGAGCAGGTGGGGGAGCGAAAAACACAGTATAACACAAACACTTAAGTAGTCAGGTGCAACAGGGAAATATCTGGTGGCATTAACAGGCCCCTACAGGAAAAACAGGGACTTTACCCTGCAAAGGGATTGGCTGGAGGAGGAGGCGCAATAAAAGAGCTGAAGAGAGCTAGAAAGGGAGAAATTATCACTTTTACTTAATCCAACAATCTGTGGGGAAAGGAACAGCAGTGACTTTATTGTCGCCATCTAGCAAGATAACTTAGTGAGTTTATTTGACAGGAGAACGGCACCAGACCCAAGAGTAAAAAAAAAAAAAAAAGAAAGGAGAATCAGAACAGGAGTGAAAGTACATCACTTTTTCTCTTCTAACCTGTTAGACAGACCATTCTTTATTTTTTTACAATCTCCAAACTGAGCACTGTGTTCCCCTGCAGCTGCACCCCAAGCAGCAACCAGAGAACCAAGTTATATGGACTAATTCCATTCCCAAAATAAATGTCTGAGTGTGTAACCCCCCTCCCCCATTAATACAATACATATCAGTCACTCCAGTGAGGATTTTTGTGATTTCTCTTGGCTTAAAAATAACTGAATTTGAAGAGGCTTTTCTTTAAAAATTTGGCTTAACTTTTCAGATTTGTTGAATTCTTTTATGACAAATTATAGTAATTTTTGGGATCTATTTGGATCTCAAGAATGCCCTGTTTTTGGGCAAAGCTCTTGGTAACTATTAATCTGTGCTGTTGCCTAGCCTTGTGTAGTGCTTGTGTAACTTTTTCTCCCTGAAATTCAGTCTCTAAGGTAACCACGGGGCTTCTTATCACTCTGTATAGCTCTGCCAATACACTCTCGACGCCAAATGTAATGTTTAGGGGCTGAAACTAATTATAGACTCTGCCAATTATCATTGATTAATTAATCCCCTGGTCCATTAAATTGTAGAGAATACTGAAAAATGCCCATCGCAGTTTCCCTTAATCCAATATAATGTCCAAAAATTGCTGCACAACAATAACAGCAACAGTGCACTGTTGCCTCACTGCAAGACGGTTCCAGGTTCAAGTCCACTTGGAGCCATGGGCCCTTTTGTGTGGAGTTAGCATGGATTTTCTCTGGGTTCACCAGCTTCCCCCCCCGCAGTACAAAAACATGCAGGTTAGGCAAGTTGCACATAGGTATGCATGTGAGCATGAACGGTTGTTTGTCCTGGGTATACCACACTGAAAGTAAAATGCCGCATTGAAAGTGAAACCTAACCGTACATTCCATAAAAATAGGCAATTAACTGCTTTCCCATTGCCAGTAGACAGGAACTGTGTACATGGCTCTGTAATAAATAAGTATGCCTTTATGTTGGGTTTTTTTGTAAATGTTGTTGCTGTTTTGCTTTTGTTTATTTTTTTTACTGACATGTCATGTTTGACATCATGGACTGGCCGCAAAACAGGTGGGTTAAAACAGGTTAGTAAACACTGAGAAAGCAGCATGGAGCCCAGTGAAAATGATGCTGTGTCGGTTTTATTTTGTTTGTTTGTTTGTTTTCTTTATATCTGTCACTTATTTAGTCCCTTCAGTTCAATTTTGTCAGTTGATTAATTAACTGTCATAGCCCTAAGTTGTTTCAGATTCAAAGTGATTCACTTTTGCCAACTGAGAACGCAAACTGAGAAGCTCTGTTTGAGCTATACATAGCCTGGGGAAAAGCACTGCCTGAGAAGATGAGTCCTGAGGAAACCATAATTAAAGAAATATTTGCTTGTAGAGAATTAAGTTTCTTTTTCATTAGATTTTAGCTCATAAAAGCCAGTCCGAATCAGATTGTTTTGTAGAAAAAAGCTCTGCTGCCTGACCCGAATTCAACAGGTCACAACAGTTTTGAGTTCGTGTCAGGATCACGCTCTTGTTAGTGTAAAGCGTCAGGCTAGAGTCTGGCATGGTTATTTTCACATGTAATTTATTAAGCAATTTCAGTCTTTCTCTCTGACTGTGCCAATTGTCTGCATCCATGCATGTCATGTGTTGCAAGTAGATATGCAATACCCAGTGGGAAGAGGGAGAGAGACAGAGCGTGGCCAATTTAACCAGGCAAACCAAACAGAGGGCAGTAAAGCATTAAATAAAGGATGGGTTCGGGTCTCAGTTTTAGGCCTGTGCAGAACACAGATCTGCAAATCCTAGGATAGTGAAGGAATGACTTTCCCTACTTTCCCTGATGATTGGTTAGGAAATGTTGCCTTCGTTGGTTGGATTGGTTAAATTTAGGCTAGAAAAGTGGGATTTGTTAAGGTTATGGTAAGAACGTCAGGATAGGCCAATGAGAGGCAGAGTAAGGCAGAACCCTACTGTAGTGACCGGTAAGGGGCACTGTTTTTTGTGGATTTTTTTTTAAATTTATTTTATCTATTTATTAATTTATGCATTTATTTATTTATGCATTTATCTCCTTTATTTTAATCATCATCATTTTGCTAATTTACTTACAGTTCTATTCATCTATGTATTATCTTGCCAAACTGAAGACTTTTACAAAAAAAGTTGCTATAATTGCAAAAAAAGAAAGTTAATTAAAAAAAAAAAAAAAAAAGGACAACACTCCTGGAGAGACTAATATATTGTCAAGCAATGTCAATTATTTATGAAGCATTTGTAATATAAAAGTTGATAACAAACAGCCTACAGGACACAAACACGCAGATTAAAGCCAGCATTCACACTGGCTTTGTTTGTGCACCTCCACACATGTATGAATGGATAAAGGACGCCACTTCAGCAGTGCCTCCACATGGAGCCGAGATAGAAACTCATTGTTTCCTTCTGGGCTGAAATAGGAATCTGTCTTGGTCTGCATTCGCTTCCCCAGCCTCAGAACGAGTCAGAGATAAGAGGGGACGCTATTGCAGTAATGTCAGTCTTCAGCCAAATGGATAAACCTGGATGGCAGGCTTTTTTCGCCAGCGATAAGGATGTTACTGCCACAGATCTGTGGGAGACAAGATTCAGCTATCTGAAAGCCGGGGAGAATGGCTCCCACAGCTTCACAACATGGAGCACGGTGAACTGATGCTACAGTTTTCAAAAGATCTGAATGGTATCGCAGTAACGACAAGCTCGAGGTATCTTTATTCTGGCTGTCTTTGGGATTGATGGTAGCTCGGTATAAAATGCAGTCTCTTTATGTAGACACTGACAGCTAATGTCACTGTGGAGACTGTTCAAATAGCTCAGACTCAAGGCCAGTTTTATTTCAGGCACCATGCTGCCATTTACGGACGTGATTAGGCCTTGATGTATGCGGGGTGGGAAAAGTTTCTCCTGTGATGCAACCAGGAGTTGCCACGCCACCTCACCCCAAACAGAGCGGGGTGTGGCATTTCTGACAAGCCCGCCACAAATCATTGTTTTGTTTCATCTCATCAGTGCTTTGAAGCATGAGGTGCCAGCAGGGGAAGTGCGATTATTCAGCTAAATTCTGTGAGTGAAATTACCGCTCTGTGGCAGCAGGTGCATCTACAATCATCCTCAGGCATAAACAGGCAGGCGAACGCGGACGCATATGCCACAACACACACCTGTATATAAAATCCATACGCACGCATCAAAACAAGCTCTCACAGTCGCACCTGCTCTTTTTTTTCCCCCTCAGTCTGTCTTTCACGTGCACAAATCCTCTCTCTACATCCCTGGTAAAACACAAGCAGCACAATCACCCCGCGACACAGATCCGCACATGATCTCACCACAATGCAGCAGCTCCAGAAGAGGTAATTCTGTTTCTGTTTGTTCGACAGGGAAAAGGGAGGGGAAGGTAGGAGTAGAGGGGGGGGTGGAAAGTGTAAATCTAACATAGGGGCCCCGTGGCAGAGCCCCCAGGATCAAATCCAATTCTGGCAAGATACACATTAAGCCCCGTCAATCACAACAGTGTCCTTGGAATGCAGCAGAATGGTGATGAGAACGGCGGGGGAGTCTCTTTTCCACGAGAGCTGGGATGGAGCCACTTTAGGAACACACACGTGCGCAGGCACATTCAGAAACTCGCATCACCCCGAGGGGTCCCCATATTTAAACTGGCTCGCTCATATGCGACTGAAGGACATGATTCACAAGTCTACAGCTCAGCTCAGCCATTCTTACACTGACTACATTTGTTTTACTACATTTAGGCCGACAAGAAAAGAAGCAGGGTGAGGATTTAGATGTGAAGATGGCTTTTTGATATTTTAGATTTTCAAGTAGGGAAATAACATTTATAGAAAAAAGAACTGAGCAGTTAGAATAATAAAATATGAATATATCAAAGCTAATTTTACACACTTGATGTGTCGGGTCAAACGTTCCAAAGGGAGGTGGGTTGTGTTGGAGAGACTCATGACGTCAGTATTTCTAAAATCCTGGCTACAGTCGTATTACAGACGAGTATTATATAGCCTGACCGACACGAGATTTTTGATTGCAATACTAATATTTGTATTTGGGAGTTTGAAAAAACATGATAACAATATACCGACCAATGCTATTTTTTAAACAAACATATAATATAAACGAGAAAAGTGCACTCAGAGTGCTGATTTGGACAATTCTTGTAAATCCAGCAGACGCGCCACAGCGCATTTTAGAACCAACCCAGTGTCACTGTCTGTAGACGACAGCAAAATGTGGTGGGAACCAACAACAACCGCAATTAAAACACACAGAAAAAAACATGTCGCTACATTGCACGCTTAGTTATTTGTGACAGAAGCACAATTATCAAGGAAAAATGACCAAATCAATAAAATATGCAAGACTACAAAATCAGGCAGGTAAAACACTCCACTTCTAAAATGCTCTTGGTGTGGTACGAAACAACGCAGCCATGGCAGCCGCAGCCACATGGCTCCCTCACAGTCAAGATGCTATGAAGAGATGACAAAAAATGGACATCGATTCATCTTGTGTCGTGCCTAATTTCGGTGGATCATAACATATCAGAATCGAATCTTCTGAAGATGACGGGTTTTAAGTCCAAATCTCAGACCCCTACCGACCCTTTCAGAGAAGTAAGGAGTCAGCAGTCATACACATACAGTCATCGTTGTGCATAGAAAATATTAGGCTGATGGTCCAGTGGTAGTCCACATTAGCTGCGGACAGACAGATACACGCACAACTAAATACCAAATGCCTAACTTTTTAACGGTGTTTCTAAATTACCTCAAACCTTGTTTGGTATATTTATCCTGAATGTCTCGTTACATGTCAGCAGACAGACAACTTAATATACTGGAGAGCAAAACATGGTTCATTTTAAAAACTGGGCCCTGCAGACCCCCGTATCCCTCTGTGGCACTTTCACACATTCACACACACACACACTCACCTGTTAAGTGTTGAGCTCTGCAGGCTTCTGTAACTTCAGTGCACCACACCTGGACGTGATTGCGGCTCCAGGCTCTGATGAGACAGGCAAACACGCTTTTACCTCAAATTTGTACTATATTTTCATCCACAGTATCAGTTCTCATTTATTTGCTGTTATTGTTTTTTGACTTTTTTTTCACCTGTAAGTGAAAGGGGGGAGAGAGAGGGGATAACGTGCAGCAAAGGGCCAGGGGTGGAATCGAACCCGGTGGTTTTTCACTTTTTTTTCTTTTTTTTTACTTGTCTCTTCTTTTTTCTCACGTCTGTCTTAACACATATTTTTAATATTTTCAAGAGCACACTGTATTGCAGCTTTTTGCCTGAAATGTGGAATAATAATAATAACAACAATAATAAAGTCTGACTGTTATTGATCATATTTAAGGAATACTACACCATTTAAATTTTTTACATTCCACATTCTTCTGCCTTGTCAAAACCTGCCGCCTACAATACCCACAATGCAACTCAACTACCAATAGATCATGCATCCAAAAAGCAAACACGTTCATTATATATTCCAAGCCTGTGCCAAAATGCACATCCTAAATCTAATTTAACTCTCAGGAAAGAGGGAAATCACACACTGTTTGGCTCACAGTTTGAGTTCATTCAGGCTACAGTGGAAGCGACAGTTAGCCTATTTACTTTTATTCTGGACTTTTGCTAATTATCTTAACTACACAAGTAATTATCTTTCACATCAAAGGGCCATGCTCTGAGCCCCGCTGGTCCCCCCCCCAACCAACCACTCCCCGAACACACACACAAACACACTATCATCCCCACGTTTCCGGAGCCAGCTGAATCATGACATTAGCAGATAATTAGACGGTCGCCTGGCTGCATTTGATGGGGGCGCATGTGACGAGCAGCCGTCTATGAGTGGAGTGAATGCAGAGAGATAGGGTAATATATGCAGATTGAACATTGGCTATTTGATCGCAGGTGTGAAGCTGCAGACTGAGCGAGAGCCTATATAGTTTGCTACAGATTAGCAGTAAATAAATGACACCCCAAGGGATCATTGATGATTTTTTTTTCTTTCTGTTTTTGGCTACATCCGTGCTGAGCAGCTCTTTCATCTCGTCCATTAGCGCCTCTCTTTCTGATCAGAGCACACTCTGATCAATGGATGATGGAGCTGCCGGTTTGATTGCTGCCCAAAAGCGACGACTTAATGGCAGGACCTCATGACTATACAGCACACACTGTATTCGCGTGCATATGCTTTCGCTTCATCTATTTACCCGCCACTGCCTCCGGGCTCCTGTTTCTGCACAATAATCAGGTCATCTGGCATCAGGCGTGAATCCTTCATTAACAATCTAACGATAATCTCCGCAGAAACATGTGACTGTGGGAGAAAATTTACATGAACTGCATTTAAATTCCTTTGAAGTTGTTTGTTTTGCTCACCTTGGAAACACACTATTTCTACATCTCCTCTGTGGTAAGAAGTAAACGCACCCCATAAATATTTATCTACCTAGGGCCCGTGCTATTCTGGCCCAGTGTTTTGAACATAGCCACTGGAGATTGGGCCTATCAGGGACCCGCCAAGAAAGAGAGAGAGATGGGGGGGGGGGGGGGGGTAGAGATGGAGAAAAAGAGGAGGGAGGTGGAAGGGAGCGGTGGAGGACAATATTTTTGTGTGCGTTCCAGAATTAAATGGTTTGCGTGATGTTTAATGCAGGAGGGTCGGGGCAGGGTTCAGAGTGCGTTTCCCTTACGAGTCACCTCACACACCTCCCAACTTCCAGTCCCAAATAGTCTCAGCTGCATTTTTTAAAGAGTTTTTTTGTGCTCGTTGGTAACTATATTTTGTCTTAAATTCAAGATGAAAACATGCTAAACTCCGTCAATACAAACTCAATATTTGTTTAAACTTGCAAAACTTTATCTTAAAACTCTTGCACAGATCTGTTAAGATACAAAAAATGAAATTATACACAAGAGATGTAGAATATTACCATTGTTTTGTCCGACTCCAAAACCCACAGACTTTCAGTTTACAATGATATATGACAAATATTTAAATCATTGATAACTATAGATGTTTTTATTTTTTACTACAGGATTTCATTTAATCAGCTAAACTCAAAGGACAGAAAAGTTAAGCTGCTTTTATGCTGAGTAATAAACTGCTCAATGTCACTGTGGATTTTGGTGCTTTTTTACTCAATACAACTTCGACCGTGACGGCACTCTTTACTGAGTGATATCTCCAATCCTCAGCGGCTCACAACGGAACAATCTTGACTGATAAATAGCACAACAGGTAGAAGGAAAAGTATTCATTTTCTATTCTGGGTGAACTGTCCCCTTAACTATTGCTCCATCTCTGCTATGTTGTCAGAAAACCATCAACAGCTCAGGTACAAAATAAAAGCAGCCTCATGACTTCCATTTCGAATAATCTTGAGCAGTCAAAAAAATGCCAAGAAAATCTAAGAAAAGGACCTTTTTTACTCCATCTTATGACCAAAATCTGGAGGTGGAAGAAAAGTTATCAGGAATTAGTTGCCAGGTTTGACACCAGCGTGCAATTCTGGCTGTCACTTCCTGTCATGGGGAGCCAAAGAACTGCTGGTGGCGCAAGTTCATAATAATCAGATGCATGAATATGGAACATGCACGTGCACGTTTACAGTCATGTGCAGAGGGAGTGGGTGAAATCTCCTCTCTGAACCCTGGTAACACCTCAGTGCAGGGAAATGTTACATTATACTCATGCAGGGTGCCTACAGGTATCAGACAGTTGAAATTAATGCTTTTTAAGACATTTCCAAGATGATTTTTAACCTTTTTTTTTCAGGCATTGCAAGTAAGCGTCAGTGTCCTGTATCACACTATTGGGGTATATTTTTTTCATTAATGACCCACTTTCACTGTCCATTGTCACACCTATTGCATGGCTACTTACAAAAGAAAAATAATAATAATAATTTGGCACTGAATACTGATTAAAAAATGATTTTATCATTTACAAATGTCTGCTATTCATAGCGATGGTGTGCTATTCAAGCAAAACAGAACGCAGATTGCCGTAACTGAGCAATCAGAATCCAGTATTTGACAAAGCTGCTTACACACTTGCAGCTCCCATGCTCTGCAAAGTAAAATGACTGTTTTTGTCAGTGGTAGCTTTGAGTTCAACAGCTTTAGTTCCCCGTCCGAAATCACTGTCTGAGAGCAAAGTGAAGCGGTGACAATATTCTATATATAGCGGACACTTAAACTGCTGATTTTTTTAGCTGGGCCTTTCTTTAGGTGGCTAAAAACTAAACAACTGAGGCAGTGTTTGCTCAACACTGTTTCCTTTTATGTACATACAGTGGTGTAATGTAACCAAGTAATAATACTTTGTTACAGTGCTTTTTTACAGTATTTTTGGGAGTATCCGTACATTATGTAACTATATTTTTTATTTTTCTGTCAACTTTTACTCCTTTTTTCTACTTCTTTTGCCATTTTTGATTAGGATAGCACTACAGTGAAAGGTGAAGTGAAAAGCGATGACATGCAGCAAAAGGCCGAGGGTGGAATTGAACCCACAACTGCTGCGGCAAGAACACAGCCTGTGCACATGGGACGCCCACTCTACCCATAACGTGTACACTTTTACCACACTAAATTTTCCCCAAACATTTAGTTGTTCATTACAAAATAAGGAAGGAAGAGAGGGGTGCACAGCTGAATGAAGAAATGGGTGGAAATCCTTGACTTAAAAAAAAGACCTTGCACATGAAAAGAATAAATAACCTCCCCATAATTATCAAAATTAAGACCACTTACTTTATAAATGGCTTACTTTTTTTTTATTTCAGTACACAATTATAGGGGTCGGCCAATAATGTTTTTTTTAGGGCCGACACAGATTGTTAGTTAATGAGACCAATAACCGATATTTAGAACTGATACACTTTTACAACAACGAAAATCTTTCTGTCGAATTTTGGAAAGTAACAAACTGTTTAGATGTCTTTAGCAAATGTGTAATCAAAACTGAAACTTTCAACATCATATACAGTAAAGTTCCCCGCATTTTTTTTTTTTTTTAATAGAGTCAAGTGAAAATTTAAAGGAAAAATGAATAAATAAAAATAGCTCCCTGAGGTTTTACAAAGTAAAAGTTTCTCCTGTGCAGACACTTTCTTTACACTTTTAAATTCATTTTGTCAGCCCATTGATAATGCCAAATATCGGGCCCCAATAATCGTCAGGTGGATAATCTGTGGACCCCTACTGGAGAGCAAAACATGTTGCTGTTTTTTGTTTTTGTTTTTAAACTGGGCCCTGCAGACCCCCTGTATCCCTCTGTGGCCCCTTCACACATTCACACACATACTCACCTGTTAAGCGTTGAGCTCTGCGGGCTTCTGTAACTTCAGGGCGCCACACCTGGATGTGATTGCGGCTCCAGGCTCTAATGAGCCTCCTCAACTCAGTCAAAGTCATCTGATGACACTGATGTGGGGAGATTGATATTCACGCTTGACTCGCCGTCCTCTCCACTTGACTGCTATGTTTACCTCCCCACACAATTAGTATCTGCTGAAGACAGACAGACAATGAGAGGAGAGAGGGATGGAGTCTGCTCTGTGTGTGTGTGTGTGTGTGTGTGTGTGTGACTACATTAGCTCCAATTGTTTATAAAGATGGGAGATGTCTTTCAACGTGGCTTGAAGGTGGCTTTCTATATCACAGAGACCATTACGAGCTCATTTAATCCCCATAACGCTACTTTACCTCTCTGAATGTCAGCGGCTTGAAATAACAAAAGATGGATTGGCTTAAGTGAAATGCATATTTCAACAGTTTCCATCCAAATTTGCATCTAAGACGTGCCTCGCTTTTGGCCTTTTTAGTGGCACTTATCAATGGAGCAAAACTCTCTCGCGAGGGTGAAAGTGAGCTCACGCGCCCACACACAGCGCTGTTTACACTTCATCTGTGTTAGCTAACTTTCACCGCAGCATTAGCATATAAACAAATAAAACACTTAAGAGGAGAGTTGTGTGCCCACTCTCTGTGGAAAAAAAAAAAATGGAGACGATAGAGGGAGATGGCCAGTGATTGGCATTAGCAGAGTTTTAGCTGAGCTCGAGGAGGAGCAGAGAGAGGAGCCATGTCTTCAAACTGATTTAGCATTAATTGACATTCTCTCTAATCGGTGCATTCACCATTTGAACACAGTGATGGAAACGGTTTATACGCTGAATACTGATGCATACCTGAGCATGGTGGAAGCGAGCAGAGCTGAGCCGAGCAGGTGGACGCTCAGGTATCACACACCGGGTTTGTTTACGACGCCCCGGATACACGGAGAAAGGTTTTGTGTGGAGCCACAGCGCCTCCCGGTGGACACAGCCGACATGGCCGCCTCTTCCTGCTGAGCTGCTGGCTCTCTGAGCTTCAGGAAGGAGACTTTTTTTTCTTTTTTTTTTTTTTTTTTAAGTTTTTATCTTTTATTTCCACTATACTGCAGAGGGAAATATTGTACTTTTTGCTTCTCCACATTTATTTTGTGTTGCTTTTTAATTTATTTTGAAGTTGCTTTTTACACACATCACAACGTGTTTAAATGAATGGAGAAGTTTAAAAAAGGGGATGACACCAGGGAGTCAGCCTGCAGCTCAGTGAAAGCCTCACAGTGCTCTACATGTTAATTAAGGTTTAGATCTAAAAAAAAAAAACTCTTTTGGGAATCTTGCCCAATAAGCCATCTTCAATTAACAGAGCAATGTTGCATTGAGCTTTGCCCTTAACAGAAATGGAGCTCAGAACCTTGTGACCCAAGTTTTGATTGGGCTGATTAGTTTTGTAGTAACATTTCAAGGTATTATATTTGGTTGTAGAGTAAAAACTTGTCCAGCTGAGAGCAGTTCAGGACATGTTTTCCGATCTAGAAAAACACTGCTCTGCATTGTAGTTGATATTGTAGCTTATGAAGTGGCTTTTAACAGCTGTAAAAAAAACAATTTTTATTTAAATTGCTCCAAAACTGTAAAAGCAATCTATTTAAATTTTAAGTCTTGTGAGAATTTCAGAGTTTAAATGGATTCTGTTGCTTCAAGTGTGTCAGAGCAGCTTACTTTCCAAGATGAGTTAAATTATTCCACTCAGACTTTCATTATAACACTCTGATCTTCAAAAGTTAATGTGAAATCGCTGGAATATTCCACCAGACCATATTACATAGCTGGCAACCTATAGGACACAATTAGCGATATAAGTGGATAATCATCAGCTGAGGAGATGAGCAGGGTTCTGTGCCATATGGCAAACAGGTTGAATTAGTGCCTGTTCTCTGCCAACCATGAAGGAGGTTCAGTCCTTTTTGAGGAGAGTTTGAGTCCCTCTTGTGCCCAAAATATGTCTAAAAAATCCAAATTGAATAATAAATCAAGAAATTGTATATGTTTTTTTTAAATCGCATTTTTATGTTACTTTAGCTGTAAGGTTGTGGATGTTTTTAACATCTTTTTGATCAATAAAGAGGAAGTAAAGGAAGATGCTCAGAGGCGCTCTTATATCCACGGCTGCTATAGTTAACACGAGGACAGAATTCTAAGTTCAAATTCAGTTTTTGAGACACAATTCTGAAATTTACCAAAATACTACTTCTACCATGTTGTGAAAATGCTGTCCTTTTTTCATGAACATCTGGGATATATTCAGCAAGAATTTGCAGTAGCCGTGTACAGTACTGCTTCCATTAAAACATGATGATACACTGTGGGCTCAGTGTTTGATATTTAACAAAACTGGATCGTTTTTTAAAAATTTTAATAAGTCACTTTTACATTTTAGAATAAAAGAAAAATCATAAACCTCCTGAAGAGGATGTATAATTTGACGTTAAAGCAAAGTTCCTGGGACAATGGATATGGAAGCAGAATATAAGAATAATAATAAAGAGCAAAGATAGCAATATTTTTGTATATTATTTAAAGAATCCTGCACTAAATCACTGAGAAACACTACATAAAAAAACAAAGCATGTCATCATATTTGTATCTTTTATTTTTTTGCTAGAAAAAAAACAGTCCCAGCAATATTTCATATGACCTGATTAAAAAAACTACTACAGTTAAGTACAAAATGAAATATACCAAAACTACCCAATGCTACCCAGAAAAAAAAAAGAAATAGTATAAAATGAAATGTTTTGAAGTCTACAACTACAAAAAAAATAGAAAAAGGTTACTTAAAAAGAAGGCAAGTTTCCACCACAAAATGTGCCACTTTACCACAATCAGTTTGCACGTCTTTCCTCGGATATAAAGTAATGCAAATACTTTACAATAAGTTACCGCAGGCACGTCTCCCTACGACTACAGCAAAACCAAGTAACAGTCAAATGTATCACGGAAAAATACACCTTACTTTTTTTTCTCCTTTTTTTGTAACAATTTCACACGTCACACAGAAAATTAATAGGCAAAAAAATTTCTGGGTAGCAACATTTTTGGTTTCTTGAGAACAATATACGTTCTGGGTCCACAACATCAGACTGCCTGTATGAGCTTCAGAGACTTACATACTGTATAACTGTGTATTCAAATCATATAAATATATATGAACAAAAATATACTAAAACAACTGTTTAATACAAAAAGGATTAATGCCAAATGGAAGCTTATGATCATCAACTTCAATAACTTAAAAATAATGAAAAAGGGGAATACTTTCATACTTCTCAGAAACATTACATTTTAGCCCTAATCTCCTTAATACTAAGGCTTTTGCACTTTTTTTTTAGTTCTTGTTCATACAGCAATGTCAAAATAGCACTCACATGTTAGTGCCAAGAATGCATCAAGTATAAATACTAAGAAAACTCCTGTACAGTACCCATTGATGTCAAAACTACAAAATAAGTTAGTGTCAGGCAACTGTACAGATTATTTACAGTTTAAATACAAAGGAAGATATTTGTAAATGGAGAGGACCAGGATGTAAATGTGACCATGACGTAACGTAAGCTTTGGTTACAACTGAAACGCCTTCACATATGCAAGAAATATAGTTTTTTTTATCTACTTGTATTCTACTAATGTATCAGCTACTAGATGCTTCGTTTTTAGAGAACTCGGAACAGAAACTATGATTGGCTACCTGCCAAAAATAACGGATTGATTGGCTACACCTAAAATTTAACAGTCGGTTTTAAAGGGACAGTGCACCGCAAAATCCAAGATTCACATTTTACCTCTTACCTATGGGGCCGAATCGGATTCGACTGACATATTTCCTAGTCTGGTAAATAGTTCCTACATTAAACTGTTCCGAGAAAAAGGTCTGTGGATTATCTCGATTAACCGGGTCATTACTTATGGAAATAGACATTGTTGTTGACTTTTTCAAATGTATTTTTTTGGCCCTTTGAGCACCAAAAGCCGAGTGCCATCTAGCTCCATTATATTGGAGAGGAGGCAGACATCTCTATGGCTGATATCTCCAACAATCTGCAACTCAAACCAAAACAATCTAGAGTGATAAACAGCACTACAGGTAAGGAGTAAATATGCTTTTATTCATATTTTATTTATATTTTGTGGCGCACTGTCCCTTTAAGTTTCTTAAAGTCCTGACATGTTTGGTAAGGCTACCAAAATGTATGAAATCAACCACGAACGTTTATACCTTGAAATGATGAAAGAAATGGACAGTCGTTGGCTGGTGGAGTTAGTGAGGAAGGGAGGAGGACATAAAGAGCGGTCTCTAAGCACAGTTACAAGCCTGGAGTTGGAGAGGAGAGTTAGACACATTCATTTCAGCAGCAGCCGTATCCCATCGGCACATGGTAGGAGTGTGTGCGAGCAGGAATGGATGAGGAAGAGACACCACCTGTTACAGCAGGTGCCCAGTAAACATTTGAGTCTCCTGCAGAGACAGAGAGAGCGTGGGAGGAGAAGAGGAAGGTATTTGGTACAGGAGAGGTACGAGATTGTGTGAGTGTGGAGAGACGAGAGTCAGGGAGTGTCATCAGTCCACGTCGCTGAGGTCGCTGACTGGCTCGTCCTGCACTATGCTCAGGTGGTTCATGGCACGGCTGAAGGCGATCTGGACAGCCTTGCGAATGCTGGATGTGCGGCCCTCCATCATTTTGATTTTGTCTATGGTTTTGTCCATTCCCAGGGGAACCATCTTGGATCTAGGAAGCCACTGCCTGAAGGGGAAAACACAGCATCTCTGTTACAGCACCTGAACAGTAGCTGGGATCGAATGTCTTTTTGTCACAACTCTAGATGTATCACTTTCCAGGAATGTAATCATTCTTCTCATGAGAAAACTCAAGATTTCTGGCAACAAATGAAGTTTGGTTTTTAAACAAAGAGCTACAGATAATAGGCGTTTATTCTCATACTTGTTTTTCTTTCATGAGAGGTGAGAAAACACAATGAAAACCCTCCCGTGACTGATTTTTTTGCCACAAATCAACAACCTCTAAGAGAAACCTATTATGCTATTGTAAGCCTTCAATTTATAAGATATTATGCTGCGACGGTTGTATAGAAGATTATTTTTTATTACTGATTTATCTGTCAATTATGTTTTTAATGCTTTAGTCTGCAAAATGTCAGAAAATAGTGAAGCAAAGCTTCCACATGTTCCAAAAGCAGAAGGTGGGGTTTTCCAAATGCTTGTTTCATTCAACCGACGGTCCAAAACACAAATACATTTCATTTACAAATCCTTACATTTTAAAATCTGGAATCAACTAACGTTAGGAGTTTTTTCTTGATAAATGACCATTCTTACATTTTCTGCAAACTAACTTCGTTTCAGCACTTATTTGCAGAAGACACCTTTGTTTTTTGTGCACATATAATCAAGCTAAAAATAACAGTTTTTCTGCAGTTACTTTTGGAGCGAGTTGGGAGAAAATTGTGGCAACACCCGCAGTAAATGACTCAAACTAAGTTCCAAAAATAGCAAAAGAAACAGCCATCCTAAAATATTACTATTGCTACTCGACTGCTACATTTAAGTATGCAGTGTTCTATGGGATGGAAAATGTTTAGGGAAGATAAATGATGTGTGTGCCACGACAAAAAAAAAACTAAGAGGTATTTAATAAACTGATTGGTGGTGAAGGACAAAACATAAAGCTCCTTTATTACACTCAATTGCAATTATTTAATCATACAAAATGTCATTTTCTGCCACTAGTGGTCTATTGATCAAAGCAATAACAAAAGACGGAGAAAAGCCGCAATTGCAGTCAGTTTCCCAGTTAGGATTCCATCAATGTTTGATGCTCAGGAGGTTTTTTTTATAAACACTCAAATTATCCACAGAGGTCTAGCCCTCTCCTAAAATAAACAAACCACGTGATTAAAACCAGTAGAAACAGTAAATAACAGTACTGGGCACAGCAGGGGCTGGAGCCGAGCTGCAGCTAACATTCCCACTGAGCAATTTAAAAAAGACGTTAAAAAAATTATATGTCTATTTGTCTTTAGACGTTAAGATTTATTTGTCTTTCTATGTTTAGATTTCAGTTTTTCAAGATTGAAAAGTTTAGTAGATGTCTAGTCTTTGCCTAAACGGAAGAGTAGACAGAATCTTTTTTTTTAAATCATAAAGTAAATGCACGGGTATGCAGTACTTTTATGTATTTAAAGTTTTTTTTTATGTATTTTAAAGAAATTTTATGAATATTTTAAAATATGGTCATACATTTTGGTTATTTGTAGCCTACAAATCTTGATCTATAACAGGGCTAAAGCTTGAAGACGGTTTTTAAATGATGTCTAATTCTCATTACTCAGCTTGTTTCGCTGATAATTTAAGATTTAGACATCCTCGGACCGAAATCCATCGTCTGGTTAAGACCTACAGTTAAAATCAATCAAGATCTAAAAAGTGTATCGTAAAAATGTGGCTTGAAATTGGATAAAAAAGTCAATTTATAAAAGCTTCTGGCAGAAGACAACCACATCCCTGACACATACGCAGGGATATTTGTAATATTCTTTCACAGCGGCAGACAGAAAGCAGTGACACACAGGCAGCAGCACCATCAACACTGTTAAAAACTGAATAACATTTTCCCACAGAGTCCAGGTGAAATTTTCAAACGCCTCTCACTGCCTCCTGTTGTCCTTTGACAATTGATGTGACGCAGCCGCCAGAGAATAATGATCAGCTGACGGACATGTTGACATGTTTACCCTTGTAGAAGCCTGTGTCAGCTTAAATCATCCCCCACAGATAAACAGCGGCCGCACTCACCAGCTGCGCTTGTTGTCGAAGAAGAGCACGAGGTAGAGTTTCTCTTCGGCTTTGTACTGCATCTGCTCTCCAATGCGCAGCACGTCCATGGGGGGCATGGGGATGGACACCCCGTTGTGCTGGCAGCCCACGCGCGGCATGTGGGGGTCGATGATCTGCGCACAGCGGGACAGGCCGGGGCCGTTACACACAGATGCTCATGAATGCAAAAGCATGCCAAACATACATCCACCCCCAGAGTCACTCAAGCATATAGTAAAGATGTCTTAGCCATAAACACGCACAAATGCATGCGCTACCAGCTTGAGGCAATAAGATTCCTTTGCTCATTTGTCCTTTCATGCTAAGGTCAAATTCAACTGGTTAACAGTGAAAGGCTGCCACCTAAAGGAAAAACAGGAAATTGCTCCCCCAACTGTCACACCTGAAGGAACAGCTGTACAAAACTAGGACTTTATCCTGTGGGACAAGATGACATAAAAAAACTTCAGAGTAAAGAGACTTCAGTCAGTGATTGTCATGCTTTCTTGCCCACAAACACTCACCAAGGCAGGGTAGGAAGGGTATCCACTACATTTGGCCCAAACTAGCTTTAGGGGTTCCAATGCAACTGTTGCAGCACTAGCGGGCATCCAAATATTGCTGTTGCCAACCTCTATGGAAGCGGGAACAACACCATACAAGTCACATGAGGGTTTTCAACACAGAAACACATTTTCAAAGCCGTGCTGTAAGTGCAGGAGCACACAGCAAAAAAATTAAAATTAAAATGAAAAAAACAGGGTGGGAAATTAACTTTTCCCTTTAAGGGCCATGTTGAACGACAGATATGAAAATTTACCAGCCACTTTTAGTGTTTTATTAGCCAAATATGAATTTTAGATGAGGGAAGAGTCTCCAGCTGCTTACTGGTTACATGCCATGATGGCAGGCGGAGCATAAAGGCTCTCTGGTCACTGCCAAAAGTCACAAGAAGTTGGCTTGATAGCTGCTGTTAATTTCCAACCCGGCTTTTTATGAGTGTATAATACCAGACATCTACAATTTCTATCAGGTTAAACATTTAGGGCCAAATAGAAAGGTTTATTCTCCAGTTCAATATGTAAAATTTAAGGCATTAAAGATTTTATAGCACCTGCAGACATCTGGGAATATGCACAACTACTTATTTTAATATATTGCTTCATGGCCACACTGATAACTCACCAATATGGCCTACTGACACTGGTTTAAAGGGACAGTTCATCCTAAAATCAAAAATACATATGTTTCCTCTTACCTGAAGTGCTAGCTATCACTCTAGAGTGTTTTGGTGTGAGTTGCAGAGTGTTGGAGATATCAGCTGTACAGATGTCTGCCTTTTCTCAAATAAATGGAACTAGATGGCACTTGGCTTGTGGTGCTCAAAGCGCAAAAAAACAATTTTGAGAAATTCAACAGCAATGTCTTTTTACAAAAATCACGAAGCGGTTATTCAAGATAATCCACAGACCTTGTTGTGAGCATTTTCATGCCAACCATATCAGAAGGAATCATGCATAAACTCGTAAACGCGAAGCTCGTGATCATGACAGCGTGAGACGTCAGACGTCGGTTGAGCTGTAACGTTAGATAGCTCAGTGGTGCTAGGTGAGCTAGCAGTAGATGCACTCTTCCTTCTGTGCGAATGTAGTTTGGCAGAATGAAAATAAACAGTTCCTACATGTTTTTTTTTTTTAATTTTGGGGTGAACTGTCCCTCTAACACATACATATATCAGTGTATATTTATATGTATTGAAACTGTAGCACTCAACTGTTCTTTAAGCTACTGTAATACCTCACTGGACTTTCAGTTATGGCAACTAGGGTCAAGTATAATATATACTTGACCCTAGTTGCCATAACTGAAAGTCCAGTGGGGTATTAAAGTTCTAGATATATTGCTTTCTAATATTTACTATTTTCTTTGATAAAGTGGGTTGTTGTAAAATGTCAAATCTCCTGGTTAGGGATATATATTTCTTCATAATACATTTTAAAAATAAATTTGAAGCTATTTGCAAAACATGTTTACTCTGAGTTCTTAGTATCAACTTAAAAAAAACTGGATCATTCAGGCTTTGATTCAGTTTCTGTTTGCACAAACAATTGCATTAAGTGAAGCACTAAAGTACAGAATTTCATAAGATCAATAATACTTGTCAGTACTTAACTGGAAAAATACTGCACACTTATCTGAAAAAGTGAATACAATATGTAGTCTGTATACATCACATTGAGATAAACCCTTACAGAGGCATGCAAATTCTTTGAACACATAATGCAGTTGACTCACCGGCAGCGATTCGTGCAGCTTTTGCAAAATTTCCCGTTTCGATGCAGGCGATTAATTCGCTCTTATCATCCACAGTGTTTCTCCGGACCAATGCGGGTTTCCCTTTCCCACATTTTGGAAGACTGAGAATTGTGCTGGAAACGAAGAAAAAGAAACGCCTGAGTCAACAGAGTCGACAAAACATCAGTGCTGATGATGGCTTGCTCTGACGACCAGCTGATAAGAGAGAGAGCAGCTGACATCTTTAGGCCGTGCTTTCAAGTCAAATCAAAATAAAAACACAAGATCAGACGTGTTATATTTGTCGGATTACCTGGTGTTTCCTGGCAGACTGCTACATGAAGAAATTGAGGACTCAGAGGCACAGCGTCTTCGTGGCTCCACAGGTCTACTGGCTCTACTCGAGTTTTCTAGCTCCTTTTCCTCCTCTACCTCCAGAAAACCGGTCGACAAGCCTGAGAGGAGACACACCGCAGTGGAAGGCAAAAATATTAAAAACCCATCACAAAAATGTATCATACAAATACTGAAATGGTATTGTGTCTGTAAGGGCAAGAGTTTGCTCAATCAGCCTCTGATCTCAATTACGCAAACAAGTCTGTTGTTAGTTACAGCTGTGCTGTTTTGGCTGCGATGAATTATGAGTATTATAAGAGCTAATTAATGCTGCTGTACTCATTTTATCAGACTTAATTTTTAATTAATAAATTCATTATTTATATAATAATATTAAATACTGCACGCTGTTTTGGGGCTGTGATGAATATTCAGTTTGCGAAAGCGCAGGTCTGATATTGCGTTGCAACCACTTAAAAAAAAAAAAACTTCTAATTTTAATTCATGTGGACACTAATTATGTGGGACTTCTCATAGCTCCGGTCCAAGTGGACGTTTGCGCCAGATTTGAAGAAAATGCCTCAAGGTGTTCCAGAGAATTCGCATTCACGAGAATGGGACAAACAACCTGAAAACACATTGCCTTCAGTCACGGCTGTCACTGGTGTGGAGGCATGAAAATCACAGTCAGCCTATTTTTCGGAGTATTTTTCTTTGTAAACTTCTTACCAGTATCAAGTCGTTTCACAGGGGACTCTCCCTCCTCTTCACGCTCTCCCTCTTCTCCCTCCTCCTCTCCGTCTCTGCTGCCGCTGTGCTTCCTCTTCTTGCTGTGAAGTAGCGTCTCCAGCCTGGGAATGACCACCGACAGGAAGGATTTGGAGCCCAGCTGTGCGCTGTCTTCGTCTTCCTCCTCCTTACCCTCTTTTCTTTCAACTCCGTCAGCCCCCTCTTCTCCGCTCCTTGGGGGTTTGCGGGGACTGGCGGCCTTCGATTTGCGGAAGAGCACGGCTGTCCGACGGTTAACCGTGCCTGTGGGCTCTGCCAGGGTCGACGTGGCCACCACGCTCACGTCTCCGTCTAACAGCGAGTTCTGGAGGCTGTCGTGGGAGTGGCCATTGAGGCGCGGAGTGGAGGAGAGCAGGTCTGGTATTTCCTCATCGAATTTGACGCGCTTGTTGTGATGCTTGTCTTCACAGTCTGGGGCAGCGTCGATTGGTTTGAGGGTGGGGGGTTCGGGGTCTGCCTCTGAGTGGATGAGCGGAGGGATGGAGTCCGACAGCTCCAGTTTAGGGGGAAGAGATTTGTCTCCTGTAGGGGAGAAGAAGTTGAAAGAATAGTTGTCATTTATGACCATACAGAGAACATCAATCACTGACACAGACATTACTCATGTTATGGCACACAGATATTGCAAAGTTTTTGATAATTGTGCACCACACTTTTTTGTTTTCTTTGTTTTTTGTGTGCAGTTTATTATCCACATTAATGTATTTTCCTTTCTCTTTCATTGTCATTACTATGTCCTCATGGTGCTATAAGATTAGAATATTGTTTAATTGTAGTAAATGATAAGCTATGCAGACGAGCAAAACAAAATTTTGGGCATCCTGTTTTGAAAGAACGACGACAAAAAAGCTATTCCTATGGAACAAAAGTGCAGTCATGACACAGACATAAAATATGGCCTGTAGTGTGATGCTATTACCAACAGTAAAGCACCACAGCACCCACACTTTGTCGTTGTGTTGGTCGAAATGCTGACACAGCATATTGTTGTATGTCTTTTGGGTTTATCATAAAAGTAAAACAAGGCGCTATTTTGCATAACACAGAGGCACTTTTATAAATAAAAAATGAGAGCAAAATGACTTTTTCCTTCCTGTTTTTCCCCACTAGCTCATTATAACGCTATCTTCAGGAGACTTAATGTGACTCAGCAAGTGTACAGCGAATTTAAGCTTTAAGAAGCCACTGCAGTGACACAGTGTGATACCACAGTGATACTGTGTTATGACCTTGTTTACACATTTTTATCATTATGATTCTAATCTGGCGATGCAGACAATTCGGAGCCCCATGTGCACTCCCATTGAGAGATCACTTAACAGAAATATAAGAAGGTTGTTTGAAGCTCAACTATGACGTCCATGTCAATTATCCTAGCAAAAGCAATTTGTGATTCATAATATTATCCCAAAAATCATCAAAATATGCTTAAAATGGCTCTAAAACATATTGGAATCACTTAACCATAACATTTTGTTAAAAAAAATCTGTATCAGATAATGTGAAGTTTCTTGTTATAAAAAGATGTGCTTTAAGTTTTAAAAAGATATTTTCACATTATTATGTCATATAAAGGTATCAGGTTTTCTTGTTATAACGAGATACTATTTGTCATTTTTTTTAGTTATTTTGGGGGCTTTTATTGACTTCACTTGATGGGACAGCTAGAGAGATGACAGGAAATGGGGGTTAGAGAGTGAGGATGACATGCAGCCAAAGGCCAGCGGTCGGAGTCCAACCTGGGGCTGCTGCGATGAGGACACACAGCCTCTGAATGTGGGGCATGCGTTCTCCCAACTGATCAACCCTGCACCCCTACTTATCTTCTTTGTTAGATTGTTTTGTTAAAATGTGATAATTTATTGTTAGAAGATAAAAAGTTTCACATTATAATATGTTAACTTTACGTTTATATTAGAAAATTGTGTAAAAACCATGTCTTCCCATCCCTAGTTGTGAGTGTCTTGTTCTTTTATTTGAAGAAAAAACCTGCAGTTGCTCCCCTGGCAACTACCTCCAGATTTTTATGAGCCATTCTCTGACAAAATGACATAATTTGTTGGTGCAATAAATATTCTTAAGTATGTGCCAATGTCACTAAAAATGCTTTTTCAAATTGACAAACTATATTACCACTAATTATCCGATAAACATTCAAAGGTTCTATCAGTTATATATATAATTAAGATTGTATTTTTCTTCTTAATTCTAGTTTTGGGAAATTGGCTCTGCTTTTCCTTTCCCAGGAACATCTGTCATGTTTTGAGCAAGCTTCCCTGAAATAGCAGGCAGATGTTCACCTAAACACAAACAGTGCAGGGGTTATAATGATGTTTTATAGTAACATAATAATCACTCCAAATCTCCCTTTTGTTCTCTTTGAATCGCTTTCAAAATCTTCGGTATTAAGAGGTCTGGACACAGGCTTGAATTGTAGTACTGAAAGCAGCAAAGATAACAACAGCCATGTTTCCAACACTTTTGGTATCCTTAAAACCGGTACCTGACCCACAAGGACATGTATATAACCACTAGATCTGTTAACTGCTTCGACCGCAGACAGTTCTATTATTATGATGTATGATGGGAACAGCCGCATCACCATTCCCATCCAGCTCTTGTTGTATTTCCTTTTCACCAGCCATGCAGAAGAACGACTGCACCTCACTGATCCTCCATGGTATGGGGTTTCACACAGAGATTTTAGGAACAAAAAAGAACAGGCTGAAGTGTTTAGAATCTCTGTCGTGTTTGATGGGATATTTTTTTAAAAAGCGTGTTTGTGCACTGAGTCCTTGTAGAGCAAGAGTGACAATTCTCTCTTGACCAGTCAACAGACTGCAGTGTTTCTAGCTCCACTTTTTAGTACTGAATCAGTGTGCTGGGAACCCAAACAAATGGATAATGACAAGATAGGAAAAAAATTAACTGTTCTTTTGGTACCATCCATAACTTTTGATAATGGAAACATAAAGATAGCCATTTAAATGTGTAACAAACTGAACTCAGCTGGACTGCTTGGTGGAACTGAGACTTAAACACCCATGTTTCAGACACACTAGGTACGCTGAACAGCATGTGACTTTACTCTGTGAGGCTATGTTTTGGGTTGGGTGGAGCTAATCCGTGACCTCTGACCTGAGCTTCAGGATTTTAAGAACATGTGATTGTCCTTGAAGAGAGCAACAAGCAGATTATTAAATTTCTAAAAAAGCCAGATCCATACGTACCTTCATCATATGGAAAATGTCCATTGGGCTTCAAACTCTCTTCTTTAGGTTGACTCAGCTCTGGTTGGGAAGCAGCTGATGAAGATGATGTGGAGGGAGTTGTGGAGGAAGAAGAGTGGTGGTGGTGGGAGGGTAGGACTCTCTTTAGGGTCATTTCGTTGCGAACATCGTTGATGGTCTTTTTGAGCAGCTTTAGGCGCTTGCTGCGGGAGGGGCTCGACTTCATGGCACAGGTCAGGTCAAACTTCTCCAGTAGCTGCTGCAGCTGCTTGTCTGGAGACAGATGCTGTCGATTGGCTGGCACTAGTAGGCGGTCCACTAAGAAGAGAATTGAAACAACGCAGAGGAGAATTGAAACAACATAGGAGATAATTGAAACCATACAGGAGAGAACTGAAACCATGTAGGAGAGAATTGTAACAATGTCGGAGGGAATTACAACAATGTAGTGCAGAACTGAAACAACACAGGAGAGAATTGAAACAATGTAAGAGAGAACTGAAACAATATAGGAGGGAACTGAAACAATATAGGAGAGAATGGAAACAAAGTAGGAGAGCGCTGAAATTATGTAGGAGAGAACTGAAACAATGTAGGAGGGAACTGAAACAATGTAGGAGAGAAATAAAAAAATGTAGGAGAGAATTAAAACAATGTAAAAGAACTGAAATAATATAGGAGAGAACTGAAACAATGTAGAAGAGAAATGAAAAAATGTAGGAGAGAATTAAAACAATGTAAAAGAGAACTGAAATAATATAGGAGAGAACTGAAACAATGTAGAAGAGAAATGAAAAAATGTAGGAGAGAATTAAAATAATGTAAGAGAATTAAAACGATGTAGGTAAGAAATGAAATAATGTAAGGGAAAATTAAAACAATGTAGCAGATAGCAGGTAGTGACATGGTTTTGCTCAACAAATGCCATTCACTCGCTGTGATTCTAATGATGTCACAGAGGCATGTGTCTTTGCTCTTACCGTCTTCCCAAGAAAAGGTTGCTGGTGCTTTGATTTCAGGAGCTTCAGTCAGATGCATGCCACTTTCTTTGTCGAAGCCAATTTTCTCTACGTCTCGCCGGGCCTTCCTAAGCAGGGACCCGCCCTGGTCTCGGAGGCGAACGGCAGCTCGGTAGAAATAGGTGTCCTTTGAGTTATACTTCATGCAGTTATCAATAATGAGGTTGAAGTCATTCTCAAACTGCTCAAAGTTGTTGTAAGCCTGTGCATCAATGCGCTGCCGCATGGTGGAGAAGTCCATTGGGTGCTTGATATGGTCGAGGTAGTCTGGCACCTGTGGGAAACAGATAAAGAAGATAGAAGATATAATTAATTACAAAGATTTACTTACAACATCTTTAAAAAGGTACGAAACAAATATTGTATGTTGTGTGTCAACCCAGCATTCTTGACCCAATACAGTCATTTTGGATACAGCATACAAGTGTGACTTCAGCAGATTATGCTACTCTGCTGGGGTGTATTATCTTTTATAACATGACAACAAACTCTAAAAAGACTGTTAACACCATCAATAATATTCCATATTTTTCAAGATTATTTAAAGAATTTTTTTAAGGCACAGGACATTAATCCTCCACATCAGATTCCCCAACTACAACAAAAATACCATAAAACAAAACAATATCACAAAATAAAAAATATATACATAGAAATAGCCTTAAAATGAAGAAAAATATCTTTCATTAAAACAAAGTCTTCAATGGCAACAAAACCCCTTTCTACAATATGGTCTACTTAGAATCTCACAGCCTCCAGAGTCAAAAGCCACGCCCAACGTGGGGCTCGAACCCACGACCCTGAGATTAAGAGTCTCATGCTCTACCGACTGAGCTAGCCGGGCCTCAGAAAGGAGAAAAACCTTCACCTTTATCTGACGTCACCATCTGCCAGTGGCCCTTACTCTCAGATTACACATTCCACTCAACGGAAGGTCACACTGCCCACCACTGTCTGCACATGGTGCAGCGTGGGTGTTCATTTATAACCTGAGTCACTGAACAGAACGTCTGACATATAGCGAGCAGTTGCAGAGATGGCTGTGGTTTTTTTGGGTGTGTTCGAGTGCAACTTTAGACAAAATTTGTGTGTCAGGGCTCTCAGATAATAGAGAAACTCATTTATTTCAACATTTCTGAGACAGCTAACTGGCAGACAAACAGGTATAACAGACCCACTGTTTTGCCATTAGTGGGCTTACATCCTGACAATAGCACAATGGTAAAAATGCAAATTGTTGTGTTGAAATATGAACCAGCAAGTCCAGTTTTGAGCCTTAAGTCCCTGGATGGCAGTGCAAGTCCCCGTGGTAGTTAAAAACGGGACTGTACACCTCTTAAAGGGACAGTTCACCTTAATCAAAATATTTTTCCCTCCTTTTTCAGTCTAGATTGTTTTTGGAGTGAGTTGCCGAGTGTTGGAGTTATCAGGGGGCATTTATTTATGAACGAGAGGATTGTGCTAGTGGCAGTTCAAGATGTAAATATTAGCAGCGTTTTCCTCGATTGAGCTGTAACATAAGCAAGCTCAGTGGTGCTACGTGAGCTTGTCATAGATGCACACTTCCTTCTGTGCAGTGATATAGTTGGCACGTTTAGTTTGGGAGAAAGAAAATGGTTCCTACATGAAACCTGTTCACAACAAGGTCTGTGGATTATCTTGAGTAACCAGGTCATGATATCTTGAAAGAGATACTGCAGCTGAGTTTTTTAAATGTATTTTTTGGCCATTTAATACCACAAGTGCCATCTACCTTCATTATATTGGAGAGAAGACAAGACATCTCTAAGGCCGATATCTTCAGCATTAAGCAACTCACACTGAAACTATCTAGAAGGATTAATTAGCTCTCCTGGTAAGCGGAAAAAAAATGTATTTTCATTTTGGAGTGAACTGTCCCTTTAAAAACTTCATATCTGTAGTTACTTTCTTCTGCAACCCAACACAACAAATCAACAATATCAGCAGCACTATCTGTGTTTCCTTGGTGAAGCCCCCTACTATGACCCCCCCTGCTTCAATACTCCAATTTTCCACTATTGCACACAGTAAATATAATAACAGCACCACAAACTGAGATAAAGTACATCTGCAGAACAACAACAAAACAAATCACATAAAAAATGCAAGAAATAGGTTTGCTTTGCAGCATATTGTGCTCATAGTATTCAAATAATAGATTAAGTGGGTACAAACTCAACACTAAAACTTAAAAAAAAAGTGTTGCATATATACTGAAGCTTACCTCACTGACATCAACCGGCTGGGTGAAGATCTTGGCCTGGTCTTTTGTCTGCAGCTGGTCCAGGAGGGCTCTAAGCAAAATACTGAAGGGACTCAACTGCATCTCTAAGAGGGTCTCTTGAAGTTTAATCTACAACACAGCACAAAAGGAAACCATTAGAAGATCAAATTGTTTCATTTATCTGACCACAAGTGGAGCCTGAAGTCTACCCATTGATCCCTCCGCTCCTACCTCCTCCCTCTTGAGCTTCTCCCTCTTGCGGATCAGCTCCAACAGCAGCCGGGCTCTCTCAAGATCGTGTCGGAGACGATGCCACTCCTTCAGCTGGTCCTTCAGTGCCCTGCTCTCCTCCTCACTCTGCCTCTGGAGAAGAAATTTAAATAAAAATACAGTCATTAGATTAAGCATACAAATAAAAACGTTTACATTTTAATCTACATGGACATGTTGCACACATCCTTTGCTCCATAAGATTCTTCACAATTCAATCATTTGGTTCACTTTACTGAAACGACGAGCACCAAAGAAGAAACAAGAAAGACGCAAAAAGGAGAATTAAAATAAACAATCTGACTGTATTTCCTGTCTTTGTTGAGAATTTGTTTAGTCTGAAAGGAATTAAAAGCCCATATAGACAGTTTTCCCAAACATAAGCCTGTTGAGTTCAGTGATTTCAGCAAACAGCCCGGGCTATTAATTAAGGTTTCATTGTATGTGCATTCCAATAGCATTCCTTATGAACAGTCCAGCTCCAAAAATCTAAAATCATTACGTGGCAGCAGATGTTTTCATCATGACAGGCTGCCACGAATGAATGAGTGAGAAACCCTGCACATCATTGTAACAGCAATAAATACGAGACAAAAAACACACAAGGCAAAACATTAGAATGTAAAAGGCTTAAGAAAAATGTGTGAAAAATAATAACACATATCCTAACTTCTAAAAGCTACTGACACTTTAGTAAAAGCCAAAAAGAAGAAAGTCTCCTGTGGTTGACTGACAGATAAACAAACCGGTTGCGCATTCTTCTGAGACTGCATGCTTGTGTGAAGACGTCTGATGAGGGGAAGCCCATTCCTGGATTGCCTCTTCAGCGTCCAGTAATTTAGGACCAGCTCCACAAATGCTTTCTTCTTCT
This sequence comes from Plectropomus leopardus, assembly GCF_008729295.1. Taxonomy (NCBI): domain Eukaryota; kingdom Metazoa; phylum Chordata; class Actinopteri; order Perciformes; family Serranidae; genus Plectropomus; species Plectropomus leopardus. Next base: position 16,148,706 of record NC_056484.1, read on the forward strand.
GGACTGACACCTGGTTCAGAATGGTTTGTAACCTGCGGGAGGCCAGGGGAGACGAGTGTGGTGAGAGTGGTTTGATATATGTGGTTGTGGTTTTCAGAGTAATATTAAAATTAGCAGCCACAGGCAAACTTTAAACAACAGTGGACTAACACTGGTTACAGACCGAATGCATGCAAGCAGATCACTAAAGCTTCTATATGTGAAGGCAAACAGTCACCAGTGTCACAAGCTTAAACTCTGCAAAAGCCAATGTTTGTACATGAACAACCAAATATTCCAGTCAAATTTTGCTTACTGTACCTCTGCAACTGCAGTCACTCCGCACTTTACACTTGTATATATGTATATATGTATAGTCTCTTAGTTTTTAGTTTTTTAAGCATATTCCTTTTATATTCTATTAATACTGTTTGGTCTTTACTGTATCTGTAATGTATCTATCTATCTATCTATCTATCTATCTATCTATCTATCTATCTATCCAAATGTCCAATCAGTGTCCCACAAAAAGAGAGAAAAGCCCTCTCTATGCCACCACTCGCATATCAAGTGTCACAGCTTTAAAAAAAATGCGAATACGACCTCCCATCATGAACGAACTATACCTGTGAGAAGGAAACGTAGGCACAGTAGCAGGGGTTGGGGCTTCCCTTTCAGGCTCAGGTTCAGGCTTCTTACTTTTACTCTTCTTCTTTCCTTTTGACTGTCCTTTACCAACACATCTGGCTTTGTCCGCTTTCTTACACAGTCCATTTTTGGGTTTGGCATCATCGTAAATCGTAAGTGGCCTCCTCACACACCCGTTTGGCGTGTGAGCGCCACAATAGGCCGTCTTTTTCACAGAAAACGTGGGCTCTCCGGTGTCCGTTACCTCTTTAATTGGCTCCATCTTCATAAAGAGGCCAGCCTTTTGAGCACAGCTGACATGGAAGGCGGTGTAACAGTTAGCTTTGTGACACTGGATGCACGCCCCAACACCTTTCTCCTTGCAGAGGTAGCAGGTGAGCTTCCAGCGGGCTGGAGGAATGTGGCTGACACCGTCGATGGGTTCAATGAAGGTGGTGTTGGAGAAGCCAACCTCGGGGACCCAGAGGGCGCACACCACATGGCCCCAGCGGTCATCGTCTGTCTTTTTCACCGCTCCACCCTTGTTCGGACAAAGGATGCAGTCTGCGGGCTGGTTGGGCGACTGAAGGCAGTGTCTGCACAGCCACTGACCCTCGGGAATGTACGGCACCCCGTAACATTCCTGATGCACGGCCACGTTGCACATGTCACAAAACAGGATAGCGTTGCTGTTGTGACACTCTCCGTCCATGCAGATGCAGCAGGCGGCGTCCTCGTCAATGGGCGCTTGCTTTTCGCTGCTTTGATCCAGACTCTCCAGGTGCAATTCCTTCTCAAAGCGGTCAATAAGGAACTCAAAGACGTTGTGAGAGACCTTACTGACCCCTTCGCTTTTCCGTTTTTCATTCACCAAATCCAGCCAGGCGTAATCTTCCTCATCCATGTCATACTCTGTTTCCTCATCCAGCTCTTCCTCCGTCTTCTCCTCAAATTTATAAAATGCAGCTGAGCGCTTAGGAACTGCTGGAAGGTTATATTCCACTGTACGATATTTAGGCTCTTTCAGCTTTGGACCGGGATTACCAGCGGCCTGGTGTCCACCTCCATCTCCCTGCCCAGTGATTCCCAGTGCTGCGTTCCTCTTCTCCTGGTTGTTTTTTAATCTAACGGACCTAAGGAGGACCTGCTGCTGTGGTTTCTCAGTGTTCTCCTTGTTGCTGGTGCACTCCATCATCTCCTGCACCATTGGGTCGTCATCCGAGATCACATCCAGCTGGTCGTATATGCTGATTCGATGGAGGCGGCCATCGACATCGAACTCCACCATGCGCTGCGCCTGGGCGTAAGTCAGGATTTGCTTGTTGGGGGAAGGCTTGATGGGGGAAGGTGGCCTCTGCGGCACCGCCACCCGGTGCTGCCGAGCTTTCTTCTTCATGTTGGTGCTCCGTGTTGCTGTGGAGACACAAAGCGGAGATAAACCATTTGAAATATGCACCCAATTCATTGTGATCGTACTTGGCAAAGACTGCATTATGACCTGTTTAGAGTCAAGTTATCATACAAAATCATAATCATGATCATCATAATCATTAAACTTATGAGTCTTGACTGTGGACTTCACTTGGGACTGGCCGTCTTGACTTGGGACTTGAATTGTGAGTCAAGCACAAAGACTAGAGACTTATTTATGGCTTGAAAACAGTGACTTGGTCCCATCTCTACTGTTTGCTATGATAACGTACCTGATTTAAATTGAAAGATAATGTATACTAATCTATCCCAATGTCCCTTACATCAAAAAACAGGAAAAGTTAAATATTGTAAAATTTGAAGGCTTTAAAATGTTAAAGTCAACCTGCTCTCTTGTGAGCAGAAGGAAGGTGAAACTTTCATTGATATTACAGCTTCAAACTGCAGAGACTTATCTATGTAGTGACCTGATAACGTTAGCAGCTGTACGTTACAGTTTTGTCAATGAACTGGGGCATTTAAATGCGGTGGGAGGCGGCCACACGGGACACCATCAACATGACTGCGCAGGAGTTAACACATGCCCATTTGGTGCAGAGATGAAACTGCCTTTTGACCAACGACTCACATTCAAAGTGGCCAACTTGCTAACAATAACATTAGCTAGCCTGCTAACTAGCTAAAGGAGCTAGCCACCCCCCCTACACGGAGCAAATGGCGTCAAACAAAACAAGAGCCCTTTAAAATATGTTAATTCGCACCAAATGTGTAACATTAAAGACATTTTCCCACATGCACTGACCGCTTTCTCGTCGTCACGACATAAAAGGAAATAAAGACAAAAACATACCTCGGGTACACGAACAGTTTTGCTAGCTGAGGAAGACGGTAGCTAGCCAGCAGCCTTACAAAGCAATGGCGATACGGCCTGCTAAGTGGCTCTAAATCCGTACACAGTGTTCTCATCCAACGGGCGATACTGGGGTCTTTTCAGCTACTAATAAAATAACAAACAGGCCTGCTTGGTGCCCGTTAGGTTTCGGTTTTAAATTCAACAGAGAACACACAGTTATCTGCTTTGTGGACCATTCATAAGCTGGAGTCGCTCGCTAGCCACAGTCGACCAGGAGCAAATAGCAGTAACAGCAGCACGGACGGCTCATCCCCCAACACAACAATGCGTTTCACCAGACAACTCCCACCCGCACGCACTACTCTACGTGTGACGCTGGAGGTCATGTTGGTGGTGAGTCGTAGATCTCACACAAAAGCCCATCTGTCACACAATCAATGCACTGCCATTTGTCGATCCTTACTAGCTGTACGCAGACAAAGCTGCAAACAAAGAATCAGAGTAGATGCAGTGTCTGAGTAAAAACGGAGATCCCCGTTTTGACTCTCGGGATCGGGCTGTGAGATGAGTTTATGTATGTCATGCTCTGGGCTATTGATTCAGCATTTTTCGTAGCTAGCCACAGAGGACAGTCACAGGACACAGGCAGAACAACAACAAACCATTATGCCCCACCCTGGTGACCAGTTTGCCCCAAACGCTCTTCTTTAAGTCAATAGATCCGTCGGTTACAGCAGTTAAACGCAATGTGGTGATAAAATCACATTAATGTCTTCCTATTAAAAATCCATTATTTTCCTCAGAACAGAATGACGATGAAAGTAACACATGGCAGCAGTAATTTATTCACTGAGCAGTAATTATTTCCTAGTAACAAGCTTCCCCATCGATCACTTAATTACCTGCATTTGGATAATTTTTATACAAATTCCTGCATATTCTGTATGAATTTATGGTTTAAATGTCTTTGATTGCATCTAAATTAAAGTTTTTTGATTTCCTGTTTCATTTTTTTCTGACTTTCTTTCAAAAACACGGGGAGAAGGCAATGAACAACGACAGAAGCGACCCCAAAATAGCGAGATATTACCAAAAAGTACAATAAAATGACCTGAAAATCAGTTTAAAAAAGAAACAACAATACAATGACCTGGAAAAAAAAGTACTTTAAAATGTATAATTACCCTGTAACATAATTTTAAATGTCTAATTATGATAACTAGAAATAAAGTTTTTCCAATTAGAATTATAGTTTTTGTTTTTTTAAAGTTCACCTCGTTATCCTGCTAATTCTTACAGATCTATGAGAAAACATGCCGTGTGAAGCACTGTCATTTGAAACATTGCTTTTTCTGATCTTGTAAATGTACCATTCCAGCAACAGTAACAAGGCAATGCATGCTTGTGTTAGTGCACAAACATAGTACATAAGACATACATAAAAGATGAAAAATGGAAAATGTTAGGGATTAGTTTTTTATTTGGCTGAGGAGAGGGATATTCAACTTTAAATGGATGTATTTTGTATTTGTTTTCAGTACACTCAGAACCCCCAAACCCACAACAGGGTTTTCAAAGCATGTTTTCTTGAAAAATTGCACCATTTATCACAGCCAGAAACTGAAATATGGTTGATTTTGGTGGAGGGAGTGTCGTGTTTTTTTCACTATGTCACAGGGGGAGGCTCAAAGGAAAATGTCTGAAGCTCTGTGGAGGGTCATTATATAAGAAAATAATAATAATAATTAAAACAAACAACAATAAAACAAAAACTAACAAAACAAATTTGCTGTCACATATTGCCCTATTAAAACATTCAAAATAAGGAAATAAGATTAATAACATAGGCTACAGTACATTTGCATGACAGGCATTTCATAATAGAAAATAAAAAAGGAACATTTTTTGTAAATCAGATTTAAGTCATGTTTTTCTTTTTTTTTGTTAACAAAAAAAAAAAGAAAAACATGACTTAAATCTGATTTACAAAAAATGTTCCTTTTTTATTTTCTATTATGAAATGCCTGTATAAATAAATAAATAAAAAAAATAAATAAATAAATAAAAAAAATAAATAAATAAATAAAAATAAATAAATAAAATGAATGTAGGTCAACCCAAAAAGTCTGACTAAAGGTGCAAAAAATATTAGTTGTCACCCGTCTGGTGACAGCAGGTAGAAAGAGGGTTAAAATGTATCTTATATTTTACAATAAATGAATGAACTGAACAATCCCTGGGCACTATTTACCATAGAAATATAATTATTATTTCTATGTTTATATTATTTAAATGGTTTATACCAATGTAGCCCACAAATTATTCCAAAGAACAAAAAAAAAAAACGGGTTTACTTATTGTGCCATTATGGATTCATTACTTTATACACATATTATTATTATTTCTTTAAAAAACAGGATGTGTAATAATTGCCTTTCCCTACAGTGAAGACCCTTTGCCCGGTGACATCATTAAAACATGTTCCTTCCGTCCGACGCTGTGTGGAGCTGCTCCGGCCGAACGTGAACTGCTAGCAAACCAGGAGACAAAAGCAACAAAGTGAACCCCCCCTCCGGATCAATCAAATGTGTCATATTTAACTGTTTAGGAGCCGAAACCCAGCGATCCCAACGTCACACTTC